>NC_133620.1:126370363-127577781 GCF_048593235.1 Sminthopsis crassicaudata | reverse complement strand
TCTCTTCCTAAAACCTGAAGACTGAATTTGTGAAATTACATTAACTCTAGAATATGGAACAAAGAGTGAAGACACATTTTAGTATGGAGCCAGTATCCGTATGTTTCTATACTTATGTCTCAGCACAAAATTCAATTCCATGAACATTTTTTTGGACACACAATTGAATTGTGTTGAATCTCTGGTTCTATCTTAAGAAAAGAAACTTACAGGCGTGTTGTCGGTATACTCTTCTAAAAACCCATTTTAGGATTTATATAAAATTTTGAACTTTAGGACACTGGACAATGAAGTGAATCTAATTTGAAAATGGAGGCTCTTTCTACCTATAGTTTTCTGTCTTAAAGATGTAGAAGAAATTCAAGTCTATTTTCTTTCACAAATATTTATTAAGCACCTATTTTGTGAATGGTATTGTTCTAGGTTCTGGGGAAACAAAGACAAAAGGAAACAGTCCCTGTTCTCAAGCAACTTATATTTTTCTGGGAAAAGCAATGGATTAAACAAGCTGAATCCTACAATAAGTGGGAGTCAGTTTTGGAATCTATGTGAAGCTCTACTCTTTCAAACAATTGAATCTATTGTCAGCTAGTTATATAATTTTGGGGAAATAATATAACCTCCCAGGCTCTAATTTCATCATTTGAAAAATTAAGAGCTTAAACTGACTTTTATGACTTCATAAAAGCTTTTTATTATTATTATTAAAATTTCTTTGTAGGGAAACTTGTGACTTTATCAAAGGCCTCCCATGGATTCAGGTTAGTAGTAGTTTTTGAAAATTGTCTGAGGCAATAATGCTAAATAACTTGCTTATCATCACCTAGGAAGAGTTGAAGGAAGGAACAGAACCCAGTTCTCTTGGACACAAATAAGCTACTATACCACAATACCTCTTTAATGTTTTATGGTTATAGAAATGCAACATATATATTATCCTTCTAGGCCTAAAAACTAGTATAATTCCAAGATTCAATTTCTCTTCAATATTTCCAAATTGATTCTTGTGATGACCCTTTACATTTGACACTATCAGGCATAATGTCTTATGATTATTGTTGAGTTGTTTCAATCATGTCCAACCCTCTATGACTTCATTTGGGCTTGTCTTTACAAAGACATTGGCGTGATTTGCCATTTCTTTCTCCAGCTCATTTTACAGATAAGGAAACTGAGGTAAATGGGATTAAGTGACTTGCTATGGTCATATAACTAGCAAGTATCTGACTGAATTTTAATTCAAGTCTTCCTGACTCCAGAACCAGAACTGTGTCATTTAACTGCCTTGTCTTACTAATGAGAGTTAGGAAAGGGGGGGAACCCCTTTTGGTTCGGCGCAAGGATAGTCTAGTGACGGTGCAGAGTCCTGTGTAAAGGAATTTACAGGCCCGAAAACCTAGATTGATAAAAAAAAAAAGTTTATTGTAGGGGTTTAGAAGTAAGGGTAAAGATAGAAAGACACCAGGGCCAGAGCTGGTCGCCGGGCGTACAGGAACCCTTACATGGTCAGCATAAGGACATCATGTTTTGGGGCTCCTGCAATGAGTGGACTCCAGGGTTTCCTTTTTATAATGGGGGCTCTTGGTGATCTTGAAGATGATAGAGTCCCAGGCTCCTGGCTGGTTTCTGCCAGGATTAGCATTGAATAGAATTCAATGGGTTTTTAGATAAGGAAGAGCTGTTTGTGAGGGTTGGGAAAACCTGAGCAGATAGTGGAGGATTGGGAAAGCCCAAGTTAGCTCAAATCTGGTAGGGGCTAGGAAAGCCGGAATATCATTAGAATTCAAAAGGATGCTTTTTGACTAGGATTTGTGAATCAAAGATTCTAGCTTCTTCAGCCACGGGAGTGGGGGGGGGGAAGGGTTGGGAATCAGAAAGGAATCTTAAAGGGACCTCAACCCACATCATTACTATTGATGATACTCTATAAATATTGACTGATTAGTTTCTTTTTTGGCATCTGTTTTAATCCTCCTGTCACTGATGCCTATTCATTTTAGTAGATGTAGAGAATATACAGAATATTTACTTTAAAATATTTCTAAAGAATTTTCTAAAGAAAGATTCATTAATCAAAAATAAGATGTATTAAATATTTACTCAGTGCCTAGACATATATCAGCTATTACAGCATATAAAAGAATATCACAAATATTTCCTGCCCTCTGTGTATTGCCACTGTTTGGTAATATCCATTTGGTCACATATTCTTTAATCATCTTTATTAAGGGTTTAACCATTAGAAGATTAAGGATTGTCCATAATGATTCTTTTGGGTGGGTCCATATTATTAGCTCTAATTTCCAGGTGAGTCCCTTATGGCACACTCTCAGTGATGACTTGTATAAGAGCTCATGTACTGAATCAATGATGAAAGGCCTCTGAACTTCCTTGTCCAATTTATTAGCCGCTTGTGCAGTCTTAGAAATTCCAATATGTCTTACAAATGTCAGGGTCCTTAAGGAGGAAAAGATGTTCAAGAAGCAGAGGAGAATCCATGAGCCTGACAATCAGAATGGGTCCTCGGTTCATGCTTTATCTGGGCATGTTGTTGTGTTCAGAATGAGGATTTAAGTTCATCTTGCCTTTCCTAGGAAGTAATACCGAGGTAATAGATGTGTTCTCAAAAATTCCCGAGTAGGTTGAATTGATTTAGTTATCATAAATATACTCCACGCAGTAGGGGATAAGAAAGGGAGAACTGAGTTATTTTATAAAGTGAACTTATTTTAATTTTAATTTTATAACTTTACAATTATTATTTGATTAAAATATGGGGATATAAGTCCAGCCTGATTATTCTAGGAGTGGTGTATGTGTCTGTATAATATTTATTTTTAATTATTGTGAAATCTAGAATCCAGAAAGGGAAGAAACCTGAACATGAATCAATGCTCCCTATTCCAAAGAGGAGAATTGTAATAAGAAGGGCCAAAAAAAGGTTCCCAGACTGCCTCTTTTCTCAGAACCGTAATAGTAGAAAACAAGAATTATGGAGGGGAAATCCTCTGCCTTTTCTACATTTCATGTTGTTATTTAGGTTCCATAATTGGAGAGAAGAGTAGATTCTGGAGCCTAAATAATACAAGGAGCCAATAGCAAGTCAAATCTGGGGTTTGCTGATAGAAAGAAGAGTTTTGGCCTGGAGTAAAGAGTCCAAATTCAACTTCAAACTTTTACTAGGTTTACTAGCTAAGGCAAGAAGTCACTTCACTTCTGTCTGCCTCAATGGGGCAAATAACAGTACCTACCACTCAAGATTGTTGTGAGGATCAATTAAGATAATATTTGTAAAACAAGTATTTAAAAGTGCTTAGTACAGTGCCTGGTACATGAGTGTTATACAAAAGCTTATTTCTCCTCTTTCTCTTTCTTTTCCTCTTCCCCCTTTAATCGTACAGTGTTCAAGGGTGAGATAGTAGAATCTTGGACTGGCAGTCTGACAATTTTTTTCTCCTTTAGGGTGGGCTTCAGCACTGTGATTTAACCAGGGCAACCAGGGCACTCTGGATATAAATATTCTTTTTACTGATGCAGGTCCAGGTCAGCAACTCTTATACAATTCATAATCTTTAAGAGTTGCCAGGAGCATCAAGAAGTTAAATGGCTTGTCTGACTCTATATAAAGCTAGTACATATTCAAGGCAGGGAGCTAACTCAGGTCTTTCTTTTGCACATGAAAACATGTAAATGTGTGTTCAGTTTGGACATATTTATTAGATGAAAAATTTCAAGGATAATTCTCTATCCACTATATCCTATTGCCTCTCTTAAAAAGACATAATGTAATAAGGTGGTAAGACTCCATTACACTTAATTATAAATGACTAAGGTTTCTCTATCTGTGAAGACCAGACTTGATTTACTGGAAACCCTTATCACTTAGCTGATCAGAAAAACATTATAGGTTTGTGTACAAAATTATTGGAAAATACTATTCATTGTGTGCATGGGCATAGCATTTCTTTCTTTTTAAAAAAAATTATATTTTATTTTTCCCCTAATTATAGGTAAAAACAATGTGTAACATTTTAAAAAGTTTTGAGTTCCAAATACTATTGCTCCCTCCCTTTCTTCCTCCAACCCTGATAAAGGTTATACATGTGCAGTCAGGTACATTATTTCTTCATGAGACAGATGATATCAGTGCAGAAACAACTGTACATATTTGCAGTTATCAGAACTACTTGTTACCTGGAAAGCCAATCACCCATAAGAAACAAGAATTTATCTTTATCTGTCCCAAAACTCTGATTTGTGTATTCGTCCTCAGACTTTTTCTAAACCTAGTTTCTTCTTGCTCTCTTGTTATCAAGTCCTACTTCTAGGAAAATGTCAGACTCACCCATATTCAAGTGTACATAATCAATAGCTTAAAGTCATCTTCCTTCCAGGAAAATTTACATTTTAATTGGGATTAAGGTTATAAGCTAAAGGAATGAAGTTCCTAGGCTGACATCAATGGAAGAAGGATGAAAATATTTTGTAGACAGAGGGAGGTCTTTTTGAAGCCATTGTAATTATGTGACATAAACAGTGTTCTAAACAAACCTGTAAGGCTATCTCTGCTCCTGAGGATACCAGCTATCTTTACTTTTTCTTGGTAAGTATTAATGTTATTCATTTGGGAGATGTCTTCATTTTTTTTTCTGTTGGAATGGTCATTTTCTCCACAGCTGATAATGCTGTAGTGCCTACATAAGGGCAAGGTAATAATTATGTTTTCAACTCATCTTTTTGATCTTACCTAAAATTGACCTGACAATTCTCACTGCCATTTTTAATTGACTTTACTACAATGACCAGGTGGAATTCTGATCCAAGAAGTTTTTTCTTTCATCTGTCTCTGAATAAATAAATAAACAATTCCTAAGAAAATAAATTGTGAGATTTACTAAGTGGGATTAGTAACATTCTACTTGTAAGCAAAACCAATTTTGATCAACATTTAGGAGGCTTTAGGCTAGTCTGGTTCTAACAGAACACAGGGCAAGACACTTCCTTTACTGGCAAGTTTGAAATGAAGCACAGAATGATTTCATTCAGAATATTTGTCTTACAGTCTCTTCCATATAGTTTTCACCTTTATTTCAAGTCCATTTCTGAATTTTCATTCTATTCTGTACTCTCATATCCACCAAACCTTTTGTTCTAATGGATAAACTAGTTTGTAGGTAAATCATAATTTCATATAAACAACAAAAACTACAAAACCCTATCTAGCTGATTTTTGTGAAAGGGATCATTTCCTCCTTGCTTAGCATTAATAAATATGCTGAGTCTCTTATTTCTGGGTTTTTGCATTGTCTCTTGATTTGGATGTGAATAGGGTGAAAGGTTAGAGGCCTAATGGTTAATAAGAGAGGCAGCCTGAGATTTCCAGACTAATTGAAACATTTACATTTTTTTCTGGGGAAATAAAGCATTTCTTCAAAGTTCATAGGGCCACAATTGCAATCTCCACTAGATACCTTGTAATTTATCCAAATGATCTTAAAATTGATGAGAGGAAAAAAAAAAACCAAAACCTCAGTGGCTATTTAAGAATCAGTGAAAACATTAAGTAAGCATTGAGGATAGCTGGAAAATATAATTTCTCTCTTCTCTTTTTTTCATAGTTTAAGTGAGAATAAGCCAGGTAGAGCCTGCCTTGCATTCATTTAGCAGAGCAATTTTTGTGCTGCATTGATTTTCCCTGTATGAGTAAAAGCCTATAAAATATCACCTTGTACATTAGATGCAACATTTTGGCTTCAAGCCTTGATCACAAAAAATCTGAGGGAAAAAGCAGCCAGATAGCTGAGATAAAAGAGAAGGCCTGTCCTGAACCTGTCTTTAATGGTGGTTAGGAGAGGGGGGGGTATAGAGGGAGGTGTGATTGTCACAGGGGAAATGAAGAGAAGAAAGAAAGAAGACTAGGGTAGGCATAAAATGGAAATATAGTGAAGAATTTCTCATTTATGTAGGAAACATAAAGAAAAGAGAGAATCATAGTTAGTTAAGACACTTACAAGTGGGGTCAAATTAATCAGAGGCAGAAAAATGTTAAAGCTGAATTGAAAAAAGATGAGAAGTACGTGTGAGAAGCTGAATGTAGGAGAAAAGTGGATCCAGCATACCCAGCGGGGTTGTTTGCAAAGGGAATCCCCATATTTTTGCACCCTATTTTGAGCACATGGCAGTTGGGAGAAGACCCTGTAGGCTAATAGCAAGGAACTGTTTTGTGTTTGTAGTGGGTTGTCAGAAAGATCATTTTTTATGCTATCTTCATTAGTCTCTAGATACAAAATTACAGAAATTGTAAAAGGTTTATATTTTAGAGGAATTTTTACCTTACCTATTCTGATATTGCTGAGTCATATGTTTTTTTATATGCATACACAAATATGTATACATGTATATATACTGGACCTAAGGTTTCATTGATATAAGGAACTCCTACCTAGATGAATAAAGTTCTTCTCCCAAGGCACAGAATATTATCACAACTTACTGTTTTAGAAAGATGCCTGGAGTACCAAAAAAAGCAAATTACTTTTCTTTTTAATTATTTATTTCAAAATAGAAAACAAATTACAAAAAAAGGAAAAAAATGCCATATACACAACAGAGCATAAAAGAGGATTCAAAATATGAGGTAATAAATTTCCATTTCAATAAAGATTATATAATAAAAACTATATGTGTTTAGAGTTATCTATCTTTTCTTTGCTTCCTTGTAGATTTTTAATTTTCTGTTTAATTTTTACTTTATTTTTTATTCCTTTCCTCCCTGCCCCCTCCAAGAAGGCTACAATTAAGCATGGATATATTTATATATACATACATATATGAACATATATATATATATACATATACATAGTTATAATCAAAGACAGATATACATATGTAAGTCATCTGCACTTATGTAAGACAACTATGCTTGTTTGTCCTCTGTTTTTTTGAAGGTAGATAATATCATCCTTCACAAAATCCAAGTCTTTCTATATTTTTCTAAATCCCAACTCATTATTTCCTATATGACAGCAATTTTCAAACATTTTACTATAATTATTTTAAATAGTCAAAAACAATATTGATTGATTTAGCTGGCATCTAATAGAGTTTCCCTATTTTCTTAGGTGAATTTTTAGAAATCACATAGTCAATGATAACATCACAGCTTAAATTTAAATTGAGAACTTTCAGGTTCTCAGACCAACTCTTAATTCACTATGCCATTTCTGTCTCTGTTTAAACAATCTTTTTCTGTCTCTCCTTCTCCCTTCCTCCCTTTTTCCCTCTCTGTATCTCTCCCCTCTCGTTCTTTGTCTCTCTCAGTGTGTGTGTGTGTGTGTGTTTCCATCCCTCTATCTCTGCCTGTTTCTGATTCTGTTTTTTCTCTCATCTCTGTCTCCCTCCATTTCTCCCTGCCTCTATTTCTGCCCACTGTTTTTCCTTTCTCTATCTGTTTTACTCTGCTGTTTTAATCTCTTCTTTTATCTCTCTCCCTTCCCTCTTATTGCTTTCTCATCTCACTTCTGTTATATATGAAGGTGGTTGAAGATGCTAAATGATATCAGGTATGTCTATGCAGCTGTTACATAATCACTCCATGCCCCATCACATTTTATTGCCAGACAATTGACTATTTTGGGAGCTGTACCTGTAATGCCTTTTAAAAAATATATATATAAGATATAATGCTATCAAGTGTGTGATGGTAAAAGTCTCAGTTCTTTTATGAATACCCCCTCCCACCTATGCCATTCTTTAACTGAGCTCAAAAACTTGTATGCTTGAGCAGCTGAGCATTTATTATGCACTTATGGTAGAGATTTTTTGTTTGCTGTCTGTGACATGTGTATCACACTGTTGTGATTTATTGTGTATTTATGTAGTAATTAAAGCCCTTGCATTTCCCTAAGGAGTTTTGGATATCAACACTGTTTAGAACAACTCTGTTCTTTCTGGTGGCTTTCTCTACCTATTGACTTAGCCATTTTTCTTTCCCTTTTAGAAAACAACAACTATCCTTCCCTCCCTCAAAAAAAATTATACAAGAAAAAGAATGACAGCATGAGAAAAAAAAATAGGAGTTTCTTTCTTCCTCTTCTTCTTCCTCCATCTTGAATTAGAATGTTTTAATTTCTCTGGTTGGATTTTCTGAAGAAAACCCTCATATATAACATATATAATATATAATAAAATAAGAGAGCAAGAAGAGGAAAGGGAAAGAAAGAGAGAAAGAAGTTCAGTGTGGGGGGGTATAGATTTAGGAGTCATGAACTCACCTTCTAGCTCTGACACTTATTATCTGTATGAATTTCGAGAAACAGCTTTATCCACAGCAGCTAAAGTCCTTGCTTTTAAGGGGCGTTTAAAAATTTTTACCTTTGAGTTCTCAGCATCTAGCAAAATGGCTGGCATATAGTCGATGATAAATGAATGGTTGTCGAATTGAACTGAAGTTAGCCTCTTAAGTCCCCAGTTTTCTCTTCTATAAAGAGTGAGGATTGACCCCCAAAATGCTAGTTGCCTCGAGAAAAAACTGTGCCTAAAACTGTGTTTCACCTCTCTGGAAGTGAAAGGTGCGTTAAAGGAGAGAAAAGAACAAAAACTCCTCCCAAAGGGGAAAAGCAAGACAATGGCAAAAGCTTTATTCTTTTTCCTTGGGAACTTCTAGATCATAAAAATATGATAGTCTGCTTATCTACAAGGGTCCCAGGCACACAAGCAGTTTCTCAACCTAATGCACCTGTGTTGACTCCCAAGGACACATAGGGAAGTCCAATTTGGTATGCAAACAGCAAATTATGTCATTTCATAGGTGGGGGTGGGGAGCTTTATCTCTGATACATTCAAGGCCTTTGGCATGTTCTGGGGTAGTGTTTCTGGAAAATATGGTTCTTCAAAAGGACAAATTCAGAGGACCTCTTAATATTCCTTAATATATATAACCTATATCAGATTACTAACTGTTTCAGGAAAGGGAGAGGGGAAAGTGGCATAGAATTTAGACTTAAAACCTTAAAAAAAACAATAAATGTTAAAAAAAATGTTTTTACATGTAACTGGGAGAAAATATAAAAATTAATTTTAAAAGGGTGGAGATTGAATTTAGAAGTTCAGAAGAACCTGTAATCCATGAATGTCTTCCCCTACCCTCTTTTTAAATGCAATAACTGTATTTCAATTTAATTGGTTTCTTTTGTAATCTTATTTTACTACATAAAAATAAATATATTATTTATTATATATAATGTATATATGACCATATATACATTATATATAATAAATATATAAATATTATACATAATAAAAATAAAATATTATTCTGAAAAGGAGTCCATAGATTTCACTAAACTGCCAAAGGGATTAATGACACAAAACAGTTTAAAGAAGCCCTTGATGATGTAATCTTTGAAACACCTTTCAACTTTGTATTCTGTGAGCATGGAATTTCAAAAAATTTTTGAACAAATAATAAATTTAGTGACTATCAATTCTGAAAGGGAATATCATTAACTTTTATTCTTTTCCCCAGAAATCATACCAATTTACTCATTTTTGATGCCATTTTTTCCCCTTTTTCAAGAAGGTGCTAAATAGCTTAAAGGCAGAGATGTATTTAAACATCTGACACTTTATTACAGAATCATGAGAAAACATGTCATCAACAACATATTGCAGAAACACACTAAAACAGTCCATTGGAGAATGCATAAGAATGGGTAATTGGAATATGTTGCCCTCTTTCTGGAATTCCTGGGATCTTCTTTACATCTTGCATAAAGGCAGCTGAAGGATCCAGGTAGCCCAATATTTTATAGGAAGGGATAGGAGCCCTTTTAGGCAGATCTCGTTATTTTCTTACCTCTGAAGTTACAGAGGCATATAAACTTTGAAAAATAAAAGGGCAGTGTGTAGGGGGAAATTAAGTGAAATTAGTAAAAATGAAAATTCATTTGTTTTAGGTTCAAGGAACACTTTTTAGATCTGATCTTTATTCCAACAAACTCTCTGTCATTCGGCTATATACCTTTTTCTTGTCTAGAAGACACTTCCTCTTGCCATGCTTTTTTTTCTGGAATCTTCCCATCCTCCATATCCTAAATTTTTTATGCCTTGAACCTTGAAAACTAGAAACTTCCCATTTTTTAGATGAGAGTACATTTTAACCTATGACTTCAGAGAAAATAATCAGATCGCCCTATAAAATCCTAGGAGCTGTACTTATGCATAGTATGTAGATGGATCCAGGTTTCCTACCGAATTTTATTATAGTATTGTGCCAAATCCTGTGCTGAGTGATTTAGGGGTCTTGAGTGTATCTTCTAGCTCTGACACTTATTATCTGTATGAATTTTGGAAACTAGTTTTACCTCCAGAGCTTAACTCATTGTGGGACAGGGAAGATTTGTTTTAAATCTTTGGCTTCTCAGCACCTAGCAAAATGGCTGTCATATAGTAAGGTGTTAAGTGAATGGTTGAGCAGCTTCTGGTAAGATTATTATGAATTTCCTCTTCCAGTTTTATCCTGAAAGTTACCTTCCCTGAACTGCTACCATACCTACTGATATTCCTTCTCTGTCTTTCCTGCTCCATTTGAAGGTGTTAACTTCCATAGGAATCCTAAACATCCTTTCTGTTTTGGCCCTCTTTCCCTCTCCTTACTTTTCTGAGTATCTCTGGTTAACATATGGCTTCTTTTGAATAAATAAAAAAGTTTTCATCACTGACTGTCCTACTAATGGAACTCAATATTCCTCTTTGCACTTTCCAAAGTACAGCTTAACTTTGCAACTACAATTTCTATGTAACATAATTATTAAGCTTCTCAGAAATGTTTTTGAGTAATACTTACGACTCATATTTTAACATTATATAATTATAAAACACTATAAAGAGGAGATTATCTTTTTGCAAATAAGGGAATATAATATGGTCATAAAAGAGATATGTTGACACATTAAAATTATTTTTAAGGGGATTGATTCACTTCTAGGTTAAATGAGTGAAAAAAAGATTATTCATCAAATGGATAATCCTCTTATAGTGAGTATAATTTTAAGGGGAAAAAAAGAGGGGTGACTAGAATTGGCATTAATTATTTTGGATGGTAAGGATGAAAAGGGCTAAAGAAAGGGAATGCTGAATAAAAATATTAATATTGAGTAACATTGAAAACTAGCAATCATTTGTCAACTTAGGCAATGTTGTAGAAGTTAATGAAGAAGAGAGGTATAATGTCCAGGAACAGGGAGGTAATCGTTCTGTTATAATCATAGGATCATTAATTTAGAACTGCAAGTAATCCTAGAAGCAATTGAATCCAAAACCATCATATTTCAGGTGTGGAAATGAAAATTAAAAGCAATTTAAATGACTTATTCAGGGTCACATAGATAGGAAGTATGTACGTAATGATCTGATCCCTTGAAGTCTAATATTTTAGTCTTTATGCCATTGGTAGATCACATCTAAAGTATTGTGTTCCATCTTGATTACCCTCTTTTAGAAGAAAAGCTGATGATCCAGGGAATACCAACAGAGGCAATCAGAATGATGATCAATCTCAGGTTTAAACTACACGAGAAATAGTCAAAGGAAATGATTAAATAGCACAGAAAAGACTTATGCAATATATGATAGGTATCTTCAAATATTTTTGTGGGAAATGGGGTTATCCCTGTTCTGATTGACCATAGATGGAAGAACTAAGAACACTGGATTACAAGGAGTCATATTTAACTCTTTGTGTATAATTTTAGATTGCTTTGCAAAATGGTTGAATTAATTCCACCAACAATGAATGTGTCCCATTTTTTCCAAATCCTCCCCAATATTTATCACTTTCTCTTTTTATGATTTTAGCCAATCAATTGTTTTAATCTGAATTTCTTTAACCAATAATGATTTAAAGCAATTTTTCATATCACCACAAATTGTTTTGATTTATTCATTAGAAAAATGCTTGTTCATATCCTTTGATCATCTATCAACTGGGAAATGATTTGTATTCTTGTAGATTTGACAGAGTTCTTTTATTATGTTAAAATGAGATCTTTATATGATCAAATTATATATAATTTTCCTCTAATTTTATTTTCCTTCTTTTCTTGAAAAAACTTTATCATAATTAGAAATGTTACACAACAAAATATACTTCTTCAGGAGTAAGAATGGGATAGTCTCAGTGTCTTTGTTCGACTTCATCTAGAATATTGAGTTTTATTCTTGGTTTCATATTTTAAGGATGCTAACCACAAAGAATTTTCAGATGAGAATGGCGAACAGTCTTTAGAACATGTGCTCTATGAGTTAATGGAACTGAGTATGTTTAGCCTATAGAGAGAATTTGGGAGAGGCATATATAACAGGGAAGGGAAATATACATATAGCACTTTAAATTTTGTAAAGTGGTGTACATGTATTACCTATTTTATCCTTATATTTGCCCTATGATATGGTGCTAATGTTTTCCTTTTTACAGATAAGAAAACTAAGAGAAATAAAAGGTAAATGACTTGCCTAGAGTAGCACAAGATAGTTTAGTGTCTCAAGCCAGCTCTTTTTCTTTTTGAATAATAATAAATAGACTTTATTTATTTGATTCTAGAGGACAATACCAAAAACAATGGGTAGAAGCTGCAAAGAGACAAATCTAGGAATTATAAGTTAGGGAGAAAAATCTTCCTAACAATTAGAGCTGTTCAAAAGTAGAATGCAATGCCTATAGAGAGGGTGAATTCCTCCTCTCTGGAATTTTTCAGACAGAGGCTAGAAGATAGCTCACTACACATATGTTATCATAAGGATAACCTTTGTGTATGGATTGATGATCTAGATGGCCATTGGGATCCCTTCCAACTTTGAGATTCTATGATTTTTCCTTCAAGGAGGTCTTAGAGCAAAAACTAGATGGGCACTTATTAGTATGTTATAGAGAGGATTCTTATTCAGATACAAGTTGGACAGTGAAGTCCCTCCAGCACTGAGGTTCTGTGGTTCTGAGAAGGCTGAATTTCCTTGGGAATGGTATTAGCATGTTTACACAGTGAAGGGCAAGCCACTCTGGGCTCATTTATTCTGCCTCCTGTTATTACCTAGGCTCAGTAGGTTACCATTGACTGCTATGTGAAAATGGCTTTTAAAATTTGGCTTCTTGGTAATTCTTGCCCTTGGCAATTTACTTATTTCTAATGGCATCTGCCTTCTGTAGGCTAGCTCTGCCACAGTTCATTAAGTGAAGTGCTGGAAGGCTAGTGAGAAAAAGACCAGAGATAGCCCTGTTGGGTGACAGGATGACTTGGCTTGGCATCCATTGAAATAAAATCTTGGTGCATTCCAGATGGTGACCATTTGCCTCATTTATCCTCCATTTGAGAGAATAAAGACTATTTAGATGCCAGAGCAGCACAAAATCCTCAGCAGGAGGTAGTAGCAGTGGTGAAGGTAGGTGGGAGATGTTTCAGAGGCACTAGGGATTTTCTCCCCCTAATGCTTTTTTGTTACTCTGGGACTTTTCAAGTGAAAGCCTGTGTTAGCTGTTTCCAGAAAAGTGTCAGAAATAACCATCCCCTGTGCCAATGTCTAGCAGTAACAGCCTGAGATGTGTATTCCCCTTATGTAGTTTGATTTCCTCAAGGAATTAGTCTTTTATCAAGTGTCCCAGGCAGAATTTGGCAGAGAGTTCATTTGTAACAAGCTGTAGTGTATGTGGATTGCCTCTGGAAGGTTTTCCCCCTTCTTTTTGGAAGGCCCAAAGGACACATTTGTCATATAGTCACTTTTCTATGAGTGTGTAATTAAATGCAAAGTACTTTGGGATGTGCGAGTCTATAAAAAATGCACTACAGAAATGCAAGTTGTTTTTCAACCAGCAACTACAAAAGCCAATAAAGGAAAAAAAAAAAGACAAACCAGGGATAAAACATAAATAAGTATAGGTAAACAAGACATTAAGAGACAGAGCATATTCCAAAAAAGAAATCAATGAATAAATAAAGGTTCATTGAAGGGAAAAGTTGACTTATTTGGAGAAAAAAAATGACAGTCAATACAAAAAAACCAGAAAATCAGAAAAAGTCCTACAAATAGACTCAATAATTGTTTTGTATAAACATTTTTGTTTATTTGTATCTGTAATTTAAGTGGCATAGGTTAAGTCTCAGTGAAAACATTCCATCCACTGATCAACAACTCTTCTGTAATGCAGTTTTTCAGAGTTGCTTAGAATTAACTAATAGGAAGTTAACTAACTTGTCAGTGGGTACATAGCTAACATATGACAGCCAGGACTTGAAGGCAGATCTTCCTGACTCCAAAGCCAACCCTTTTTATTTATTACCTTATGTGGTTTCTTTTAGAGGAAGCCTTCCTCAACTCCTCTTAATTCCAATGTCTCCTCTCCCTTAATTATTTCCTATTTATCCTGCATATAGCTTATCTTGTGTATTTATATTTACTTATTCCTCCTTTATACCACCTCTTATAGATATGTATTTCTTCTGCTGTTCGTATAGAATTTATCACTTTTACCCCAGATTACTGAAATAGCTCCTATTAGATTGTGAGCTTTTCACAAGCAGGGAATGTTTTATATCTTATATCCAGAGCTTTGCACAGAATCTGGAAACAGCAAGCATTTAATAAATGTTTATTGATTGACTCTTAGTCTTTCTGCTTCCAATATCCTTCTTGTGCAAGCGATCCATTAGTATTCCAAAAGCACACACCTGATCACAAGAAGGAATGACTTTCTTTCATCTTTATGAAAAAAGAAATATAAACTCCTCTGTTATTTAAAGTCTTTACCAATCTGTCTCCAATCTATATAATTTTGAGGCTCATTTCCTATTATGTGCTGTTACATACTCAGTATTCCAGCTAAACTGATTTACATACTGGTACCTCTACTTTATACCCCAATTTTTACCCTTCTACTCCTATATAATCAGTTCCGTTGTCTAGAATGTTCTCCCTACATATATACATCCCTTGGAATTTCTTAGTCCCATTCAAGGCTTAAAAGTACCACCTCCTACTCAAAGCCTTGGAAGATCCCCTAAATTATTGCTATTCCTCCCTTGAAATTATTTCGTATAGTTTGAATTTACTTTTCTCTGTATACATTTTTTCAACTTCAAATAGAATATGACCTCCTTGATGGCAGAACTTGTTTTTATTTTGTTTTCACTTATTTCCAGTGCCAAGCATTGCGTCTGACTCACTTGGAACATAGTAGGTACTTAATACTTTTTTTTTTCAATTATATTGAGAATAACAATAATACAGTTAAAGATATGGTTAAGAATAAAAAACAGAAACTAAGGTTGCTGAAATCTCATAGATTATGTGGAAGCCTCAGGCCTATCTATCACAAGTATCTTCAAGGAGAAAGATGGGAGTTCTAAACATAGTAAACACTGAACAGCATTGAAAGCAATGAGATTAACTATATCTTAGTATCAAAAATGAATAGTTGCTTCTGTGGAATTGAGCTACATGTATAGCAATACCACTGTTTTATTAAATTAAATATAAATTCCAAATTAGAAGAAAGAATATAAATGAGGTGAAAAAAGTTTTGGTATATAGTTAGAACAATTCCCACATGGCCTATTTCTATTATCTATCAATGCTGGGAACATTGGAAAAGTCACAAAAGAATAAATAAATAGCCACACTAATTATCATACTGACTTTACTTACCTATGTAACTTTTTTCTTCCTCCCCCTAAGACTGGGGTTAAGTGACTTGCCCAGGGTCACACAGCTAGGAAGTGTTAAGTGTCTGAGACCAAATTTGAACTCGGGTCCTCCTGAATTCAGGGCTGGTGGTCTATCCACTGCGCCACCTAACTGCTCTTTACCTATGTAACTGTAATCAATATAAATCAACTACTACAATGAAGAAGTCAAAAGATCCTATAAAGTGCTCCAACTGTTTATTCTTTCTACCATTGGAGAGACAGGGTAGACAAGTGTAATATTGGTTTAGAATATAAATATGAAACCATGTACAAAATATTGAAAAGAATCATGGAAGATTATAAATATTATGGCCTCTTAAAACAGTAAGAAATAATAGAGAATAAAATGAGTTTGCTAAAAGTTGAAATGAGTCCTTATTGAGCCAAATCATTACAAGTGAATTTAAAGATGCGGCTAAAAAAATGGAAAGATTTTTTAAAAAGTTTTTAACAATTATCTACTTACTATGATATTTTTATTCCTTCTCATTAGACCCTGGTTTCCCCAAACCTTATAGGTAAGTTTTTGTAATATTTGTTTAAGTATGAGGCTTTTTATCACTTCCTGACCATTAGGACTTCATGTCCTTAAGTATATTCTCTTTCTAATCCCATCCCCATCTTTTAACATACCTTTATACGTTGTCTTCCCCCACTAGAAGTAAACTACTTGAAACCAGAGACTATATTATTTATATTTATACCCTAGACTGCAGGGGTTCTCAAACTACAGCCGTGGGCCAGGTGCAGCACGCTGAGGACGTTTATACTGCCGTCCGGGTTATGGCAAATGGGCTGAGGGGTAGAGACAGAGTGTGAGCTTTTGTTTTTACTATTGTCCCGCCCTCCCACAGTCTGAGGGACAGTGAACTGGCCCCCTATTTAAAAAGTTTGAAGACCACTGCCCTAGAGCTTTGCACTATGCCTGAAACATAGTGCACACTTAATAAATATTATATCTCATTTCTTTTTTCATCAATGACAGTGAAGGTACCCACATTTGGCCTCTAAAAATCACAGTCCTTGTTTGGTTACTTTAAGAAATTCAAGTGCCATTAAAGAAAAAAATAATAGAGAAGACAGATCAGGCCAAGTGTACAAAGAAGGATTCTTAGTATGAAGAGCCATAATTTTGAGGATATTGAGAAATCACTTTCAAACTATATGAATTATGGGAATATGATGAAAAATTAGGAAAAAACTTCTGAAGAAAGGTGATTAGTGAGATAACAATACTAAGTACTGATCCCCATACTTTTAGATCTCTGTAAAATGCTTATGAGGATATTTCTACATGATTTATGGTATTCTTGATGAAAAGATGCAAAAGGTACAGATTGGCTTTTATAAATAATATTAAACATTCTTATAGTGACACAATTGAATTAAAAGGATTGACTCCTTGTAGATGTATAATTAGCTCTGTAATTTTTAACATTTTTTGTCATTGACTTGAATAAAAGCATAAGTGGCATACTAAAGAAATTGCAGGTGAAAAAAAATAACTGGGAGGGATAATTAGCACAATGAATGACAGAGTCAAGATCCTAAAAAAACTTGATGGGCTAGAACATTGGACTGAATTGAATATAATAGCATTTAAAGTCTGAGACAATGGTTCAAGAATCAAGTTTATATAAGTAAAGATGGGGGAGGTATAGACTTATGCAGATATTTTCTTGGAAAAAAAAAACTGGATCATTTGAGAGTACCGCATGCTCAGCATAAAGATAGATAGCATAGTTTAGTGGAAAAAGAGAAGGGAGGGAATAAGTACGCATTTATATTGTTCATATTATGTGCCAGGCACTATGCAAAGTGCTTTTTTTTTTTTTTTTTAACAAATATTATCTCAGCTGATCCTCACAGGAAGCAGACAAAGAGGTTCTATTACTGTCTTATTTTATAGTTGAAAAAATTGAAGAAAGAAAAAGTTAGCCAACTTGTCCAGATTTGAACTCCAGTCCTTGCCTCAGGACAATAATCTATCCTTTTCTAGACCTGAATGACTTTATATGAAAAAAGATTTGAATCCATATCTTCCCAATCACCAATTTATTCATGTGATTTAGGAGAATTTGCTTAGCGATTTGTATCTCTGTTTCCTCTTCTGTAAAGTGAGGGAGTTGGATCAGATGACCTTTAAAGTACCCTTTGACCTTAAGTCTATGATCCTGTGAATTGTGATATCTAGCCAAAATTCTAATAAATTCTTGGGCTGTTTGAAGAGAGGTGGAACTTCTAGGAATCAGGAAGTGATAATCCCAATGGTATTCTGCTCTAGTCAAGTCACATCTACAATTCTATATTCAATTCTAGGTGTCATGATTCAAGAAAAAACATTAAAAAACTGGAGAGTGTTGAGACCAAGTGTGATAAATAAGGGTTTTAAGATCCTTGTTAAGTAAATGGGATTCACTGAAGGACTTGGGAAGGATATATTCCCTAGAAGCTTAAGAGGTGGACATAACAGTTTTATGTAATTATTTGTTTAGGAGGGATTAGATTTAGTCTGGTTCCATATGCCAGAACCAGAAGCAGTGGATGGAATTGTAAAGAAGAAAATTGAGACAAATTTGGGAAACACACACACACACACACATGCACACACGTATTCTTGCTAACAATTTCCATCTGGGCTACTTTTCTAAATTTTATGAATTCTAGAAACTTTACATTTTGAAAAATAAAATCAGCTCTGAAACCCACCCTTCTTCAACATGCCCTGCTCCTCCCTTTAACCTGATGTGGTAGAGGATGGACACTGGAGACTTTTTTCTTGATCTTTGGCCATATAATTAAGGCTGTCTGGGAATTCACTTCTTTCTATGTATTGACTTCTCAATTAATTGTGAGATCCTTTAAGGGAGGGGCTTTGTTATGCCTTCCTTTGTATCATCAACTCTTAGCATAGTGCTTGAGACATAGAAGTTATTTCATAAATATTGTAGGCATGTTATGGGCTCCCCAGGTCCCTTCCATTGCTAAGATTTTGTGATGCTTTGAATTAAGTTCATTCAGTGATTGTTATCCTAGGACTTCTCATAAGAATATAAGATCTCATAATATTTATAATTTGTTGATTAGCACATAAAATTTATTCAATAGAGAGAAGTGCTATACAAAAGATTGGCGTCTAATCTAAATGCAAAAATAAAAGTTTCTTGTGATAGAAACAAAACATTTAGCTTCATGAAATCATGCTCTGATTATTGGTATAAATAAAAGTATAAAACAGGGAGAAACGTACTCGCCAAAGTTATTGTCTCCTCAGTCAATTAGCATTAATTGCCTACTATGTGCCAGGCAGACTCATGAAGGATGTCTAATAAAGAATTGAAGTAGAAGAGTGATTCCCTATATAGACATTAAGAACCTCCAGATGTTTCTGTTTATGAATAAAATAGTTTTGATTGATTCAAGTCATAGAAGAATATCTTAAAGGACATTTATAATCTCTCCAAAAAAATTTAGCTTAATTTTCTCAATTGGAAAAAAAAATCTAAACCAAAAATAAAGCCATGTTTACATGTTTCCCAGTTTGGATGGTCCATCAGTGTTTGAATCATGAACAGACACTAAAAGTAGACAATTAATTTGGCCCATAAATTAAATGTGAGGAAGAGAGCAGGCTTATTTTGACCAAAAATCATGCAGTCAGAGTGGATAACAGATGGAAAGCTAGCAAGATACATCAGCACCTTTGTAATGACACAAAGATCTGGAAAAAGACCATAAGCACACTGGGTAAATCCTTTTTTTGCGAGAGAAACTATATGAGATTCACACCAAACAAGAAACGTGAATGTATTATAATCTACATTTTTAAATAAACCTTTTAAATTAATTTTCAGTCACATTTATGACATTTATAATGAAGTCTGACTGGACAATAATCTTTTACTATTCTGTTCTGTAACATTTTGCAAACAATTTTATATTTTAAGTCATTTCTCGTGTTTCAAAGGCTTTGCATCTTAAAATGGATTTTGAAGCTTGAATTATAGCAGAAAAGTTTCAAAGATAGTTCAATGGACACACTATGTCTGATATCTAAAGAGCAATGTCATACTGAAAGACAAAAGTTCATTACCAATAGACTACCATAAGATGAATTCTTTGGATAAGGAAACCTATGAAATTGAAAGAAGCCCAATGAACAAATTTTGATTAATTTATTAAATTCATCCCCTTGATCCAAAATTACCTAGTGCTGGAAAGAGCTTTTCTATTCTAGAAAAGATTAAAAATAGATTTTAAAATTGTATTTTGAAAGAGCAGTTGTTGACATCTGTTGTAAACTAGGAAATGTTTGGGGAAAGAACCACTAAAGCATAATAGTGCTGATAGATTTCCTACCAGGAGCAGATTTATTTTTG
The DNA here is from genome assembly GCF_048593235.1 of Sminthopsis crassicaudata. Classification (NCBI taxonomy): domain Eukaryota; kingdom Metazoa; phylum Chordata; class Mammalia; order Dasyuromorphia; family Dasyuridae; genus Sminthopsis; species Sminthopsis crassicaudata. The sequence goes on along the minus strand of NC_133620.1, from coordinate 127,557,665 downwards.
AAAATCTGTTGCTTTTGCAATAGTTTTTTCACTATTTTCTTCTTTAACTTATTTAGAAAAGTGAAAATTCATCACAAGATTACAGGAATATATGTATGGAATTCTTTTTGTCTTTATTTTATAAAATTTTGGCAAGATTATACAAGGTATATGTGTACTATGTACTATTTAATACACTATATAAAATGTACTATATAAAAACAGTTATATAGTAGATGTAGGTGGTTTTTGTTCTTACTTGACTTCTTATTCTCCATCTATAAGAGTTCTGGGAACAAGCCCTGACTGCATTTACTGTACATACTTTCCCTTGTTATTAGAACCTGTGATGTACTCGTGGAAAGAAGTTTTACCTAGATAATTCTTGTAAATATTATTGGAGTCAGCAAACTAAAGTCCTGTTCCTTGCCTAACCACTAACAAAATATGATTTTATAATAATTGATTTAACAGAATATAGCTTTACCTGATTTTCACAATGGAAAAAAATATCTTTAATTTTTCCTAAAGAATCTTTTCTCCATCTCTTTTCATCACATTGTCTTGCACACTGTTCTTACCTGTGAATATGTTATCCCCTCAGTATATTCTGAGTTTTTTGAGAGCACGTACTATGTTGTTTTGTACTTTTGAATCTCTCTCTCTCTCTCTCTCTCTCTCTCTCTCTCTCTCTCTCTCTCTCTCTCTCTCTCTCTCTCTCTCTCTCTCTCTCTCTCTCTCTCTCTCTCTCTCTCTCTCTCTCTCTCTCTCTCTCTCTCTCTCTCTCTCCCTACATACACACACACATATATATATATATATGATTCACATATTCATATATATATATTCCTTTATATACATTTTTGGATTTGCTTTGGATTTGGATAAATGAGGTTTCCTGTCTAAGTGATATGTGTCCTTTGTAGAACTAGTGTTTAGTGGGGAGTCAAGCCTTGAGTATAGAGTTTGGGGTTTCCCTTGCTCCTAATAATGGCAAAACAACCAGAATTTAGTGTGAATCTGATCATATCCTCAAGACTAATAATAGTATCTAATGGAGCAAATAGAGATAATTCTAGCCTAGTACCCTTCTCTCTGAGAAGAGCAGAGTGGCCTGTGGCCCCAATTTCTTGCTTCCATTCCTACTAGATACTAAAGATTCCCTTTCTTGGCAGACATTAGATTCCCTTGGAGAAAATGATGGAGGTGATGAGGTGGAGGAGAAGAGGCTAACTATGTCTATTCTGGCTCCCTTAGAGCCACATAATAATAGCCCTTATGGTATATACTAGGCTACTTTGCTCTATATGCTCTCTATACTTGAAATACTAGCCCTAAACTCTCTGTTGCTATTTTTGTGATATAATTGTGTAGTCACACAGACCATATGTGGCATTCTCATTGACTCTTCTTGATGCTTGGCCAACTACAAATTGCAGTGACATAGATAGAACTCAATAGTATTTCAAGTGCCTTATTTACCATTGTACTGCAACATTTTATTTTATTACCAAAACAATGCACATTTTGTCAAAAGAAGAAGAGAAAAAGTTTTGTTCTGTTTTCTTGAGTCAAAGCCAAGATTGAAAAATTTTTGAACAAAAGTAATCCTCAACTTCTATTATTGAACATTGAATGACCTTGAAAGTTAAATTTTGCTGCAGATAATAATGTTTCTTAATGAATTGAACCTAAAATTACAAGGCAAAGCAACACATATGCAAAATTTTTACTGCAATAAAATGAATTTGACAACATTATTTGAATCACAAATTATGTCAACTGTTTTCTATACTTTCTGTACTATTAAAAGTTAAAACAAAGGTGAGACATCTACTCTCACAAAAATTTGTAGTGGATTATATTTTCTGAACTCAAACTATAATTCCAGCAGTGTATTTTGCACCTCAATGTTATGTCTAAAAGAAATTTCCATATTTCAAAATCCATTTAACTAGATAGTGAACTTCCACCAAACCTTCAACTGGAAATGATTAATCTTCAATGTAATATAATTTTTAAAAAATATCAAGAGAACTTAACACATGTGAATTGATATCAGTATTTGACAGAACCTATATGTGTGAAAAGATATTTCTGAAAGATGAAATACATAAAATCTCATTGAAGATCAGTGTTTTAAGAGATGAAAATTTGCAATTGATTCTGGTGATTTACTCTGAAACCCAATTAAGTGAAATGTTTTACTGGGGAAAAAAGTGCTCCATTCTTCTTATTAGTAGAAGTACACTACAAAATTATATTAAATTATTTTCAGTTTTTCAACTCCAGAAAAAAGAAATTTATAGAAATGTATTTTCTTTCATGTTATATAAATAATTACATAATATTCTTAATTTTAACTTAGTACCCAAAGATTAAAATATATCTAGCCTTTTGCAGGAAAAAAATATGCAAAACTCTTGAGTTAAAACAAAGGTTTTTTTTTTTTGTTGTTGTTGTTGTTGTTTTTTTGCAACATTGTAAATACTTAATCAATATCTTTTGAATTTAAATTTAATTTACTGACTGTAGTCAATTTTGTCAGATTCCTCAAGAAAAATGATTGCTAAAGGAAAAAAAAAACATCAAATTTGGCATAGAGGTCACTGGTGACTCTCAAGAGAGTAGTTGTATTATAATACTGATGGTAAAAGCCAAAAGAAAGTTAAGATGGGAATGGTTAGAAAATAGGCATTGTAGATGTAGGCTACATATTAAGAGAGTTAGGCAATTAATGTAAGATCCTTGAGATAGGGACAGTTTTATCTTTGTCTTTATAGCCCTGTTATCAAACATGATACCTGGCCCACAGTAGGTGATTAATAAATATTTGTGTTTGAACAGAAGAAAAGGGACAGCAGGATTAACTAAAGATTTGTTTGTTTTCCAAGATGTAAGATACCTGTACATATTTGATTACAAGTAAGAGATGACTGAAAATGAAGATGAAGAAGGGAATAAGTCACTTGAATTTACTTTGTACATACTTGTTTACTTGCTTTTTTACCTTAACACAACATAAGTTCTTTGAGGGAAAGGTATCTTTCACTACAGGATTCATATTTCTAAGCAGGTTCTTTGAAATTAGTTGGCAGATAGTAGACTCTTAGTAAAATTTCTGTTGATTGATTAGACCAACATTTCTTAGAAGGAAGAGATTGAATCTAGAGCAAAACTTCTTAAGCTGTGGGTCACAGCCACATTGTATAATTGAATGTGGAGGGTCACAAAATATTGGCATTTTTACTGCCAACAGTAAAAAGTATCAAATATTCTGGCAAGATTAATTTTTATGTAAAAATAAATAAGCACCACCATCTCATTAGTATGTAAATTTCCTTTCATCTTTAATAAATGGTAAAAATGCACATTGAAGAATCATTTTAAAATAACTTTGTATGATTTATTATCAGTAAATGTTTGATTGATATGCCTATTTTATATACCTATAAAAAAACTATATGCCCAATGAAAAATGGTCATGAATAGAAAAAGTTTAAGAAGCTCTCACCTAAAAGCACAAAACTAGCCATGCTTTAGGCTTTTGAGGGGAAAATTTTTTCTGAGATGGAGAGAAAAGCCTTAATATTGAGGAAAACTATCATGATTTTGATACTCCACTTTGTATCTTATACGTTTCTTTCTGTGTATCATCTCTTCCCTCTCCTTAGATTATAAATTCCTTGAATACACAGACTGCCTTTCTTTTTATTAATTGTATCCCCAGCACTTAACATAGCACCTGGCACACAAGACCTTTAATAGAAGTGAGAACATTGAACACAGTAAGAGCAAGATTATATATGATGACCAACTATGATAGACTTAGCTCTTCTCAACAAAACAGTGATCCAATCCAATAGACTTTGGATAGAAAATGCCACCTGCATCTAGTGAGAGAATCATGGAAACTGAAACTAGATCGAAGCATACTGTTTTCACTTTTTTGTTTGTTTGTTTGGTTTTCTTTTTTACTTCATGTTTACCCCATTTGTCCTGATTTTTCTTTCACAACATGACCAATCAGGAAAAATGTTTAAAATGATTGTACTTGTATAACCTATATCATATTGCTTGTTATCTTGAGAAGGAGGGAAGTAAAGGAGGAAGGGAGAAAAAAAATTGGAACTCAAAATCTAACCACAATATTGAAAATTATCTTTACATGTAATTGGAAATAAAATATTATTGAATTTTTAAAAAAGGTATGTTTATTGGATTGTATGATTTCCATATTGAGAAAAATAGCTAAGTCCTGCCTATTGACAAAGAGGAAATGGACAGAATATGTAGAATGAAGTATCCATTTTCAAAAATGTTTAATGTATCAGTGTTTGATTTGATTCTTATTTGTTCTAAAGGAGAGTTCTATTGTATGTAGAGCATCATTGGAAAGAAACAATAATACAAAAAAATAAAAAGAATATAAATGAAGCATTTAAAACTTCAGGAAAAATAAAGTGAATGAAACCTATTTGAGATTGCATTGCTTATGAAAGCATTCTTGAACATCCAATGTTTGCGATTCAGAAAAACCTAACTTTTGCTAACTAGTGGCAACCTTGTTGCTGAAAAATAGTTGGGCTTGGAACTTTGTGTCTCTTGTCTCTGTGAATATAAAACAGTCAAATAATTTTTAGAACCAGAGGCAGCATGAAATAGTGAATAGGAATATTGGGTTTGAAGTCAAGAAAACAGATTCAAATCTTATTTTTTGGTCACTTACTGGCTATGTTCAGTTTTTGCAGTTGTAAGCTGAGAGTATTGGATTCAATAATCTTCAAGGTATCTTCCATCTCTAAATCTATGATTATATGATTGCCTAGCATTTTCTCAGTTTATAAAGGAAGAAACTGAAAAAACGATTAGCTTACTAACACAGGTTAACTTTGTACAATCCTGGAGTCAAGTATAGAATAAACAAGGGATGTAAAAGCAAAAAATAAAAGCATTAATTACCAATATATTGTTGTAATAAAAAGGGGGTCTTTAAGAACTTCATTAACATGGCAAATAGGAGAAAGAGGTAGATATAAGGACAACCTCTGACTTGTATGAGCAAATCATACTTCTCATTCACCAAGGCTTGAAATGGCTTTCAATATTTAATAACTTCTTTCATCCCATACATCCCAAGATACCTTTCAAAACTGTGAGAGTGTAAATGAGTTGCATAAGAATAGGTTAAACGTTTCAGATACATGCTTGAATTTAAATGGGAAAAAATTGACATTTTCATTTTGGAGAAAGAAAATGAATTGCAGATTTCCTAAATAAACATGGACAGACAAACAAAATGCAAAAGTCTTTGACTCTGAAAGCTCATCTGTGAATGAGTTTGGTACATTGCCAGTGGTAGACTTTGAAGCATTCTATAAAGCTTTTAAAAGGAAAAAAGAGAACCTTTGAAAGATGGGGAACTTTTAACACTAAATATTTTAGTGGTGATTTATGAACAGAGTAAGAAATATGCTTTTTCTTTATTTCTTTAATAAAAAATGTCCTGACACTTAGTAAAATGATGAGGATTTATATGTTAAAATGTTTTGCATGGCAGCTTCTGAATAATGGATTCATAAACATTTCCTTTTTTAAATTTAAAAGTCAAAGTGGGCTGAAATTAGAGTAGTAAATGAAAGAAATCTACTCCAATACATGCAGACAGATTTCTATTTCTTATGTGACCTCAACTCTCACCCATTGAACCACTTATTGGAATAGTAGCTCCCTACTGGATAGGATAAAATATAAACTTCTTTTTGGCTTTTAAAGCCTTTCCTCACCTTATCTCAATCTACCATTTCCTGTACTGTTACATATTACTATCTTTCCCAATCACTATGGGTCCAGTTAAATTGGTCTTCTTGGCTTCTTCATTTCTACTCTCTCTGTGATTTTGTACTACATATTCTACTTGAATAGAAAGTACTTCTTCCTCATCTCTGCTTCCCAGGGTACCTATGCTCTTTCAATCTTGGTTTAAGCACCACCTTCTTTATGAAACATTAGAATTCCATCTCCACTCCCATGTACTAGTATACTTCCTTCCTACTCTATCTAGTATAAGGGAAGGAATTAGACAACCTTCCCCCATGATTATCCCCCACAGGATTATCAATGCCTTGTTTATCCTTTTAATGGGTCTAGCTCCTCTTCATTTGGGATGAGAAAGGAGCATTATGATTTGCTAACCAACAAATCTAATGGCATCCCTCTTGAACAGCAAAATTGTTGCCATTCAATAAGAAAAATATCCAATGCACTTCAAGAAATAAGGACTAATAAGCATCTACTATATGTGCTGATGAAACTGCTGCTAATTAAATTATGCCCTTTGCTGAGAATTAATTTAGGTAAATTTAAATCTAGTTAATTTTTAGGTTCCATTAAAAAAAACCACTAGAGAAATGTTTGTGCAATAATGAACAAGAAAATTATTTTTCTCTTTCTATAGAAGGCTAACTGGGAACTATATTGGTTTTTATTTTCAATATATTTTATCTTCAATATTTTCAAGTTGGAGCCAAGCCCTTGAAAGAAATCATTTGTGGGTAGAATGGGGAAAAAAAGTTGTTTTTTCTCTCTTGATTTTTTCTTTCTCCTTCCCTAGTCTTCCCCAACACACACACACACACACACACACACACACACACACACACACACACACACATACAAAATATTATTTTTGGAGAAAGACTAATAGGAGGCAATATATCCAGCTAAGAGAAAAATGATATACCAAAGTTACATTGAGGAAAAACACAGACAAACTTAGATGCAGAAAGATAGTCTTTTAAGTTGGTTGTAGCTTCAAGGAGTTTAGTTAATCCTTTCCATCAATATAGAATTCCAGCTTTTCACTCAAAAAGGGTCTTCTACAGCTAGAAGTTGTGAGTTATTTTTTTGACCATTCACATGACCATACTGCATGTAAGTCTTATTAATGTTGTCTGAGTTTTCCTGTCTTTCCATTGAACAGTATGGGTTATTATGGCCTAGACTTTTGAGTGCATTTTTTTTCTTTTTTGTGTTTATCATTATTACTATACCATCTTAGTAAATACCTTTTTTATACTATTTTAATAAATATCATTTTCTTTAAAAAAAAAAAAAGAATTGAAGTCTAGCTAATTAAAGTTAATAGAAAGTGCTTTGGTGGGGGCTCATGGATAACAATAATAGAATTCCAACCTCTCAGGATTATAGTTAGATCTTGAGAATAACATTACTTCTCCCTTCCTCCCTACCTCCTACACAATAGAGACCAATTTGCCAATGTATATTTGAGTTAAATGAGTTCATCCAGAGTAGAGGTACTAAATTGTCATTATTTGGTACCAAGTTATCTTTCCCAATAGACTGAAAGCTTTTTAAGAGCAGAGACTGTTTCATTTTTGTTTATGAAACCCCAGCACCTAACCAAATGTTTGGCAAAGCAGACACTTAATAAATGGTTTATAATTATTTGAATAAGAAAATCACCTCGACCAGAACATCTGGCCTAATGTTTTCACTGACTTTGGGAAGAATGTTTAAAATCATCATATCCAGTTTTCAAAGAAAATTGAAGTCCAGATATGTACAAAAATACATATCTAGGAAATGACATATTAAAGACTAGAATTACATTTCTTAATCTAAATATCCACCCAAGAGCAAATTAATATTTAATCAGCTACATCCAGAAAAGGAACACTGGGAAATGAGTGTAAACTGTGAGCTTTTTTTTTTTTTCTTCCCAGATTATTTTTACCTTCCGAATACAATTCTTCCTTTGCAACAACAACAACAACAATAAAATTCGGTTCTGCACATATATGTATATATATATATATATGTATATATATATATATATATATATATATATATATGTATATATATATATATATATATATATATATATATATATATATATATATATTGTACCTAGGATATACTATAAGATATTTAATATGTATGGGAATGCCTGCCATCTAGGGGAGGGGGTAGAGGGAAGGAGGAGAAAAACTCGGAACAGAAGGGAGTACAAGGGATAATGTTGTAAAAAAAATTACCTATGCATATGTACTGTCAAAAAAAGTTATAATTATACAAATTAATAAAAAAACAAATTAATATTTAAATCATTATATGTATGATGGACCTCTCTTTTTAAATCCTAGGCATGTATTTGAGCATGTTGGTTACACATATTATCCTTGATCTTTTATCCACTATTTGGGTTGCTTTTTTTTCCTCTTACATTTTCTTTATAGTTACCAACAAGTTTATAAACATCTTTCTCAGGCAAGTGACCATTTAATTTTAAGTATGAACATATACAAGATTGTTACATTATGCATGAGCAGGCTTAAGAAATTATAATAAAGACTTTGAAGGAAGGGACAAAAAAACTACAACACAAAAACAAAAGCAAAACAAAACAAAAAATGCTTGGGATAGTAAAAGGAGCGGTCTTTGGGGCAAAACACTGGCTTCAAGTTGCCTGGATACTTTTGTGCTTAGTGAACTAAGTCTGGCAAGATGCTAGGCAGTTTCTTTCCCTTTTTGGTTTGGTGGCAATGGGACTCTTTGCTGAAAACAGACAGGGGCCAGGGAGACTGCCAGAAAACTAAGCAAAGTTGACCACACAAATACAATGTTATGTTGGAGACAGTGGCCCTAGTATACTAGAGGAAGGAGGAGGGAGCTATTAGGAGCTGGGCAGAGTGGGGACTAACTCTTGTTTCATAAAGGATCACTTGTTCCCATAGAAACAAGTTTAGGGCTGAATAAGTGGCCTGATTCTCCCAAGCCCCCTGCTCCTTTCTTTTTAAAATCTCCTTGGAGACTCTTTGTTTTGTTGTTGTTTTTGTTTTACTGCAGAGAGGGGCAAGGAAGAAAAAAAAAAAAAAAAGCTCTTTACTCTCCTTTTCCCCCACCCCTTTTCCTCCAGAAGCTTGTGAGAGGCCAATGACTTATACTGCAGGAGGGTTTGAAATCTGGCTGGAATTCCCTGGACCTAAGATCCAGAACTTCTTCAGGCCTTGTACAGATAAACTAAAAAGCTGAGTAGATTCAAAGTGTTCAGTTAATTTAAATGGAACTGCTATCTGGGGACTGGCTTCCAAGGACAAGGTTAGGGAGCTCTGGGGAGATGAAAGCAAAGTTCCACAAGTGTTTCTGCATAAAAAAGGGAATTCCTCAGAATCACACACTTCCTCCCTTCTCTCAGATTATCTCAGCCAGCCAATTCTAGTCCCTTCTTTCCAAGAAATAGTTCCATTTCACAAAACATTTATTAAATACTTTGTGAAGTAAGAAAGTGGCAATTAAAATACCCCTCTCTCTTTTTGCCTCCTCCCTCCCTCTCCTCCTCTCCCTTCCCATCCTCTCTTCTTTTCTTCCCCTTCTCTCCTCTTACTGTAATGCCGGAGAAACTAAGGCAGGATAGACATTAGAGAGTTTAGATACTTAATTTATTGGAGAGTTTGATTAAGTGACTAGATTGGACTCTCGCCTCCACGCATCCAATATCGAATATGGGTCCCAGAGATTCTTTATAGGATTTAGTGATTAGGAAGAACAATGACAGGATGGGGGAGGCAGAGTGAGTTGGAAAGGTCTGGAGTTAAGATGTCTAAGATGGAAGGTCTTTCTCCTTACCTTGATTAGACATTCACAGTTTATAACCTTAGATTAGATAGCCCTAAGTTATATCAGTATTAATGGTTAAGAGTGGGGATATTACAACTAAGCAGAAAATTCAGGCAGAACAATTAAGGGAAACTGAGGTAGAACAATCAAAGGAAATTGTGGCACAACATTACTTCCCTCATTTCTTCCTCCTTGTCCTCTGCTCTTCCTCTTCTCTCTCTCTTCCTCTCATTCTCTTCCTCCCTCATTCCATTCCTTCCTTCCTCTCCCCTTCTCTTCCTTCTTTTTTTCTTTTTTCTTCTCTTCCTTCCCCCTTTCTTCCCTTTCTTCTTTTCTCCTTTCTCTTCTTTCCTCTCTCCCTTCCTCTCTGTTTTTTCTCCCACCTTCCTGCTTCCCTTCTCTTGCTCCTCTTCTCTTCCCTCCAAATCCTTTCCTTTTCTTTTTCATCCTTATTTTTTGCCTTTACTAGAAGAAAACTGAGAACAAATCTTTTGCTACTGTTGTCTTCTTTATATCTATGTTCATGGAAAAGCTCTATGGGGGAAAAGAAACCTAAAAATAGCCACATGGACTTCATCTAGGCAAAAATACAAGATTCCCATGAAAACCGCTGCATTAGATTTATCAGTCCTTTTTCCCCATTCACTTTTTAAAATCCTGAGACTATATATAAATATTATTACCAAAACCACTTAGGTTTCCCTTCTGTCCCAAGATAGATTAAAATAAAATTAAGGTAACTACAAATGATGCCTCATGTCTTGGCACCCTGATCCTGGCTTCTCATGTGACTTTAAACCGATTACTTTCCCCTTTTGGTTGTAATTTCATCATTTGTAAAATAGGTTGGGTGAGATAATTTTTTTCAGTTTCTTCCTCTGTTTGACTGCCAAAGCCCTATCTAAATGTGTCACTTCCTACCTTTTCAGACTTCTTGCATTTTACATAATCCCTTGCCATTCCTTTCCCACCTTATACTCTATTCTTTATACATAGCAGCCCCCTTCTCAAACACAACCCTCTGTATTTTCAGCCTTGGTTCTTTGTACCTGGAATTCTCTCTCTTCTTATCTCTATCTTCTGATTTCCCTGTCTTCTTCAGATCTCCACCAAAGTCTGACATTCTATAAGAAGCCTTTTTCAATACACTTTGCTTGCCTTTTGTCTTTTGCTTAACTCCAATTAATATTTGTATATCTTGCTTGCACATAGGTATCTGTAAATTGTTTTCCTCATTAGATTATGAGCTCCAAGAAGGTAGGAACTTTTGCCTTTCTTTGTATCCCTAGTTCTTAGCATAGCGTTTGGTACTTAGTTGCTTAATAAGGACACTGGATGTTTAATAAATACTAGTTGACTTGTTTCTGAATTTCTTAGACTTTATGAATATAAATTTTAAGATAGCAAATACAACAAACTGCTTTCTAGTTTTCTTCTAAAATTAATTTACATATAAATAATCTAGCTATTACCATAGTTAAAGATAGCTATTTAGTTGGGCCACATTTTTTATTGTTATTTAATACTTTAATGTGAAATTCAAGTACACTTAAATGTAAAGTATTTGCTAGACTAACTATAAAAATGAAAAAGGAAATAGGTTTATTTGGTAAGGAGAGTGAAAGATCACTACTAGAGAATCCATTTGCTTGAATGTTAAGAGAAAACAAGGAAGGGTCACAGCATGTCAGGTGGAGCTTATGGAAATATATGAAGAAAAATCATTTAGGATGATTCTTCCAGGCATAGATGACTATCAGCTATATTTTTGGAGGGAATATCCATATAGATAAGAACATCCACTTGATTGTTGAGTATGTTAGCTCACACATTATGAACCCATTTTGAGAGTAAACTTAAAAGTAATAGACTTTTAGAAGAGATTTTTATTTTATTTAGGTATTCATTAGAGGACTTGAGGTCCCTTTAAATTCTAAGATTCTATAATGCTATGACACAGTGCCTTTAATTTTATTTCAAATTCAGATTGGTTTTCCATTAGGTCCAACTATTTAAATTTTCTATTAGATTTACTGCAAGAATAGTCAACTCTTTCTTTTTGGAGGAAAAGTCCTTCCCCAATGCTACAAAATTGTCTTTAAATTATTTTAATACTTTAAGATTTTAAATTAAGCCTATCAAACTTTCAGAAGATTTGTATGTTAAAGTACTTTGTGAAGAAGAAATATCCTGCTCTCTTTTATTTTTCTTTTTCAAATTTTCCTACTTTGCTTTTTTAAAAAAAATCTTTATGTTGATTTAAGAAATTAAATTCCAAATTTCCTTCTTCCTTCCCATTTCCCTCCTACCAGTTGAGAATGTAAAAAATAATATAACTTCAATTCTATGTGTGAAATAATGGAAAACATATTTCCAGATTAGTCATATTACAAAAAAGGTAATAAAAAGTGAAACAAATGTTTTTATCTATACTGCAATGGTTTTATGAAGAATCTTTTTAATTTCATGTAATAAAAATTATACATTTTATTGTCCACGATCCTCTCTATTCTTTGTTTGGTCATAAACTCTTCCCTTATTCATAATTCTGCGATAAATTTTTCTGTACTTCCTTAATTTGCTCATTATTGATGGGGGAGGTAGCCCCTTTAAGATCCCTTTTCTGATCCCCAACCCCCCTTTGGGACTGACCTTTGATTTACAAGATCTGGTCAAAACCACTCTTTTGTATTCCAAGGGGAGAGATCCATATCTGAGCTAATTTGGGCTGTACCCAGCCCCCATTCTAATGATCTGCTCAGGTTTCCCAACCTCCACCTGGTGGGTTCTGGCCCTTGAGGAATCAACCTGGGACTCTACCCATAGGCCCCTTCAAGCAAATAAAAGAGCCAAGCTGGAATCATCTCTTGCCAGAGGGACGAAACATGCAAGCACCAGGTTTTGCATCACAGACTCTCTGTCTGCCACTTTTGGTGTATTTCTTTCTCTATCTAATACCTTTTACTAACCAGACTTTAGCCTTACTTCAAACCCTTACAATAAACCTTTTTTTTTTTTTAAATCTAGGTTTTCAGGCCTGTAAATTCCTTTACAGAAGACTCTTGCGCTGCCACTAGAACTCATTTAACTTTGTATCCTTGCACTGAATCCAAAGGGGTTGCATGGGAGCTCCATTTGACTCTCTGTACCCCAAACCTGCCACTAGACCTCAATTAATCCTAATTTTATTTAGGTATCCCTTATCTAGACCTCATCATTTGGCTAGACCTCATCAGTATCACCTTTCATGTGTAAATTATATACCCATTTTGACATTTTGGTATATGGTATGAGATATTAGTCCATGTTTAATTTCTGCCAAACTGTATTCCAGTTTTCCTAGTATTTTTTGTTAAATTGCTAAGTTCTTTCCCTCAAAGTCTGGATCTCTGCATTTATCAAAGACTAGATTACTGTTATAATTTATTATGGGTATTGTGTATTTAATTTATTCCACTCTATTTCTCAGATATTCTCAGATTATTTTGATGAACACTGCTTTATAATAAAATCTTGTACTCCTAGGCTACTTTCCTTCACATTTCAAGACTAATTCTCTTAGAATTCTTGACCTTTTTTTCTCAAATAAACTTTAAAATTATTTTTATAACTCTTAAAATAATTCTTTTTTTTATTTAGGCATAATTATCATTTTTATTATGTTGACTTGGCCCACCCATGAGCAATTAATGTTTCTCTTGTTGTTTACATCTGTCTTTATTTGGGAGAAAAATGTTTTGTAATTGTGTTCACTTAATTTGTGAGTTTGTCTTGGCAAGTAGATTCCCTTTTAGTTATGTTGTCTGCAATTATTTTGAATGAAATTTTGTCTTTCTATCTTTTCCTCCTGGGTTTTATTGATAATAGATGGAAATGCTAATAATTTATATGACCTTATTTTACATACTGCAACTTTGCTAAAGTTGTTAATTGTTTCAGCTAGATTTTTTAGTTGATTCTCCACAGTTCTGTAAGTATGCTATGAAATCATTTGCAAAGAGTGATAATTTTGTTTCCTTATTGCCTATTCTTATTACAATTTTAGTGTTATCTTATTGTTATAGCTAGCATTTCTAATACAATATTAAATAATAATGGTGATAATGAACATCCTTGTTTTAGTCCTGGCCTTACTGGGAAATTTTCTGTTTTTTTAAATTGCTTTTTCTAGATATATGTTTTCTTTTTTATTATTATTATATCTTTTTATTTACAAAACATATGCATTGGTAATGTTTTCAACATTGACCCTTGCAAAAAAAAAAAAAAAAAAAAAACATTGACCCTTGCAAAAACATTGTGTTCCAAATTTTTCCCTTCTTTCCCCCACCCCTTCCCCTAAATGGCAGGTAGTCCAATACATGTTAAATATGTTAAATTATGTTAGATCCAATATATGTATACATATTTATACAGTTATCTTACTGCACAAGAAAAATCGGATCTAGAAAGAAAGAAAAAAAACCCAAGAAAGAAAACAAAGATGTAAGCAAACAATAATAGAAAGAGTGAAAGTGCTATGTTGTATTCCACACTCAGTTCCCATGGTCCTCTTTCTGGATATAGATGACTCTCTTCATTACTGGACAATTGGAACTGGTTTGAATCAACTCATTGTTGAAGAGAGCCATGCCCATCAGAATTGATCATCATATAGTGTTGCTGTTGCTGTATATAATGATCTCCTGGTTCTATTTATTTCACTTAGCATCAGTTTATGTAAGTCTCTCCAGATTTCTCTGAAATCATCCTATTGGTCGTTTCTTACAGAGCAATGATATTCCATAATATTCATATGTCACAATTTATTCAGCCATTCTCCTATTGATGGGCATACACTCAGTTTCCAGTTTCTAGCCACTATGAAAAGGGCTGCCATAAACACTTTTGCACATGTGGGTCCCTTCTGGGAAGATTTTCAATATATTTCCATTACAGATAATACTTCCTCTTGGTTTTAGGTAGATACTACTTATAATTTTAAGCAAGGCTTTATTTCTTACCTTGTTTCCAAATGTTTTTAATAGAAATGGGTGTCATATATTTTCAAAAGCTTTTCTTATATTTATTGACACAATCACATGATTTTTGTATTTTTTAATTTATATAGTCAGCCATTTTTTGTTTTGGTTTGATGTGTATATGCAACATACATACATATATAACACACACACACACATATATAGACATATAAATATATACACTTTGAAATAGAAAGTTATCAAGTAGGGCTATATTAACTATAGATTTGAATATAATGACAAAAGAGATTTTACTGGAAGAATTTTCATGTTAAAATTGTTAGTTAACATTTAAGCTTTTTGAAGTCTTTCTTGGATTTGTGTAAATGGTTAAATCAATTTTAGTCTCATTCTGTAACATTGTTTCTGACTGCTGCTCTGCTGTTGTAATTTTCCCAGGAGATTTAGTTAATGAATATAATTTTATGGCAACAAAAGAAGCCGGGAGAAAGTTTGAAGAAGGAAAAACCACACTGTCTTTTTTCATAAGCCAAGTTTCTGAAGTTGCAACTGTTTTCTCCAGCAGACACATATTCACATGGGTACTGATTTAGTGAATGCCTGGTTCTTTTATTTGAAGGTTTTGAATTACGCACCTATCAAGACATTTTCTCATATTCAGCAGCTCCAAATCCTCATTTAGGATTCTTTTCAGTAGGAATATTACACACACTTTCTTTGTACATTATTCAATTCAAAAGTGCACATGGTGCTTTTAACCTTGTCAAACAGCAATAATAAGGAGAAAATAAAAAGTACTACTTTAGTCCTGAAAGTTAGGAATATTATATAGAACCCAGGAGAGCTGGGAATATGAAATCCCAAGTGATTTCTGCTGTTTTTTCATTGTCCTCTCCCTGTAACCTCAGACATTACTCTTGCTGATTCCACAGTCACCTTCCTATGAAAATACTTATCCAAGGGCATGTTATCACAGCACAGAGAAAGGTTTAGCATTTTTCTTCTGGGATTTCTATGGTCTTAACCAAGTAGGCTTCTAGGGATGTCTATAATAGATTTGTTTGTTAACTGCTTCAATGAGTTTCCATTCCTATGCAGCTATTCAGCTATCTTTGTCAGTGATTTGAGCTTTGAAAATTCCAGTTGGCAAACAGGAAGCAGAGAGGGTAGAATTTAGAAACTCCAGTTGCCATCACTATCAAAAATATTCTGTGCCACTTCTCTACTACCCCGCTCTCCATGTCACTTCCCTCCTCCTTAGACCAGTTTCCCCAACTTATTTTTCATTTTCTTCTCCTACTCCCTACCTTAGGTCTTGTCCAAGAATCATTTCTTTTATCTTTGCTTACCCTCTGGAAGCAAAATTTGGTTGAGTTGTATTTGCTCAGTTCCAATAGAGCAGTAATGAACTGAACCAGCTATACCCAGTGAAAGAACTCTGGGAGATGACTATGAACCACTACATAGAATTCCCAATCCCTCTATTTTTGTCTACCTGAATTTTTTATTTCCTTCACAGGCTAATTGTACACTGTTTCAAAGTCCGATTCTTTTTGTACAGCAAAATAACTATTTGGACATGTATACGTATATTGTATTTAAGTATATTATTATTAAGTATTATTAAGTATTAAGTATTATTAAGTATTAAGTATATTATACTTTAATATATTTAACATGTGTTGGTCAACCTGCCATCTGGGGGAGGGGGTGGGGGGAAGGAGGGGAAAAGTTGGAACAAAAGGTTTTGCAATTGTCAATGCTGAAAAATTTACTCATGCATATATCTTGTAAATAAAAAGCTATAATAATAAAAAAGAATTGTATTTGCAAAATATTCCTATAGAGAAAATAATATGCAGTATTAAGATTAGAAAATTAGAATCAGTTTGGATATAATTAAGATTACAGATGATTAACATGATAGAAAATAGATTAGGGTTAAATAAATAGGGAGAGGTATAGATCTCTGAACAATATGTACATGACTATAATAATTATAGCAACTCTACAATAGGGCAGGGAGAGCAGAAAATCTAAAAGCCAGGCAGACTAGGAATGTTGCATTTGGTTTCAAATTGGCTTTGAGGAATGTGATGAAATTTGTACTCCAAGGGATAAGAAGACTTTAGATGCTGAAGACTACGGGATTTTGTTAAAGCTTCTAAACCTTCCATTCTCACTGATTTAAGGCAGTATTCAATTTAGTTCAGCAACCTTCATTTAACCTCATCTATATGATAGGCACTGGGGATACCTGGATGAAAAGTAGCACATTTCTTGCCCTCAAGGAGTTGAAAGTATATAAAAAGGGAAAACACCAATATACAAATAAATAGTAGGTAGTGTGTGATTGGCCAAAGAAAAAATCCAAGGAAAATGACCAGAAAAATAAATGAAGTAGAAACTTTACCTTAGGAGATCAAGAAAGACTATAAAGAAAAGGAAACCTCTCTTGGAGAGACTTAAATCAACTGTTGCTGAGTGAAATGAGCAGAACCAGAAGATCACTATACACTTCAACAACAATACTGTATGAGGATGTATTCTGATGGAAGTGGAAATCTTCAACATAAAGAAGATCCAACTCACTTCCAGCTGATCAATGATGGACAGAAATAACTATACTCAGAGAAGGAACACTGGGAGGCGAATGTAAATTGTTAGCACTACTGTCTATCTACCCAGGTTACATATACCTTCGGAAGCTAATAATTAATGTGCAACAAGAAAATGGTATTTACACACATATATTGTATCTAGGTTATATTGTAACACATGTAAAATGTATGGGATTACCTGCCATCGGGGGGAGGGAGTGAAGGGAGGGAGGGGATAATTTGGAAAAATGAATAAAAAAAAAAATTAAAAAAAAAAAAGGAAACCTCTGAGCTGTGGCTGGAAGAAGTGAATTTGACTGGCAGAATTAAGGAGTTCATTCCTAGAATTGGGAGACTATGATTGTACTGAGGTAGGACAGAGTGGATAGAATGTTAAGACATTTGTGGTTCAGTTTATTTAGAATCCAATGTACATGGAAGAACAATATGAAATCATTCTGGAAAGAGTCTGGAGTTAGATTTTGGAAAGCCTCCTTTGCCAAGACAAGAGTCTGCATTTTAGCTGATGAAGCACAGAGAATCATTAAGCATAGTCAGACTTGTGGTTGAAACTCATTAAGGGATGTATTGGAGAAATGAGACAATGAATGAAGAGATAGCAATGAAGAGGTAAGCTTGTCTGCATAGGGGAGCACTAGAGCTGGAGTGAAGATCCAAATTCAAATTCAAATTCATCCTCAGACATTCACTCGCCTGATCACTCTGAGCAAACTTCTGTTTTTTCATCTGCAAAATGGGGGTAAAATAAATGATAAGAAAGTAGAGTCAAGAAATACATATTCTAAAAGTTAAGCCGTGAAAAGGAAAATAAATATAAGGTGGCATATTGAAAGGAAAGAGGGCAACTAGGTAGTTCTGTGGCTAGAGCTCCAGGCCTGAAGTCAGGAAGACCTGCGTTCCTAATCTTAGACACTTACCAGCTATGTAACCCTAAACCTTGTTTGCTTTGGTTTCCTCAACTGTAAAATAAGCTGGAGAAGGAAATGACAAATCACTCTCAAAGGCAGAAAACTCCAGATAGAGTCACAAAGAATCATATATGACTGAAAAATGACTGAACAACATTTTTATTCTTCTGGTTTGAAGTTTATCATTGAATTGATCAGTTTTAGAATATTCCAAAATTGTTTTATTTACTAATGTTGTTTCTATTATATAAATTGTCTGCCTAGTTCTGCTCACTTTACTAGGTATTGGTTCATAGATGTAGTGGTTCTCATTTTCTTCTAAAACCATTCATTTCATCATTTCTTATGACCTAGTAATATTTCAATATATTAATATATCATAATTTATTTAGACATTCTCTAGTATGTAAAGAGGGGCAGGTAGGTGGCACAAAGAGTTCTGAGCTAGAAGTCAGGATGATTCGTTTTTCTGAGTTTAAATCTAGCCTCAGACACTTACTGTGTGACCCTGGAAAAGTCACTTAATCCTATTTGCCTCAGTTTCCTCATCTATACAATGAGCTGGAGAAGGAAAAATCTAATCACTCCAGTATCTTTGCTAAGAAAGCCTTAGATAGAGTCATGATGAGTCAGACATAATGGAAACAATTGGAGAAAAACAATTTTGAAGAGAAAAGATAGAATACAAAAAGTAAAGTAAACTTAAAAGGAAAAGAAGGCAGTGAGAGGGAAGAAGGAGATAGAGCAAAGAGTGGAGATAAAGTACATGGAAAGAGAAAGAAAAAGAAATGAGGAGCAAAAAAGAGAAAAACAAGATAGGAATAGAAATAAAATTTTAAACATTTAAAAAAATAGAAGAAAAGTAAAAGAGAAATGATGAAGAAAGAAAAGAAGGGAAAAAAAGGTCAAGAGAGAGAGAATCAAAGGAAGGCAAAGAAATGAATGGTTGACTAGGATATGCCCATTTCCAGAATGCACTCGTAGCCTGTCACTCGGGTCAGGTTGGGTATGGATTGGGAAAGGAATGGTGACCCTCAGAAAATACAGTTGAGTTGAGAGAAAATAAAGAAAGGTACTAGGAGATGTGTTTGGTTTTGTGTGTGTGTGTGTGTGTGTGTGTGTGTGTGTGTGTGTTTGCCTCACCAAGTCAGTTTCAGTAGATTTCTCTCATGTTCTTTCAGAAAAAGACATACATACATAATTTAGTAAACAAAATTTTCATGGAAAAAGTCAGAAAAATATACTAATGCCTCGTAATTTAAGATAGATATTTAAATGCTACCTATTCTTTTCTGCAATGCACTAATCTCTCTCTCCCTCTTTCTCTCTATCATATTCTAATATGTTTTCTGATTTTTCAAGTCACACATCCTCAGACAATTTTAAAAAGTTATCTTTCATGGGAACAAGTTTTTCTTGAGCAGTGTTTCCATGATTTTCTCATTTAACATTCCCCTTCAAATTTTGTTTTACATTTTTTTTCCTGTCTTTTAATGAAAGCTCTATTTCCTCCTGCAGCTTGACAGAGTTGACATTATAGATTCAGCATCATTGAGTAAGCTACTGTACTTTAGATACTTAGGGATAAAATTTGGCACAGCAAATGTTTATATTCATAATGGGATCCTAACACAGCTTGGAATTATCATGTATCTGTTGATGACATGCAAATTGTTTTTCTTAACACAGAGAAAGTCTAAGTGTAAATTAAGAAACATTTCTTAGAAAGATCCAAATGCACTGAAGGTTGTCACATTCAACATACAACTTTGCCAAGTTTTTCTCCTATTTAAAAGTGCATTTTAAAGGAATCTGAAGAAAGTAGAAAGTACTCATGATTTGTGGCTTGAGTTTTATTCATTGAGTTTTATTGGTTCAAAGCTGTTGTGCCAACAGACTCACCACTTTACCATCCAAATATTTCCTCATCTTTAATTCTCATTTTCTAATACATATGGACACAGAATCTTAGTGTTAACCTGAAGTTCCCATTCTTTGCAGGTATTCAAGAAGCTGCTGAACAACCATTAGTTGGATATTCTATGCCAAGGATTACAACTATATATGGGTCAGACTAGATGGCTGTTGAGATCACTTGTAAATCTCTAATTTTTTGAGTCTGAACTCTTTGTCTCCATTCTCTTTCCCAGTCTAATCCATTTTGTCCATTTGTTTTCCTAATATATCTCTCTGATCATTCTCCTATTCAAGAAATCATTACCCCAAAGTGAAAAACAAATAAAAAACTGATCTAAGTTTTGAAATTCCTCACCATATGACTCTGAACTACTGATAAGAGTCTAAGAATGCCTAGATTTAAACATGTCTACAATTTTATAGATATACTTATTTTTAAATTTTCTTTTGTATTTAATAAATATCAAAAGTGTAAATGCCCACATATAAATATATGTAGAAAAAGAACATCAAAAATCTTCATGAATCTTTAATGTACTTTATTTTAAACAAATTTAGTGGGCCACTTCCAAAACTGTCCTGCCTTCTGAACTTTCTTCTACTTTCCTTTATATGTTAAAAAATTACTGCATCTTTTCTTTTTCCTTTTTTAAAAAATTACTCTCACTATGCCCCTCCCTTCATTATAACTTTTTTGTGATACCCCCTACCCTCCAAAAAAATCATCTTTTATGATAGATGAACATAGTCAAGCAAAACAAATCCATCCATTGGCTGTGATTGGTTTGTATCATGATTCAATCATGATTGATTATTGTTTTGATTAGAGTTACTAAATCTTTCAGAGTTCTTTTCCTTTTAATATTGTCATTTTATAAATCATTTCCCTTGCTATTTTTCTTGCTATTTTTCTTCATTTTTGATTACCTATTTAGAAGAATTTTAGTTGTATTCCTGCTGTTGGTATTTACTGTTGTGGGAGAAATTAGTCCTATGAAAGACTTCTTTTTGACAGACATAATTTTAAAAATTATTGTATAGTCATTTAGAAAGAAATAAAGGGCATAAAGTATTGAAACTATACAGAAGAAAGAAAGGGGAAATAAGTAAGTACTTCCTTTGTGGTAGCAGGAATAAATAGCTGCATTGGACCTGATATCTCTTATTAACTTTTTGAGAAACAACATTGTTGATCTATATTGAAAAGACCTAGACATGAACCATAATTAAGCTCCAGTAAAGAGAGATTCTCTGGATCTTTAAGTAGGAAATAATGATACAGAAATGGGAGAACAAGCCTATTCCTTCTTTCTTAGGGGCCACTACCTTGGCCTGAACCTTGTCCAAATGAGTCCACAGCATGCCCCTTAAACAAACAAAAAAATAAAAGAAATAAAAGGCAAATTATCAGAAAAAAACCCAGAGTTTTAAAAAATTTTTTTCACAAAAACATTTTCAGACCCACATACTTTTTATAAAACAATTTGTATAAGTAATTTTTAAGTTCACACTTGATTCAACTAAAATTAATACTTATTAAATTTATAGCAAAATTTCCAAAACATAATGAATCACATCACAAATTGATATTCATTAATAAATTATATATAATATGTTATCTCATGATTAATATCAAAATATGATGGGCATCTTATTTTTCATCTCAAAATTTCTTTGTCAAGTAATTGATAATATTTCTATTTATAATTCTCTTTTTGGACCACTAATTAAGATAAACATTTTTTTTCTTAAAATAGGTACAACAAAGCCCAATTTCAAACAAGTAAAATGTTATTAATAGTAGCCAAAATACAATAAAATGTTATTTCAAACACTTTTCCCAACTTACTTTTAAAGATGTATCTATTAACTATTCTGTTTGTATATCATATTTTTGGTATTCAATATTCAAATGAATCATATTTGTCCATGACAAATATATTTTTATTATTTATATTTAGTAATATCTGTCTATTTGTAATAAAATAAGAATTACTTTTATAAAGCTAAATTAATAAGTAGGTTTTATTTCATTTGCAAGATTGGTGTTTTAATTGGAAAACAAATATTAATTTATAAATTTAAAATTCACAGATCTTTTCCATAAATATATTCAATTTTTTCTTTCTGGATCACAATATAAATCTAATAATTTAGCTATTATTAATTTGAGATAAAGTTTTCAATAAAATATCCAACTAGTATACATGTTTCTGAAAGCCAGTTACAAAATGAATTTGCCCTATATTATTGTAAGAAAAAAATGAATTTTTTAAGCTCAAATGCCATTCAAAATATTTTAGAAAATCAGTCTATTTCACAATAATAAATGATCCTATGCTCTAATTCCATATTGTCAGACAATTTGGGGAAGAGCTTGTTCACAGATTGCTAAATAATATCTGTGAGCATTATTTAGAGTTATTTACCTCTATTTACCATTTAAAAATCATTTTAATTTACCATTATCAGTCATTTTACCGTTATTTATCTCTCAATGGAGAGGTCTTGAAATAAGGAAGACCTGGGTTCAGATTTCTCCTCTGACACGTGCCAGTTAGCTTTAGTTTTCTCTTTTGTAAAAAAGAATATTAGACCTGATGATCTTGTGATCAAGTTATTTACATTCTATTGGAGTAAATCTGCTATATTTTGTATTGCTTTTGTGAACTTTCATTTGAATGTTGCTTTTGTTGAAAAAAAAAAGGGAGATATATTTCTGTGAGACTTGAACTTGAAAATGTCTAATAATTTTGACCATTGCCTCATGTTCTCTTCAAATATCAATACAGCCTTCTACTCTTCTTTTGGAGGAAATGGACTCCTGCAGTCCATGGAAAAACTTTGATTAAACAAAGTCTGTGATCTCATGCTCTCTGTTATAGTTTTGTCAATGTATCTCCATTGGGTCACCAATTATGTCTTACCTTTAAATAATGCATCTTGAGTTTTCAGTGCCTGACTTGAAATTAAATGGAAATCTTCAGTCTTCAATCAGAAACAACAATGTGTTCCCCTCCCCCTTCTAAAACTGCAATATTAACAAATTACATTTGCATAATATGGTCCAGTCTTAAAAGTATCATTTTCTGCCTTGTCAACATATATGGTCAATGATACTCCATTTATTGAAATGTCTTAGCTCCTAATGTGTCTTTTAAGTTGTGCAATTTATGTATTTTTTTAAAAAAGACATCAGCTTTTACAGTCATTTATTTTTTATGGTCTCAATATGAAGAGGAGCTGTGGTCTTAGAATTTTTTTCCCATAAAGTTTATCTTATGTACTGTCCTTCTTCCCAAAGATACAGATACTTTTTTTTTAAATCTTTACAGCTTTGAAATGAAGAATTGCAGCTATTACCCCCTTTTTATAATTTCTTTTCTCCTTTGTGGTTCCATAAACCTAAGAAAAGAAGATTCATTTGGGAAGGTAGCAGTTAAGACTTACCTTGTTTTAGGTTTAATTTCCTAATTCACTAATTGTCAGTATGTGAATCTGTCAGAAGCTGTGGCATAGGAGTTAGTTTATATTTTTTATTTTATTATCAATTTCAGTTAAAATAAGCCATAAAACAGAACCCTGATATTTCCCAATTAAATCTATCTTTGTAATTGTCTAGAGGTCATGCTTTGTAATGGTTTTTTTGCTCTTCACTCTGTAAGTTCCTGTAATTTTTATTTGTTTGTGGTTTGTTTCCTTTCTAGCTTTGGAAATGTTTTAGACACATAATTATCTTCAGTGAAAGGGAATTTCCCTTGAACTCCCTTATTGTCTTTTCTGTTATTTACTCCAGGTTATGATTTCTTAAAAGGTTTAAAGACAACAACCTTGTTCTTATTGATAGGCCACTTTCTTTGAGAGGTTCATTAAAGCATGCTTAATTCTATTGTCTATGTATCAGATTCTTAACTGATTTTTAAAAAAATACTTGTAATGGGAATTTGGTCATGAGGAGAAATGTCTGGTTTGCTTGAAGAGAAGCACTAAAAGAAGCATGTTAGATTTTGAGAGAATGACTTCCTTCAATGTAGGAGAACAACTTAAGAGTTCTCTTCAAAACTCAAGGATGACAAAAAGCTTCTAGTCATTCTCGCTTTTTCTATCTCTTCCTCTTAGCTCTGGGTGTTTCTTCCTCATTTGATATTTACTTATTGTGGGGATCATAACAAAAATAGAGGGGAAAGAACACTAGTTCTTATTAATCTATAGTGTCATAATAAATGTTAACTTGAAATTTATATAGAAACGGATATTTCAGGAAAGTGAATTAGGTACCAGTCATCAGTACATACATAATCTAGACTTTTCAATGACTATATAAATGAGTTAATTTCTTAGAAAATTCTTGATAGAGACTCCTAGAAATTTAGACTCAGAGTGATGAATATAATAGAAACAGGTAATGCTTCTGAAGCTACCAAAGAGATAGAATGGGGGATGGGAGACATCTAGAGTGGTATTAGTAATACATTTTAAATTTTGTCTATGAAAGAAGGCCTAAGATTCTAGGCTGAAAGACCAATTTTATAATTATATGCAATATAATTATAATAAATTTTTAGAAAGTCCTTCAATGTTTTCCTATTTTGTAAGGTAGATACTGTTATGTCCATTTTGCAAATATGGAAACAGAGACTGAGATAGATTGTGACTCACGCAGCTAGGAAGAACCTGGAGAGGGATTCAAGTACATGTCTTCTTGCTTCCACATCCATCACCATCTTGCCAACCTGAAATTGCATCCTTGAAAGTATACTGGAGTAGGAATAAGTACACCTGGATCATAATTTTTGCTGTAAAACTATCTTTTTTGTGACTTTTGGACAAATTCCTTCAGGTTACAAATTCTTTAAATGAGATAATTAAATAAAATGACTTCTTGCTTTATGGATGAAACCAATCCTACTTGAAAACTGATTATATAATTCTATATAACACTTTTATTCTAGTTATAAATCACTCATTTCCTCCTCTCCAATCCTTACTTTCTACATCTGGCACACTATGAATTATTTTAATTCTTCTAAGCTGATGCCAGTACCACAACGCAAAGGCCAGATTTGTGCATTTTGGTCATGAGTTCTTGCTGTTCTCCTTGCCCTTGATGTTAGTTGGGATTCTGTTTTTGTTCATACATATACTAACCAGTGGTTGCTCAGAAGAGACATCATATGATTAGCAGACTCCATTTTTTAATAGTATAAACTACTATAAATCCAGGGGAAGGGAAACTCCTTTTCTTTCTTCTCTCAAGAAAGTAATATTTTGGATTGTAAAGGAAAGGAAAAGTCCAAATCTGTGCAAAAATCCTCTTTGTAAGAAAAGAAAAATTATTATTGAGTTCATATGTTCTTTGTGACAAAGAAATAACACCAGTATACAAGTTATAATGTGCTATAGAGAATTGATACAATAAAAAATCTATAATACTTCTAAAATTACATTATACATACATACATATATATATATATATATATATATATATATATATGTATTTCAAGTATGCCTTTTTATGACTCCTCACTCACACAGGCCTAGGTGATTCACTTGATAGTCCTTTCATATAACATTTACTTTAATAAGAAAAGAAAGCAGGATAAATTTAACCCATATTCATCATATTCCCAAGACTTTGATTTCTGTGTCAACTGAAATGTATAACTTCGATAATTTATTTTTTTGTTTTAATTGCAAAACCTTCCATAATGAGAGCCTTTAGTCAACAACAACCAAAAAAAAAACTTCAAAAAAAAAAAAGTTTTACTTTCTATTATTGGTGAGATGTGCTTTTTCTTGTGCGTTATAAATAAAATCTCTTAAGGCTTGGAAGGGAATAAATTGTTCCACTCTCCTGCAAATGCCATAAGTTATTAGCCACTTGCACCTGTCATGTTGCACATTTCTCTCCCAGTGGGAAAACATATCCCTTCAAGCAGGCATCCTCTCCTGTAACGAAGAGACAGAGAAAAGTTCCGTGTGTGTCAATTAAGCCTTTCCTGCTTTCTTTGATCTTGTCTGGCTACTTTTTTATTTGTCATCTTTCCCAACTGTTCGATCTGAAATGATGTTGCATTTATATGGGACTCCAGCATTTTCTTTGTTTACAATCTAGCCAGTTTAAAAAAAAAATATAGAAAGATACTTTTTGTGGTTAAAAAAGAATACAAAATAAGTAATGGGAGCTTTCTTGACTATAACTTTTGAAAATATAATAAGCTTTACACTGTTTGTGCTGTTTAAAAAAAAATTAAGTCATTACCCAGCACAGTCAATGAAAGAAGTCTGCTTTCTTTCTCAAAGTTATTTTCACCTCTTGCTTCTGATTCACATATTATAATACTGCCTTACTTGAGTTATGTAGGGAAATTATTTTGAAGTCTTTATATTTACTTAAATGATCAACCTTTCTCTGTACTTTAAACATAATTTAAAATGTTTTAAAATAAAATTTCTTTGACTTTCAAGTTATATTGGAACATATGTACATATATGTTTTTTCTGTCCTAATGGGAATATTTACACATATATAAACGCAAGCATATAGAAATATACACATGAGAAAACCAAATTAAAATGAACTTAAACATAACTGAGAGAAATATTTCTCTGCTCTTCATTGAAAAGTTTTTAACTGTTTTCTTAGGCATATGTGAAATTATGAATGCTTGTTTACTCAATGCTATCAGCTAGAGCCCCCTGCTGGTGATTCTGGGGACAGAAGTTCCCATTAGAATTTAAAATGTCTCTTTACTCATAACTTCATATCCCGGTTTTATGTCTAGGAGGCTGGAAATGTAACCAAATCAACCATGAAATGAGTGACAGGTATCCTTTTGACTAGCAGGATTAAATTTAGATTATTTCAAATTCGTTTTGTTTGGCTATAGCTCCCTTTACATATGGCCATTTAGAGACTAAAATTTTAAAATAAATCATCCTCAGAACCTCAACTTTCTAATCTCTAAAGTGAGGGCACTGAACTCCATTACCTTGAAATCTTTAAATCTGATCCAATGATCTCTTTGCACATATGAGGATGACTTGTCCTAATATTATAAATATTATAAATCCCATTTTCTTAATTAGGAGACATTGTAAAAAGCACTGGAAAGAATCTCTGAAATCAAGAAAGAGAGAATAAATTTCTACTTCTATACCAATTCTATAACCATGGGAAAAATATTTAATCTAGAATAGCTGGCTATCCAATTCATAGTATTGGTACAAAGATCAAATGAAATAATTCTTGTAAATAGTTAGATGTTACTTTTTTATTATCTCATTCCCTCTCATTTGGAAAATTTTAATCTTCAGTGGAAGATACTGTTGAATATTTCTACTAGTTATTTTCAAACATGGGTACAATAGTTGGCACCTCAACAATATTTGCTTTCCTAAACTTCTCTTCTTATGTGTAATATGAGTTACCATATAAAATTTATTTTTCCTGAGAATCAGAAATTATTTAAATGAATTATGATGCTTGATATTGTTTTCTTTCCCCACTCCCCTTTTAAGAAAATTATTTGCATCACATTAATATCTTGAAACTTGAGGGTTCTATACTCATTCATATAAGCAAGTCAGCTCTGAATTCTGTGTAGGAAAATCATAAATTAGTTTCCACAAAAGGAACCAAGCCTTTCTTCCAAATAAAGACAGAAGCCTCAAATAGCATTTTCTTATGTTTAAAAAAAATTTGTTTTCTCCTTTCTTCTTAGGTTTTCTGATTTAAAAGAAATCTTGAATGCCCCCCAGAGACTAGAAACAGATGTCCCATCATTCCATGAGAGCAACTAGTCCATGAGACTATTTATTAGAATGCGCTTATGATCTCATGAGAAATCTTGAGTCTTATAAGATCCTCATCTTGGTTTAAAGTACAATGAAAGTTCATACTGTTTTAGATTAGGTTTTGATAAACAAATTTTCTTATCTCTCTCCTTCCAGCTTCTTTGAAGTCTTTCTAGTACCTTTTAGTGGGACTATTATTCTGAAAAGAAGTCTCAGCTTCTCAAGTGAGGGCTTTTCAGATACCCAGTGCTTGAGTTTCCCAGCACCACAAAGAAAGAAGAAGCAGTTATTTAATTTGCTCAGCTTTGGCATTCTTTTCAGTGGCTTCAATCATATTCATTTTGTTCTGTTTAATTTGAAACTCTGCAAAATGAACTACAAAAATCGGCAGGATTTCCTTGCACAGTTATTTCTGCTTGGCATATTATTACCTCAGCTAAGCTTCTCAATCTCCAAAAAAAGCTGACTTAATTTTGGAAGAGTAGAAAATTATGAATTTAAACTTAATCTTAATTTTGGTGATTATAGATTTATAGGTTGAAAGGTCTTCTGAAATAATTTAATCAAATATTTTATAATTGAAAAAACTGAGACTCAGAAATGTTTAGGTCATTTAGATATCAAGTAACTGATCTAGAATTCGAACTCAGGCTCACTGATTCCAAATCCGGCATTCTTTCTGCCTGTACCATATGAATTTTCTTAGCTCTTTGGACTGAGAAGCATCCAGAGTTCCTGTCAAAGAAAGAAAAATGATATTATTCATCAAAAAAAAATCCCAAAATGAGAGATTATCTGAAAACATCTAATTTGTCTTCTTGTGCCCTGGAAAATTCCATTTAAATCATTCTTGCTTTACTTTGTGTCAAATCTACCATCTCTTCTAGTTATTCATTTGAAGTCCTTACAGCCTTATTCAATAGTCAGCATGGAATAGTAACTGGAATATTAGTGTAAGGAAGACCTGGATTTGAATGGTCTTTTGAACATGTGATTATTTTAAAGTAACACAAATTTTCTAAACCTTGGTTTTCTTATCTTTAAAAGGAGGATGGGAACAACTAGGTGGTTCAGTGAAGAGAGCTCTAAGTCTGGAATCAGGAAGGCCTGAGTTCAAATCTCAGACACTTATTAGCTGTATAAGCCTTAATCCACTGGAGAAGGAAATGACAAATTATTCCAGCATCTTTGCAAGGAAAAATTTCATGGACCAGCAAAGGATAACAACAAAAAAGATGAAGATAATAATAATAGCACCTGTCTCATTTAAACTGACATAATATAAAGTCCTTTGAAAGTCTTAAAAACTTCATAGAATTATGATTTATTACCTTTTAATTTTTTAATTTTTTAGTCATTCTTTAAGAAAATACAAATATGAAAACCTAAACTCATAAAGGGAGATTACAATTGCAGAAAAATTATGAAAATCTAAACTTATAGGAGAAATTACAACTGCAGAAAAATTTCATTATCTATTTTATAAGGATTTGCATTTAGAGTTCCTGATAATTGTGAGCTCTCTGGATTCCTTTATAAGATGGTTCCTTGTTTTAGGAGTTTGCACAGTTTGTAAATCAAGGAACTTCTGTTTTTAACTTTCTTCCCCAAAATGTCTTTCATAGTTTACTCTTATTTTTTTCTTCATGAAACATAACATCACCTTGATCTATGGATTTTTGCCAATCTCTAGTTGCTGCCCATTGACCCATAGGAATCATAGCTTCACAAGGGACACTCAGGATTTGAAATGCATAAGCATTTTATGGACTCTTCTTTTTTTAAAAAAACTATTTTGGGTAGCACAAAGTACAAGATTCAGACTAGTTTAACATCTACCTTCATATTCAATATTCATATTCAATATTCAATATTTGAATAGACTCTTAACAAAGATATCAACCAGAAAGGGTTATTTCTTTCTTACCTCTCCTCTCATAAATCTGACCTTATTATATGGCATTAACCACTGTTTTGAACATTATAAGAATTAACTTTGCATTGAGACCAAATGAGCTTTCTTACCCTTTTTATGTGTGGTACAGGGAGAAAAAAAAGACTCTGGTATCAGATAACATGGGTTTAGTCCCTGAACCTCAACTGACTTCTCTGCAAAATGAGTAGGTAGGGTGAGAGGTAAGGGGGCAGGTATTACCTTGGACAAGGTGATCTCTGAGGTCTCTTCAAGCTTTAGATCAATCCTTATGGTTTTCTAGGGATTTTATTCCAATGGAAAAAGAAATTGAGAAAATCTTTGGAGTTAGGAAAACGTATGTTTCTCTGACATATATAAGTTGTATAACTCTAGAGAAGTCATTGGACACTCCAGTACATGAGATAATTCTCCAATTTTTTTTTTTTTTTTTGCATTGAAAAAGAGAGTTTCCATACCAAGATATCATAGTTCTATGTCTTTCCCCTATAAATCCCCTCAAAAGAAGGGACTAAAGAAATATTCAATCTTTAAGCTAGAATACATCTCTAGGAAATAGATAGGTGACAGAGCATTTATTAAGCTACTATTAAGTCTACTGTATGGAAAAGAAAAAAAAATGCTTAACCTCAAAGAAATAGATAAACAATACATGATAGGGCGTTAGAAAGGGGAGGAAGAAACTAGAGAAAAACTGCTGAGAAAGAGTGAAAAAGTTTGAAGCAAAGAGTAAAGTAAGCATGACTTGGGCACCTCTTGAAACAGAAGTCTGAACAAGGACTCACCAGTCATAAGAGAAGGACCAAGAGTATTAGCATCTCCTGGGTAATTGGAAGTCCCAAACAGAAGCAAGTTTAAGCCTCCAAAAGCTCCTCATGGGCTACAGGTTAAAGTCCAAATTTCTTGATCTGGCATTAAAGGTTTTTTTTTTATCTCATCACCATTCTGCTTATCTAATCTTTTCTTCCACAAATCACACACAAAGACTGCTTCACACAGATCAGTTTTTGCAGAATCCCTGAAATGTATCATGATCATTATTTCAACCAGAAATTTTGCTTTTTCCCAACCTCCACTCCACTCTCCTCCTCCAGTTGTTTAGGTTAAAAAAAAATCTTTAAAAACCCAATTCTACAGTGGATTCTTTGTACTCCTTCAGTACTTGGCAAAGTGCTATACTCATAATACATCTTAATAAGTGCTCATTGAATAAATGAAAAGGGTATCTATCTATCCATATCTATATATAGATTTGGAATTCACAGATTCTCTTGATCTGCTTGGATAAACTAACCAGTTCAACATCACTCTCATAACAGAAGTTGCAGTTGTTACCATTAATATATTTGCAGTAAGCATAAAAATATATCAAGTTTTTTAAAATGTGTATTTTATTATGTGAACAATTAATGATTTTGGACTAAATATTTATTTCTTTGGTTTTTTTAAATATAGTTTGTCAGACTGTCCATTTTTAGAAGATTTCTACTTCTAGATTTTCAATTACTGGAAGAGTTTGAAATAGAAAGAATCTTCAGATTCTCAACTGTAACGAGCTGTCGTCTCCAGAAGCTGCTGGATCGCTCTCTGGGAAGAGATCTGCTGTGTCTACTTAAATCTCTCAGACAGATTCTTCTTCCTGTAACGAACCGTTGTCTCCAGGCAGTTGCTGTTAACTCTTGTCCAAAGAAGTGACTTCCCTTCCTGCAGAGAGCCCCGTCAAGCCTGATGCAATTCAGAGTCTTCCTCTTTCTCTGAGAGTCCTCTTCTTTTATTCTCCCAGAGAATGGGCGTGGGATAATGCAAGGGCTTCTGGGAAGAACCACCCCAGCCAATGAGCTTGCCCCCTCTATCAAGTCAACCTGAGTTCTCACCTTGTAATTGTCCAGAAAACCTGAATTCTCACCTTGTCACTGTCCAGACAACCTCAGTTCTCACTTAGTAATCCTAACATCTCCCCTTTTCTTTTGATTTAGAACATAGGACAGTCATGACCTTGAAACATAAATCCATCAATATGGGAAGTATTACAGATAATTACATAAATTACATAAGCATATAGTAACATAGTAACATAACGCATGCTAGAAGTATATAACATAATCAAATAATCATAAATTGAAAATTTATAAATGTCCATAAGTCCATTGTCCATTAGTCTCATCTTGTGTGAGGAAGTCCAATGATTCCTGCTGATTTTAAAGTTCTTTAACAGTCTTTTTATTATCCATGCTCTTTCGGTGTAAGATGTTTCTTAGATCTTCTCCTTTATTTTGAGGTCTTTCTCTTTTTCTGTCTCTCTCTGGTGGACAAGGCGAATATGACTCGTTGGCACCCATCTGATTCCTTCTCCTGCTGAAGAAATACAAGCAAACCCTCTCCCCCAGGCAGTTAACCTATCTGGTCCCTTCCATTCACCACTTTCTGGATCTCTCCACATCACCTGGCGATTATCTAAGGACAGTGGAGATGCTCTCACTGGACACTGCCCTTCTGGTGGGTTATAAAACCTGTCTGCTGGAGCCAGCGCATCTTTGTCAAAAATTAGAAAATTAATGGTATAGAGAACTAAATTTAGAAGTTCCCTAGGGCTACCTGTGGCTCCCCCTTTCTTTTGTTTTTGGAGGAGTGTCTTAATATCTCTGTTTCTTCTCTCTACTATTGCCTGCCCTTGAGGATTAAAGGGTATGCCCGTGGTATGTAAAATCTTATACTGTGCACAAAAGTGTGTAAAATGTTTGGACGTATATGCAGGTCCATTGTCTGTTTTTATTGCTTGTGGCACACCCATAATTGCAAAAGCTTGTATAAGGAATTCAGTGACCACTCGGGCTGTCTCTTTTGCTGCTGGCATTGCAAATGTGAATCCTGAAAAGGTGTCTACCACTACATGGATAAAAGATAGACGACCAAAAGATTTATAATGGGTCACATCCATTTGCCAGATTTCATTGGGTCTCAAACCACGAGGATTCTTCCCTGGAGGGAGTGTAGGAGCATGGAAAGGAAGACAAGCTGTACAGCTTTTTACTATGCTCCTAGCTTCCTCTCTTGTGATTCCAAATTGTAAACGTAAAGCTCGAGCAGCCTGATGATATTTAGAATGAGATTCTTGTGCTTCCTGAAATAAAGGACTACTAGCTAACATGGTTAGAAGGCTATCTGCCTTTGAATTTCCATCAAAAATGGGACCTGGAAGTCCACTATGTGAGTGGACATGCAAGATATAAATCTTGCCTGGATGTTTTCTCACTTGCTCTTGAAGTTCCTTAAAGAGCTGATAAATATTGGAGGCTGCAAATTTTATTTGGGCTGTGGCAATTCTTTGTACTACACCTACTGAATAGGCTGAATCAGTAATTATATTTACGTCTCCTGGGTAATAAGTGAGAGCTAGCATGATAGCAAATAATTCATTCTGTTGAGTGGATTGAAAAGGAGTCCTGATTACTCTCTTTATGGTTAAATCATGAGAGTATATGGCACAAATATTTTCTTTGGAGGCATCTGTAAAGATTGTTGGTCCTTTAAGAGGAACCTTAGAAACCTTTTCTTCAAAAATCCATCGCCAATTATGTAGTAGCCGGGTAATCTTTAATGGAGATCCATGTGCAAAATTTGGAGCGGTGGCCAATAAAATTTGCCATTCTGGGATGTTCTCACAGCATACATTAATCTGTGCGTTAGTATAGAATGTGTATATTTTTTCAGGACTTATCCCAGATAATTGTGTTACTCTCTTAATAGCCTTTAATAAAATCCTAGCCACAAGCACTGGGTAAGGTGTAAGGCTTTGTTCTGGTTGTGCTGGGAGGTTCACCCACTCAATCACTCTGTCTCCTTGATGAAGGACTGCTGTGGGTGCCTCTTTTGTAGCAAAAACTGATATTTCCAAGGGTTTTTGAGTGACTCTTTCAACCACATTGGATAAAGCCAGTTCAACTTCTCTCAAAGCCTTTTGTGCTTCTTTTGTAAGCTGGCGTGGTGAATTTAAAGCACTGTCTCCCCTTAAAATATCATATAGTGGTTGCAATTGACAGGTAGTCAAGCCTAGCACGGGACGCATCCATTGGATATCTCCTATCAATTTCTGGAAGTCATTTAAGGTGTTTAGCTTCTCTGTTCTTAAGGAGAGTTTTTGTACTGTAAGCACCTTAGGATATACTTCATATCCTAAATATTGAAAAGGAGCATGTCTTTGAATTTTTTCTGTAGCTATATGCAGTTTGTAGTACTTTAATGTTTCCATGGTCCTTTGTAGACATGCCTCTAACATTTGTTCCTCAGGTGCACATCCCAAAATATCATCCATATAATGTAACAATATTACTTTTGGAAAGGCTTTTCTTACTGGAGCAAGAGCAGCTGCAACATACATTTGGCACATAGTAGGGCTGTTTTTCATTCCCTGTGGCAAAACTGTCCATTCATATCTTTTATAAGGCTCAGCCAAATTAACACTAGGCACTGAAAAAGCAAATCTTTTCATATCCTCCTTATCTAGAGGAATAGAATAGAAACAATCCTTAATGTCTATAACCCATAGAGGCCATTCTCTTGGCAACTGAGTAGGAGATGGAAGTCCAGGCTGAAGAGTTCCCATAGTTTCCATCTGTTCATTTACTCTTCTTAGATCAGTTATCATCCTCCATTTTCCAGATTTCTTTTTCACCACAAATACTGGGGAATTCCAAGGACTTAGAGAAGGCCGCAAGTGTCCTTGGTCAAGTTGTTCTTGCACTATGTCTAATAAGGCCTGAATTTTATCACTTCTTAAGGGCCACTGTTCTACCCACACTGGTGAATCAGTTTTCCACTGAATAGGAACTGGTGAAAGTGCAGGTAGGCCTTCAACAGCAGCCCTGCCTAAAAAGCCGAAGTGCTTATTTGTAATCCTATCTGCTGTAAAATGTCTCTTCCCCACAGATTGATGGGGATTTTTTCAACCACAAAAGGAGTAAAAGCTCCTGTTTCTCCTTCAAATACCCATCTCAAAGGCCTAGCACTAACTTCTGCTGCTATTGATCCTCCCACCCCAGTCATATAGGTGTCTGCTTTAATCTTTGGCCAGTGACCGGGCCAATTGGCACCTCTAATAACTGTACGATCTGCACCCGTGTCTACCAATCCTTCAAATGGTATTCCGTTTATATAAATAGTAAGCATAGGTCGGTCAGCTGTCACAGCTGCTGTCCAATATATTCCTGGATTTTGTTCATTGGAGTCAAAATCTAGGCGACTATCACTAGATTGCTTATTAGGGGTCCGTAACAATAAGGCTGATGCTACTACTTCTCCTGGTTGATAAATCACACGTTGTCTGCCTGTGTTAGTGACTGGGATATTAGATACACATTCTCCAGTCTCCCACATCAGTGTATGGATGGACACTGTTTTGTAGGCACTCTCAGAAGGTGAAATGGTCAAGCCTACTGTGCCTGGAGGCAAAGGATCCATAGGCTCAACAGGAACAGATTTCACTTCTCCAGGGAGTATCTCGGTAGTCTCTACTGCACACAACTCTATTTTTCCTAATTTCAATCCCTTTCTTCCATCTGATTGCCTTTTGGCTGATTGATCATGTCTTAAAATTCTCTGGATGTAACCTCGGCTGCCATCATGCCCCACTTGGGGGGCTGAAGCTGGGCCCCATCTGTCATTTCCCTGGGTCAATCTACATTCGGAGGCCCAGTGGAGGCCCTTGTGACATTTTGGACATGGAGTTTTAGGTCTTCTCTCACCCTGTCTTCTCACTGTATCTCCATATCTACACTGAGCTCTTAGATGCCCAATTTTTCCACATTGAAAACATCGCCGAGTTTCTCTACAAGGCCCTTGCCAGGAGGGACCCTGTCTTTCCACATTCATCATTGTCCGGGTGTAAAAAGCATTTGTTCCCACTGTAGCACAGCGTCTTATGATCTCCTCTAAAGGAGCATCTTTGTCTAATCCCCATATAATTCTTTTGCAAATCTCATTGGCATTTTCCTTAGCCAGATGTCTGGTCATTATTTCTGTAGTTGAATTTTCTCCAATAGTTCTTTTGACAGCAGTTTGCAAACGTCCCACAAAATCTGCAAAAGGTTCATTGGGACCTTGCTGTATTTTAGTGAAAGCCTCTCCACGATCTTTCTGTCCAGGAAGGACACCCCAAGCTTTTATTGCAGCCTTAGCAATTTGTTCATATATTGTCATGGTATAATTAATCTGTTCCGAATTCTCTCCATACCGACCTTCACCAGCCAAGTGCTCAAAAGTGAATTGTGTGTTAACTCCTATTTCCAAATTGCATCTGACTTGAATTTTACATAATTCATGAAATTCCGAAAGCCATAATAAATTTTCTCCAGGTTCCAGGCATATCCTTGCTATGGATTTCCAATCATTCGGGGTTAGGACTTCATAAGACAAACCATCTAGTAACATTTTGACATAAGCTGATGTAGTCCCATAAAGGGTACAACCTTTTTTCAAATCCTTAATTTTATTCAAATCTAAAGGTGCATATCTTCTCATTTTATGACCTACAGAATCAATATTTTCAATCACAGGATATGCATGTATAAAATCACTTATATCCTGTCCTTCTCTCTTAGCTTTAACCAATGCTTTTTCTAATCTTGTCATAGGCTTAGGCTTCTTCACAGGCAATTCTGTTTGTGTTTCTGCCTCTTCCCCTCTTTCTTCCTCCATCTCTGAAGGTGGGGTTGATGTGGGCCTGTCAATAATCTGTTCTCTAGGCAGGGTTGAAGCTTCTTCAAGAGAATCATACCATAATTCCTCATTTAAATCCTCTTGCTCTAGGGAAAGATCTTGATCTTTCCTTTTTTCCTCACACTTCCTCCTCTGTTCATTTTTAGAACTTTTCCTTCTCCTACAACTTGCTTGATAGTTTAAGGCTAATTGAACTATGTTGTAGATATAAAATACTTCTGCAGAAATTGAACGAGGCCCATTTTTTGCTTGAAATTCTTTCATTTCATATCCCACTAGCTTCCATTTATCTACATCTATCTTTTCTTCCTCTAAGAACCAAGGGGATGTGCGTCTTAATGCAGCCAAGAGTTTAGCAATCTGTACCCAGGTTACAAGTAAACTCTGCTCCTCAATTATGTTGATTATACTCTCTATAGTACCACTCCTGAATGGAGCTGAGGTTGCGTCTGGGGCTGAGGTTGAGTCGGCTGAGGTCCAGGGATTGAATATAGCTAACATCTGCCCCATTTCAGCTATAAGAGATTCCTGGTTTAGCCCTTAACAAGTTAAGTTCCTTATTTATCTATTAGCACGCTCACTTAATCTTTAACAAAGTTTCCTCGTTACTCACGGTTCTGGGTCAGAGAGACTGAGATCTAGATTGGAAGCTTTTCCACTGGAATCAGGACTGTGTCTGTCCCTGTTCAGGCGCCAAATTGCGAAGGTCTGGTCTAGCTCCTCTTGTCAGGATAAGCAAAAGTCCTTGCCCCACGTGTGGACGCCAATTGTAACGAGCTGTCGTCTCCAGAAGCTGCTGGATCGCTCTCTGGGAAGAGATCTGCTGTGTCTACTTAAATCTCTCAGACAGATTCTTCTTCCTGTAACGAACCGTTGTCTCCAGGCAGTTGCTGTTAACTCTTGTCCAAAGAAGTGACTTCCCTTCCTGCAGAGAGCCCCGTCAAGCCTGATGCAATTCAGAGTCTTCCTCTTTCTCTGAGAGTCCTCTTCTTTTATTCTCCCAGAGAATGGGCGTGGGATAATGCAAGGGCTTCTGGGAAGAACCACCCCAGCCAATGAGCTTGCCCCCTCTATCAAGTCAACCTGAGTTCTCACCTTGTAATTGTCCAGAAAACCTGAATTCTCACCTTGTCACTGTCCAGACAACCTCAGTTCTCACTTAGTAATCCTAACACTCAACTACTATTTCTGATTTTTATTTTTTTCTTTGTTGTAGAAACATGTGCTTTGATATTTTTCCAGCTACTTCTTTTACCCCCTAGCTTTCAGGGCCCCTTTAGATACCTTCTTTGCTGAACTTTTCATTGTGTGTGTGTGTGTATTTGTGTGTGTGTGTGTGTGTGTTTCATAACATTTATGCTTTCTGTGATGGAAAAAGAAATAGAATCATGGGCACATAAGAGATCATTGTCTAGTTTGTCTTTCTAGATACTGAACATCATATAAATAACCTGCCAATAAATATGTTTCCCACAGAAAGTATTTTTCTTCCTATTAATCATCGAAAATGGAATTAAACAATATCTCTATTGTCTTTTCCAATGTGAATGCTTAATTAGCCAGAGAAGTTTCTATTGAACAACATAGCAGAATTGCCTTTTCCATTCTTCCAAAAATATATGAAAAACTGATTATGTTACTTTTCATCATTTTGGGAGAATCATTTTATGCCCTGAAAAACCTGATTCTTTAATAAATAGATTAAGATGTCAGAGAAGGATTTATAGATCTCCTGAAGAATATTTCTAAAATGTTTCAATTAATGTTCTTCATCTTAGATAGCAATAGGTGACTTGGCTAGCCATGGAGATGACATATGGGAGAAGTGACGTAATAGGTCCACCTATCATCATCTCAACTAAAGCCTATTTCCCGTTCTGACTTTGCTTTATCAAACAGCACAAAATTGAGGGCCATTTTTCAAACATTGAATCATCAATCATGACACTTAGAAATTTAGAAAATATGTTATAATTATGGCATGTTTTTTAGATTTAAAAATCCATGTCATACTTTGTATTTTTAAATATTTGTTTGTTGATTAAAAAAAAAAGGACAGGGAAAACTGTCTTAAAGGTGAAGCTTTCTTGTCTCCTATAGATAGGAGAGCATAGAATAATAACTTAAGCCACACATACTTAAAATTAGAGTTCACGTATTTGCTTTAGATGAGTTTGACTTTAGGCAACTTAGTTCAACATCTTTACTACTCTATTTTGCTTTCTCTCAGAAATGGAATTCAGAAGTGAGCTCTTTGAAATAAGGAGCAAATCTTTAGGTGAGAGATACCCAAAGGGTAAAGAATAGTATTCTTCATGTAAAGTAGTACAGCTGAGGCTGTTTTGCAGCCCTTCTATTTGCCATCCATTGATTTTAATATTTTTAAGAAAGAGCCCAATTCTTAATGTTTCAAGAATATATTTTACTGTTGACATAAACTTCCTATCGGTTATGAAATTTTGAAGATAGAGCTGAGTATCCCACAACGCAAAAGCAAGGTTGTTAAGGGCAATGCTCCTCTATATCCTTAAGTCTCTCTAGGTGTGTATTAAGAGATAACAACCTTACCAGATTGATTTTGGTGTGGAAAATAGCTTTCCTAAAAAAGAGGAACACCACAGTGGTTGCTTTCAGGTTCTACCAATTACAGTGTGTGACACCTTTTCCCTTGAAGGGCAGTCTGATATACTTAGTGTGGTGTGTATTTCTGGCTTATTTCATAAGGATGAGGATGGACATCTAATAGGTTACCTTAATTACTCCATTTCCTCCTCCCTGCACATATTTCCAAAGTCTAATTATAGAGCATGCGACACCCCGTGACTAGCCAGAACCTAGAGATTAATATAAAGTCACAGCAGGACAGCAACTCTGTTAGCAGTTTACATGGCATTGCAAATATATTCCAGCAGGCTTTTGATGCTAATATTTTGATACATTCATCATTGCTTTAGCATCTGCAGCAAGCAATATTTATGCTATCTCTATAAGCTAGAGTGGGAGCAAGAGCTCCTATTTACTCCCATTGGTCCGTTCAATTTTCCACCTGAAATGCTACATTTGTCTCATTGGGGTTTGACATCTATTTTCAGGGAGTTTTGTGTTTAATAATAAGTCTCATTTAATTGTATGTTCTACTTCTCTACAAGAGGGTTCTGGGCAACCTGCTCTGTACTGTCAATCAGTGAAGACTCACTTGACTGCACTCTGGTGTTTATTATCTCTCCCCCAGATAAGGAGACATGGTATGTGTTTGCATCTGTATAAGTTGAAGGGTGCTTCTTTATCTATTCTTCTGCAGCCTTATTTAGACTGGAACTCAATAGAAGCTTGACAAAAGCAGGAATGTTGTATGAGGCCACTGTGTACAAGAATAAGCCTGGGTGCATGGGAGTGTAATTGGAGGGGAGAGAGAAACCAAATGGAGGTGTAGGAATGGCTCCTGATTACTGGCTTAGTTGGCTCTAGAGAGTCACTGACTTTGGAGAATTTGGGAAGTTCTAGTCTTGAAGAATATTAGCAATTCTCCCTTTACCAAAGAAGGAAATTTTCAAATCAACTCGGTTTAGTTCACTTAAACAAAAAAATTTAAGTACCTGCTAGGGGTTAGTAATTGGTGGGTACTAGAAATGTAAACAATCTTCTTTTCTCTATTCTTCCTTAAATTCATTAATGTTAATTAATTTGTTTAAGAAGAGACACCAGTTACGGTGCAACAAGAAATTTGGTTTTACACATATACATTGTATCTAGGATATATTGTAGCACATTTATTATATATGGGATTGCCTGTCATCTAGGGGAGGAAGTAGAGGGAGAGAGGGAGGGAAAAATCTGGAAAAGTGAATACAAGGGATAATGTTGTAAAGAAAAATTACCCATGGATATGTACTGTTAAAAAAATTATATATATATAGTTATAGTTATATATATATATATATAGTTATATGTATATATAAATTAAGCTACTAAATTAGGGACTTAAGAAAAGTAATTCACTTTTTTTGGGGGGAACTATTTGCCCAACATTTAGAACACTGAGGTTGTAATTGACTAAATAGAATCAGTACTCTGTGGTTTCAACAACCGTAATTGAATAAATGGTACCCTAAGCATCTGAAAGAATCAATACAACGTTCCCAAAGTGGCTTAATTTCTCACAAGCTCCAAGGAAAAATGCCTCAATAAGTATATACATACATATAATCAATGATGTCTATAATTGTCTATATGTGTGTGCATGTGTGCATTTGGGGGTGTGTTTGTATGCAGGTGTGTGTGTTTGTATATGTATAACCTAATGTGGAGATTGATAAACAGAGGATATAACTCTTCTCCCCATGACTAGGTTAAGAATTGTTTGTACTGAGTGCATGAGTAGGTCTGTATTGTGTTAATCCAGGCACTAAAATTTGGAAGGGGATGGAGCGATATAGGAAGAGTATAGACAAAGTAAAATAACTCAGAAGCAAAAAGCAACTGACTTCTACTAAAATTCAGGGCTCCTATTTTACTTCCCCCAATTAGAATTGGATTGCAAGAGCAGAAATGAATAGTTATACATCTCAAGAGCAGCTTCTAGATGAACGTCCTTATTCTTAGCTAGCTCTGTTCTATGCCTGGAAGTTAAGAGTCCAATATATCATAAGTACAGTCAAATATATAGCAATAATAATTAATATAAATATAAATATATAAATATATAGCACTTACTATGTGCTAAATTATCATCTCTTTGACCTTATAACAACTTTGGAAGAATGTGCTAGCATTATTCCTGTTTTACAGAGAAAGAAATTGAAGAAAAGAGTTAAATGGCTTGTTTGGGGTAAAAGAACTAGTATTTAAATTCAGATTTGAACATGGGCCTTCTAAGCCTGGCATTCATCTACTACACTACCTAGGAGTTATTGCCCAGGCAGGAAGGGGGCCAATTTTCAGGTCTCATCTGTCTTAGTCCCATCTAAACTTTTCTTTGCCTGATCTCTAGAGAGTTTACACCCCAGAGCTTTTTGGTCCTCTCTCTCTATAAACCTGCCTTTTAGTTTGCCTGGCATCTTAGAATTCCAAATTC
Organism: Sminthopsis crassicaudata; assembly: GCF_048593235.1. Classification (NCBI taxonomy): domain Eukaryota; kingdom Metazoa; phylum Chordata; class Mammalia; order Dasyuromorphia; family Dasyuridae; genus Sminthopsis; species Sminthopsis crassicaudata. The sequence continues at coordinate 127,516,101 of NC_133620.1, read as the reverse complement.
CCTCCCAAATATTAAGAAAATTATGCATCTCTATGATCCCCCAATTCATTTCAAATTAAGTTGGGACTATATAAAATAAATAAAATTATTTATAAAGAATTTATATAAAATAATAACAGAGAAAACATGTTAAAAGTGAAACAAGACAAAGTACACACAGACTATAGAATAGACAAGTTGTCTGAAAATCTCAATTTGTTCTTTGCATAGGCCTGTAGAAGGATGGACAGTGAAAAGCCCCAAATGGAACCCAGCAGAGGTTGCCACTTTTCTGCTTGAAATGGACAAATGAGAAAGACAAATTGCTCCCCCTTTTTAAGATTTTGTACTATGACTCTTAGAACAAAATTTGGAAGGCTGATCCCCCTTAATGCTTAAGTTGAATTTTTTAAAGAAATACTCTAAAAGTATTTTATATAATTTATAGCAAGACAGTATAAAATGATGCTAATATTAATAGGGAGAAAGAACTGCCAGTGCTATTTCTTGCCATATGTCTGAGATTTGAGATGTCGGCAGAGTTATGATTGCAGAATATTTATTCTTGGTCACAATGTCAGAGTTAGAACAAGAACAGCTTGATTTCCAGATTCCAGGAGACCTGCTAGGCTGGCAATAAACTCATTGCCTTGTAACTAAACAAATTTGATCCTAAAGTCACCAACAGAGAATGGATTTACCCTCTTTCTCTCGCTCATAGTCTAATGAAACTCTTAAATTTTTTACTTTATATATAGTTTATTCATATGTTTATATATATGTGTGTGTATGTATATGTATATATACGTACATATATATGAATATATATATTCATACACATACATACACATATATACATGCATACTTAAACATATATATATATATAAAACATATGAATAAACATACATACATATATATATATATATGGTATATATCATAGCATCTTAATCTGGAATATTGGCTATTTCCCCCCAGAAAACATGTTTTGTTTTGGCTATTATTGGGGGGGGGGGAAAGAATTGTCCTAAAATTAAATATATTTGAGTATGTATATTTATTACTTAGTGACTTTAAAATTATGTGGTTAAGATCAGAGAAATATTTTTATACAATAATAAACCTTAAAATGAAAAGTTATTTCTATGCTCAGAGAATTTCCCACAGAATCCCCATAGAGGCTCAGATTTTTTTTTATAACTGAGCTAGATCTATCCAACTCATCCTGACTTCATCCCCTACCCTATAGTACTGTATTTATAACTGGACAATCAAGATTTTAAAATATGATTTTAACTTTAGCAGCACTCTAGGGCACAACTATAGTAAATTGGATTTATTGTTCACATATTGACTTGTTTTTACACAAGTGTGAAGCAAACATCTTTTGAAGGACTTGATGCTAGAGGGGGTCTGTGACATCTTTAGATGGTTTCTCTGAGACTTCTAACTGATTAGATACTAAGGACAGGCCTGGAGATATCAAGGTCATGTCACATTCTCTTTTTCTCAGAGAGCTGGAACCTGATAAGGTAGGAATGGTTAAGACCACCAATTAGATAAAGTGGCAATTTTCAGTAGTCTTAAGTGATTGTTTCAGCAAGAGAGAATGGGGGAATGGTTCCCAGACATTGGAAGGATTTAGCTATTGCAAAGATATTTTTGGTCTGTTACTCTTTCTTCCAAATACACACCTTCTTTGTAAAAGACATTTTTATACAGACAGGTTTTTTAATATGAATGCAGAGAGTACTCGTGGAATTTTTCTGTTATCCTCGGGGTGAAATACAAGGGTTGATTTATGGACTGGATTACTGGGAAACAGTAATTCTTTGCACTTTATGATGTTTTGTAGGAAAGTGCAGTAGCCTGCAGTCAGAACAGCATGATTTCAACTAGGTTTTTACAAAAGGGGCTATGCAACAAGGGTGATGGGGAGTTGGATAGTTTCTGTAACAGAGCAGTTAATAAGACACAAACACATTAATCATGTGGCAGGTATTGAGTTTAACAGGGAAAGGCACTGGCTTTTAAAAACAGCAATTTAGGTTACTACTGTGTTGAGAGGGATTGGTTGAATACCCTATTTTTAACCCATAGTTCACAATTGAATTGTGGTGGTGATGGTAGTTTTCATGGACACTCTCAACATTTGTCTGGAATGTTTCATGGAAAGCAAATGGGAAAATTGATTTTCTGTGTTACCTCTTGATGTGCTTAGTTTCACTCACCAGAACCAGGACAAAGTATAAGAAGGCAATTAAGTAGGTAATCTGGCCAGAACTGCAACAAATCATTCCGAGTTATCTGGATATCTTCAACTGTTCACTTTGCATTCTATTAGCTATATTGTGAAATAAGAGTAGAAATAGTGATGGTGGAGTGTTAGTTATGTTTCTCCAGAGAGTCAAATAAGGATTTTGATTTGAGAAACATCATAGTTTGGTAATTATTTTAAAATGGTTTTATAAATAGGTTTATTAAAATTTAGTTGAATGTATTCAAACAACAGGTTACTTTGAAATAAAATATTAGTTGCTTTAATTTATTAATTTTTATCATCAATTCGTCTATTTCATTTCTATGAACCATTCATTTATTCATTCATTCAAAAATTAATTGAGCAACTACAATGTATGAAGTCCTGTGTAAGATAGAATCGCAAAGATAGATAAGATAAACTACCTGCTCTTGAGGAACTTACAGTTTATGAAAAATGATTAACTTGTCATTTCAAAATGACCAATGGATTAATTGAATCAAAAGGCATGACAGTAAATAGAATTATGCCAGTTTAGAGATGGGAGGGAACTTGGGAATCATTTAATTTCCTCTTATATATAAAAATGAATAGTAGACTAGAATCTACTTTAGGAAAAAAAAATTATTTGCCAATTTTTGTTCTTTATTCTATTATATTTTGAAATAACTTGAATTCTGTTAGGTTATTTAAAGCCCTATATATAATGGGTGGCTCCAAAATATTGATTGACTTAATCCTAAACATCTTCTTAAATCTCTGACTTTTTTTCACTCTGGTAGACCAGTTCTGAAATACAATGCAATGAAATATAATTCAATGAGCACTTGTTAAGTGTCTGCTAAATATAAGTCATTTTGTTTTTTATAGCACATTTCTGTCTGACTTTTATAGGGAAGGTCAGCATGGAAATTGAAATAAGTCATACTGAATTTCTTTATTACTTCTATGTTTTGCCTTCAACCTTGGCTTGTGATCTGTTTCTTGAATTCATCTGTTTTCTCTTCCTGGCCTAGTAGTCTACAGGACACTTCAATGAAAGTTTCACTTCTGATTCTGCTTTTATTGATCTTTACCCAAATATTCTCTCACTTTAGTTTCTGAATTTCTTTTTATTATTTATGTATTCATTTATATTAACTTCTCAATAATATGTTATTTTTCCAAATATATACAAAGATAGTTTTCAAAGTTTTTTGGAAAATTTTATGTTTTATGTTTCCCTCTTTTATATATTCCCTCCTCAAGACAGTAAGCAATCTGATGTAGGCTAAATATGTCTGGTTCTTTTAAACATATTTCCATATTTGTCATGTTGTGTAAGAAAAAATTAAATCAAAAGGGGAAAAAAAACCACAAGAAGAAAAAAAACCAAGTAAACAACAACAGAAGTTGAAAACACTATGTTTTGATCCACATTCAGTCTCCATAGTTGTCTCTCTCTGGATGCAGATGGATGGCATTTTCCATCCCAAACCTATTGGAATTGCCTTGAATCACTGCATTGTTGAAAAGAGTCAAGTCCATTCCAGTTGTTCATCACATAATCTTGTTATTGCTGTGTACAATGATTTCTTAGTTCTGCTCACTGCATTTAGCATCAGTTCATGTAAATTTTTCTAGGATTTTCTGAAATCAGCCTGCTTATAATTTTTATAGAGCAATAATATTCCATTGCATGCATTTATCATAACTTATTCAGACATTCCCTAACTGATGGATATCCATTCAATTTCCAATACTTTGCCACTAAAAAAACAGGGCTGCCACAAATATTTTTCCATATAGTTCCTTTTCCAAGTTTATCTTATGATTATGTGATCTTTAGGGGATACAGACCCAGTAGAGATACTGCTGGATCAAACAGTATGTGTAGTTTTATAGCCCTTTGGGCATAGTTATAAAATGTTCTTCAGAACTTATTACTGCCCCAGTTTTCCCACAATCCCTCCAATATTTATCATGATCTTTTCTTGTCATTTTAGCCCTTCTGAGAGGTGTGAAGTAGTTCTTTGGCTTCTGAAATTATTTTTCAAAAACCTTTTATTTTGTATTTCAATTCAATTTTAAAAACTCAAGTAATATTGCTTTCTATTACAGTATGTCTAGTCATTGAGTCTATCCTAGTAAGTCTCAGTGAAACTTATTAATCAAATTTGTTTCCATGCATTTAGGGCATTTGGGGAGATGAAAGTCTTGGGAAAAGGAGGAAGGCCTGTTAGGATTACTAGGTGAGAACTCAGGTTGTCTGGACAGTGACAAGGTGAGAACTCAGGTTGTCTGGACAATTACAAGGTCCAGGTGGGATCCCGAGGCCTCGGTCCTTCTTCCCTTCCTGCAGAGAGCCCCGTCAGGCCTGATGTAATGCAGACACTTCTCCTTGAATCCTGGCTCTGAATCTCCTCCAGCTCTTATCCTTCTCCAGGCAGACTGCTTTCCAGGCCCACTGTTGCCTCTTTTATCCTCCCAGAGAATGGGCGTGGGATAATGCAAGGGCTTCTGGGAAGAACCACTTCAGCCAATGAGCTTGCTCCTTCTATCAAGTCAACCTGAGTTCTCACCTTGTAATTGTCCAGACAACCCGAGTTCTCACCTTGTCACTGTCCAGACAACCTGAGTTCTCACCTAGTAATCCTAACAAAGGCCTTTTTTTTTTTTTTTCCTCTTGAGGGCAACAGGTCTGTCTGCTTCTCTCCCAGTGCTTCCTTCCTTCATCCCTCTCTCCCAAAATGGTGTATGGCCTATCCATCTCCTTTTCCCTTTCTCCCTTGCCTCCCACACATATGCTCCTGTGAGGGTGCCAAAACGAAAGACAATTATATAATCTTATCTTTTTTATGAGACATGGGGAAAGAAAAGAGGGAGATTCAATAAGCTGTATTCTATCTAGCAGAAGTTTGGAGGGTGGGTTGGAAAATGTATCAAAGTAAATTAAATTTTTTTAAAAGCCAAGTATGAATGTCACTATTGACTATTTTCTTGGATTTTATCCCCTATTTATTTCTGGGCTTTTCTATTGTAATTCTTCCATATACATACATACATACATACATATATATATATATATATGTATATATATATGTATATATATATATATATATATATATATATTTTTTTTTTTTAGCTGCTTTTTATGGTTGTTATCTCCTTTGTTGGAGATAAACATGTAGGGGTATGTTCTTACACTGTACCAGGAAATAGAATGATTTTTTTAAAAAACCACAATGCTATAAAATATATTATTTAGATCCTATACATGTGATATAGGTTAAAACAAACACACACATATATGCACATATCTCACAATTTCAACTATATTCTTATAGTTCCCAAATCAGTCTTTTCCAATGATTTTTTTTCCAAAGGAGCAGTGCTGAACTGAATTGTTGAAAAATTTGAAAGGCCTTAGGTTCTTCTACATAAGCATTTTCCTCATATTTTAAATACCTTATGACTTGAAGAAAAATTCATTTCATAGCCATTTAAATCTTTTTTTCCTATTATTTTATTTTCTTGTTCTCTTTGAAGGCAGCATTTTAATTCTGGTCTTTAAAATGATCTTTGAATGAATTTAATTGTGTGGGCATTCACAAAGCATACTCCTTGGAAGCATGTTACCATAGATCACACATTCCAGCAATCCTCATTAGCTGAGACAGACAGGAGAGTGTTTGTATTCTGCATTCCAGCTCCAAGGGGAGAAAAGTTTCCTCAGAAATAGAGGCCCCTGAGTGTTTGCCTTGCAGCAATATCACCCCGGGCCATTCAATAAAACCACCAGGCTGTGTCACAAGGGTCAGAGTGGATCAGATGTGAGATTGGAAGGCCATTGGAGGGGAGTGTGTGGGGAATCTGTAGCTGTGACAGTGGTTCTTTGGTGTGGTCAGACTTTTCCATCTTCTTGGGAGAGTAAAATAATTCAAATATGCTATTGAACAGAGTAAGAATTTTACAGCCTTCTATTACTGGAAAATTGTACCTAGGAAGAAATGGCTGGTCTAGAAATAAATTCATTGAAGTAAGATATCCTTTCCAGTTGTCATATATGTCTATGATCATAAATAATGCAATGAATTATATTTCTAAGGCACATCAATTCTCTTGTTTTTTCATTAATAAAATGGGAACACTATATTCTGAGATATCAGTCTAATATGTTAACTTTGAATGCCATTCCACTTTTAAAATTTCTAAACCTTGATCAATGCTCATATTACTTCTCTTCCTAATCAGCTTCTATTCTTCTCCTTTTAGAAAACACCATGAATTAAGTAACCCTAATCATAGATTGATATTTTAAGAACATGAAGGTTTTTTTTTTTGTAGTTAATATCCTCTTACATTTGCAATCATGACATCATCTGATAATCACAAAAGTTTCCTATGGATGTAAGGGTCTTGAGATCATAATCTCTCAGAGATAAGATAGAAAGTAGCAACTGAGTAATACAAAGAACAATCAGGGATCAGGAGTCTAGACCAAGAGGTTTGTAGACAAATAGCAAGATAAAAAATCAGAATAGACAAGAGTCATAGAGGTTAGGACAATCACTGGCTTGGAAACTCAGTAGATAGATGAGGACTGGGAATACCCACATAAAAAAGGGAAAGGTAATGAGGTTCTAATTATTTCATTTCCAAAGTTTGAATGGAAAAATTTAATGGGTGAAGAAGGACCTGAACTGAGGAAGAAGGAAGAAAAAAAAAAAAAAAGATTATCAAAAAGAAGATTTGAAAAGTTAGAAATTGGGAAAGCCTAGAGATGGAAATTTGGGTGGAGGAAATTTGAGAGGGTTCTGAGAGAAACAGAAGGCAAGGCAGACTTTGAAAAGGAGAACGAGGAGAAAAGCTTGAGGAGAAGGAAAAGAGGGAAAAAAAGCTGATAAGCTATTGGAAAAATACTACAAGGTAAAAGGGAGACTGATAATTCCACTGAAGAATGGCTCCTCTACAATTTGCCATAAATTTTTAGAGGTATTGGTTATGAGACTATACTAACATCCAGAAAATATGGAGTAAATGTGAGCAAAGCAGAATTGAAATAGCGCAAAATAAACATAATGTATGCAAATTTGGAGAATCCACCTCAATCATTCAAATGGAACATTTGCCCCCAGTTTGTGGTAGAGCATTCTGAGCTCATATTGATCTGGTCAGCCACAGTACTTGATTCTAACATAGTGTTTGTCTTTTTGGTTCTTTTCAAAAGTGAAGTCAACAACCAAGCAACCAATGGAAAGAAGAATTTTGAAGCAATCTGAATAGAATGTGAAGTGTTTATCTTTCTGCCATGGCTTAATAACTCTCATCTCTGCAGAATTCCTACTTAGAAGAAGAAAGTTAAGGACTCAAGCAATTGCCTGCCCTCTGTAGATTATCAGAAGAATAAAATGTCCATTTAAACATGCAACAAAGACTTTCAATATAAAAACAAAGAAGAAAAAATGGATCTGAAGAGGCAAAGCTAGCATATATTAAGAGTAGGAAGGAGGAATAAAATAACAAAAAGGAAGCAAGGAAGTACCATTAACTATTAGGAACTGAGATAGATGGTTTTTTGTTTGTTTTGTGAAGAAGTGATTAGAATCTCTGATGAGGAAGCATCTGTTTATTTTCTAAGGAATAGTGATAAGACTCTATAAATACCATCAGAGAAGAAGAGGTCATCCAGTGAAATGAAAAGGAATATGAGTATAAATAGTTGAAGTTTCCCTGTTGAAGTATAATGAGAAATCAACTTATCTGTCTTCAAAACAGAATATTCTTCTGCCTTCTCAATTTTAATTATTTCCAAGATATCCTCTGTGTAGTGTTGATGTTTCTCCTGTTAGATGATAAGCTCATAGAAAGCAAAAACTTTCTTTGTCTCTTTTTGTATCTCAACAACTCAGAACCTTGCCTGGCATTTAAAAGTCACTAGTCAATGATTATTGATAAATTGCTTTGGATGATTATGGAAAATTACTTTTCAGGATAATTAAATAATAAATGGATATGTTTGCCAAGCCATTATCATGGTCTTTCGGAGATTACAGAGAATGAGAAGAGGATGGACTCTTTATACTGTAGTGAACTGAGTTATATTGAAAAAGCTTTAGGATATGTTATTAAAAGATGGGTAAGTATCTAGAAAAGAAATTGGTAAAAAAAATCTTCAGTAGACTTCATTAAAAACAGGTTACATGCATTGTATACATAACAGCAATATTGTATAATGATCAACTATGAATTATTTAGCCATACTCCCCAATACCATGATTTAAGACAATTCCGGAGAACTCATAATGATAAATGCTATCCACCTTCAGACAAAGAACTGATGAAGTCTGAAGGCAGATGGAAACATTCCTTTTTTAACTTTATTTTTCTTGGGTTTTATTTTTGATGGGTATTTTCATTCTACAATATGACTAATATGAAAATATATTCTATATGACTATATATTCACAATAGATATTAAATCCCCTTTTCAATGAAGGGAAATCATAAAGAGATAGACAATTTGGAACCTGAAATTTTTTTTAAATGTTAAAAATTTTACACAATTAGAAAAAATTTAAAAGAATAGTTGTGGTTTCAGATCTTGTTGAATGGCCCAAACTAAAGATATAGCAACAGGTGTCAGAAGCTTATCATCCTGGAAGAAATTTCTAAGTTGAGTGTCCCAGAAACTTGCTTTCAGCCTTCTACCTTTTAAAATTATTATTGATGACTTAGATAGATGGAATGTTTATCCATGTTGTAGAGGGTAGGAAGCCAAGAGAAATGATTAACATCTTGGATGTCAGAATCAGCATCCAAGAAGATCTTAAAAATGGAATATTGGATCAAATAGGAGAACATGAAATTTAATAGGATCAAAGAATAAATCTCAGGAGTATGAAATAGGGAAGATTCCACTACCTAGTGATTTAATAAAGGTCAGGGGAATTTCAAGGTGGTCAAGTCAAGCTAACATTCTCCTGCATGAAGAAAAGTATGGTGTTTGGCGCAAGGGAGGTGATGTTATCATGGTATTTTTTTTTTTTTTTTTTTTTTTTTTGCTGAGGCAATTGGGCTTAAGTGACTTGCCCAGGGTCACACAGCCAGGAAGTATTAAGTGTCTGAGGGTAGGTTTGAACTCAGGTCCTCCTGACTCCAGGGCTGGTGCTCTATTCACTGTACCACCTAGCTGCCCCTGCCATGATACTCTTTTTGGTTAGGTCACATCTTAAATATAGTGTTCAGTCCTGCTGCCACATTTTAAGAAAGTCATTAATAAATTGGAGAGTATGTAGGGGAGACTAACCAGAATGGTGAGTAATCAAGAGCGTGCCTTATGATAATTTGTTGAAATAACTGGAGATACTTAGCCTGGAAATTAGAAGAATCTAATGTTTATTTGAAGTACTGCCATTTGGAAGAAGAAATGTATTTGTTCTGCTTAATTTTACAGGAGATCACTAGGAGTCTTGGGTGAAAATCAAAGAGAGGAGGATAAAACTATGATGTATGGGTACATTTCCAGCAAGACCTATTCAGAAGTGGAATTGGTTGCCTTCTGAAGTAGGCATTTTCTCTTCACTGTAGGTCTTTAAGAAGGAGTTGGATATTCAACTTCATCAATAAATCTTATATTAGATTCTTGTTCATTACTTCTAAAGCTTCTCCCAACTCTTAAGATTCTGTTTTTTTTAATGTTTTTTTCTGTTTGTTTTGTTTTGTTGTTTTTAATTTCTTTGTTTTTGTTATGACAGTAATCAAAAAAGCCTGAGTTTGGAATTTTTAGGCTTTAAGCGGCACATGGCTAAAACTCTAGAAAGATCATCAAACATCAAGAGATACACAATCAATCATTCCATCTGTGAAGATTTATTTAGTATCTACTATGGAAAGACAAAAATGAAACATCCATCTTTCCTCCATCTGCATTCTGCTGGGGAGGCAATGTGTATATTTATACTAGATTTAAAAAATGCTAGCAAAGTAAATAAAACATGATACCATACCAGAATCTAAGAGGACCCAAAGTGCCTCATGTAGTTAACAGGTATAAAGAAATGAGTGAGGCAGCTAACAGGTTTAGCTTTCTCTCCATTATTGTGCTTTAACCTTTAAGGAAGGAAATTTTCTAGAAGAACATCATCAAATAAATTCTGAATAAGTTAAGTCTGGGATTGATCCTATAAGTAGCTGCTGTCATTATTGTAACCAATTCAGCCTTCCCACTCAACCTATTTCAGCACTCCTGGGGCCAACAAATCTGGTATAATTTCCCCAAAGACTTTCTCTTTGCATAGGAAATTTTATGGCTCAAATATCCATACACATACACACATACACATGTTTGTATATGTATTTATATGTTCATGTGCATATATTTATGTGTGATTGATGTAAGAGTTTATAAAGGCACAGAATTTGATACTGCCATGAGTTAGAAGATATCAAATCTTGAACTAGGAACGAACCTTGGAGTTTACATAGACTAAAATCCTCATTTTTCAGATAAAGAAACTGAGACCTAAAATTTAGTGACTTGTGAAATGTTACCTATGTAGTATGTGGCAAACACATGATTTGAATTTAGACCTTCTAACCCATGTATTAGAGAAGTAATTTGAACTCAGACCTTCTAAATTCAAAGTCAGACTTCTTTTTAGTTTAGCAAAGTTCTTGATTATGTACCAAATTGTCACTCCTTAATAAAACAATAATGACGGCCTATGCATCTTTATATTAGTAGAAACAGTACAGAAAGAATTCTGGGGAAATGGAGAAATGGATCAGAAAATTCAAGCTCTCCAGATTTCCCCCACAAACAAAATAAAATTGTACTTCAGAGTGAACAAATAAGATTGGGGCAGAACAGGGGGTCCTCTAGGGACAACCTGAGAAGAGTCCAAAGACCTCAGGGCAGAATTTAAGTGGTATAAAGTTAAAATTTAGACTAGCTTCTGAGAATAAGAACTAGGAAGCCCTAAGGTTAGCTGGGCTGAGAGGTAGACCAAGCCCAAACCACAGGAACTTTAACATCCAAGACAATGTGGAGAGCTGGGAGTCTGAAACCTGGAAGACTGAGGGAAAAGCAGCTGATAAAGAACAAACAGGCCAAGTTTTGCTGCAGAGACTTAGCCTTGGGAACTAGCACATCTAGTGAGTGCTGAAGTAGGAAGTAGCAAGAAGCTGCTAGTTGCTGGCAGTCACTGGAGGATGGAGTTTTTGGTTTGGGGTTTCAGGCCAGAGGGGGAACTGAAATGAAGCCAGAGGCACCATTCCTTCTCCCCACTCCAGAATTACAGCTAGTTAACGCTAATAATTTCTCATGAGTAAGAATGAGCAGGCAAAAGAGAAAGAACCCAACCATAGAAACTTACTGTGTAAAGAGGAATGACTAGGATTCATTTTTAGAGTAGGATATTGAAGCAAAAAACAAAAACAAAACAAATTCTTCTACCTTAAAGAGCAATCTTAAATGGCTGCCCAGAAAGAATTTATAGAAGAACTCAAAGCAGACTTTAAAAATCAAATAAGAAAAAATATTAGTCAAATGAGAAAGATTAAGGCAAAACTAAAAAATAAAAACCCTCCAAGAAAAACAATTTTATAAAAAAAAAAAGTCAAGCAACTAAGAAGGAGATCTAGAGTCTTAAAGAAGAAAATGATTTTTTTGAAAATTAGAATTGGGTAAAGGGAAGCCAGTGAAGCTGTAAGAGACCAAGAAATAACAAAACAAAACATAAAGAATGAAAAAATAGAAGAGAATGTGAAACATAAGAAAAACAATAGATCTGAAGAACAGATCAAAAAGAAAAAATATAAGAGTAATTGGACTACCTGAAAGCTGTGACCAAAAAAAACATGACATGATAATATAAAAAATAATCATGGAAAATTGTTCTGAAGTAATAAAAGAGGAGAGGAAAGTGGAAATAGAAAAAAAAATCCAATATTCACCACCTCAAAGAGATTCTACAGTAAGAAAAATAGAATATTATTGCTAAATTTCAAAACCCTCAGATAAAAGAGAAAATTTTATAAGAAATAAAAATAATTTAAAAAATTCAAATATGCTGGAACTGCAATTAAAATTACACAGGATTTATCAGCAGTTACAATAAAAGACTACAGGTTCTGAAATATTATATATCTACAATCAAAATAATTAATTCTGTGGCCAAAAATATATCCAGCAAAATTAAGCATAATATTGAATGAAAAATTGGACATTTAATGAACCCAAAGATTTTCAGTTTTGTCTCAATCAAACCTGAATCCAACAGAAAATTTGACATGTAAGCATTAATATTGTTATTATTAATTAATCTCAATGGACCAAAAAGGACAAGCTTTTTATATTTTATATGTGGAAATGAAAACCATATATCTAAGATTCTCATAGTAATTGGGTAGTACAAAAGAAAGATTGGGGCAGAGCTGAGTATCATCTGATTCTAAAAAGTATGACTAGGAAAAGGGAAAAATAGAATTTCTGCTATACAAATTAAGTACAGAGGAAGAACCAACACAGAGGCATTACATGGGGGAAGAGGGAAGTAGTTCTGAAAACCTACTCACATCAGAAATAGGTTAAATAGGGAAAATGCATATATATATATATATATATATATATATATATATATATATATATATATATATATATATATATATATATATATATATGATATGAAGAATATAGCATCCTTTGCTATTACTAGCAGAGTACTAAGAAGTGAGGAAATAGCCTAAGGTGGGGTATGGAAAGATGTGTAACTTTATGGCAATGGGACAAAGTGTATAGATTAATGGGAATAGAATAAAGAAGGAGAGAAAATAGAGGGAAAGGAGATAAGGAAGAGATCCATGATTTGGAGGAGGTTAAGTTATAATAGCAAGACAAGTTAAGGAGTATAGCTAAAGTAGAAGAGTTGGCAGGAATAGGAAATAAGAGATAGACAAATACAATGATAAGGATCAGGAGTAGAATTTATTAGAAAAAAAAGTTGGGCTAGTAATCCTTGATCTCAAACAAAGTCAAACTTAAAGATTCAATGAAGAGAGAAATCTTCATTACATGTCAACCATATTAATATTGTTTTAGATGCATGTCTAAGTATTTATAAATGCATAGTGTATACATATATATATATGTGTGTGTGTGTATGCATACAGGTATATACATATGTGTTTATAGATATAAGTTATATGTATGGGTGTGTATGGGACTTTCTCTGTGTATATATGCATAAATATATTCAAGCTTAACTGGAGCCTGCCTGAGGGAAGTGAATGAAAGAGGAAAAAAAAGAATAAAAGTAAAAAGTGCACAGCAGAGAACAAAAGAATAACCTACAAAGAAGCAAAGAAAAAATGGACAACATAAATATAATAATTTCTATTAGTACATGTGCTTTTTTGAAGTGGAAATTTATTGTTATAGATTTCAAATACTCCTTTGCATTCTGCAGGGCACATGACAATGTTTGTTTCCCTCCCTTTTCTGTCTTTCTATTTCTATTTTGTTTTTTCTTTCTTTGTTTTTAGTTTTAAATAAATAAATAAAACAAAAAGACCAGTACAACTAATTTAATAGTCATCAAGACTAGTGGATTGTAGATGGAGGTTTTTCTATGTTGACTGTAATTGGTCCCAACAAGCATTATTACTGGTGGACTCCTCCCAAGCTGGTGGCCTAAGGTCTTATGTATCTGAGCACTCCATACTTACATTGACAAATTCTTTTGATTCTGTCTACTTATAATAGCAGTGAGACATACAGACAAGCAAACATGTAGAAGCTGAAAGTGATAATTGAGAGTTTAATGATGAGTTACTTCTATCTTATCCAAGAAACTTATCATTTACAAGGACAAAAGGCTACTACAGGGGTAGGGGAAGCATAGAACTTGAGACAAAGAAATTCATAAATAGATGAATAATATTGGAGTTAAGAAGAACATGAGAGAGAACAACACTATGGTAGAAATTGACAATTTGAGTGTATCTTAGTTAACAGAAATGAAATATTCATCTATTTTATTCTTGACAATTTACTTCAAGGCTGTACTATAGACACTAGACAATGTGATTCTCTTGAATTGGTGTCATTGATTACTTTGGTCTCAATTTGGTTTATTTCCCATCATTTAATCCTAGCTAAAGTGAACAATGTCAAATTAAAAAAATTAAATTATTATTCTACATTGAAAAACAAACATTTAAGGGAGATGGATAGGCTAAACTCTGAGAAATATATAGACAAAATTTTGATGCAACAGTCTTTAAAGGAGGTAGGGGAGTAGCATGAAAAACCCTCCTCTACATGTGAACCATAGGCAGGAGGGGGAACTTTGGGAAATAATAAATTATACTTTCTTGTCTTCAATAATAACTTTGCCTAGAAATTGTAGGCTATTTATAGGGTTCTTAAAGTTTTATAATTTGATCTCAAGCATTGAGTAAAACCCTTTTTTCTCCCTATGTAATCTTTCCCTTGTCTGGCCTTGTTTTGTCTTTCCATGACACCGCAACCATGGCAGCCAAGAAATAATATACTCTATCGGGAATGCAGAAGGCATGAGACTAAGATTCAGTAAAAGTGTGGGCATTGTAACATTGGTCAAGTTATTTAGTCATTCTTACCATCAGTTTTCTCATCTGTAAAACAGGAATATCTTCATAGGGTATAAATGTGTAAACACTCTGAAGACTGTAACGCATAAGACAGATGTGAAATAATTTTTGTTCTTTTTATTACCAGACTGTGATAGATTCCATACTATTAAGGGGTCTTTCCCTCCTATCCTCATTCAACATTATATGTCTTGTATCTGGATTGCTCATCACTGATGTAAAAATTCATGCCAAGGTATCAGCAATTTGTGGTCAGAAGGCATCCTATTTTACAGGAGGACTCCTGCTAACTAAGGGCCTTTGTTTTCAGAAGAATGCATTTTGAATGATGATGAATGGTGATGAATGAATTAATGTTGATTAGTAGGGGAAATATTTGGAAGCAAATAGGTCTTTTGGCCAACTCTTTGATGTTTAAAATTACATAATTTATGTGACCTGTAAAAGTAAGAATTGATGTCTATGCTTGGTTCGGCTTGGTTTTTAGCTTGATTACTGGGATAGGTGAATTATAAGAAATCAAGGAATCATATAATCAAATAAGTTTATATTAAGTCTTTTGTCAACCTTAAAATACTATATGGTATGCTAGTACCAGGTCAAACTGGCTCTGGAGATTGTTAAAATTTCAATGTAAGCCTCTATATGTATCTCAGAAATCATTTGAGATTATAATTCAGAGCTTTAATTTTTGTTTTGTTGACTGTTTAGACTTTAGAAAATGGGGAAAATGTCAAGAATGCAGATTAAACTTAAAAGTATGTCATATGTACCTTCTCCTCTCCCCAGGGATTTGGTTGTTAAACATTTAGAAGCATACTCCTATATTGTTAGCCATTATTACACTAGTTCTTTTATTGATAACTATAATGAAAAAATAGGTAATTTAGAGAATAGGATTCATAATACTGTTTTCTGAATTGTCGCACACACACACATATATATGTATATATATACATATATATGTGTGTATATATGTGTGTGTGTATATATATATACATATATATGTATATATATACATATATACACGTATATATATATATATATGTATATACTTTATTTTCAACCTTCTATCCCCACTCTATCTACCCCTCCTCTTCTACCCCTTTTAGAGAAAAAAATAATTAGTATAGTGGCTTAGTAATTGAGACTGAAAAAGAATAATGGACTATCTAAAAAGAATAAAATGGAAATGTATTAATATTTTTTGTTCTTTGGCCAGTAGTAAGTTGTATGTATGTGAAGGGGATGGGTTTAGAAAGGGAATCTGAAATCAGTTAAAAGGGGAACTAATTTTTCCAAAGGATTATCAGAAGTGGAAATGGTCAGACATTTTATGCTTATTTCTTGGCATCTTGTTGGTTATGAATTCTGTAATTTTGATAAAAGTTCCCTTAAAATCCATTTTAATGTCTTTTTAACAGTGTGGGAGTAGTAAACACTGTAATAATTTCACCACTTTCATATTTAAAAATAATATGCCCTCTAAACATTTACATTCAAGATTTGTTTTTCCTCAGATGTGTAAATAACACATCGTAATTTGCATCTCATGCATAAATCCCACTCCTGTTGAATACAAATATTTAGTTAGTGAAGTTCCTTGCCTTTATCATTCCTTTTTTCCCCTCATGCTTTTAGTGATGTAGCCAGCTAATTCTTCCAGTGAGAATTTTAGGTTTTATTGGTGGTTTAAAAAAAAAAAATCTCTTTGCGGCTTCTAGCCTATGGTAAGAAACTCAGAGCTGAATAATAGTTCTTTCTTTTATAGCCCTAATGAAAGTATTTCAAGCTTTATGCCTCCCAGATGAACTCATTTTAAATATTTTTTTGTGTTAGTGGCATGTGTAGGTATTGTCCACATTGGGATTCTTCCTAAATGAAACTGCCTCTTTGACGCTGAAGAACAATGCCCATGCAACATAAATCAATTTCAATTTGCTGGCCCACCAGAAATAAGGCATTCATCAAGGTGAGGAGTGATAGACTAGGCGGAATGGACCTTGCTGAATCTTTTTGAATTTTCATGTTATCATCCTTTAAAGTTGCTGGGATATAGGGTTACAAGGAGCTCTTTTCTGTTTTGCACTGATCTTGTTGTCTGGTTAAGCTCGAAAGCCCCCTTTATTCCATGAATTTTCCACACCAGTGATTTCTGTGCCTGCTGATCATTTGTTGGGTTTCAGCCCAGTAAAAATGTCATCTCAAGGGAGTCTCACCTCCATTGTAAAATGTGACTGAAATATCTCATTGAGTCATCTTTCTCTGCCATGACTAATGCTTTTTTAGAAAATGCTTGGTAATGTTCTAAATAGAAAATGCTAAATGAAAACAAATTGCAATGTACTTTATCTTGCTATTTATAATCCCTGGACCTCTTTAAGATGATCAGGTATGCTTATCCTAATTTTTAAGGCTCTAGAATTCTTTTTTTTCTAAAATGAACATTTGTTGGTTCATTGACTCTTGAGAATGTTTATTAAAGTAAATATAGTAGATTGAACACATTGAGTTTGGAGTCTGAAGATGTGAATTCAAATCCTAAATATATGTATAGTTTTAGACAAGCTACTTAAATTCTCTGTCTCAGTTTTCTCATCCATAAAGTGGATTTTGTCAAAATAGCTTGGAAATAGCCTTTTTCTCAGTAAGGCTGTGTCCAGAGGTTGGTGTAACAATAGTTCTTTGCAATGTGAAATGAAATCACCTTCTGGCAAAGTGCATTTCTTGGATCAGCCCCAGTTGTGCATCAAGAGATGTAGCTCCTCCTATTTCCCAAGGCTGTTAATCACCTACAATCCCTATTCCTTGTCACTGCTAGGTATTGCACTCCTGTTCCCATTATAATTCCTTGCAGAGTGGGACATGAGTGGTCCTCAAACTTTTTAAATAAGGGGGGGCAGTTCACTGTCTCTCAGACTGTTGAAGGGCCAGACTAAAGAAAAAATAAAAGCTCACTCTGTCTCCGCCCACTTGTCATAACCCGACAGGCTGCATAAAGGTCCTCAGCGGGCTGCATCTGGCCCTGCGATCCTCAAGACTTGAGACAACACTGTTCCCCGAGGGAACCCAAAGAATTCCCAACACTAACAAATACTGTGAGAACAGTAACTCAAGATCTTAAAATGATTATGTCATAATCCAATCTACTTGTGGTATATAAGACCTGCCTTTGGTCCAGCATGTTAAGGATTCCTTCTTAGGAGGAGGGAATTGCTTCTTCAGGCATCATTTTTTGCACTCTGAAATCAGTTAAACTTTTGTTCATGACGTGATTCTTGGGTCTCTAGCCTGTTCTGCTTTCAAGCTGATCACTCACAGGTTTGAGTCTGGTTCTGCTCCAATTGACAGGATAGCAACATTTTCACTAGCTCATACAATTGTTCTGACAAAAGCAATTTGCAAATTTTATAATCCTATACAAATATGAGATGATTAATATTAAAAGTATGTAACAAGTATTCATTATGTACATAACATATGCTTGGTAATGAAGGAGAGAGACACAAAATAGAAACCCATAATCTCATAATCTCCAACCTCTAGGAATTTATAATCTAGTTGATGTGAATGAGGAGAAGATAAGAAGAAACACATGTAAACTAAACAATGAAGTGCAAGGCAGCATATTGTAAAATTCTAAAATGAAGACAATTATAATTGATTACTATAGGAGCTCAGAGGAGGAGAAAAATAGGATTTCTTGATCAAGAAAAGACTTTGTAGAAGAGGTGACACTTGGGCTAAATTCTGGAGGATAGAGAAAAATTTTTTATTCAATTAAACAAACATTTATGAAGTATCTACTTAATTTTTTGAACAAAAATGCATTTTTTCTCACTCCCACATCCTCACATTTCATTGGAGGACAAAAAAGAAAATCTTTGTAACAGAAATGCAGAGTTAAGCAAAATGAATTCATAAATTAGTCTTGTCTAAAAATGTAGGTTTCATTCTACATCTTGAGTCCATCCTTTTTCTGTCAGGAGGTAAATAGCATTCTCCATCATTGGTCAGGCTGATTGTGTTTACAATGTTGTGGTTAGTATATTCACTGACTCATTTCACTCTATATTAGTTCTTACAAACTCAAGTGCTCATTATGAACTGGAGAGAGTGGCCAGGAACAAACATAGTGTCTTCCAGAGGAAATCAGGTTTCTGTGAGAGCAAGAATGGGCATTTAGTTTTGAAAGAAGTGTGATTACCCAGGACAAAATCAGAGGGAAGGATTTAGGAGGAAAGGAACTCAAGCAAGGTGGGGTTCAAGGAAATACTAAAGAAGGGAAAGGGACCTGTATGTGCCAAAATGTTTGTGGCAACCCTTATTGTAGTGGCTAGAAGCTGGAAGATGAATGGATGTCCATCAATTGGAGAATGGTTGGGTAAATTATGGTATATGAATGTTATGGAATATTATTGTTCTGTAAGAAATGACCAGCAGGAGGAATACAGAGAGGCTTAGAGAGACTTACATCAACTGATGCCGAGTGAAACGAGCAGAACTAGGGGATCATTATACACTTCAACAATGATACTGTATGAGGATATAGTCTGATGGAAGTGGTTATCTTCAACATAGAGAAGAGCTAACCAATTCCAACTGATCAATGATGGACAGAATCAGCTACACTCAGAAAAGGAACACTGGGAAATGAGTGTAAACTGTTAGCATTTTTTGTTTTTCTCCCCAGATTATTTTTACCTTCCGAATCCAATTCTTCCTTTGCAACAGCAACAACAAAATTCGGTTCTGCACATATATATTGTATCTAGGATATACTATAACATCTTTAATATGTATGGGACTGCCTGCCATCTAGGGGAAGGGGTGGAGGGAAAGAGGGGAAAATTTGGAACAGAAGGGAGTACAAGGGATAATGTTGTAAAAAATTACCCATGCATATGTACTGTCAAAAAAATGTTATAATTATAAAATTATAAAAAAAAAAAAAAAGCAAGGTGGGGTTAAGGTAGATGGGGATATGTGAGAGGGGGCAGTACCAAAAGGGAAAGATGAGTATCCATCTCCAATCATCTTGATTCCAAATCCCTGGTATTATGCCAATGTTTATTATTCTATTATCCTTCTTTATAGTTAAAGCCCCATCTTACATGAATCCTAACTTGATCTCCCTAAATGCTAATGCTCTAACAAACTATCTAGTATTCAAGTACTTTGCATATATTTTTATTTAAATTCTCCATATTATATACTTGTTTCCCTCTTTAGAAAATAAAGTCCTACTGATACATTGTTGGTGGAGTTGTGAAAGAATCCAGCCATTCTGGAGAGCAATTTGGAACTATGCCCAAAAAGTTATCAAACTGTGCATACCCCTTGACCCAGCATTGCTGTTATTAGGATTATATCCCAAAGAAATACTAAAGAGCGGAAAGGGACCTGTATGGGCCAAAATGTTTGTGGCAGCTCTTTTTGTTGTAGCTAGAAACTGGAAGTTGAATGGATGTCCATCAATTGGAGAATGGTTGGGTAAATTATGGTATATGAAGGTTATGGAATATTATTGCTCTGTAAGAAATGACCAGCAGGAGGAATACAGAGAGGCTTGGAGAGACTTACATCAACTGTTGCTGAGTGAAATGAGCAGAACCAGAAGATCGCTGTACACTTCAACAACAATACTGTATGAGGATGTATTCTGATGGAAGTGGAAATCTTCAACATAAAGAAGATCCAACTCACTTCCAGTTGATCAATGATGGACAGAAATAACTACACCCAGAGAAGGAACACTGGGAAGTGAATGTAAATTGTTAGCACTACTGTCTATCTACCCAGGTTACTTATACCTTCGGAAGCTAATAATTAATGTGCAACAAGAAAATGGTATTTACACACATATATTGTATCTAGGTTATATTGTAACACATGTAAAATGTATGGGATTACCTGTCATCGGGGGGAGGGAGTGAAGGGAGGGAGGAGATAATTTGGAAAAATGAATTAAAAAAAAATAAATAAAGTCCTTGCTAGCAAGTATTTGCTGTGTCCTGCTTTCTAGAGCTCCCAAGTTGGGGTTCCAAAACATACTGTGCTTTCTAGAGCCCCCATGCCAGGGTGTTGTATGCTTTCTAGAGCCCCCAAGTTGAGGTGACTTACCTGTGGCCCTCTACAAGTATCATTTCATTTTTTTTTATTTGTGTTCCCAGTGTCTAGCAAAGTTATCTGTCATACAGTAAGTGTTTAACAAATATTTGTTGATTAATTGCTGCCAGTGAAATCATAAGTTAAGTTCTCTTACTGTAACCCAATAGCTAAGAAATTTAAGATTTTAGTGCCAACAGGACTATTCTATGGACAAGACTTTTCATTTAAGAAGCTTCAATTACAAAGCATTCTTTAGATCTCAGATCAAGAAATATGAGTTGAACTATTTTATTTGCATCTTAGAAAAGCTGATGCTTATGTGGTAGAAGTGATTGGGGAAAAGAGTAAGAAAAAGAAGGATGTTGATAAGGCATGTCCTATGCCTATGACTGTAAATTACAGATCAAAGTGCTTACTAGTCATAATATAGAGGAAATACCAATTGACTGAAGCTATAATTATTGAGGCTCTTATGATGATAAAGCATTAAGACTGTATTCTCTCAAACACTAGGGAAGAAGACATTAGGGAAGCAAAGTGATCACATCAGAAGCCTGAGACTTGGTAATCCCCTAGGGGACTTGACTAAACTTACACTCTCTTCCTCTCAAGATGACCAAAGAAAATACACATTTAGAACTGCTTATCCCCTAATTGAATTTGATGTCTGAGATCCTGGTCCTAGATGAAGCTTGATAATTAAAGATCTGGTATCCAATGCTTTGGGCCTTAGGTAGGATCCTAGTCAAAAGAGACCTGGCATCTAAGCACTTGATAAGTAGTAGAAGACTGAAGTATTATTATCCATCTCAGATGATTTAGGGAAGTAGAATAACATAAATAGAACTTCCATATATATGCAGGTTCTGGAGTGAAGGGGTCTTTGAATACAATAAATCCATTCCATAAACACTTTGTTGTGATAGAGGGTAGCATTTGGGGGGGGGTTGGTATTGTTTTCAGAGCAGAGGAATGTTATTTTTTCCCCTAGAAATAGCTATAGATTTGAGGGGAAAGAGACTTCCAAAAGCAAAGTGAAGCCAATTTTCCTTTAAAAAGAAAGGAATAGGTATTAAGGCAAAGGTCTCAAAGTCAATACTGGCTCCCCTACAGTGTTGGAGAAGGGAGGAGAAGGAGCCAAGATATACACCTTGGTGTTAGTAGTTCTAACATCATAGCATGAACCCTGCCATATTCCCTGTCTATAGCATGTAGTTCAGTGCCTTTTAAAAAATTAATGGTATTTTAAAAATAGTTGTGAAATGAACAAATGATTGAGTGCAATGCTGAGCCTATTTCTGCCCATTAGTTCCTATCATTCCTTTCACTAATAGCAGTTTGAAGGTGTCTGTGATTGAGATGAATACCTGTCTCTATGAAACAACTTGAATATGGTCCATTTACTATCACAGAATACTAGGTTTGAAAGGAACTTTGGAAGTAATTTGGTCCAATTAGTCCATTGTACTAATGAGGAAGAGGGAACCAGGCAGGTGAAGTTTAAGAATACATAGCCAATAGATAGCAGAACTGAAATTCTAACCCAGATCTTTGGATTTAAGTTCATTTACATTCCCTTTATTATCCTCCTCTGATTTTTAGTCATGTTTTAGTTTTGAAGAAAATTAAAGATATGATGACATCTCAGGATGTCATTTGGAAACCACTACTTTAAAAGTAGTAGGTAGATGATGAATTAGAAGGCTTTTTTCAACTGTGGGAGATACTTGTATAATTACTTTGATTAAAGTAAAGGGAAAATATTGATAAAATGGATGGAGCCAAGCTGGGCTCTATATAGGCTAGTCTAGCCATCTGTAGTATGAGCAGGATGGGAATGTAATGATCAGGGTATGTGATAAAAATGAAGTTGCAACATTCTAGACCAATTGTCCACTAATGTTTAACTCTGATGTCTCATCATGAATTAGTGGTGACTTGGGATGCCTGTAGGATATTCTAGTAGAACATAAGTTCTGAAAGGTCCTACCAAATTGGAAATTCTTTGAATATAGTCTAACAACAAATGAGTTGACTGTCATCCAAAACTAAATTTAGTTAAATTAATAAAGATTCAATAGCAAAAGATCAAACACTAGGTGCTATTTCTTTGGTCAAAATGACTCATGTAGATTATAAGCATGTAGGAATTGTAGTTTGTGTCAGTGGAGGAAGTTCCCACTGGAACAAAATCATTACCTCATTAAGTATTTCAATATAAAGACAGAAAGGAAAGGGGGAAAAGGTTTCCAACAGACAGCAGATAAAGAAAAGTTTATAGTTCTTAAAACATAATATTGACTAAATTTGAATTAGTTATTTGGTTGAGATTGAGACGAAAAAATAGACATGATATACCTTTTTTTTCTAGATTATCTTCAGCACCTCATTAAAAGCATTAAGCTATTATCCTTCTCATCCTCTTCACTAAACTTTGGCATCAATTACCACCCTTAGGTTATAAATTCTTATTTCATAAATTCTGGTGACAGGCACCAAGCTTCTCTTGCATGAAATCCAGAATGTTGTCAAAACATTTACTTTTTATAATATAATTGTATAAGCTGTGGTAGAGTAGAGGGAGTGCTAGCTTAAAGAAATAATAAGGTTCAAGGCCTACTTCTGACATATACTGTCATTGCTATGTGACTCCTGAGCAGATTACTTAAAATTCAGTTTCACCAGACAATGATCAGAATCTTTAAATTGAGATTAGGAGTCTATGGGCATTGGTGGGGGACTTACCCATAACAGTGAAATCATTGGTCTAGTAAGGCCTGTAGTGATTTGTCTGTCTGCCTATCTATCTACTTATCTACCTACTTCTCTATCATCTATCAATTTTATTATAGATTTTTCTATTTACCTATCTATCCATCTATCTTCTATCTCTATTTACCTATCTATCATTTATCCATCATCTACCTAGCTATCAATCCTCTATCTGTCATTTATATATCTATCATGTATCCCTCAATCTACCTACCCATCATATATCTCTATCATCTACTTATGTACTTATCATCGATCTATCTACCTGTCATTTATGTATCTATCATTATCAATCTATCATCAATTCATCTACTTATCTATCATCTATTTACCTACCTACCTATTTATCTATCTGTCATTTATCTATCAATCTATCATTTGTCTATCATCTGTCTATTAATCTATCTATCTGTCTGTCTGCCTATCATCTATCTACCTATCTCTCCATCATCTATCCATGTACCTACCTACCTACCTACCCACCTGCTTATTATGTTTCTGTCATCTATCTATTTATTTATCCATCCATCTATCTCTTGGCAAAGATGCTGGTGTGTTGGCCATTTCCTTCTCCAGCACATTTTTATAGATGAGGAAACTGAGCCAAATGGAGTTAAACGATTTGTCCAGGATTCCCATAGCTGGTGTATGAGACCAGATTTGAACTCGAGAGATGAATCTTTCAGATTACCAATATAGATTGTTTCCTTTAGACAGATAAAAATACATAGTGGATAATACACAAATACATATGTAGATAGATAATGTCTATATTATTGATAAAATTTAAACTCTTTAAAATTTGTCCCCAAATCATCTTTACAACTTCATTATACATCATTCCTCATCCCATCCTCTGTGATCTAGGCAAATTGCCTTACTTTCTGTTCCTCACATATAGGACCTTACTTCACATCTTTTTATTGACCATCCCCCAAGTCTGAAATTCATTCTTCTCACCTTTGCCTTTTAAAATTCATCACTTTCTCCCAGATTCAGTTCAAGAACCACCTTCTCCATGAAATATTTTCTGAAACCTTACAACTGTTTGTGTCCTCCTTCCCTAATTACCCTATATTTATTTTTATATTCTTGTTCATGAAACATGTTATCTTTTTCAATTTTATTTAGATCATTTAATTCTTTAGATCAAAGATTTGTCTTTTTTCCCTTTGTCTTTATATCCCTGGCACATTGCCCAATACTTGACATATAGAATGTATTTAATAAATGCTTATTGAATGACTGATAAAACTAAAAATGATGGAAGTATTGAGAAAATTGCTTATATATATCTAGCAAGCTATCAGGCTATCACATAGGAAGCCAGTTGAGAAATCCAGACATTCATTGAAGGAAAAAAAATAATTTAAGACAGGGCCTAGTAGTAAAATTCATAGGCTTATCTACCTTTATGGAAATCAATAGTTTTGTTAGCAAGTAATAGCACCTTAAAAAAAAGGACCTAAAGACAGTAGTCAATTTGACCTTATAAGTATCACTAAAATGAGGGCGATAAGACTCCTGACTGACTTATTTCCTATATCTGCTTATAATTGTGTATGCTACTTTCCCAAAATAAATGTCAAATCTTTGAGAGCAGAAATTTTTCATGTTTTGTTTTTCTGTTACTAATGCCTCTAGGTATCTGAGAAATCCAAGAACAGCAAATCCTATTCTGGATTTTATTCTCAACAATAGCAGTTTATGGAGTGGGGAGGCAGCTAGATAGTGCAGAGAATGAAGCACTAGCCTCTGAGTCAGGAGGACATGAGTTCAAATGTAGTTTCAGACACTTAACACTTAATAGCTGTGTAACCCTGGGTTTGTCACTTCACCCCAATTGTTCTGATAATAATGATACCAATGGGGTGGAAATGATGGAAAATTGGAAGGGGTGGGAAGGACAGACCTTTTCCCTTTAGAATCTATGTTAGCAGAAAGGAAAGTTTGGAAGAGTCGGCATGTATTCTTGTTTTGAGATCACAGATTTCAAAGGGCTCAGAGGAAAGATATATAGGAGACCATTAACTAAAATTATTGTTATTTGTCATCAACTTAAAAATAAATTATTAATACTAACAATAATTTTATTAATTAAATAATTTTATTATCAAGATTGTTAAAATTATACTGTCAAAGTCAGCTTCAGAGGATAAGAGAATCAAGAATGAAATTCTGAAGATACAAAAAATATATAATTCTGTTAGATAAAAGTCTAAAAGGATTGACGTGAATACACAGAATTCACAAACCACCTTATACAAGAAAGATGTGTATAGAAAATGAAATCAAGAACCAGTAGAAGAAGATGAATACAGAAGCATGACATCCTTCAATAGGAACATTGTCAAAGTACTAAAGTTCAGAGTAAGCTGAGGCTGGTAAGAAAAACACTTCAAACCTCTTTTCCCCCAACTATATTGAGCAAAAGAGAAAGAACAAAGGACTAAGGCTATTACTCTAGTGTATGAGATGATCATAAATGACAACAGAAAGTAGAACTGTTCAATTCTCATTTTTCTCCTTTTTTTCTCTAAGAGAGAATGACCTTTGGCCTGGAAGGGACAGAGTGAAAGTAGCTAATAGGAAGGTGATTCCCAAGATAAGTAAGGAGACAGTAAGAGATCACTCAGCTGCCCTTGATGAATACAGGATGCCAGGAACAGGTGAACTTCATACATCCTCGGGGACAGAAAAGAACCTGTAGATTTCTATTGCTGAGACATTGTCATTAAATTTCAAGCCTTATGATTTGGCTCAAAAAATCTACTGCATATATACAAAGATAGGAAAGGGTTACACCCAAGCTCAACATTTTCTTTTATCCTCAAATTAAATTTAATCAAAAACTCTCAGTAAATTAGGTTACAAAAAATCTCCTTCATAAATACAAGAGGGGCATGGTTAAAAACCAGTTTGCTTAGACTACAGGCTGATAATGATTCAATATGGCAGCCAGTAAAGCTAATGTGATACTTGATTATATTGAGAGCAGAAAAGTTTTCAGAAATAAAGATTCCCCTGCATTCTGCAGTGCTGAGGCCAGTCTAGTTTTTGGATGCTATAATTTAGGATGGGCATAGATGAACAGAGGAGTGTTAAAAAGAAGGCAATCAAGGTGATAAAGTCATAAAATATAATGACTAGTCACAAGACTTGGGGGTGGAGGTAGTGTTTAGCCTGGAGAAAAGAAGCCCCAGGTTAAATATCATCATTGTCTTCAAGTATTTGGAAGTCCAACCTGTGGGAGAGTCCTTACTTATTCTGTTTTGTCAAAAAGAACCAAATTAAGAGCTGTGGGAGGAAGATGCAAGACAACAAATTTAAAATTGATGTTAGGAAACACTTCTTAGCTGTAAGTAGAATGAATTTGCCTCATGATGTGGCAGGTTCCTCTTAACTGAAGGTCTTTGGACAAGAGCTAGATGTTCTAGATGTAGAGTGTATTGTAATGGAGATTCTTTGTCAGGCATGGGTTGGCCTATGTGGTATCCTTGGCCTACACAGTATCATAATCCCTTCCAAGTCTGAAATTCTGTGAATCTGCAAATCTGTGTGCATTTATATACTATCTGTGAGTGATATATTAGAATAGAGAGGTTTACCTCATCCTCTCCTTGAGGAATTTTTGGAAGGCCCTTGTTAGAGATTAATTATGTGACTTTTCTGACTGATGATTGTTTTTAATTATTTAGAGGTGTTTAAAGAAGCATACCACCCCTTTTAAGATAATAAAAAAAAGAGCAGTTTTACTATTACATCTGGAATTAGAAAATCTGAGGTCAAATTTTGTGTGATCCTGAACAAATTTCTTAACCACTCTTTATTTGAGTTTCCTAATCTGTATAAAGGGATAAGAAGAGCATCCAAGATTGTTGTAAGGATGAATTAAGAAAAATATATTGTATTGCTTTGCAAATCTTAAAGTGCTATATAAAAGCTAGGTATTGTGGTGGTGGTTACTACTACTATTACTACTATTGCTACTAATGACATTGCTGCTACTATTACAACTAGTATTGCTACTACTGTTGCTACTACTAGTGTTGCTACTGCTGCTGCTGCTGCTGCTGCTCCTATAACTGCTACTGTTACTATTGTTGCTACTACTAGTGCTGCTACTGCTGCTGCTGCTGCTGCTACTACTATTGTTGGTATAAGCTGTTTACTGGTGAGGCTGCTGCTGACTAGTACTGCTATTCCTGTTGCTGTTATTGCTGATACTTCTAGGACTGCTCTTGCTGCTATTATTATAATTGCTATTGCTAATACTGTTGCTGCTGCTGCTGCTACTCCTGCTACTACTTCTATTGCTACTGCTACTACTAGTGCTACTACTACTGCTGCTGCTGCTGCTCCTACTATTACTGTTGCTATTGCAACTAATAATACTGCTACTGCTGCTGCTACTAGTCCTTCTACTACTGTTGCTACAATTGCTGCTGCTGCTACTACCAACTGCTTTTGCTACTACTGTTGCTGCTATTGTTGTTGATGCTACTATTACTAGTGTGACTACTATTGCTGCTAATGGTACTACTACTACTATTACTACTACTACTATTACTACCACTGTTGTTGCTATTGCAGCTATCGCTGCAGATGTTGCCATTAGTCCTGCTACTGCTACTGTTACTATTATTGTTACTGCTACTGCTGGTACTACTATTGCAACTGTTGCTACTACTTCTACTAGTAGTTGATATGGTTTGTACTTGGAGCCAAGGAAATCTGATTTCGGACTCTTATTAATGTGTGATCTAGGTCAAATTACTTAACCTCTTTGTAACTCATTTTCTTCATCTATAAAATGAGAAGGTTGGACTCAATGGGCCTTTTCAGTTCTAATTCAATGATCCTAAGAAGCAGACTAGAGAAATCTGAAACTACTCAGATGAGCTTCTTTGCATGATAGGGTCTGTACCTGTTAAGAGATACAAAGAATAAATATGTTGTCATGGGAACATTTTCCTTCTTGGAAGGACATTTGATTGAAATTCAAAAAGTAGCCCCCTAAGCTTTCTTTCTTTTCCTGTTCTGGCATGAAGAAGATTGGAAGTAGGACTTGGTAAAGCCAATCAACTTGGAAGGGAAAAAAATTTTTTTTTCTGTGAAAAGAGAGAAGGAAAGTTAAATCAAGAAGCTCTTAGGGAGAAATAGTAGTGTTAGAAACATAATGTTTGTAAATACACTGTCCTTTGATAGTTTTCAAAGACTCAAAAAGCCCATCCTTAAAAATCAGGCAGAGAGAAATGTCCATGATTAAGTCCACTGAGAGTTAACAGCCTAGAGCATAATTTAACGTATTCTTTTTTACTTAAAAATGTGTTAGAACAAAAACAAAAACAAAAGATGACCTTTATGAAGAAAGATACACAATATGAATGTATGAATGAATGAATTTTTAACTTTACTCTTCACAAAATTTCTTTGTTGTACCTAGAAATTAGAAATATGTGCATATTTTGTTTTAATGATTACATTTTCATAGAAAAGACTTAATTTCATATATGTATTTTTAAAAGTCCAAGCACGATTATGTGCTATTCATGTTTTTCTCAATTTTCCCACCTAAAGTTTTATTTTTTTTTTTTATCTAAATTCAATATACCCCTTACCAGACTCAGACAGAGTCTGACAGAGATTCAAGTAGCAGGTAATGAGGTTTCAAAGAATTAAATAGTCTCTATAGATTTTGCCTTACAAATGCAAAGTTATGAAATAAAAATAAACAACACAGCCCTCATCATACTTCAATATTGTTGATAGCAAAGAATGTTGTTGGTGAAAGAACACAGATTATTTTTCCTCAGGGAAGAGAAACTGACTGATGATATGCTCTTGACCTCTGAAAGTCACACAATACTGAAGGGCCTATAAAATGAACTAGTTTTTCTTGCCATTTTATAGTAATAACAATCCATGTGGCTTTCTAACACAGGCATCATTTAATGCTTATATGGAGTGAGATGTAGAGAAGTGTCATTTTAAAAATGCTTCTCTAGTTGGCTTGACAATAAATTGGATATTATTGTCTTAACATATAAACCTAGGGTAAGCATTAGTTTGGGTAGGAGGTACCACCAACAGATTTTTTTGCTTCCATCTGAGAGATAACACTGAAAAATATAAAAGGTTTCAGAGTAATTTTGGTGAGTATGAATTTTTGGATGCTACAAAGGTGACATTTTAGAGAGAAAAAGCCAATATTTTAAAATTGTAATATCATCATTACTAATAGCTAATTTTTTCAGAAGCTCATTTTTACTCTTCAAAGAAACCAATTTTCTTTCCCAGCTCTGAATATGATTCCTATTTTATCTCTGTATTAGATATTAGGGAACTCAAAAATCTTCTTAGTTTTAGGAGCCTATCTACCAAAAGAACTCTGCTGGAAGATTTCCTTTAATTTGGATAGGGCAAGTTCAGGAACTGCATCAGAGATCACAGTGTATTTTCCTTCTCTAAAGGCCAACCTTTAGTCTTATGATAATTTGGGCTTGTTTTAACATAGTAAATCCCAGCTGTGAATTTATAGACCTTCCTTTTGAAGGAGGAATTGTGCCAGGATAGTTATTTAAAGGCTTTTCACAACAAAAGCATGCTTTTGAGCCCTAATACCTTTTATGCATAGTGTAAAAATGGTAGCACTGCAAATATGTGATACTTATTATACTTTACTTGTTATCAATAAGATGCTGTGAGGCATGACATAAATTCTATTAATATACTGTTAAGTAATAGATTGCAATTTGACCTATCTGATGATGGATTAACAACAAGGTCTGGATTATTAAACAGTAGAGGAATGCTTGGGGCCTTATTAAGCAAATGGTTTCCACTTTTGCCGTTTTATTTTCCTGGAAGAGCTGAAATGAATTTTCAAATTAGAAATCACTTTTTTTAACCCATTAAAAAAATTTTTTTTAAATTCTGATGAAAATAATGACACAGGATATTTCCAAAGTCTATATATCATAAATCTGGAGGCATCTTGCTATATATAACAGTAAGATCTTCTAATTTGTGGTCAGAAGCCCATATTTGAGTTAGGAGTCTATATTTTATTTTATTTTAAATTAAATTTAATTATTTTAAAAATTGTTTGACTTTGAACAAATAATTTTTCTCTCTAATTTTGTTTTCTCATAAACAAAATAAAAAAAATTGGATGAGGGAATTAGATCTTATTCCTTCCAATTTTAACCCTATAATATCCATTGAGTATTAATTAAAATTTTATAAATTTAAATGTCCCTTTACTTTAGTGATATGCTAAGTGAGAAATCTCTATATGTGTTTTCTAAACTGGTCTCAAATATAAGAGGAGAGATCCATATGATATTTATAATCGTTCCCTAGTAAATATTTTGTGTGACTTCACATCTATGACAGGGATCATATTTCTTGGCTTCTTAGTGTTTTTTTATTTTATAATTTTAATTGCTCATAGGGCTTAAAGGAGTCTGTTTTTTCATCTCTGCATAATGTTTCATCTCTTTATTAGACATTAGGAAATTCAAAAATTTTAGTGTTAGGAGCTTATGTATTTTAAAATCAAAAGATTTGAATCAAGGCATAAGGTTTACCTTGCTTTTTTACCAGTTGCATGCCTTTGAACAAATTATATAACCTCTGAACTTCATCAGTAAAATAGGGGTAGAAATATTTGCAGTATCTCCTTCATAGTGTTGTTGTGAGGATTAAATGAAATCATAGAACCATAAAGTCCTTATATAAATCTCAGCTATTACTAAGAAAAGCAGAAATAGAATCTGCTGCCTTTTATATTCTGCACCAATTTCTTTTGCTTAATGCTCAGTCAGTTGCAAAGCCAACATTGTTATTGCTTAAAAATATTATTAGTTAATGAGAACTAACACTGTGGTAAGAGCTATGTATTACTAAGTCGTTAGCCAGGCTAATTCAATTGTTCAAGCTATTCTTTTCACAGATGACCCCAAATTAAATCACTACAATGCCCATCTCATATTGGAAGAGTTTCTATCCCTGCCCCAGCTCTATGTTCAAGCTTCCATCCATGTTCACTGATGGATAGTAATTGCTTTTTGTAGGAGAGCAAGAGATAACCTATGAACATTTGGGTTAATTGTTTTTTTCCCCCACTATGTTTCATAATAACACTAGAGTTTTAATAAGGGCAACTTTTTCTTCCTCTCCTCCCCCTATAATATGAGAGGTCCTCTGAGGACTTAAAATTGGCACTAAAAAACACATCTTTTGGACAACAACTGTATAGGTAATTGTACTGCAAGGATGTATTATAAGAAGGCTGTTTGGGAAAGCATCACAATATTCATGTAGATATTTCTCCTAGAATTCTGTATTCAAGCAGAAATAGCAGAAGTTGGAGCTCATACTCTTTTTTCCCTTAAACTTTAAAATGCCTAAAACCAATCCTAATGAATTGTCAAGAAGCCAGAATAATGACATTTCATTCCATTATTATAATTTGTTTTCACCAAGCATATTC
Source organism: Sminthopsis crassicaudata (assembly GCF_048593235.1). Classification (NCBI taxonomy): domain Eukaryota; kingdom Metazoa; phylum Chordata; class Mammalia; order Dasyuromorphia; family Dasyuridae; genus Sminthopsis; species Sminthopsis crassicaudata. The sequence continues at coordinate 127,483,873 of NC_133620.1, read as the reverse complement.
TTTAATTATTTGCATGGATAATATCATTATGTATTCATGCCAATACAATTCTGATAATTAATTTACATGATGGAAATTTCTTAATGTTTTTGATGTCAATGTTAATAGCAGTGTCTGATAGTAGATCTGCTGATGTTGACATCAATTTAACTTTTAATGTATTAATGCCAACACTAACAGCAGCACAAAATTACATTGGAGAAAAAAAAAAGTCCAGTGAGTGAGAATGTCAATGAGAAAGAAAGTGAATCTTGCTTGAGGTTTATAGGACACAATCAAAATATGGATACTCAAAGGGGACAAATTATTTTTTTTTTGATACACACTAGTGAAAATGAGACATTAGGAAACAATTTTTAAAAATAGCTTGTAGCGAAATTGTTGTATACTTTTTAGGATTCTAAGAGTTCATAATTTTCTATTTACAAGTATGTTTTTTTCTCTGAAAGCCTTTTAACAAATTGTCAGGGATTTTTTACTTGCTACCTAAATATTTTATACTAGTTTATTACTAATTTTATTTGAGATAAACTTCAGTGAATATATCCTGTTTTCTTTTTTTAATTATTTCACAAAAGAAAGCCAATGTTTGTGGTCAACAAGTTGATTTTCCTTTCTTGTTTCCATTCCACTTCCCCGCTGTCAATTTGTTTTAATAAATTAAATTTGTAAATGGAACTCTAAACATCCATTAAATTGTAGTTTCTTATAAAATATATTTGAGTTTTCTTCTTAGAACTCTCCCCAAAGATCCCCTCTTTTTCCTGAATATAAACTTCACTTATATAGTGTGTGAGAAAAGTATACCACCTCAGTTTGAATCCTCATTTCAAATTTTTATGTAGCCAACCCATATTGTATAATCTCCACTTTTTCTGTTTTACAAATATAAATATTTATTAATATTAAATATAAATATTTGATTTTCATAGTTTCCCTATGATAGGTTTTTTTTTTTTAATTGTGGGAAAATATTGCTATATTGAACCCTTTGCAACCTGATCTTTTCTCCCCATCTTACAGAATTATTTTTCCAGGTCCTGCCCTTTCACATGAAAAGTCCTTTCTTTTCCTAACTTGGCACCTTCAATGCTCAGGACTGCTGAGCAGATGATGTCAGACCTCTTTTCTGATTTGTCCAAAGACATCAGGATGACTCGCAAGTCCTTTATAGAAGGCAGTCTCCAAAACTCATACACTTGAATAAGAGACATGTCTGGAAGAAATGAAATGAACGACAAGGGCAATTTTATTTTTAACTTGTTTTTGTCACTTGAAGCATTGCATTATGGAAGCTTAAGCAGATGGAAAGAGCCATCAGACGACATTGTCTATTGTGGGTTAGTTTTTAAGGTCATCTAGAATGAGAAAATTCAGGAAGGGAAATAGTCTAGCAAGAGATAACAGTTATTTTTGTCTGCCCAAACATGTTCAACATCTCTGCCATCTGTAAGAGCAACAGGAATACCCATTAACTGTGGATTTTAGCTATTTGTGTGGAAATAGTTTTCCTTGGCCAGTAATTAGTAAAGAGGAGATCCTAAAGATAGTTTATTTTGTTTGCCTCCTTGTTGGGTAAGTTCTAGTTGCTTAAAAGGAACAAGAAAATTATGTTTCCATATCTTTCTCCCAAATTAACCTTTTTATCCTTATTTCAACATTCACCTCTGGAAAAACAAACACAATGGGAACAAATTCAAGAATGAGGTAATTCTATTTCAGTTGCATTAAATGACCAGATTCTGCTGGCCTAATTTTCAGTCAGATTTTGAAAATGCCAGTTGAGATTAGCAGGCTAGTAATTTCACAAGAGTGAGAATGGAGGAAGCCAATCCTGGAAAACTTAAACAAACAAAAACAACAGCAACAAACAAAAACCCAGATTTTGGCAGCACTTGGTGAGAAATAGGAAATTACTTCCTCTGGACTTAAATGTGATATGAATGAGCTTGGTAAATCTTTTTTTTTTTTTTTTTTTTTCATTTCTTAAGATGCCATGTATTATATCATTCAGGAAGAATTTCATTATAATTGATTTTTATTCATAATTTTCTTACACTCTTGCTATATTTTAGCTCATTCAGTTTAGTGAATAAATGATTTCTCATTTCATTAATAAACATGTTATGCTCAAGAATACATCTATAATGCTTTACTGCATTTTTTTTAAATGGTGGGTTAAGTTGTCTGGCTGTGTGTTCATTGGCATGGGGAATTTCAGGTTCAGAAGTTCCCTCCATTGCTGTTGCAGTTGGCAAGTGGTCTGTGATTTATAGTCTTAGAAATTTGATTGAGGCACTGAAACAGTTAAGTGGCTTGTCCATGTCATGCAGTATGTTTCAGTCAAGAACTGAATCCAAGTCTTTCTGACTTTATAGTCTCTCCTCTAGTCATCATCGCATACCTCCTTCACTTTATCCTTTACTATATTCAACTTTAAAAATTACCTCTTCCCTAAATTAGAAATCACACATTGCATGGAAATGTGGACATTTTTGCATCTGTTTTAGATTTTTCACAATATGCTATTTGTAATTGTTTACATATGTTGGAATCTCTTGCATTTAAATATCTCATTATGTAAATATTTAAGAAAATACTTGGATATTTATTTTTACAGCACCTTCTATTCAATCACTGGAAGAAAATGATAGCTAAAGCAACCTGGAATGATTTTTTGAAGAGTATCAAATGATTAAAATCTATATTCAGTGCTGTAAACTTTATGCTCAACTTTTGAAAAAGAAAAGAATGTGCATATATTTCAATGATTAGACTCTTCTGAACTTCAAGTTTCTTAGTAGTTACCTATTCTCTGGAAAATAGAATTCACTTTATTCTATTCCTATATGGTTGGCTTAGAATGGTATTTCTGTTATTGAGCTGCAAAAAATTAATATGGCATGTGAGTGTGGCCCTCTTGTAATTTTATGACTGAAGCTGGGTTTTATCTTCACCTTTTTGCAATGGTAGACTCTTATGTTAAGAATGGTGCTAGTTAGTCAAGAACACCTCTAATCCTTTCAATAAACATCTATTAAAAGTTTAGTGTGTATACAGTAGCTGCATTAGGTATTGCTGATACAAGGATATGATATCTGTCCTTTGCTAGTATGGAGCTAGCGACATGCTGAAAACAGATAATTATCATACATAGTAAATAACTTAAGAGTGTAAGGTCAGTTTTTCCTGAGGTCAGACAGGGCTTTATCTGACCTCAACTCAGTTTGTGAGGGAGTTAAAGGGATTTAACTTTAAACAAATTTTAAATTAATGTAACTTTTGATTTTGTAGGTGACACTGTAGCCCCAAGATATTACACATGACATCTGTGTTTGATAAATAAAAACCTTATAGATGAGCCTATATACATATATACATACATAAATATAAAAATTACAATGTGAATACAAACATGAGTGCACTATTTGCACACCCAGACATGTGCACATATCACATGGATAGATGAGGGCACATATATGTGTGCATATATGGATATATACCTACATATTTGCTTACACATTGCCCTATGTAGATCAATTGATTTACATTGAGTTACTATATCAGTACATATTGTAGGACAACCTGCATAGACAATCAGTGGGGAGCAGAATTGAATCGAAAAAAGAAAGTCAGTTGAATTAGCATTCATGAAATTGTATAAAATTTAAATCCTCACCATTTTCTTACACACACACACACACAAACCTATCTCTCTACCCATCTAAATGGGAAAGCCATTCCAGTGTCATGCATATAATGCTGTTCCTGGAGTAAGGGAGACTTAGTTGGAAAACTTGCCTCTGGCATTTAACTAGCTGTGCCACTGTGGATAAACCATTTAATTTCTCTGAGCCTCAGGCAACATGTGCTGCACATATCTGTTAGTGGAGGGAGTTTCCATATTAATCAACAATTCATCAATAAACAATCATTTATCAAGTTCCTATGATGTATTTAGTACACTGTGCTTTGAACTGGGGATAAAAAAAAATCAAAACTGGAATAATTCCTCAGAAGGACCTTTGTTTTGGAGGAGAAAACAAATACATATTTAAATATGTATTATTATGTATATATTTTAGTATAAAAAGACAAATACAAATAAGTACAAAGTAATTAAATATAAGGTTGTTTAAGTGAGAGGGCATTAGCATGTGGAGACAGATTATGTATAAGAAAAGAACACACTTTTTGATTTATTACCAAAATTCTTTAGATAATGTTGTATGTTTGTAAATATTGAAACATCATAATTTAAAGAATCTAAGTTGTGGGTTATCCAAAAGCTTAAAGAGATGCATGGCTTGTGTAATTAAGTCACAGATATTTCCAACAATGCTGTATACTAAACAAGGGGGATAAGGGAGATCAGAGGAAATGCAAAATCAGAATAGTCATTCCATATAGTGAGAATGAGGGGTAGCAGGTAGCCTAGTTGCTGCTTTATTTCCCATGAAATGTAAAGACTTAGAAGAAGGCCTTTTGTATTAGGCATATATTCTGAAAGGATCTATGGAAGAAAAGGGTTGAAAATCCCATAGGATAGGAAGGCATACTTGGATTGCAATCTACATCATTGGAGATAATACCCATATCAACGAGTAATAAAATCCCTTAAGAGTAAATTAGCTATTTATATCAATCATAATGGAGTAAGCAGAAGAGCAACAGAAATACAGGTTATCAACACAGTCTCATTAGGGTTTCCATTTTCCAAACCAAATTTGATCCTCCAATTAAGGGAAAGTTCCTAGAGGTCGCTTTCTAATTGAAAATTAAGCAGATGGGAGTCACTGAAATCAGTAGTTCAGCTGGTTTGTTAGGAGGAAATACCAAAAACTGGAATTGAATTTCTTTATAAAATTATAACAATTGGGCTTAGTTCCAAAGAGCTTATTTGTGAAAACTCATTTCCTTTCTTTTTAGAGATGGGGAGCTCTACATGTGCAAAATTGCTTTACATTATCAGAGTCAATTGACACGTTGATCAATGCTTTCCTTATGGCACTCTCCCAGTTTTAGAGATAGAAAGGTGTTGGCTTACATAAGATTTTTTTTTAACAGTTAAGACTATCATGATGTCCTAGAAACCTTATAAAAATTCTAGTTTCATGAGGTGATAAGTTCTAAAGGGCTCATCAGTTTGGATCCTTGTGGCATCTTTGCACAATGAAATCCTATTCATTTGATACTAGAAAATGGGAAGTCTCCTAGACTCTCAGTCATTACTTATATCTTTTGTAAGAATAAAAATCTCTCTAGTGTACCTGAATGAAATTCATGTGTTAGTGTTTGCAAAGGTTCTTCCAGAGTAGAGAGATCAATCCTTCAAAAGTCTGCTTTATCAGTGACCAGCCTCCTATGCAACATGTTACTAAGCTGGGACAAAACTTAAAACTTTCAACATAACAGAGTTGGAACTGTTATCTTATTACTTCATTTTTGTAAAGAGGGAGAGGCAGATTATTTGAGTACAGATTGTACTGTCTTGAGAGCTTGAAGATTACTTCCTTCTATAATATACTTTCATTGTGATCAAATCATTTTATCTTTCCTGGTTTGGTTTTCTCATTTGTAAAATGAAGGGATTATACTATAAGGCATTCTCCATCTGGGATCCATAAACTTTTTTTTTTTTTTTTTTGCTATATTTTGATAACTGTATTTCAACATAATTGATTTCCTTTATGATCTAATGTATTTTATTTTATGTATCAAAGCATTATTCTAAAAAGGCATCCATAGATTTCACCCAAATGTCAGGAGGGGTCCCTTGAACAAAAAGGGTAAAGGATTCTTGGAATAAATGGTTTAGCCATAAAGTCACTTTAACTTCTAATATTTTGTGTTGATAGCAGCAAGGAATCTTTGTGCTCCTCTAGAACAATTGTATCATTTGTCAGGTGAGGAAATCAAGTACAAAGAGACTGAGAGATAGAGTCAGAATTTGAATTCAAATCCTCTGATTTTGTGCCAGTGAGGCAGCATGGCATTGTAGATAAAGTGTTAGACTTGGAGTCAGGAAGCCTTGGAATCAAATCCAGTCTTGGGCTTTTACTTATAAGTCTTGTGATCCTCTGCTAATCACAACTTGTGACTGTCTCTGTTTCCTCATCTATAAAGTGAGAATAATAATAGCATCCACCTCCCATGATCTTTCTGAGTATTAAACCAATCTCTGACACCGATAAAGGGGTAAGTTGCTTATCTCTTCTGAGTCTGGGTTTCCTTACTTGCAAAATGGAGATAATACCTGTAGGATCTATTTTAACAGGTTGTGAGAGATTCAAATGACAGCATGGTCATAAAGTGCCTTGTCAACTTTAAAACGTAATATAAATATTCATTATTACTATGAATAAAATGCTTCTGACAACTGCTGCATGTCATATAGGGAAGATAAAAGTTGGACAGTTGAACACTAATCAGTCAGTCAGTTAAGCAAGTAGTATTTATTGAGCATTTAGTAAATGCCAGGCACTATGCTAAGTAATCAAGATGCAAAGAAAAAGAGGGAAAAAAGGTAGTAGTGCACAGCCATCCTATTCAGTTTCAATGAAATATAGTTTTTGTCTAATGTGATAGCTGATAAGATGCTATTTCAACCTGGTTTGTGATTTAGTTCTTTGTAAATTCATCACCTCATTTTAGACTTAGGCTTTTTTGAAATCAAAAGGGGGCTAACCAAAGCAGGATAGCTAATTCTCCTACAACATAATTCTCCAGACAGTTTTATAACCCTGTAGCTTATGATTTTTTCCACCAAGTCAGCTTTGTTTGTTGGGCAGAAAACAAAAGTTTCTGCTTCCATTTCACAAACTCGTCCTGTTCTCCTGTCTTCCAGAGAAATACCAAATGGCTATATGCAAAGCCTTCTGCAGACAAATGTTCAGTGTAGTTGATTAAATGTGGCCTTGTTTCATATAATGTGGCTTTAAGTGGGATTGCTTCTAAATATATTCACACACCCATATATGTGAATGCCTAATCATACACACTCTTTTTTTTTTTTAATGCTGCTATTTGTAAATAGGAAATGAAGTTACATTTCTCAGAATTATAATGGCAGGCACACAAAGACACAGTTGCTGGCACGGAATTCAATTAACAGATAGCAATCACCCTTGGGTGACTGTGTGAGGTAGAAATATACAGGCATGCTAATAAGTAATATCTTAAAGCCAAAACGTTTATCAGTCAGCAGCCAGACATGGGCATGAGTGTGGGCAGACAGAGCTGCTCTGGGATATTTAATAAAAACCAGCTCTCTTCACTTAAGGATTTGTGTTTAATCATTTGGTAACATTTTAAAACATCCCGTCTGGCTGGCTTTTCAAATGGAACCGCTTAGGTCAGAAAACATAAAGTGTTTATTTCCCAATATGCAAATATCCAGAGTAATATGGACAGGAAGGGAAGCTGGTGGAGAGGAAAAGGTGAAGATGGGAGTGTGATGAAGTTTGGGGAAAATTCAGTTGAATATGATTATTATCATTATTATGATTTTTTAGAAATTTCCTTTGCCATCTTTTTGACCTTTGAGCTTTTATGGTACATCTGTTAGATGAATCACAGTTTTATCTGAGGAAACATGCAGAAGATACTCATTAATACTGGATAACCAGATGACTGGATTTCTGTTAAATAACATTTTTACTGTTTTCACTTCAGCATTGCCTATAGCAATTCTTTTCTTTCTTCCCTCCCTACCCCACTTCCTGAACATTAGCTTAAAGACAAACTCTGGGTGTTCAAATGCAGGAGGCAGATTGATGCTTTGATATGTGTCCAGTCATTTGTACAGGAGACCAAAGAAATTCTTTGAATGACCTTCAGGATGCAGTCACATGTTTATATTTTACAGAACAATAAAGAAGAAATAAAAGTCTACATGAAAAAATGGAAGGATTCTTAAAAGCAAGAGGAACCTAGTGCTATTTAAACAAAAATCACTTTGAAAGAAATCTTAGGTGGGCAGCCATGATGGCGGTCATAGAAATTTGAACATTCATCAAACAGAAATGGCTTGAGGGAAGACAAACTAAGGCCAATACGCTTTCTAGCATCTGCATATAGACTTGTGATTTGCCTAGAGGTGTTATGTTAAAAGTTAACAACAATAGCAAAAAATGCCTGTGGGAATCCCAGTTAGCAGATGGCATCAGTAGGACAATGTCTCTCATAGTCTTGTTGCAGAATCGTCAGACTTTTCTGCATGATTTTTAGTTCTGGTAAGCTTAAAGAAAGGAGCAGAAAGGAAGAAAAACAAAATCAAATGCATTTGCTCTAGTTCAAGCTGAAAGAAGTCAGAAAAATAATTTCTAACTATAATTGTTATCCCAAAAGCTTAGGTCTTTTTGAAAAAAAAAAAAGTTGTGTAAATTTTTATTTTTTGTTTTTGTATGGTCAGGGATCTGGGTAAACAAAAAAAAATCCAATTCATTTTGTAATTTTCAAATTATCAAAATGTAACTATGCATACTTTCCACTGAATTATAATAAAAAATAGTTTTTAGATTGTTTAAATATTTCTTGTTTTCACTGCTAACTAGACAGCAAGTGTATGCTGTATTTTGGAGTTCTTTTTGTAATTAAGAAGTTTTCATTTTCAATGAGGAGTTAGTTTCATTTCAGATACATCTCTTATATGTTTCCTTTTTTTTTTTTCTTTGCTGAGGCAACTGGAATTAAGTGACTTGCCCAGGTCACACAACTAGAAAGTGTCAAGTGTCTGTTGAAGGCAGATTTGAGCTCAGTTCCTCCTGACTTCAGGGGTGGTGCTCTATCCACTGGACCACCTAGTTACCTCTATTTGTTCCCTTCTAAAGGAGCCATCCCTTGTAACAAAAAATAAAAAGGAAAGGGGAAAAATCAGTTTAGCAACATTAACCAATATATCAACCAAATTGTATAGTATATATTCAATATTTCATGCCTAAAGTCTCCCTCCCCTAAAATGAAAAGAAGTTCATTTTCTCATATCTCTTTTGGGACCAAATTCAATCATTGTTAATTATACAATGTTCAATTTTGAGTTTTCTGATTTTTTTTTTTTTGCTATATGATTGTAATTATTGTTGTATATTGTTTTCTTCATTTTGTATCAATCTATGAATTCTTCATATTAATTATTTCAGATAGTATTTTTCAATTATATATATGTATGACCATTTAACCATTTTTTAAATCAATGTCCATCTTATCAATCAGTCAACGAAGAGGCATTTACTAATTGCTTATTTTGTTTCAGAATGACTAGAGGTACAAAGAAAGGGGGAAAATCTGTGTGTATCTATCCATCTTTCTATCCATCTATCTATTTAACCTCTGAACTAAAGAAGCTCACATTGTAATGAAAGAAACAATATACAAATCACTCTGTACATATAAAATATGTGTAATGTAAAAGCAAGGTACTTTCAGAAGAACACATTTGGGGAGGAGTGAAAGTAGAAAAAGGCCTTCTTAAAGAAAACAGGATTTGACCTGAGTTTACAAAAAGTAAATTTTTTTTCTTTTTTTTTTTTTTTTAGTAATAAAGCTATTCCCATTAGAAGACTGAGATTGCTGTTTTGAAAGTCTTTGTCCAAAAGGTAAACCCCAGTTTTCTGTTGGAGGCAGGGTAGGACAATCCTTTGGGACAACTGTTAACCATGCATTCCATGATTCTGACCATGGCAGTTGATTTGGAAGCATTGGAAATTCCAAGGTTTTATTCCCCCCCCTACCTACCTCTAGAGGCATTCTTTGCAATAAAATGTAAGGACAGTTGCCTGCTTTTAAATACATATTGGAGCCTAATGGGGTGTTAGAATGAGCATTGGATTTATAGTTAGAAGATGTGGTTAAATGTTGGACTTGTATGACCGTAGGTCTTATACAAGTCACATCATTACTTTAGATCTCAATTTTCTCAATTATAAGAGTATATAAAATAATTTCATACATGTTATATGAGGCAGTTAGGTGGTACAATGAGTAGGATATTAGACTTGGAGTGAGGAAGACCTGAATTCAAATTCAGCTTCAAAGGGTTTCTAGCTGTGTAATCCTCAGCAATCATTCCCTCTCTGCTTATTCAGGTTTCTCATAGATAAAAGTGAGAATCATAACAGCATCTACTTCCTATGGTTACTACAAACATCAAGTGAGATATTTGTAAAGCTCTTAGTAGGCATTTATCAAAAGCTTGTTTACTTTCTTCTTCTGAGCTCCAAGTCTAGTGATAAACCTATGATTATGTCACAGAAAGGTATCCTACCAGCAAAAAGTATTGTGCAGTGATATAGTGTATTCACAATATTAATGAATTTGTTGATATGTGTACCGGGATCAAGAATTTAGAATATTTATAACAAATGAGTAAGAGATCCCAGCTGGCCTGTCTTCAATCTCTTCAAAGTTCAAATACATTAGTTACGTCAAGGAATATGTGTTGTTTAGAGGCATTATTGTAGTGCAGTATTTATAAAGCTCCCAGTGGTTCTTCCAGGAAATAGCTACTCATGTGGTCTTCCTAGTATTTGAAATTACTTCTTAGGCCATTAAAATGAATATAGAGAGCATAGACACAATAAGCAAGTAACAGTGATATCAGTGAATGAGTATGGTCACATTTCCTGATTTTAGGAGAGAAATATATATGCAAGTTTAGGCCATACCATTGTTATTGAAAGAGACTGTGTTTAATATTTAACATTTTGAACTATTGTTGAAATAAACTCATTGATTTTTCTGTATCTTTTTAGTTTTCCTTTTGCTGTAGATAGAGCTTTGGAATATCATTGTAAATGTCTGAGCTTTGGAATATCATTGTAAATGTCTATTGATATCAGTTTTTTTTTTTTTTTTTTTTAAATCATTGATCATGTCTTGCCCTATTGATATCCAGGAGTGAAATATAGACTGGGAGTATTTAATACATGATACAACACGATAGTATATCAAACATTTCCAGTCTATATTTCATTCCTGGATATCAATAGGGCAAGACATAAATAATAATCAAGAATAATAAGAAAAGATAAGAAAATAATAAGAAAACAAAAAAAAATAAAATAAGAAAAAGTTATCAACAAATATTTACAACAAATTTGTATTATACAAATATAATATACACACACACAAATATATATATACACATACATATATACACACACACACATTCACACACAAAGAATTGCTCAATTTATCCAGACTTTTATATAAAATAAGCCTTTCAATTTTTGGCCCAGGTTTGGACCTCTTGACAGTAACAATAAGCAATATTCTATAGTGAGATGATTGTCTGATGTGATACTATATGCAGAATATGAAGCCTCAAATTATCTCAACTAGTACTTCTTGGGTATCTGCTAGCTACTAAACACTATACTAAATTCTACAGGGGGCATGAACAAAATATAATTATAGTTCCTCTCTTCAAAGAGCTTATAATCTTATTGAAGAAGCAAAATTGTGGCTAATTCTGATGCCAGTTTTTTCCCCCCTAAGACTGAGTCTTTCATTTCATCTTAATTGGTAGTATAGCAGTTTCTCACAGGGCCAATACCAGCATTTATATGACTAGATAGCAAGTAATTTATGGATATTAATGGATGGGTATGATCACATCTCCTGAGCTTAAGGGAATATTTACAAGTCTGAAAATATTGATCAGTATAGGAGCTTTGATTTTTCTGTTTCTAATCTGAACCTCCTTAGAAAGCCTAATGCTTCCCTCTAAAATGTTCTGTGTGGGCACAAAAACCCTTACCTAAATTAAAATCAGAGACTCTCAAGCAAAATGGGATTTATTACAATTTCGTGAGAAAGGATAACTCCAACAGACAACGTATCAGTATAGGACTACAAAGCACAAGCTGAAAATACAGAATTTATATATAGACCCTAATAGAGAAGCCTCCATACTGCCTTCCCCTCCTTCCCTCCCTCCCCTCCTCTCCACACCTCTGACCTTTTCTCCTGTTGGCTGGCAAGTTCTAATTTACCCAGAGTATGGACCTCAGAACACACTTTACCTTATTAAAGTACTTAAGTGCTAATAAAAAGAAGAAGAGAGACAGGAGAGAAATGTTTGTTAATCTAAGATAATCAAACAGCTGCAGCCTTTAGCTATAGTTCAATTTGTTATTACAAAATCTCAAGTCACAATTATGGTATAGTCTTATGAGAGTTCTTCACTCAGTTTATCCCATTCAATTCCTCCTCTTTATTTATTAACCTTTGAAGACTTTTCATGCCATTCTTAATACAATTTGCTCAACAATTGCTTGTTCTCAGTTTCCAATTTCTCTGGACCTGTTTTGTCCTTTTTCTTTACAAGGGTCCATCTTTGTCCTTTTAATACTGTAAATGGGCCTCCCCCTCCAGGTGGTTCAAGCTTTATCATCTTGACCAGTGATGACTGTACTACCCTTGTGATAATCTGAATCAGACAGGGGAGGCAGACAGGAACTAGTATGACTCCATTTAAAGCTATCATCAGGAACAAAAGAACCTATTTCCACCAATTGTCTCCAGACCAAGATTTCTGAGAGGTATTAATGAGGTCTTCAATGTTAGGTATGGTAACAGAGGAATTGATAAAAATCAGTCCCTTAGGCAAGCAGGAAGAAGGCCAGGAGACCTTGGTCCCATCCTCTAAAGGTAATCCAGTCAGAAATCCAAGTTATATCAACCTCTTGAGACCTACTCTCTGTGGAAATCCCAATCATGTCCCTGAGGTTAAATTTTCCCTATAAAATCTACTTGTGAGCCATCCCATGGCTGCTATCTTATCTTTGGGTCAGCCCAAGCACTTTGCCTTGTAGTGTCTTTTCCCTTCCCCCATGCTATGTGGTATCTCCCCTAACTCCACTATGCTTCCCAATCTCACTTCTCCTTAACAGTTAATCAACTCTTTTAAGGTGTTAAATCCCTTTTTAGTATTTAGTCTGTTAGCCAAAGTCATGAGCCAACTTCATGGGGTGCTCTCTTTCTACTGGGAAATTGTGAGTTCCACTGAAGAACTTGTCTTTCATATGCTCTCCCAACTCTATTTCATATTTATCATTACCACTATCTATATATCCCTTCATTTTGTGAATTCTTCACATGACTGAACCCCAACTTTTGGTGCCATTTGGTGACAAACCCCATATCATAGATCACATCAGTGAGGACCAGGTCTGGAATGGGACATGGGCCAATTTTCTGAGGTCTTTGGAAATTTCCTTCATTACCTGTCCATTGTCATCAATTTTCACACAGTTTAAAATTAAGGTGTTAAATCCCTTTTTAGTATTTAGTCTGTTAGCCAAAGTCATGAGCCAACTTCATGGGGTGCTCTCTTTCTACTGGGAAATTGTGAGTTCCACTGAAGAACTTGTCTTTCATATGCTCTCCCAACTCTATTTCATATTTACCATTACCACTATCTATATATCCCTTCATTTTGTGAATTCTTCACATGACTGAACCCCAACTTTTGGTGCCATTTGGTGACAAACCCCATATCATAGATCACATCAGTGAGGACCAGGTCTGGAATGGGACATGGGCCAATTTTCTGAGGTCTTTGGAAATTTCCTTCATTACCTGTCCATTGTCATCAATTTTCACACAGTTTAAAATTAAGGTGTTAAATCCCTTTTTAGTATTTAGTCTGTTAGCCAAAGTCATGAGCCAACTTCATGGGGTGCTCTCTTTCTACTGGGAAATTGTGAGTTCCACTGAAGAACTTGTCTTTCATATGCTCTCCCAACTCTATTTCATATTTACCATTACCACTATCTATATATCCCTTCATTTTGTGAATTCTTCACATGACTGAACCCCAACTTTTGGTGCCATTTGGTGACAAACCCCATATCATAGATCACATCAGTGAGGACCAGGTCTGGAATGGGACATGGGCCAATTTTCTGAGGTCTTTGGAAATTTCCTTCATTACCTGTCCATTGTCATCAATTTTCACACAGTTTAAAATTTAATTTCCCACAAACTCCACCTTCTTCAGTCAATAAATAGTCTATAACATTTTATGCTGGAATACTGATTCTCTAGTCTGAGTGGTCTGATCTGCAAACAAATCCAGTGTTTTTGTCATCTGATTAGTTATTATTTTGGCCATGTCCTGAAGTTTAATGAGCCTATTCAGCATACAAATTGGGCTTCTATACTCTCAACTCCCATTTGTGGCCATCTATCACCCCAGCCATTTGTGTCCCCAGTAATTAGAGTAGATAACTCTTTAGAAGTAAAGATGCCCATCAGTAAAATCCTCAACAGAAATACTAAAAGAATCAGACAGACATATGGATCTAGCAACAGACATGACTAAGCCAAATATCTCCTTATTTAGGATATAATGTAATGCTGGAGAAACTGAGGCAAGATAGAGATTAGACTCTTTTAATGTTTAATTTGAAAGGGAGAGATTTACTGGGACCAAATGGATCCATGGTTTGGTCCCAGGGCTGACTGAGACTATTGTCTCCAAGAATCTAGCAATTAGAGAACTGGGTCAGGACATTAAAAGGGAACTGTGGTACAACAATAATGCCCATATATTATCAGATATATAAGACCTTACATACTTGAATTATATTTATAGCTTCTATTGATCTCGTCCCCTGATTACAGAAATTTTCCTCTTAATAGAGGAAAAAGAGGGACTAGATTATAGTAAAAAACTGGTCCTACAAGTCTCAGCCTAAGAGCAAATACATGATAGGATAAAGCATCCTTAGCTCAGCTTGATTTTAGGTGATTGTATGCAATAACAATTCCACCTTGTAGCCAGACTCGGGAATAATCAGGTGGGTTCTTATTCAAAGGAATACCATTGGGAAACTGAGTCAGAAGGATCCTACCTTTAGTGGAGACCAAAGTTGTCCTCATAATTCCTACCTAGATCTACCTTACCTAACATCTACTTATGGCAATTCAGGATCACATTGCTCTGAGCAGTTTGTGACATATTCCTTCAGATGGTGGATTACTGGCTTGATAATCCATCAGACAATTATATCTGAATTCAAAACTCCAAAAAATACCAACTACAGTCCAAGAAATTTTCTCTCAAATAACAAAGTCTCATTAATGAAAGCTTCATGTGAATTTAGCTCCCAAGGATCACATATCCTAAATAACTATTGACTATAATCTTATAATGATAACAGTAAGAGTTTTATCCTAGAAAGTTCATAGCTTATCTTCATATCTAAGTAGATGGGTTTTAAATTCACATTACACAAATCATTTTACTTTAAGATGCTCAATAACCAATCTATATCAAAACATGTTCAGGTATTAACTATGTTCAAAGACATAGACCACTTTTCTCACAATCTCCCTAAACAATGGGAACAGCTTTAAAATGATTTCAGTACAAACAATATGCTATCCTAATTTGACATTTAAAAAACCCTATCAGAATTAACATTAATAATTTCTTCATCCTAAAAAATGTTAATTCAACTTCCTCTAATTGAGCAATCTCTATAAAGTTTTCTGGAAATATAACAGGTACAATACCAATATTGTTAAAATTCCTCTAAGCAAAAGTAATCTTTCCTCCCACCAAAACATTCCTAATTGCAAAGTCAATTTTAAAAGTTATAAATTGTCCTGAAGTCTATTCTTGAGGTTCCTCCATAGGTCCTTTAAATCTGGTGTTCTCAGCCTCCAAACTGAAGTCTGTCATCTGTAATATCTGGTAAGGCTCTTCCCACTTGGCTTCTTCCAAGACTTAGTAAGCAGCCACTTTCCTGGAACTGCAGACTACAAAGGTGTTGCCTGGGGCCAGCAATCCTTGCTTCCTAAGAGCTAAAAGGGATGAGGACACTGCTGCTGTATAATCCCTTAAAAACTTATCCTTTGTTTCAAAAGAGCATCTTTCCCTTTCTCCTCCCAAATAAAATAAACCACACAGCATCTTATATGGGGAAAATACCAGATCACTTCTGAGACAGTTCTAATTCTTTAACAAAGCAATAGGCAAATATTTGGTCCAAGGCAATTTAGTTTCTAACATGAATTTAGTAATCCATTTCTTAAGAATTTCATTCATTCTTTCCACTTTTCCTGATGAGAGCAGATGCTCAGGTATATGGAATTGCCATTCCATTTGTAATCCCTCCCCATTATTCCTTATGAAAACTTAGAAATAAAGTATGTTCCATTATCAGAATCATTAGTCTCTACCTATCCATACTTAGGTATAATGTATTCCAATATTATTCCATTAACCCTTCTTAAGGCAGCAGAAAGTTTCCACCTATACTGTCAAATAGTCCACTATAATTAGTAAATGCCTCAGTTTTCCCACTGGTATCCTTTCAGTAAAACCTAACTTAATATTCTGGAGCCAGGCTCCTTCTCTCCAGAGGGATACCACCTCAATAACTTTTTATTTACCTTTAGACATATTATACACCTTTCAGATACAATTTGTTTTGCAATTACACATATCTCTCTGATGAAGTTTAGATTTGGGCTACCCAAAAGTCTGATGGTCAGGATGTTAAATGAGGTCTAGTGGCAGGTTCGGGGTTCAGGATAGGTTTTGGCGCAAGGGTAGGGAGTTTTGGGGATTCTCTTCTGGTGGCACAAGAGATCCCTTGTAAAGGAAATTACAGGCCTGAAAACCTAGATTGATAAAAGAGGTTTATTATGGGGATTGGAAGTAAGGTTAAAGTCTAATTAGGGAAATAGGTGAGGGAAAAAAAGAGGATAGCACTGGAAACAGTATTCCAGTGGACAGAGGCCCTTGGCATCCCAAGCATAGCATAGCCTGGCATGTTTGGAACCTCGGCAAAGAGCAGGTTTTAGTTTGACTCTTTTATAAGGGGAGCTTTGGCTACAAGCTGAAGGGGGCTCACTGATGGAGTCCCAAATTGGCTCTTCCCTCGGTTTCAGCTTCTAGCTGGAATTTGAATTCTATTCAATGAGTTTCAGGCTGACCCCACCCAGATAACTAGAAAACTGGGGGCGGGGTCCCTCACTGAGGGAGAGTTGAAGGAGATTTTCTTCTTTAAGCATTTTCAGAGTTTGGGGGTTCCCTCTTCATCTCTACATCAAATTTTCTTTTATTTCTTTGTTAAAAGGAGAAAGCAAAACAAACCTTAAGATTCAGAATATAGATAATATCTAAATAACTTTGGATCAAATTTCACAAAATTTATACCATATATCCAGCCGTGTTGACAAACTGTTAACAGCACAGCTCATACAATTTTACAAATTGCCCAATATGTAATTTAGCAAGCAACATAGTACATTAACTATATTTCATCTAATTAAAAGATGACTTCTTTAGGTAAGTTACAAGAGAAGCAACAATTTTTTTTAAACTTAAAAATTAAATACAGATTTAAATTTCTAGTAACAATACTTCAGTATCAATGCACATGTTTTTAAATTCTTATACAAAAACAGGTTTCCAGTTTTGGCATACACTAGTTAATAATAATAATCTTATACAATTTTATAATCAGAATTGCAATTTAAACACACACAGTCCAAAGAGTGAAGATGGCAGAAAACTGCCTGTTCATGCCCATCCACAAGGGAGGGTAATTTGTAAGAAGGGCTTTAAGAAACTGGCAGACTTTAGAATCCTGGGGAAGAGTATTGGAGAAATTTGGACCCAGTAACCTGCGGGGGCTGCAGGTCTATAACCCAGGGACTACCCCACTCTTCATGCCAGAATTTTTGGGGTGTCATGTCAAAGATATTGGGGCACGAGCACAAACCCCAGAAGAATACAGGCCAATGAGAGATATCAGCCTAGCCAGGATAGATTCCACAAAGTCTCTCCAAGGGAGAAAAGCTTGGAAAATCCCACAGAGGGCATTTTTTTCCTTTTTTAGTTTTTCTGTAAGCCTCTGCTTCAGCCCTCAGAAGACTTTTAGTCATGTAAATTAGACCTCTTTAAAAATTCAATAGACTAACTCAAGTTAGCTGATTGAGACAATGCCAAGCCACTTAATAATAAGTCTCAAAAATCCCAGAATATGCTAAAAAGTTTTAGCAGTTCTATAACCATAACTATTTTTGCAGACCCAAATTAGCCAGTTTGAGATCCACAGAAATATATCAGCTTATTTTTTATTTTTGATGGAGCAGTTAAAAACTTAGTCCCTATCTCAGAACTAGTCCTTCCTCTCTCTAGTTAAAAGCTGTCTGTCTATGTCCAATTATGTACAAAACAAGGGTTTTTAAATCCCCAAGTAGTCAGATCTTTTCTTTTGTAATTTGGCTGATTGAGAGAAACGCCTAAGAAAAAAAAAAAAACACAGGCATGCGTGCTCATGTGCGCACACACACATACACACACACCACATACTGTTTTTCTAAATCAATCAAACTCTCTTCTGGGCCCAATCTTGGGGAAGAATCAAGGAGGAGGGGGAGTTCTGGAGCTAAAGCTTTAGGAGCTGTCTGGGTATTGAAGGCTCCTTTGAATTACTTAGCTCTTGGGGGGAGAGGGGAGAGAAGAAGGGGAAGGATCTACAATTCCTCAGAGCTGGGCACCTGCCCAAACAAAACAATAGTATTTAATCCTTATAAATTTTGGTATTTCATCCCAATTCTTCCTAAAGAGCTATCTCCTTGTACACTAGATAAATTTTTAGAGGCAGCTATCTTAGATTGTTCTTTTCCCAAAGTTCACAGTATCTTGTCCTCTTTGATGAAGGACTCGACTGATCTAACCAAAAGGAAAATGGGAGAACCCTTATGGATTGTAACCACTTCGCATTTCCCAATATCAAAGGGAAATGGGAGCCTCTAATGGAATTTAGCCACTGAAATTCTCCTAATCCCAGTCCCAATTCCAGTCACACTCACACAGACAGCTCATCAGTACTTGGAAAAGGGACAGTCCTCTTATGGACTCTAACCACTTAATCTCTTCTCCCTCCCCCCCCCCCCCCATCATCAGTTTCTTGCTTTACCTGGGTTGTACACAATTTATCTGACTGATTTCAAACTTTTCTCAGCTGGCTTTTCTCCTGAGCTAAATTCACTTTGTCTTTGCTAGCCCATTTCCATTTTTACTTTCTCTGAGCATCTTTCTTCAGAAATTTATCCAATTTGAGTGAGAGTTTCCGAGCCAGAGAACTCTCTAAATGGCACCTTTCCAAATATTCAGGATAGGAGAGACTTGTTATAAACAGGAACTATCCCAGAATGAGCCTTCAAAACTGTGTAGGACAGTGACCCTTACCTAAATTAAAATCAGAGACTCTCAAGGTTAAAAACAAAAAAGGATTTATTACAATCTTTTAATTGTGAAAAAGGGCAACTCCCAACAGACACAGGGTATGAGTAGAGGAGTGCAAAGCACAAAATGAAAACACAGAATTATATAGACCCTAACAAAAAAACCCCACACTCCTCTTTTGATCTTTTCTAGTCAGAATTGGCTGGCAAATTCTAATTTACCCAGAGGCTAAATATGGATCCCAGAATATACTTTACATATTAGTTACTTAAATGCTATTGAAAAGGGGTGAGGTAGAGATAGGAGGGAAATGTTTGTTAACCTAAAATAATGGAAAATCTGTAGCTTTTGGCTATAGTTCAAATTGTTATTGCAAAGTCTCAAGGCACAATTAGGACATAGGTCAAGGTCACATTTTTATGAGAGAGCTTCACTCAGTTTATTCCATTCATGCCCTTCACCCCTCCCTTCCAACAATTAGTGTCAGATAATGTGGAAAATCAATAGCCCTATTGAAATCCTGTCTTAGCTTTATTGTAATTCTGAACTCTACAACTCAAGAGATCCACTAACCTCAGTTAGATGGGCACAAAAATTACAGGCAGGCACTGCAATGCCAAGTTAGTATACTACTTTTTAAAAAGGAGATGAAAGAACTGGTTTATGAGTGCCTAGGTTAAGAGATAATTTGCAATCATTCCATATGACAATTCATTAAAGAAATGGATCCTCAAAAGAGGAGAGTTAGAGGCAACATAATAATAGCCTTCAAATCTTTGAATAGTGATCAGGTAGAATAAATATTACTTAACTGATTGCAGAGAGCAGAACAAAGAGAAATTTGAGAAAGTAAAGAGGAGGAGTGACTTGGCCAGTCACTTGGCTAGTAAAATGAGCCAAGATCTTCTAAATTAAGTTTTAGGATTATGGCTCATTGCTAAGTATTTAATAAATGCTTGTCGACCCATTTACTTTCTAGTATTTCAAATTGCCTCATGTCAGTCCCTTGCTCAAAAATCTTCCAAGTTTTCTTATTGACTACAAAGGTGAAATCTAAATTAATTCACTTGAAATTCAAAGTCTTTTATAATATGACTTTAACTTATCTTTCCAGGCTAATATTTTTATATCCTCTTTCATTAGCCCTATGGATCATCCAAATGGATTCATTGTCCTGCAACCACATTCGTTCGTCTTCTATCTTATTCCCAACCATTTCTATGAAATATCTTCTTTTGTCCTCTGCCTCAAAGACAGAAGTCCCTAAAATCCAGCTCAAATATAACTTATCCTTTTTTGTAAAACTGTTTCAAAACTTAAGTGCCTTTCCCCTTTATATTCTAGTACCAGTTACTGCTAGGACAATTTATGTGGCAAATGCAAAGGTACTGCCTGTGGTTGTTTTGAAATCTTATCTAGATTTTTATTGTTTAAATTGGCAAGTAATAAGATCATAGATTTAAAAACTCAAAAGGACCTTAGAAGCCATTAGATCTGGCCCTGTCATTTTACAAATAAAGAAGCTAAGATCCAGATTGGTTAAGTTAGTTCCTACAACTATTTCTTGAAGTATAATTCCAACCCATGTCTTCTTGATTACAAGTGTAGAACTTTATCCTCCATACCATGCTTCCTTTGTTCTTTTCTATTTTGTGTTGTTTTTATGAGCTTAAGCTTTATTTCCTCAACTAGATTGAAAGCTCATTGAGGCCATTTACTTGGAGTAAATTCTTTTGAATTCTTCACAGGACCTTTTATGTAATAAGCATACAAATGGTAGCTTTTGATTTGACTTGCAGACTTAATAGTCCCTTTAGTAGCATTATCTTCAAAAACACAAAAGAAATACGTGTACCCACACAATGAGAAATCTCAAAAAAGGCACCTTGTATGGTCTGGAAAATGAGTTAATGGAGTGCTATATATTATAAGTTAGGATTGGAAAATTTTTTTTTAAATCATCAATAAAATTGCAACAGATCCATCTTTGTATCTTTAAATGATGGTGTGACGCCTTGCTCAAAGAAGAGACCTTATAAATTTTGGAAGGATTTGATTAGAGGCTCTCATTCATTGAGAATAGAAAATTCCTGGCAGAAATAAGACCAGAACCTCTTTCTCTTGACTATCAGCAGTCTGATCTTTCAACATTGTACAGCCTGTTATGTTCAAGGACAACTGTGGGAGTGATGCTGATCTATGGATTTGTAGATGATGCTGAGAAAAATGCTCTGAAGTTGGAAGCACCATCTATGTCAAACTCCTGTGACACAGCTCATCTTTATGCTAATGTGCCTTACTCTAAGTAAGCCCAATGTATGAAAATCTGGTTTGAAGGGATATAAATTATTCAAATGATAAAAGAATTTTTATCTTTACAAAATTATGCAGATACAATTCCTTCAAATAGAAAATGTCCTTGGAACATTGAAAATATCATTTGATTTATTTGTAAAATGTCTCATCTAGAAATTCTGTGATACAAAAAGAAGATGGATTGTCATGTGGCAAGAGTAAGGAATGACAGGTGGACTACCTGAGTGCTGCCTTAATTGGCATACTTAGGAGGTCAGAAGAAATTGAGAGAAGCTCCCAAAACATTGGGTGGAACCCCTCCTGTGGTGAACTTTTGAGAGATCATGAATGAAAAATGCAGAGGATAAACTATAAGCATGATTACATTGCCAGCTGCATCATTGGAGGAAACCCCCAATGGATGAGATCACAGAGTCATTTTAATATTTGAATTATTTTTCAGTGATTTATAACTAATATTCATGCATACATCTATTGTGTAGAGAGGCAGCATGGGATAGTGAATAGAGAACTAGCTTCAAAGCTAGGATCTGGGTTCAATTTCTCCCTTTCATGTATAGTGGTTTCTGTGAATCTGGAGAAATAATTCAACCTGTCAACTTTTATTTAAGACTATAAATTGCAGAGAAGGTACCAATCTGAATTAGTAGAGGAAATTCCTCATCTGGTATTCTTAAGTCCATTGAAATTTGGAAGGTCTTCAAAAAAAGGAAGCTTATCACATAAAGTGAGGTCCACTATACTTCAAGTAATCCTTCTCCCACTTCCCATTATTAGAAAGTGATGAAGTAAAAAAAAAAAAAAAAAAAAAGCCTCATGTCAAATGAGAAAAATAACATAATTTTCTGAATCTGAGTACATGAATTTCCTTAGCAGTCATGTGTATTAGGCAGTAATAAGCAGGCTTTTTAATTCTTTGATTATTTGAGTAACTCTTGAATAGTCTCCAATATTTCTTATTAGAAGAAAAATTTCCAGAAATAATTGTATAAACATGTTTGGAGTATTGTTTGGAGGGAAACAAGAACACATTCAGAAACATTGCATTTTTTTCTGATTTTGTATTTTTTAAAATGTATTTAAAATTTATTTAGTCTTTTATTTTTCCTCAGTTACACATAAAAGCAGTTTTTAACATTCTTTTTCTAAATTTTGAGTTCTAAATTCTCTTTCTTCCTTCTTACTACCCTCATTGAGAAGGCAAGCAATATGATATGGGTTAAACATGTATAGTCATACAAAACATTTCCATATTAGTCGTGTTGTAAAAGAAAACTTAGACCAAAAAATCTCAAGAAAAGAAAGTTAAAAAAAAATTTAAGTAGACTTCAATCTGTATTCAGACACCATCAGTTCTTTCTTTGGGAATGGATAGCATTTTTCATCTTAAATCCTTTAGAGTTGTCTTGGATCAATGCATTGCAGAGAATAGCTAAGTCATTCACAGATGATCATCTTACAATATTGCTGTGACTTTGTACTTAGTACATTTCACTTTGCATCAGCTTGTGCAAGTCTTTCCAGGTTTTTCGGAGAGCATTTTGCTCATCATTTCTTATAACACAATATTATTCCATCATAATTATACCACAATTAGTATAAGGTAGCTTTTTGCCAGTGAAAGAGATGGTGGATTCTTAGCAAAAGAGGGTGACACAATGGGTGGTTTCACTAGGGACAGATTTCTCCCACACTAGTTTCGGGATAAGAGACACTTAAATTGAGGCAGACTGTCATAGTGGAAAGAACGTTGCCTTGCAGTCAGTTCTCTATTCTGGCTTCCATTATCATTCTGGAAAAATAATTTAACCTCTGAATGTTAAATTTCAGAGAAAGAACTGATCTGCCTTGGTCCAGGGAGTGTTCTCATTGGGTGTTGTCTATAACAATGAAATTACGTCTAATTTTACAGAAGCAAACATAGTTAACAATCTGCTCAGGTAAAACATATATTTAAAGAATTTGCATGGTGGTGGTAGTGGTGGTGGTGGTGGTAAAGTGTGTGTGTCTATATAGGATATGGGCTTTGCAGTGGGGAGAGTATGTTGTCCAGAATATGGATTGGAGACTGGACAATTCCTACAAATATCAAAGGGTGCTGACATTCAGAAGTAGTTATCTCTAGATCTTGGAAATTTAGAAAGGCCGCTAAACTTCTGTGTCAGATGGAAAGGTCCAAATTCCCCTTGTTCAGGCAGACCCTTCTTTGGTTGGAAACAGCTATAGCCTGGAAATGTCAAGTAAATGACTCATTATTTGCTGTGAACTTCAGAAGAGTTTGAAGAGGAGCTTTTGGAAATGCTAAGGGTGTGGCCTTTTAAGAGAGAGTTGCTCCATTCTGCTTTAAATTCTAGGCCCAAGATGTAAAATCCATTAAATTCATGCTTTAGAGAATTCACCAGTGAGTAGGTTTGTAGAATGGAAGGAAAGAAAATCCTCTTAGCTCCTGTCTACTGGATCTTTTTTTCTGATTTGGGCTCAAACTAGTTTCAATTCAGCCATTGGCACTAGCAGCTTTAAAAATGGGTACTGCAACATTCCTTTTTACAAAATTAAAGTGAGGTTTATGGTTGGCTTTAGCACTTCCTTTGTCCACATCATTTCCCTAGAAATTACAGTTCAGCATGTTCCACAAACCCCATGGGACCTGTCTAGATGAATCAGAAACAGATAATTATTTCTCCTTGCCTCTCTCAGCCTAGACAGGCAGCTTACTTGACTATCCTCTTCAGTTATATATGTAATTTTTCTATCTTCTCTAAAATCTATTGTTCTGTCTGGAATGTATATAACTTGGGGGTACACTCACATATACTTTTATAACTCTTATTCTGCTTTGTGATCTGTGATTATAAACCTTTGCAAGAGAGAGATCAGTTTTCTTTGAATAAAGTTTGCTTACAACAATCACACAGTTAGGCATTAAATACAATTGAGAGCTTCATCTTTTTAAAATTCTGAATGATTATGAAAATGCTAAAGGAATAACCAGGCATTTAATTTGAATATCTAAACAAATCACACATGTAAAGTGTTTTGCAAACCTTAAAATGCTACATAAATGTTATATTAGCTATCAATGGTGTGGATGCTTTTTGGTACAAACTATAGATGGTTTTTCTCTGCTTATTTATGGGAGCTCACAAGAGTATTTGCAACTCTCAATTTTCATTTATTCCTCAATTCCCTTCCTGAACTTACCTTGTTGTATATCTAATGTATTGCCAAGTCTCTTTAGTACTGTTTTATTTATCTATCTATGTTGTATAATCCTTCTCTCTAGTTACAAGGGGTACCATCTTAGTCTAGGCTTTCATCATCACAGAAAAGCCTAAACTATTGAAATGGCCTTTTGGTTGATCTCCTTGAACCAAATATCTCTTCACTCCAATTCATTGTTCACTCTTATACAAAAAATGATTTCCCTGAAGTATAGGTCTGACATCTCTGCCCTTCTCTTTTCTTCCTTTATCCCATTCAGTAATCTCTGATATTATTTCCAGAACCCAATATAAAATCTTTGATATTTAAAACTCTTTACAATCTGTCCCTTTCCCATCTTTTCAGTCTTATACTTAAACTCTGTCCTCTCCTCTCTATGATCCAATTACACTCAACTATTTACTGTTTTTCATACAACATTCTGTCTACTATCTCTGTACCTTTTAAATTGTCTCCCTGTAATGCTTGGGAGTCTCTTCCTCATATCAATCTTTTGGCTTCCTGCAATACTTAGTTTAAATATTATCTTCTGTAAGAGGACTTCCTCAGTTTCAAATCCCACTGCCCCCTATTTGCCATATATATCTTGTATATCCATAGTTGTTTATATGTAGTTTTCTCCATAAGGTTAGGAGCTTTCTGAGGGCAAGGATACTGCTTTTGCCTTTCTTTGCATCCTACAGTGCCTGACACACAGAAAGGACTCAATAAGTGTTTGCTACCTGACTGGTGGAAAATCTGAGTCAACAATAATTATTCTAACTTTTTAAATCCCTTTTTACAGTGTTTATATAAAACAGAAGACACTGGGATAGTATTATAAGTAGTTCTACATATTAGGAATTGGGCTAGAATGTCTCAACTCCCTTTTAACTCTGAAAGGTTATGTTTCTAAAAAAATTAAATCAGTTTATGACATTTTTAATGTCTTGATTATCATTGCTTTTCAAGCACCTTAACCTTTGCTGTCTCAAGAGTTTTGCTCTCAAGATTTATTTCTTGGCTCATATTTTTCTTGAGAGCATAAAATATTTTATTTATATAAATTTTTTTCTCTTTTAAAATATTTTTCATTCATGTCTTTAAATATTTCTTAATTATATGTTAAAAAATTAACATTCATTCTTTCAAGATGTTGAATACCAAACTAACTCTCTCCCTCTGCCTTGTTTATCCAACACCCCTTGAGAAGGCTGGGAATATAGAGATTATACATATAAAGTCATGAAAAATAATATATCTTTATTAACCATGTTGCAAAAGGTAATAGACAAATATGTGAAAATATAGTGAGAAGAGTATGCTTCAATCAGTTCTCTCTCTAAAGTTTGATTGAATTGTCTTGGGTCATTGTCTTGATCAGAATAGATAAGACTATCATTGTGTACAATATTGTCCCGGTTCTGCTCATTTCACTTCGCGTTAGTTCTTATCAAAATTCTAAGTTTTTTCTGAAATTACCCTGCCCATTACTTCTTATAGAACAATAGTATTTCATCACAATCATATATCCTGATTTGTTCAGTCATTTTCCCAGTTGATGAATGTCTGCTCAATTTCTAAGTTCATTGCCACCACAAAAAGAGCTACTATAAATATTTTTGTCCTTTCCCTTTTTCTTTGATTTCTTTCTGATAGAAATAATTGTACTTCTGGATCAAAGGACATAACAGTGTTTTATAGTGTTTTAGTATAGTTCCAAATTGTTCTCCAGAATAGTTGGGCTAATTAGAGATTTAAAACAATATTACTTTAAAATAATAGAATCAATGGTGGAATAAAGTTGGGAAGCTGCTTGAGCTTGAAAACCACAAGAAACCAAGACTCTGAATAGAGTCTTAACAGAATGAAACTACTCTCCAGCTCAAGATAGACTGAAAAAAAACTTCAAAAGAGATCAGTCTCACTGGGGTGAAAAGGGGGTTCAGCCCAGGTCAGACAGACTCTGGGAAAGTCAGTGAAAGGGTCTTAATCACAGCAAATCAGCAACTAACCTCCTCAATCCTAGTTAGTAGAGGAGCAAATGGGGGGGGCAGCTGCCCAGTACCAGCTCAGAAGACAAATTCTGGTATTTCCTGGAAAGAGCAGCCAAGCTACCCCCCCAAAAAAATACAAGGGGCCTCTATGCTCAAAACAAAGGTTCAGAGCTGCATATGAAGCTTGGGACAGCACCACTTTTACTCCAGGAGCAGAGTTCTACCTTAAAAGTTAAAAAAAAAAGAGGAAATACACAAAGAAAAAGAAAGAAAATGATCAAGAAACAGGAAAAACAAAACAAAACAAAACAAAATACTTGACTATAGAAAGCTATTAAAGTAACAGGGAAGACCAAAACACAGACTCAGAGGAAGACATAATGTCCACAGAAGAAATCTCAAAGAGTAAGATAAATTGGTTTCAAGCCCAAAAAGGCTTCTTGGAAATGCTCACAAAAGACTTCAAATAAGAGAGGTAGAATAAAAAATGAGAGGTATGCATGAAAGAGCCAACAATTTGGAAAGGGAAGGGAAAAATTGTCTGAAGAAAACAACTCCTTAAATAGTAAAATAAACCAAATGGAAAAAAAAGATACAAAAGGTAATTGAAGAAAATTTTCTTTAATTTCTTCAAAATCACAGATTAAAAACTAGAACTAGAACAGGATAAACAGAAGCTAATGACTGTGAAACAACAAGAATCAGTCAAACAAACTAAAAATAATGAAAAAATGAAGTGATAATTTAAAAATTATTGGCCTACTTGAAGGCCATGACCAAAAAAAAAAAAAGAGCCTGGATAGCATTTTACAACAGGTCGTTAAGGAAAACTGCTCCAATATTCTAGAAACAGAGGGGGAAATACTGATTGAAAGAATCTATCAATCACCTTCAGAAAGAGATTCCACAAAGAAAACCCCTAGGAACATTGTGCAAAACCCCAAAAATAAAATTTCAAGAAAAAATAATACAAGCAGCCATTAAAAAAACAATTCAAAATATCAAGAAAACAACAGTCAGTATTACCCAGGATTTGGCAGCTTCTACAATAAAAGATTGGAGAATCTGGAATACCATATTACAGAAGGAAGAGGACCTGGGGTTACAATCAAGAATTAACTGTCCAGCAAGACTCGGCATCATCTTTCAGGAGAGGAGAAGGAGTTTCAATGAAGTAAGAGGCTTCCAATCACTTCTGTTGAAAAAAAAAATAGAACTAAACAGAAAATTTAATCTACAAAGGACTCAAAAGAAACATAAAAAGGTAAACAGGAGAAAAATTTATATTTAAAGGTTAAACTGATAACACTCCTAGATAGGAAACTAATATCTGTAACTCTTGCGAACTGTATCTGTCACTGGGGCAGAGAGGGTGGTGTAACATGGCCTGAGAGTGCGCTTGTGAATAGTCCCTGATGATGACATGAAAGAAAAAGATATTAAGGGATGGAAAAAGATCTATACTGGAAAAAGAGGAAAGGGGAGGAATATTGGAAAAACTAGTTTACATGAAGAAGTACAAAAGACCTATTACAATCCAGGGAAAGAAGGGAGAGGGATAAGCATTGTCTGAAACTTGATATCATCAGTTTTGGCTTGCTTTATGAGGGAATAATTTGATCATTCAGTTGGGTATAGAATTAACCCTATAAAAAAGTAGGAGGAGAAAGAGGAAAAGAAAAGGGAGGGACACGATAGAAAGGAGGGCAGAAACACAAGGGGAAAAAGTAAGATAAGGTGGGAAGGATTGATAGAAGATAAAGTAATGGGTGAAGTGGGTTTTAAAAAACACTACTAAGTGAAGGGGTAGGGGTGATAGGAGATAAGGCAGTGAGTAGAATGGGTTAAAAAAACACAACTAAGGACAGGGTGGAAAGAGAGAACAAAAAGCATATATAGGGGAGAAAATAGGATGGAGAGAAATGCCTAGCTGGTAATCATAACTGTTAATATGAATGGGATGAATTCTCCCATAAAATGAAGGCAAATAGCAGAGTGGATTAAAAAACAGGATCCTACAAATGTTTGCAAGAAATACATCTGATACATTGAAACACATACAGAGTAAAGATAAAAGACTGGAACAAAATTTATTATGCTTCAGTTGGAGTAACAAAAAAAAAAAAAAAAAAAGCAGGGGTAGCAAATCTGATTTAAGAAAGCTTACTATTTGACAAGAATTGCTGGAAAAACTGGAAAATAATATGTCAGATTCTACATCTCACTCCCCATACCAAAATAAGGTCAAAATGGATAGAAGATTTAGGCATAAAGAAGAATACAATAAACAAATTAGGACAACAAGGGATAATTTACCTATCAGATCATTGGAGAAGGGAGGAATTTATAACCAAAGAAGACCTAGAGAACATTATGAAAGGCAAAATAGACAAATTTGACTACATTAAATTAAAAAGTTTTTGCACAAACAAAGCCAACAAAAACAAGATTAAAAGGGAAATACAAAGCTAGGAAAAATCTTTACAGCCAGTATTTCTAATAAAGGTCTCATTTTCATTTGTTTTTTTTTTTTTTAATTATTAAAGTTTTTATTTTTTAAAACATATTTTTAAAAAAGTCTTCAAAATTAGCCCTTGGAAAATCTTGTGTTTCAATTCCCCCATTCCTCCATACCCTCCCCTAGATGGCAAGTAGTCCAATATATGTTAAACATGGTAGAAATATATGTTAAATCTATATGTATACAATTATCATGCTCCATAAGAAAAATCAAATCAAGCCAGTAAAAAAAAAAAAAAAAGAAATACAATGTAAGCAAACAACAAAAAGAGTCAAAATGCTATGTTGTGAACCACATTCAGTTCCCAATGCCCTCTCTCTGGGTGTAGATGACTCTCTTCATCATTGAACAATTGGAACTGGTTTGAATCATCTCATTGTTGAAGAGAGCCACTTCCATCAGAAGTGATCATTGTATAGTCTTGTTGTTGTTCTGTATACTGATCTCCTGGTTCTGCTCATTTTATTTAGCATCAATGCATGTAACTCTCCAGGTCTCACTGATATCATCCTGCTGGTCATTTCTTACAGAACAATTTATTTCATAAAATTCATACCAATTTATTCAGCCATTCTCCAATTGAGGGGCATCTATTCAGTTTCCAGTTTCTTGCCACTACAAAAAGGGCTGCCACAAATATTTTTGCACATGTGGGTCTCTTTTCCTCCTTTAAAATGTCTTTGGAATATAAAGCCAGTGGAAACACTGATGGATCAAAGGGTATGTATAACTTGATAACTCTTTGAGGGTAGTCCCAATTGCTCTCCAGAATGGTTGGATCCTTTCACAGGTCCACCAACAATGCATCAGTGTCCCAGTTTTCCCACATCCCCTCCAATATTTTTCATCATAGAGAGGTGTGTAGTGGTATCTCAGAGTTGTCTTAATTTGCATTTCTCTGATCAATAATGAGTTAGAGCACCTTTTCATATACTAGAAATAGTTTTAATTTCTTAATCTGAGAATTGTCTGTTCATATCCTCTAGAATTCTTATAAAATTGAGTCAATTCTCTAAATATTTTAGAAATGAAGCTTTTATCAGACCATTTGAATGTAATAATGTTTTCCCAGTTTATTGCTTCCCTTCTAATATTGTCTGCATTAGTTTTGTTTGTACAAAAACTTCAAGTTAATATAATCAAAATTATCTATTTTGTGATGAATAATGATTTCCAGTTCTTCTTTGGTCACAAATTCTTCCTCCTCCACAAATCTGTGAGGTAAACTATCCTATGTTCTTCTAATTTGTTTAAAATATCATTCTTTATATCTAGATCATGAACCCATTTAGACCTTGCCTTGGTAGAGGGTGTTAGATGTGAGTCATTGCTTAGTTTTTGCCACACTAGTTTTCAATTTTCCCAGCAGTTTTTGTCAAATAGTGAATTCTTATCCTAAAACTTTGGGTCTTTGGGTTTATCAAACACTAGATTACTATAATCATTGACAATTTTGTCCTGTGAATCTAACCCATTCCACTCATCAACTATTCTATTTCTTAGCCAGTACCAAATGGTTTTGATGACCACTGCTTTATAATATAGTTTTTAGATCTGGTACAACTAGATCACCTTAATTTGCATTTTTTCATTCATTCCTTTAAAATTCTTGACCTTTTTGTTCTTTCAGATGAATTTTGTTATTTTTTTCTAAGTCAGTAAAATAGTTTCTTGAAATTTTGATTGGTATAGCATTAAATAAATAGATTAGTTTAGGTAGTATCGTCATTTTTATTATTTTTGCTTGACCTATCCAAGAGCACTTGATATTGTGTAGACCTGATTTTATTTGTGAGGAAAGTTTCTTGTAGTTTTGCTCATATAGTTCCTGACTTTCCCTTGGCAGACAGACTCCCCCAAATTTTATACTATCAATAGTTATTTTAAATAGAATTTCTCTTTGTATCTCTTGCTATTGGATTTTGTTAGTGATATATAAAAATGCTGATTATTTATGTGGACTTATTTTGTTCCTGCAGCTTTGCTAAAGTTGTTGATTATTTCTAATAGTTTTTTAGTTGATTCTCTGGGGATCTCTAGATATACCATCATATCATATGCAAAGAGTGACAATTTGGTTTCCTCATCACCTACTCTTAATTCCTTTAATCTCTTTTTTTTCTCTTATTGCCAAAGATAGCATTTCTAATGCAGTATTGAAGAGTAATGGTGATAGTGGGCAACCTTGATTCACCCCTGATCTTAATGGAAATGGTTCCAGTTTATCCCCATTACATATGATGCTTGCTGATGGTTTTATTTAGATGCTATTATTTTAAGGAAAAGTCCATTTATTCCTATACTCTCTAGTGTTTTTAATAGGAATGGATGTTGGATTTTATCAAATGCTTTTTCTACATCTATTGAGATAATCATATGGTTTTTGTTAGTTTGGTTATTGATATAGTCAATTATGCTAATAGTTTCCCTAATATTGAACCACCCCTGCATTCCTGGTATAAATCCTATTTGGTCATGGTGTATCATCTGGGGATGACTTTCTATAATCATTTTGCTGATATTTTATTTAAGATTTTTGCATCAATATTCATTAGGGAAATGGGTGTATAATTTTTTTTCTCTCTTTTCATCCTACCTGGCTTAGGCATCAGTACCATGTCTGTGTCATAAAAGGAATTTGGTAGGAATCCCTTTTTTTCCCTATTTTTTTCAAATAGTTTATATAGTATTGAAGTTAATAATTTTTTAAATGTTTGGTAGAATTCACATGTAAATCCATCTGGCCCTGGAGAATTTTTCTTAGGGAGTTGATTAATAGCTTGTTTTATTTGTTTTTCTAAAATGGGACTATTTAAATAGTTTATTTCCTGACCTGTTAATCTGGGAAGTCTATATTTTTGTGGGTATTTTTCCATTTCACATCAAATGTATTGGCATAAAGTTGGGCAAAATAACTCCTAATTATTGCTCTAATTTCCTCTTCATTGGTTGAAAATTCTCCCTTTTCATTTTTAAGACTAACAATTTGATTTTCTTCTTTCCTTTTACTAATCAAAGTAACTAAAGGTTTATCTATTTTGTTTTTTTCATAAAATCAACTTTTAGTTTTTTTTAATTCAATTTCTTTTTTACTTTCACTTTTATTAATCTTTCCTTTTATTTTTAGAATTTCAAGTTTGGTATTTGATTGGGGTTTTTTAATTTGTTCTTTTTCTAGGTTTTTTAGTTGCAAGCCCAATTCATTGATCTTCTCTTTCTCTATCTTATGCAAGTAAGCATCTGGAAATATAAAATTTCCCCTTCTTACTACTTTGGCTGCATCCCACAAATTTTGGTATATTGTCTCATTATTGTCATTCTCTTGGATGAAATTATTAATTATGTTTATTATTTGCTGTTTCACCCATTCATTCTTTAGGATGAT
The DNA here is from genome assembly GCF_048593235.1 of Sminthopsis crassicaudata. Classification (NCBI taxonomy): domain Eukaryota; kingdom Metazoa; phylum Chordata; class Mammalia; order Dasyuromorphia; family Dasyuridae; genus Sminthopsis; species Sminthopsis crassicaudata. Next base: position 127,451,240 of record NC_133620.1, on the reverse strand, counting down.
ATTTTTTAGTTCCCAATTATTTTTTGGTCTATTTTCCCCTGGTCTTTTTTTGAATGTAATTTTTATTGCATTGTGACCTTAAAAAAATGAATTTTCTATTTCTACCTTTCCGCATTTGATTTTGAAATCTTTATGTAAAGTGTACTCCTTTCTGTCTCCATTCAATTTTCTCCAAAGATCTATCATAACTAACTTTTCTAGTATTCTATTTTACCTCCTTAACTTCTTATTTATTTTGTGGTTCGATTTATCTAGTTCTGAGAGAGCAAGGTTGAGACCTCTCACTATTATAGTTTTGCTGTCTATTTCTTCTTGCAGCTCTCTTAACTTCTCCTTTAGGAATTTAGATGCTATACCACTTGGGGCATATCTGTTTAGTATTGATATTGCTTCATTATCTATGGTATCCTTTAAGAAGATATAGTTTCTAAAGGTCTCATTTCTAAAATATTTTCTAAAATATACAAATAATTGTGTAAACTTTACAAGAATACAAGTCATTTCCCAATTGATAAGTGGTCAAAGGATATGAACAGACAATTTTTCAGATGACAAAATTAAAACCATTTATAGTTATATGAAAAAATGCTCAAAATCATTATTGATTAGAGAAATATTAAAGAAAACGACTCTGAACTACAACCTTAAGCCTCTCAGATTGGCTAAGATGACATGAAAAGATAATTTTAAATGTTAGAGGATATATGGGAAAACTGGGACATTAATGCATTGTTGGTGGAGTTGTGAAATGATACAACCATTCCATTCCGTAAAGCAATCTGGAACTATGCTGAAAGGGCTGTAAAACTGTGCATACCCTTTGACTTGGCAGAGGTATTACTGGGTATTATCCCAAAGAAATGATAAAAAAGGGAAAAGGACACAAACAAAAACTATTTTGTAGAAGCAATTTTTGTAGTAGTAAAGAATTGGAGTGGCTGAACAAGCTATGCTATATGAAAGTAAGGGAATATTATTGTTCGTTTTAAAACGGACAAACTGATTATAGAAAGGCCTGGAAATATTTACATGAATCGATGATGAGTGAAACAAGAAGAACTAGAAATATATTGTATACCATAATGGCAAGAATGTGTGATGCCCAAGTATGAAAGCCTTGGTTCTTCTCAATTGTTCAGTGACTCAAAGCAATCCCAATAGACTTTAGGCAGAAAATGCTATTGGCATCAGAAAAAGAACTAAGGAGATTGAATGTAAATCATGACATGATATGTTCACTTTTTTTTTAAATCTGTTATATATTTTTTCCATTTTGCTCTTATTTTTCTCTACCAATATTATTCATAAATCAATGTGTATTAAAAATAAACTTACTACAATAAATTTTTTTCTCATGTTTTTTTTCTTTTTTGTTCTGATTTTTCTTTCACAATATGACTAACAAGGATATATGTTAAAATATTTGTATATGTATAACCTATCAGTTTTCTTGCTGTCTTGGGGAAAGGGGAGTAAGCGAGGAAAGGAGAAAAAAAATGAATCCCTGAATCTTATAAAAATAAGTGTTGAAAATTATATATGAAATTGGAAAAATAAAATACCATTGAGTAAAAAGGAAACAAGAAAAAGTTTTAAAAAGTTATCTAGTTCAATCTTTCTCATTTAATAGATGATCTATCTAAGACTCAGAAAGATTAAGGGACTTAATTATATTTAGACAGGTCATAACATATGTCACAGTATCAGGATTTCAATCTGAGTCCTCTGCCTTTAAATACAACCTTTTCTCCATTGTGTCATAGTATCTCCAGGGTAGCTCTTAGATTCTGTGAGTCTGCAAAGTTTGGTAATTGTCCCACTCTATAGCGATGCTTTCTTTAAATTCCAGAGTAGGTGCTTAGTAAATACTGACTTAAAAGTGTCTTCTGTTAAAACAGAATATAATAGGGTGATGAACATGGCCTCAAAACACTTTATGAAGCAAAGAGGAAACCAGCAAGTCCAGTGCTCCTCTCTAGAATTCTAGATTTCCCAGAAGAAATGATTTGTAATAAATATAAAATGGAATCAATTTTGCTTTCATATAAAGATTATGGATAACATTGTGCCAAAGTCCCTACTTTGAACCAGTTAGTTACCCAGGGAATAATTTTGGAATCACTGCTAACCCAAACATCTTTGCTGGAAGGATGATGCCGTGGAACTAATTCTGAATTAGAGATGCAGTGGTTATAGGAAAAAGAAAACTCAGAGGAATATTACAACTTTGTTTATATGCAGTGTTTTCTTAAATGGGCAGGCAGGAAGCTTGTGTGTATTTAATTTCAGGGCTTTTAGCTTTGTGCTTACTGCCCACAGGCCTGATGTCCCATCTAATTATTACATTCTTATTGACTTTCAGCAAAATTTGGAAATGTACACCACTTTTCACTGTTTCTAATTAATTGGGATTCTCAAAAGGACCAGCCCTTTTAAGAAATTGCTTTAGAGGAAATTAGGGTTACTACAGCTTCTTCCAAAATATCCAAAGATGCTAATGAGGCCTTTTAGACCTCATGCCATAGAACATACCCATTTTTAGTTAATTATGTTTTGCATGAGTGGGCCACAGAGCCTTAAGATTCTTAAGAGATTGAAGAGGAAGATATTGTTCCATTCTCTTGGTAGTCAATTTCCTTTAAATTTAAATGAGAAGTATTGATGATTTTCAATCAATCAGTCAATTGAATTGTAAGCACCTCTTATATATCAGGTTTTGTTCTAGGTACTGGTAACACAAGTACAAATAATGAAACACCCATTATTCACATTGAGCTTACAGTCTAATAAGTAATTTCCTCTGTCTCTGTCTGTCTATTTCTGTCTCCCTCTGTGTCTCTGTCTCCCCATTTCTCTCTCTTTTTCTGTCTCTTTTCTCTCTGTTTCTATCTCTGTCTCTCTCTCCCGTAGTCTGTCTTTCCACATGTCTTTCTCAATTTCTTTCTGTCTCTGTCTCTTGGTATTTGTCTTTGTCTCTATGTTTCACCATCTGTGATAAATATAAAACTAATGAATATAAATATATAAAAAATAGTTCTATGCTTATAGAAGCAATAACTTTATTGATGAGATTATGGAGTAATGAATATGTTGTGCTGAAATAAGTCATTTAAATGACTTCTTTTATACTATGTAGAAAATCAGCAGAAATGATGGAAATAAATGAAGAGTCCAGTATTCATTTCTAATCTTACTAAAACTATTTCATGAATTTAATCTCATGTATAGTATATAAATAATATTATAATTTTAGGGATGTGTACATGTATTTATAAGTGTGTATATGTCATATATATTTGTATATTCTTGCCTTATAGTATCAAAGACACTGAAAGGATTCTAAAAAGCTGGAATCCAACCTCCTTATTTTACAGATGAAGACATTAAAGAGCAATTAATTACTTATTCAGGGCTACAGAGTTTTTACAGGTCTGAGGTAAGACTTCATATTATGAAATTCATCTAAATTTTTTCTGTTCCTGATTTAAATTTTTTCTTTTCTTTTTGCTCAAGTTCACATAGGCTTCTATAGCTGAAGCCCTTTGATAACTCAAAATGCTATTCTCGAGGATTCATCTGATAATTACTCTCTACTTTTTACTTTTCCTGCAAGATCATATGCACATTAGCCCAAACTCCCTTGATGAAATAAAATAATAAAACATTTAAAAGAAAGTCATAAATTGTCACCAGCTTTGAAACATGTCTGGCCCTGAAACATTGCCCAGAATAGAATAGTTCTGCATGGTACAGAAAGTCTACAGTGAGATTGCTAATTCAGCAGTATTGATGAAGGAAAAAGAGAGGAAAGGGTGCAAAAGAAAAAGGAATGATTTTAATTCTAGTGAGTTTGGTTGATAGAAGAGTTGTCTCCTTTCTCCACCCTGTGAAAAGCTCAGCTTCTCTCCTCCCTTTGTTTCAAATGTATTCATGTCCTATTCTATCTTCAAAGGAGTGGATATTCTCTGCCAACTCTCTGTGGGTGTATAGTCCTTCCTTGGGAACATGTCATTGCTTCCCAGTTCCTGTGCTTGTGATATCATAGTACTTCTGCTCTTTAAGGCCATGAATGGAATCATTGTAAGGGACTGCAAGATAGTTAAGATGCTAAGAGGGCCACATTACCAAAAAAAAAAAAAAAGTGTTTTTAAAGAAGAAAATTAAATGACCAATAAAAAAAGAGAATTTTCACAAGTTTCTATTGTATCTTTTGAAAATAGAAGTGCTGATGTATTTAGGTCTAATTCTTCAAGCCCTTTAGGATCCTGCCAAAGATTTTTCTCTTCTTCCCCCTCTTCTCCCCACCCTCCTTCCCGCCTTTTACCCTCCATTCCCTTCTTCCATGGGAGCTGAAGCTGAAATCTAAGTCCCAGTTAATGAAGCTGCTGCAGAGTTGAGAAGGGAGTAAGTAGAACCACAGCTGTGAATCTCAGACCACTGGGGACTTCTGCTGTAAACTCAGCAAGTGTGGAATCTCTGGAATTATTTGATTTGGGAACAGGAAGAAAAAACCCTGATACTCTCTGATTTGCAGATTAGCTATGGAGGGGGAAAATTAAAAGAAATATTAATTTCAAATATATATCAGTTCTTCCTTTCTTTAAAAAATCTCTTTTCAAGTTGTAATGAAATTAATTGAAAACTGAGTCCAGTTTTGAGAAGACTCAGGAGAGATTACACATTGACTGGCAAATTAATTTGTAAATGGACTAAAGCACTTACTCTATTTTGTCAATATTCAGTGAACAATGAAAGTTGGGGATTTTTCATTTGTTCATTAAGAATTTTCAATCAAGACATCTTAATTTTTGTTTCTCGTTTCAGAAATAGTACTCATCCAAGGTAATTGCTTTTTTGGTGTTTATGAAACATACACTATTTGAGAAAAAAAAAGTATAGGTTAAATTTAAGCAAGACAGATTGGAAAGAGAATTAGAACAGGATTTAGGAGATGAGAGAGCATCTGATCACCTCTCACTGTGGTAGTTTATCATGAAATGCTTTTTATGAAATTATATGCCATGGGACATATGTAATAAGCTGTAATTGAGGCTCTTTTAGTATAGACATTCAATATACATATATCTGAGTATGTATGTGTGGATCAAAATATATGAATATGTCTATATGTACACGTATACATGGAGAGTAAGAGACAAAGACACAGAGAGAAATGAGAGAGATTGAGAGACACACAGATCAGGGGGTGGGAAAAACTATGTTATTATATGGAAACTCCCTCCATTCCTGAAGATCAGCAATTCATTTAATAAAAAAACCCATCTGTTACAATATGCCAGTCAGTGTAACTTATGGTCTGCATATTGCCTGGAGGCATTGAAAGGTTATATAAGTAATTTGCTGCCCCTTTTCTTCCCCCCCCCCCAACTGGGGTATTGTGAAACTCAAATGAGATAATGTATCTAAAACTATGTGCAAACCTTAAAGCACTAAATAAATCCCTATTATCGTCACCATCATCATTATCTGTATTATTGTTATTATGAACTCCAGTCACTAGTTTTAAGATGACTTCATTCCATGAGCTTTCTACTGCATTCCTGACTAGTTCAAATCAGGTATATAGAAAAAGGAGCAGGGGTGTTGGTTAGCTGTCTGTCTGTCTGTCTCTCCACTACAAAAATATGTATAGACAGAATATGTAATTTTAAAAACTGGAACAAGATAATCTATTTCACATACATAAGCATATTACATGCAGAATTGAATTATTAATTTGTCAAATGAGATCAGTAGAAATAGAAGATGAAAGTAGAAGAGATGCCCCAATTGTGGTGTGTATCTTCCCTTATTTTCTCGGGACAAATATTGCTTACAATTATACTACTACTTTATATTTTTTATAGGACTATAGTTCTTTAACATTTGCAGAGAGCTTTACATAGGTCATTTTATTTGATCTTCATAAAAACCCTATGATGTTATTCAGGTATTATCCCTTGTTAAGGACCATATCTAGGTGAAGGGGCAGGTCAATTCTCCTAGAACCTCCACAGCTATGAATCATAAACTTGAAGGAGTTGTAAAGCAGCCTTTGCAGATGTTCCTTGTGGATTGGGAATGAAATAAATTGGAGGCAAGAGGGAAGAGGAGAGAGGTCAGAGAATGCAACTGCCTCTCAGTCTCCTTGTATCATCATTCTCTCACATGAAGAGATCCTTTCTACATGTCTGAGTTAGACCTCCAGCAGCCATTGACAGATGGCTTTCATATTGCAATAATCCCTAATCTTAGAAATGAAGAAAATCAATATTAGGTTAAGTGATTTGCCCAGAATCCCACAATTTGTCAATATCTGAGGCAGTTTTTAAAATCAGACTTCCTGACAAATCAACTATCTACTATGTCATGCTGCCTGCCTTCCTTGAGATATAACCATGCAAAAAGATCAGCTAATGAGAACAAAAAAAAAAGAACCAATGAGTTCTTTAATTTTCTGCTAACATGAATTCTTGCCTAGGACAGACCTAATTTCAGGGTTGCATTAGAGCCAGTTCTAACTAGTTCCCCAGAGAGCCTATTGTTAAATTTTCAGTGTAGTATCTTAGAATTTGAAAACACTACAAATCAGGACTTAATTTACTGTTTTGTAGATTGTCTAGACAAAGTGAAGAAGAAAATGCAGATTAAACTTAAATGTGTGTCTTGAGTACATTTTCCTCTCCAAAGAGCCAGTTGTTAAACATTTATCAACCTATTCCTGCCTAATTAAAAGAAAAAGACAACTAATGAGATATAAATAGTTGTGAAATTGAAGGCATCAGCATGGAAGCTGGGTAATAGAAGAGATGGCTGCATTTTCAGGGCATAATGCAGCAATGTTCCAAAGAAATGAAGAGAGTAGATACTTCAGGAAAAGGATCATTAATTTAAATTTGAAAGTGATCTCAGCAGTCATTTAATTTGACCCTCTCATTTTAAATTTGTTGAAAATGAGGCCCAGAGAAATTAAAAAGTCACAACAGGTAAGTTGCCCACCCTGAATTTGAAGGTTTTGTGGCCCCAAGTTCACATCCTCCCCAATAATGCCTCTATATTTGAGAAATAGCTAAATGAATAGGTGAACAATAAACCCAGGACCTCACAAGATACTTGTCACGTTTTTTATGTCACATCATAAATCATACCATTGATAATCTACTTTTCAGGGATATCCATCAAAAAGAACCTCCTAAACTGATCTGCAATGCTTTTTTTTTTCTTTCCTTACGAATTGCTTCTTTGAGATGTTTAAATCTTAGGAAAAAAAGAATGGGTTAAATATCTTTTAAAGTGACCCTTAATTCTATTTAGGATTGTTGGTTTGTTGATTGTTGGTGTGATTTCAAGTTTTCCTTGAAATTTTTTTCCCTTTTCCCCTACCCATTTTTAATAAATATCCTTATGATGAATCAAGAAAAGGGAAGGAGGGTGGAGATCAGGCTATGCACTTATTCTAATGTCCTTTTAGAAGCTTCATAAAAATTCTGTTACATGTTCTTGGGCGTTGTTTGGAACTCAGCAACACCCAGGTCAGAACTTTTCTAATTAAAGTAAGCAAAGAGTGCCCTCTACAGCCTTGACTTTTGCCTCTCAAGGGAGAATCCATTTAGAAAAGATTTCAGAAAATAGTGAACTCAAAGGATCTGAATTCAGGGCCTGCCATAGGGCAAAATGAAACTGGTTTTCACCCACTCAGACTCAAGAATAACCATTTCACAGCCTAGGCCTGAAGAGCTGCTCTTGCTCCCAGACAAAGAAATCTTTCCTCTCTGCCAATTCCTTAAGCATGTCAATCCATGTTGAAAAAAGATTAAGGGAAAGTTGTATATTGACTGTCTCAGAAATGATGAGAGTTCTCTTTTCCCACTGTGGCTTATAGTTGGCAGAGGATCTTAAAGCTGATGCAGGAAAAATCAGGGAGGTACTCACTGGGCAATGGCTCCCTAAACCCCCATCTGTAAATTCCAAGTCAGTGTTAAATCTCTGCTGTACTGGTACAATCTTCCTATGCTAGCTCCCCGATGTATAGTTGGCACTAGGAATGGCACCAGCTCGTGGGACTGACTTTCCCCAGCAGGTTCATGGTTGCAATTTTTTGTTGTTGTTGTTACCATCTGGATGTGATTTTGGAGCGTGACACAAGTCTGCAAATGGAGACATTCACTTGTTCCCCTTTGGAAGAAATGAACTCTTTTTGTCTTTTTCATTTTTTAGCATTTTCTTAATCCTTTATGAACTTTTGGAATTATATATCAATTTTTCTTCACAAATCCAGGGTTTGGAGAATTGTGACCAAAAGGACATTAAAAACATTATCCATACTTTGTTGTATTTTTATTTATTTTCTTAAACATTTCCCAATTACAGTTTAATCTAGTGAGACTGAGTGCTGTCCAAGCTACAAGTTTGATAGCTCTGGTTTAGAGATTAGAAGTTTTATGATGTGAGAAAATTATATTTGAATTTTTCAAAAGGGCTTTTAAAGTAACTTGAAAAACTCATTCTTTTTAGGCCAGCACATAATCTTTCTAATTTATGGGGTGTGGTAGGAGAAGGTAGGGGAAAATGGCAGATTACCACTTGTGATATTGTAGATATAGTGGGAGTAGATACAGTGTGGAAGTAGCACAAATGAAGTGAAAATGTATTTGAGAGATATTTATAGCTAGAGTAAGTCTCTTGATCAATGGCATTGTTTCTCTGTATTTTTTATTTGAATGACTGATGTAATTGATTTTTTGTTTGTTTGTTTTGAGTTGATGAGCAAGTAGATTCTTTGAAATATGCTTAACTCACAGGTTGTTAATCTATGACTTTTTGAAGCAGGCATAATGTGCAGGAGCCAAAGAATCAAACCACTTAATCCACAAATATTTATGCAGTAATTTATCAAATCCTTATATTCCTTTGAGTCCATGATGAGACATTCTCTGTTCTTCAGCTACAAGTAGTTGACTGGAATCTTAGGACAGAAATATTCAAGTAAGGAGCCATCTAACTTCATCCAGCCTCTTCTGTTTTCATATAAGTAAGATAAAACAAAGGAAAATTAGGTGTCTTATTCAGTCACATAGTAAACCAAGATTCTGGCTCATAGCTTCTCTTGCCTCTATTGGACCCCTTCTATGCACTTATAACCTTCTTCTTTGTTTTTAGTTTTTTGCATATGTATATTTTTCCCTTAGAGATTGTAAACTCTGTGAAGGCAGGAATCATATAAAATTTAACCTTTCTATATGCTTCAGGATTTGGCACAATGGTATGCTTGTAGGAAGAACTTAAGAAATGTTTAATTTGGTCAAGCTGAAGCAGCCCCTATGTGCACTACATTTTTTCAGTTATAAAACACTTTGTATCAATGTCAACTTACTAGGTACGTATTGTTCTACTTTCATAATATAACAAATCATGTATAGTGTTTAATAGTGCTGAGTCCTAGACATGTAGTCAGTAGATGCAAATTTACTTCTCAGAATTAGCCCTATATAAGTTGGTACCAATAATTTCATTTCTCTTACAGTTTCCTTATCTATAAAATTTAGATAGATTAAGTTTAGGCATGTAGGGTAATTGTGAGGAAAGTATTTGAAAAGCATAAAGTCATATAGAAATGAGGACTATTATAGTTGTTTTATTATGGTCTACAATAGTAATTACTTCCAAAGTTTGATCTCCAGGCTGGAGTGACCCTTAGCTGCTACCCCTTATGGCAACAGCCTTGTAAACACTTCCATCGTTATTGTTATGTTCAAATTACCTGTGTAAGCTGCCTGGCTCTAGCATAATTCTTATGGTAAGGCAGAAAGCAAAATGCCTCATAGAAAGAGAAAAACATTATCAAGTATGTATGTCCACACAGATGACCAAAATAGTTGTACCTGAATGCCTCAGTTTACCCCTAAATAGAGGTCTAATCAGGAGCAATGGGCGTTAAGTGACAAAAAGTACAAGTTTTCTTTTATTCTTTCAAAAAATCAGCAATTTCCAATCTCTTAATGACCAATACGTTTTTAACATTAAAACAAAGCAAAACAAAACTCCAATCCATCCATAAGAGTAGATATAAAATTAGCATCTGTTGATTAAGAAACCATGATGAATGACAAAAGAGAAAAATTACTCAGGAAGCTAATAATATATTAAATGAATTTATTTGATTAATCACTACAGTCTTTATGTATATTTGAATAAATAATATATGTGTGTGTGTGAAATATTAGTTTACAGAAAATATATTTACTTATCTATGTATTGACAGACCATTTGGAATAATTATTTCCTTACCCTTACTATTTCCATAAAGCTCATCAATTGAGGACCACTGAATTAGAGGTTTTTGATAATGACATAGCCCTCAGTGAGCTTTTATTACTAAAAATATTTATGTAGATTTTGGATGATCACCTAAATGTTGCAGAGAGAATGTCTATTTAGTCAGAAAGTTGGAATGAATGATGGTCCTTCTTCTAGGTCCCTTATAACTCCAATACTCTATGATATAATAAGTTGGGGGTCTCTTAAAAAATAAAGATGATATATTGCTATAGTGAGAGTAACAGATTCACCAGTCACCTATTATATATTTGCTCTTATGTGTTACTAATGTCTAATCTCTACCTGGTATCACTGGATTTCAAAGATTTTCTATTAAAATATATATTTGTATATGTATACATAAATGCATATATGAATATGTATATATATATAATAGAAGCATGATATAGTATTAGTATAGGGAATTTTGAATTAAAGACATGAGTTTGAATCCTAGCTTTATCATTTTGGGAGTTGTGAGATTCAAATAAAATATGACATATAAAGTACTTTGCAAACCTCAAAATGCTATACAAATGTATTATAATTATTCCTAATAAATAATAACAATTATCATCATCATTATATTAGAAGTAACAATATTATGGGTAGAGAATTGGCCTCAGAAGTAGGAAGACATAAAGACATATATTCCCTGTGTGACACTAGGTTACTAACTTAACCTCTTGGTCCCCTAGGTAACATTCTAGGTTTATAAATGAAAGAGAAGGTGCCTATGTCCATTGGTAGAGGGATTTCCTCATTTAGTCCATTGGTAGAGGGATTTCCTCATTTAGTAATGTGTGTGTGTGTGTACTCTATCTTACAGAGCTGTTTACTGTAGCTATTTTTCAATTGTGTCTGACTTTTCATGACATCCCCCCCCACACACATTTTTTTAGCAAGGATACTAGATTGTGGTTTGCCATTTATTTCCCCAGCTCATTTTACAGATGAGGAAACTGAGGCAAATCAACTTTATCCAGGGTCACAAAGCTATTAAGGTCAGATTTGAACTCAGGAAGCTAAGTCTTCTTGATTCCAGGCTTAGCATTCTATCCACTGTTATAATCCACCTAGCTGTGTTGTTTTATAGAGTTGTGAGGTAAATACAGGGTATCCCAAAAGTCATAGTGCAATAGTACTGTCTACTATAATAATGGAATCTACTACACTAAGACTTTTGGGACACCCTATATTTGAACTATTCTGAATATGAGCTATTTTGAAGTCTTCTTTTTTGGCATTGTCCTCCTAATAGAGATAATTCTGACCCTTTCCCAGATATTATAACATGCAATCTGAGTATCTTTTCTAATCAGCAGCAAAGACATAAGGCATTGCCAGCAGTACAAGATGCATAGTTTGATAATATGCTCTCATCCTGATCTCAAAGAACTTCCCCTAAGAATTGTAAAAGAAATGACGATTGGGTGAATTTCCCATTGATTGTCAGCTGTTCTTTTTAAGAAGAATAGGTAGGATGTTGCTAGAATATTTATCTTTTCTTTCCCCTAAAATTGTCTTTTCTTTGCAAATCTGAAAAATATTTCAGGTCCTGATCTAAACATGCTCTGTTTGTTGTCTTTTTTCTCAAGGATGTGAGCTATGGTTCATTTGTTCTGCCTATGAGATTTTTGTTACTGTTGTTTGAAGTCTTGGAGACTGGTTTCCCTGATTTCTATGTATCTGGGGGTGGGAGAATTCAATCATAAATAATTGCTTAAAGCTTATCACTTTAATTTCTTATGGGAAAAAGAAAAACAAAACAAAAGCTCCCAACAATCTGGAAAAATGCCTGCTATGAGTTAGTTCACTAATATCTTCAGATTTACATACTTAATAGCCTGGTTAATAGGTGGTAATTTTCAAGTTTCTGAAAAATAACTTGATTAATAATTGCCTGCTCATAGAAATGAGGATCAAGTTTCCTTGAACCAAAATTATGTTGTCCCTCTATTACTCCAGAGAGCTGATGACAGAATTAATTGTGGGTGTGGATGTTCTCACAATAATCTCAGAAACAAGAAAACGAATGGAAAAACTTTGAAGCAAATTCTGAATGAATATTTATAATTCCACTGACTTGGCTTTCCAAACAAGAGTTGAGCCCCACCTTGAACATTCCACAGCATTCAAAAATGTATTTACTGCCCAGTTCCCTTTGTATGGCCCTAGGAATATATCCTTTCCATGAGAACTTCACAAAATTAGAATGAAATGTTATTCATTAAAGTAGTAGTAATAATAATAATAATACTGTTATTGTTATTAATTTTAAAGTAACATAACTGAATAACTGATTAGGATGTTTCAGTGAATAGAAGCATGTTCTAAGGAGAAGCCTGCTTTTAAGGTCCCTGAATCTAACAAGCTAGACAGCCTACAAGGTTTCTAAGGGTGAACACCCAGCCCTTTGCTGTTGGTTAGTTTATGTAAAATCATTGACCCCAATCTGAGGATAGATCTCTTTAACACAATCAATACAGGTGCAATCAGATAAGAACATTCCACTGTTTTATTAAAGTGCATTTAATTCAAAACTCAATAACCCTCACAAATCCTTAATCAGAGAAGACATCCTGGGAGGTATTTAGATGAGTGATCTTCAAAAAGCTGGCTTTCAGCTTGTTAGTATGGTATTTTATGAAACAAGACATTTCAGGATCTTATTTATTCTCTCTCTCTCTCTCTCTCTCTCTCTCTCTCTTTATTTTATTTTATTTTATTTTTTATTTTGAGATTTTTGACACATTGGTTTAGCTAGAGCCAGTCCTACTTTCCTGTTTCCTTTCTTTATTTTTGCCTTTCTATTTGTCTTCCTTTCCTTGCCTTTCCTTTCTTTCTTTCACCTTCACCTCTTCCTCCCTTTTTCTCTCTCCTCCTTTTCTTTTTCTCCTGTTTGCCCTCTTTTCCCTTCCTCCCTCCATCCTTTCCTCACTCCTTCTTTTCTTCCCTTCCTCCTTCTCTTCCTCCCTTTCTCCCTTCCTCCCTTCCTCCCTTCCTTCCTTCTCTCCCTCCTTCCTGAGGTTAAGGTTTTTTGGATATAAGCATTGTCAGGATCACATTTGGAAAAGCGAGTCTTTTCCTGAGGATTTCTGCATGTAGAGCGGAGGATACGAGTGGAAATTTGTGTGTGGTATGCCAGGGACACCTTTTTCCCCCTGCACAACAAGGGTTCTCCTGGGGGCTATGTGCACAATCTCCTTATCTAGGACATTTGGAATAGATGAAGAGGAAAGACACTGAGGAGGCAATTATCTAGTTTCCAGACTTTATTTAGAATCCAAACAATACTTACTGAATAAACAGTGAAGACCTCACAGGCTCTTGAAGCCTAGGTAGTTAGGATCTTTTTCAGGTGATCCTCAGCAGGCAATGTTGAGAAATTGTAATTTGGAGCAGCTGAGTCAAGCCCTGATTTAGAGTCATTTCAGTTCAAGTGAAGCTTGTTGACAACATGAGGCTTAGAGTTTAAGTACACCTCCAGGTATTTCTTGGCTCACTGTTTTATGGGCTCTATTCCCTGGACACAGACTGTTCCTTTAACCTTGGAAAGATCATCCTGGAAATAAATGCTTATGTAGGGTTAGGGAGACAGGGGACAAGGTAAGGGTTACTAACTCAAATCTATCACTAGTGCTATTATTGAACTTCAGACAGAGGCCATTTAATCTAACCATTTTATTTTGCAGATGAGGAAACTAAGGGCTAGAGGGTTAAAATGGCTTTTCCAATGTTACATTAGCAATGTCAGAGAGAGGATGCAAACTCTGATTCTCTGACTCCAGAGCTAATATTCTTTGCTCTATACCATGCTGCCTCTCCTAATGGAAAAGCAATAGGAAGTAAATATAATGGGAAGAGCACTAGTCTTAAAGTTAGAAGCATTAGTTCCCCCTTTTCCCCCCTTTTTGGATTTGATTTCCCCATCTGTCATTCTTAGGCTTTTAGAGAAGACCAAATGGGATGATATATGTGCAAGTACTTATCTATAACAGAATAAACATTTGTTAGTATTATCTTTTCAGCTAAACAATATTACATAATTATAATTACTCTTTCAGTAAGAGAATGCTCTGTTTTCCAGATCTAAGGATTATCCATTGATTTTTTTTTTTCTCTCAAGCATAAAAACTCTCCTATTAAATGGTGAAAAGATCCCATCTATTTCTCCTCAGAATCCTCTCTTGATTTATATAGACCAATTTTATTGAAGGAACAATCTTGATTATTATTTTTTGGGGGAGGGGTGCTTTGGTTTGTGGTTGTTTTTTGGCCAGAGCATTGTGGTTGGGCAGCTTTTATCTTGATTGGAAATAGCTTAAAAACACTAATTTATACTCCTTATTCTTATTTTTTTATTTCCATTTTATTTATTAAGTAGCTATATAAAGCACATTAACTTTTTGTGGAATAATCTTAGATAATTAAATGACTGAAAATCGATAGGAACTACTGATTTTTAAAAAATGTATAATTTAACGTGAGTCATACATATCCTGACATACAAGTAATGATGTGCTGTACAATAGAAAGTCATTCAAAACATATGATGTCTGTTCTCTCTCTCAGGAAGTCCAAATATCTAAGAAGACACAGGATGGAATTCCACAACCCAGAATATGTATTTCAAAGTAGAGAAGCTTTTACTTCTTGACCTACCCATCTTACTTAGAAGCTCTGTCATTCTGAGTCACAAAGAGAAGTGTCATAATATAGGAAGGAGAGAATGACATCTAAGCTGCTACTATAGCCTTAGGAGTGAGGGAGCCAGACAGCAAAGCCATCTTTAGGTGGGTTCAGGGCTGAGACTAGGTTAATTCCCATAGAATGGGGCTCCCTCTGACGTTTTCTCTCATTGAATGTACATGAGTGGAGTCTGGTTCACTATGACTATTATGAGCAGCCTGAAAGGGGAAGAGATTGTTAAAATGAGGTGACATGCAAGACATATAAAATAAAGAAGAAAGTTGGAATGTAAGATTGTTCTATACACACAGGTAAATTCAATCCCCTTTTTATCTGCTGATTATTTGCATATGAGCCTCCTGCCTTTCTTTATTCCCCCAGCACCAGCTGTTCACTTATACCATCTTCTTTTTCCCATATGCTCCCTCCCCGAGGCCCTAGCAACTTGTTCTTCTCAGCAACAGTCAGGGGTTTTTTTCTAGAAGGATATCTGGGAGTTCACACATCTGAACACAAAGGAAATATGGGAGAATGGTGATGGCACCATGGAGCCAAGGGGGAGAAAACAAAAATAACTTATCTGTCTGCTACACAGGTTTTCAGGAGTCCAATCTCTTACTTGCAATTTATTCATCCATTCATTCATCCAAACAATGTTTATTAAATATTTACTATGCACTTGGAATTGTATCACCACCACACAGTCCTGGAATTTGAGAGTTCTGAAGGAGCTGGGTGTACATCTAGTCCAGAATTTACACAAGAGAAAATCTCTGCTATAACACACATGATGACTGGCCATCCAGTCTCTGTTTTGAAATTTCTCAAGAGGGGAAACTGTCACCTCTGAAGAAAGTATAATGGATAAATACAATGAGTAGGACATTTTTCCTGGCACTGAGACCAAGCTGGTCTCTTCTGCACATCCACCCATAAACTCTTGGGGCTGAGCATAACAAGTTTAATGCCCTGTTCTTTGGAGTGATCCTCATGTCATGAAGTGAAGGTCCTTGGTCATCCTTGTTGACTTTCTCTGTCCACTCTTTAGTATTTCTGTGTCCCTCCTGAACCAACTGTTTGCTTGCTTCATCTTCACCTTCCTATATGCTCCTTTCCCTGTAGCTCCAACAACCTGGTTACCTTAGCAGCCATTATGGGACATAAAGTATAAAAAAACCAAAAAAAGTAGAACTTGTTCTCTAGGAAAGGAGATTGGAGAAAACTAAACGTGTAATAAATTACATCTGAAACCATTCTCCTAAGTCTCACAGTTAGACCATAGCCAACAAAGTCAGTCACATGTTACTAGTGTTAGGCTGCTTGCTGCTATAAACTTTCAGAGACACACCCAGAATTTAAAGGAGAGGTCTGGAGCAGGAGGCAAAATGGGCTGAAATGCCAGAGCTGTGTTCTAATTTTAGCATAAAGAATCCAGTGTTTGAGTACTGGGTGGGGTTGGAATGCCTCTCCTCATTAGCTAGAGTACCACTGAGGCTTTCCCTTGCAGATTTTTTTTTTTTCCATCTTTTCTCTGGAATCTCATCTTAACAGCAATAAATTAATTTCTCCTCTCCTCCCCCCACGCCAATAAAATGCTTTAAATAAGCCACTTAAAAATTCATGTCCAGATGCCTTGTAGTGACCACAAAAATCCTTCTTCAACATTGCTCCCTGAAATTCTTTCCAAAAGGCTGTACCAATAGACATAGATGAGCACAGGTAGAGACATCAACTTAGCTAAAGAGCACTTTGGCAACTGGGTGACAGGGTTCACCAAAGGAAATGGGAAAACACAGGTGCATAGTCTCAGTTTAGCCCAGTAGAGAATTAAAATCTATTTTTAATCAGAGATATAGCATTAAACTATGGAGTGCATGCTTACTATGAGCAGTTGCAGCTGACTGGGGCCAAGCAGTTTTGCTTTATTTATTTTACTCTGGTACAGTTCTCTGGCTAAAAAAAAAAAAAAAATTCTTAATACCTCGTAGCTCAAAATAACCTGAAGGTAGCATGTCAAACTCTTTAACATTTTCAAAAATAGGAATTTCTCTATCTGAGGTGGGGACATATCTTGAAAGATGTGATCGAATCCTCTGTGGAGTCATTCCCAGAGGAAAAATAGACTAGCAGAGGTAGCTAGAAATTTGGAAATTAGAGAACGGGAACTCTTATAGAAAAGAGACCTTTGACTTTATGAGTGACAGGCCTTTAGCAAAACAGATAGCATATGAGTCTCTTTGATAGTACAATATACTGTAAAGTTGTCTCTCAGTGAAAGAGAGCCCCTTTCTTGCTTTAATACCATTCTGGGAAAACATTGACTTAAAGCAGTGTGTTACAGTAAAGGGGGAGATATGAATAAATTAAAGGGGAAAAAACCCCAGGTTTCTAGGGAGGGATGTGGGGAAAGAATATGCAAGTAATGATCAAAATGAAGTTCCAGGAATTCATATGAAATATATAAACTCAATGTGGTGAGCATTAAGGTCTGAATGATTTTTTTTCCCATTTTATTCCCATGTATGTGCATTTAGGTGTATGAATAGATATATATATTCAGACTGTAACTACCACAGCAGATAAAGCATTTATTAAATGCTTGATATGTGCTAGGCACTGTGTTAAGTGCTAGGAATACAGATATAAAAGAATAAGAGACTCTGTCCTTGAAGAATATATATCCTAATGAGAGAAGATAATTTATAACAGTGGAGAATGGGTCACAGTGAGAAGTGACTTGAAGGCCCGAGCCCTTGAAAAACAGAGGAAAGTCTTATTTATCAGGGAATAAGTTTCTGAGGTTAGAGTTGAACTCGGATTCTCCTGACTCCAGGCCTGGAACTCTGTCCATTGCGCCACATATGGTTAGATTGACATCTGGTTCTGCTGCATCCTTATGTCTCCATCCTAGCCCTGCTGATTTTTTTCCCCCAGGTAAAAATATTTAGTTTTAGCTCTGTATGCATAAATGTGATTGTGTGTACACGTTTAAAATTGCATGTATGACTCTTGTGAAATGCAATAAACATAAACAAATTTGAATCCTTTAGTTCCTAGTTGCTGTCAATTAACTACTTTCTCTTAATACAAATCACCTGATTTTCAAGTTTCAGTGGTTACCTTTTGGCATGCCTACAATCTATACCACTTGGAACAGTAACAGTGTTGTTATGGCTACAGGCAGCTTCTCTCCCTCTGCTGGGGCATTCCCTCTCTTTTATAGAACTTTTGGAGGTCAAGCATGTGTGTTTTCAGAGAACTAAGCTTCTAAACCAAGTGCATCATTAGTTCTACCTGAAACCTGCAAAAGATAAGAGCATGCTTTGTTTTCTGAAGCCTAAAGGCTTGGTCTAATGGTATTCTGAGCATCCTTAGGCCTCGTACTTCTATTCAGGAAAGTATGTGGAAATAAGTTTTGGAATGGCAGCCTCAATGCTTTTCAAATGCTGAGGGTATAGCCCTCAGCAAGTCCAATGATGGTTCACTCCGTTTCTCTGTTTTTAAAACAGAGAGAATAACATCTAGACTACCTATTTTTTCAGGATTGTTATGAAAAAGAAAAAAGCAAAATAACAGTGAGACTAAAGATGGACCTCTACTTGGGAAACTGAGTTCAAAACCCTCAGACACAAGCTACTTGCCCTGGGAAAGTTACTTAAACTTCAGTCTGCCTCAGTTTCCTCATCTTTAAAATGGGGATAATAAAAACATTTGCCTCCCAGGATTATGTAGAGGATAAAGTGAAAGGACATTTGTTAAGTGTCTTTTTTAACTTTAAATGCTACATAAATGGTAGCTATCATTTAGAAAGCACTTGCAAACCTCGAGGCCCTTTGAAGAAACTTTCAGTTTGTTGTTAATAGATTATGGCAGCTGTGACCATTCTTTCCCTTGACTTAGAACCCTTATCCTAGTCATCCTCCCAGGACATAGATTCTGAGACACTTACTTAGCTAGGAGCTGCTGCTGGCTGACTAAGAGATATGGCATTTCTATAATTTCCATTAATCCTTGCCTGAAGGCAAAGGCTAAATAGGAGGTGGTAGGAGAAATATTTGGGTTCACTTTATGGAAAAAGTTACCATAGGAAATTTATGCCATTTTTGAAGACAGATGCTGGAGGGGAGTTGTATAAAGAAGACTCACTTCTCTCTGGAAAGGAAATATCAAGCTTTGTTGGGCAAGAAGGTACAAAGGAGTGATGCAAAAGAAAAAGAAAACACCATTTCTGTTCTTGAGATTACTCTTATTCTTGTCTAATTTGAGAGAGAAAATTAAAAAAAAAAAAACCCTAAAAATAGTTAGCATTTGGACAGAGACTACAATGTACCAGGTTCTGCTTTGCAAATATTTTATTTTGATCCTTACAGCAATCCAGTGTGATAGGTACTATTGGTATCCCCCTTTTTTCAGATGAGGAAACTGTGGCAAGCAAAGATTTAAGTGACTTGCCCAGGGTCACAGCTAAATATGTGGCTCAGGCTGTTTTTGAACTTGGGGGTTTTCCTGAATCCAGGCCTATTTCTCTCTCTACTATACCACTTAGCTTCTTAACATATAAGAAACAATTAGAAAATATAAACATGCACATACAATGATGCAGTGTTAAAAATGCTACAGAAATTAACTTCTCCAGCTCAAATTCTGACTACTAGGCAGGCTTCATATTATAGTGGATAAAGTGCTAGAGTTGAGAGACAAGAAGACTGAGATTCAGATCCTGCCTCAAACCCTTTCTGGTTATATAATTTTAAATAAATCATTTAATGCCTTTTGGGTCTCAGTTTTTCTGTATAATGGTGATAAAAATAGTATTTACCTTAACTGTTGTGAGAAACAAAAAAGATAATACCTCCAAGACCCTTTGCCTACCTTAAGGTGCTATGTAAATATCCCATCTGAGTCTTTATTCCTTGTGGACCTGACATTTGATTTGTACCCTTCAGATAATTTTTTTACATCATAAATTATTTGTGTCTAGCACAGTGTTATTTGCAAACTTAAGTCTCTGAAGGACCTTGTTAATTATAGTGTATCCCTGTTTAATTTGAACCCTGTTCTAGTCTACGACAATGATGAAATACTTTCTCCTTGCTTGTTTTTCTTATTCAGGATGGGGTGAACACAATTATCTCTATTATACTAGTTTTCAAGGTATCTTGTATATATTTGACATAGTCTTGGGAGGCAACTTGATTGAAAGAGAGGTTTTAAGCAATATTTTGGTAAATTCTCTTTTTAATAATCTCTCCAAAATAAGAAGAGAAGAACCCTGTATTCTTTTTACCTTTCAGTCAATTATATTATGATGAAGATATGATGTATTGAGCAACATCACTTGCAAAATACTACATATTTCTTAGTAATATTCAAACTATTCTCATAAAGGTCTAGAAGAATATGGATTGATAGTTATTAATATCCACTTGGTTACCTTTTGTGGCAACTAGGTGGTACTGTGTAGAGTTAGGAAGATCTGAATACAAATCAAAAATAACTCTTTTATCCTCAGTTTTCTTATCTGTAAATCGGAGATAATAATGCCCACTTCTCCAGATTGTTGTGAAGATGAAATGAGATAATACATATGACTTTTTACAAACCTTAGAATTACATAAATTCTATCTTTTAATAATGAAGTCCATTTCCCCCATCTTATTCTCTTTTAGCACTTTGAGATTCTGTCCTTCAATGTACAAAATAGGTCATCTCTATCCTGAAGCTCTTCTTTCTCAATTACCAAGCATTTATTAAGGACTCATTGTGTACTAGACATCATAATATGCACTGAGAATACAATGAAAACAATTTCTGCTCTCAAGAAGTTTGGAATCTATGCAGGAGAGATACACTTATATGTAGATGTGTAAAATATATGCAAAATACAAATGATAAAACATGATTTTGAGAGAAAGACACTAGTAACTGGAGACAGTAGAAAATGATGTTTAAGCTAAGTCTCAAGGGAAACAATAGATTCTAATGATAGAGAAGACAAAAGAATTCTAGAAATATAGATAACAACAAATTTAAAAGCATATAGAGAGAAGGTGAAACGCTGGATGTGAATAATAGCAAGAAAGTTTTGTTGGTGCATAGTATGCATGGAAGGGAGTAATGACCAAAAAGATTGGAAAGGTAAGATGAGAACTGGTTACAAAAGGTTTTCCAGCTGCTTTTCCCAATTCTGTTTCTTTAGCTGCCATATAATGAGTCTAAGCAATAATTGATTGATGACTTGCATGTCTCATTGACATCACTGGGAGAATTCCCAATGTAAAAAGAATTGGAAAATGGCACATTGTATGAACCAATTGTAGAAAACTTAGGGGAGGATATGGAAAGAGATTAGATAGGAAAATATGGATAAGTTGTGATCTCTATCATGGAAGGGAGGGAATACCTGCACTAATGAGATCATTAATCAATTGGAGTCATGCGAACATGTGCTTTTTCTCTGTATTGTTTGGTCATTTGTATGTTTTGTATGTTTGGTCTCTGTATTGTTTTGGTCATTCAACTCTTCATGATCCCATTTAGGGTTTTCTTGGCAAGCATATTAGAATGGTGTGCCTCCAGTTAATTTTACAGATGAGAAAACTGAGACAAATGGCTAAATAACCTGCTCAGAATCACACAGCCAGTAAATGTCAGATTTGAACTTGGGCCTTTTAGATTCCACGCCCATCACTTTTCCCACTATCTATCTAGCTGTCCTTTTTCTCTCTAGTTTAACTACAAACTCCATACAGGCAGGTGCTATATGTCATCTATATTTTGTTTTCCCTCAAATATTTATTTAGCTCAGCACTCTGGACATAGTAAAGATTTGAGAAACATTTGCTGAATTGAATTGAATAATATCAATTTGTTCTCCTTTGTTTTCCTTTGACCAATGCAGAAAATAGACTATGCTGTCATCAGATAACAATTAAGGTCTTTGTGGATAACAGATCTTAATTCATTTATTTGTGGAATAATGTGATACATGATGGTCATTTCATAATTTGGGGGAATTGCTTTTTTTATTAAAAGTGAATGTTACATATCAAGAAGTAACATTAAAAAACTGCAGAAATCACTATATATTGTAACTTTGATATGTGCTGGTGGTGTTAAGACTTTGTTTAAGGAATGAGAATTTCTTCCATCAAACTCTCTGTAGCTGCTCAGCTAAATATGTTGTCAATGAGGTAGTGATTGGATGCTATCCAGGAAATTAGCCAAGTCAAAGGATTTGGGTATATGTTATCCAGACACACTGCATGTCAAGGGCAGTGGAATGAGGAGAGGGCTTGATGAGACTGACTGGAGTTTTATCTCTTCTTTCATTTTTTGTTTAACCTTGACTTATGCTCATCACTTGAGTCAAACATCATTTTATACTGTCCCGCTATTATAATTCGATCTTTCTGTTCATCTATTATCTCATTTAGGCTTCTCAGAAATTTTGTATTTAAAGATTGTGAAAGAATTAGGTTCAAAGTAACCATTTTTTTTTTTAAGTCAGGTAGTAAGAACATCGAGGTGGTGCAGTGGATAAAAGGCATGGGCTCTGGAATTAGGAGGGCCTAAGTTCAAATCTAACTTCAGACTCTTGTTGGCTATCACATAAACTGTGTTTGTCAGTTTCCTCATCTGTAAAATAAGATGGAGAACAAAATGACAAATTATTCTAGTGTCATTGCCAAGAAATTTCTAATAGGATCATGACTTGTCAGATATGGCCAAAATGACTTGAATAATAGCAAATATGCTAGGGATTGTCCTAAGCATTGAGAATGCAAATAGAGACAAAAAAATTAAAAAATTAAAAAAATAAACAAACAAAAATCAGAACAAGAAAACAAACAAAAACTATACTGTACTCTGATGGAACTTATAGATTAATGGAACAGTGACATCCTAACATCCTAACAACTGTGTACAAACAAGATAGATACAGGAAAAATTGAAAGTAGTCTCAAAGAGAATTCACTAAGAGTAAAGAAAACTAGGAAAGATTGGGAATATAGCTAAGACTTTGAAGGAAGCCAAGAAAGTGAGGAGACAAAGATAAGGAGGAAAAGCATTTCAGATACTGGGGAACTATCCATCAATAAACCCAGAATGGGAAAATAGAGTTCCTAGAAGAAGAAGTCACAAAAAAGTTCAGCTTAGCTGGATACAAAGTATGTGGTAAAGAACAAAGGGTAAGTAGATAAGAAAAGTATGAAAGAGCCAGACTATGAAGGACTTTAAAAGTTAAACAGAGAATTTTATATTTTATCCAGGAGGTAATAGGGAGCCACTGGAATTTATTGAATAAAGGGATGACATGTTCAGATCTTTGTTTTAGGAAAGTCAATTTAACAGGTGAGTGGAGAATGGATTAGACTGGGTATAGATTTGAGACAGGAAAATTAACCATCAGGCAATACTCCAGGTATGAGATAATGAGAGTGATTTCAGTGTCAGTCTCATCCAATTCTTCAAAAGGCCAATTTCCCCAGTGCCTTCAAATGATCTTTGTATAGCATAGTTTCTAATCACTTCATCATCCTTTATCTTAGTGTCTTAAACTTTAAGATGCAATTTTATATGGGATTGTATAACTGAATATGGGCATCACAAAATTATGATTTATTAGTAAGTGTTAGATTTGTTCACCTATTTTATAAACTGTTATACCCAGGATCATATAAAAATTTCTTGGGCAAAAGACGGTCACAAGTAGAAAAAGTTTAAGAAGCCATGAGAAGATCTAAACTGGCTTTGTTGCTTGGTTGATAGACCAAGATGGGCCAACTCTAGAAGGAAGGAAGCTTTGCTACACTGCATCAATTCCAGGTATCTTCAATGACTATTATTATTGAATATCTTAACTATTGAATAATATATGGCTGTCTTTCTCTCATTTTAGTCTTCAGTCAGGTTCAATTTAGAACAATGCTCTCTAATGTTTGTAAAGTTGTAAAGTTGAAACAGTCAAAGGGTTGAAGATGAAACAAAAATTGATACAATAATGTTTGGTATTAATGTTATCATTATATGTTAACATATTATATAGTATAATAATATAAAAATGTTATTATTATAGCTAGCATTTATATAGCGCCTTAAAGTTTGAAAAGTACTTTATAAATAGTATTAAATTAGATCCTTACAATTAACCTGGGAAGTAGGTATTATTATCCTCATTTCACAAATGAGGAACCTGAGTTAGGAAAAACTTTTGAGATTGGATTAAGATTAATCATTTAAAATTGGAACTTGAATTTTCTTGACTCTAGATCCAATGTTCTATTTGTTTTCTCACCTAGTTATCTCAATAGCATAGGAAGTAGAGGCTTTTCTATCCTGTAAAAAAAAAAAGAATATAAACACATGCACATACATACATATACACAAGGCACACACATACACATGCACTGAGTGCACACATGCACATATATGTGTATACACAGTATGTGTACTTACTTGTTTATAATAGAATATATATTTTTAAAAATATGAACAATTCCAAGCCTTTCAGTTATTTCTTCAATTGCATGCATAATTTTGAACTCCTTTTAAACAAACTAGTAATCATGTTCTGTTCTAAAACCAAACAGGGATTTCCAAAGGATTTCCACACTCATTTGATATTAAAGCTGCCAAAGATCTAAATACTCATAACATTCTGAGCTTGAGATTTGCAACAACAAGGCTTTAAATTCTTTTGACATTTAACGGAATTTGCTGTAGTGATAGAAGAGCATTTCCCCCTGTAATTTCAACATATGATACATTCTGGAACATTTGATTTTTTTTCTTTACCCCCTGTGGAAAAAGAGATAGTAATAATGAACCCTTGAAAGGGGAAAGCCAGTTCAATTGGACTTAAAATATGCATATTAAAAATCGACTGTGTATGCATGAAGTGTTGAATGATACTTAATCACGAATAATTGTGTTTTCAGCATTGTATGCCCTTTCAATTCAGTGCTTGACACTTCTTAATGTTAGCCTAGAATATGTCATGAATGGGGATTCTGATATCTCTGAATAGCCAGGCTTGAACTTCTCTTACACTCTTTGGAGTGAAAGGTCATGCCAGGAGTCATTGGAAAGGTTATTTTCTCTGGTTGTCAATAAACTCTCTGATATGATTTATTACTTTGATGTCAGGTGTTAATTGGTTCACAGATAACTTGAATAGGTATTCTTTCCCTTTTCTTATTCCTGACAGAGAAACAGAGATAAAATGGAAGAAGAGGGAAGTTTTAACCCAAGTGCAGGATTAGTTTTCTTTAATTGTTTGAGCTTTATTTATTATTTTTTTTCTAAAGCTTAGATAACTATCTTTCAGAGTTGGAAAAAAACAATTTCACACAGTATCAGAAACATTTTTATTATGTCTGTAATGATTTCCATAATACCATCATAATTAAAATTCCTTTAAGAAGGGATGTGTGTGTGTGTGTGTGTGTGCGTGTGTGTGTGTGTGTGTGTGTGTGTATGTGTGTATGTGTATGTTGGGGAAGAAGGGAGAGGCTGTCCTCATCCCAGGTATAATTGAAGGAATTGAAGTTAGGTTTCACTACCTAAAACCTTCCCATTAGGAACTTTTAATTTTTTCAGTAGTATCTATTCACTTCCATTGGGGGAATTATTATCTTGATCTGAAGTTTCATGTACATTAAAGTATAAATGGCCTATGAGAGTAATGAGTTATTGCTTCCAGAGGTATTCATCTTAGTCCAGTAGAACCTAAAGTTAAACAAAGTATATGTTTGTTTATATGTTGTTCTAAATGTACATATTCAGGAATCAACTTATTGGTTAATCAATCAAGCATCTATTAAGCACTTATTTGTGTGTAGAGCACAATATCTGACTCTGAGACAGAAAAGGACAGAAGTATACCAGTGTCTGCTCTTTTGGACCTAATATTTGAATGGAGAAGCCTGCAAGCACATATGTAAATATTAAAAAATGTATATATGTATATTTATACTTAAGACAATATGAAGAATAATACAAAGTTATCTTAGATTAGAAAGAACTAACAGTTGGGAAAGAAGGAAGGTTTTCTAAGAAAGATTTGATGAAGAAGGCTCTTAAGGTAAGATCTGAAGGAAATGTGGGATTCTAAAAGGTGAAATTGAGGGAGGAGAGCCTTCCAAGCAATGAGAGAAGAAGGGAGGGAAGAAGGAGGAGTAGTAGGAGGCAAATGAAAACAAATCAGTACTTGACTCAGCACAGTCTAAGAGGCCCTTAGGAATTGATTTTTAAGTTATCTTAAAAGAAAAAAGGGAGGATCCAAAAGAATAAAAATATCTCAGATACTAATTTTTAAAAATGAGACATTAGTCACATTCATGTCATTTCTATACCACTTCATGAGAACTCCTACAGTGTTATAGTCCAGAATATTGTTAATAAAAAAGAGGGGTTAATTTGTAAATAAAAATTATCTGCCCAGTCAAAGAATTATGGTTTGTCTGTATAAATGTGTAGAGAATCTAAGATAAGTCCTTGATTACTTTTGGTTAAGTTCCTAATGGGAAAGGTGTATATAGTGAAATCTAACTTCAACTCCTTCTCTTATGTCTGGAGTGAGGCTTGCTTTTCCTTTCTTTCCCAACACATACACACACACACACACACACACACACACACACACACACACACACACACACCCTTTCCTAAAGACAGTTATAAACAAGGAAACATACTGATCTAAGTATTCACTAGAATCATGGGGGATATCCTGTGTAGAATCAAATGAAAAAGATATTTCCTATCATTGAAAAGATTCTTCAGATGTTTCTACTTGTAGAAGATCTGGTTTATTATACCAAGCTCTTAGATTATAAAAGGCCATATCAAATTAATCTATGGTTATTCAAAAGGGATCACCATATTTATTGTCTGTATTATATCATGCAATTAGATGGACAATCCATTGAATTTAGTCCATCAGTGTACATATCTTGGACAGGCGTAGTCATTAGACAGTGAACTGGATCATGAATTGATTAGGGGGATGAAATTGGGTTATAATGCTTTTAGAAAACTGCATTATGCATTCAGTGATCCCAAGGGTTTGCTGCATCAAAAGCTCCTAAGTAAAGGCCTGGTGTTATCAGGTGATATATAAAAATATGAAGTAGAGAACCTATGTATAAATCTTAATAATTTTCTTGACTGAGGACTTTTTTTGCTATTTTAATTATATTATGTTAATGATTGTATTAAAACTTTTTAGCTTTTATAAATATGTCAAAACAGAAATGGAAGAGATCTAAGGAACATTATATTACTCTTAGGCTACAAATAAGCTCATTGTTTTAAGGGATGTTATAAGGTAGTTGGGTGAGGATTAAGGAAGAAGGTGGCAAACAAAAAGCGTATATTCTGAATTACTCCACAAAGAATAAATACTGGAGAGCTCATTCTCTATCTGTCAAAGAAGATGAAGAAAGGATCAAATACTGGCTGGCCAAGTCCACAGTGATATCCAGTGGTGTTATGGAAGGAAAAAGGGGATTTGTCAAAAGGGACTAATATAGATACAAAGGGAAATCATCAACCAATTTATTGTAGATAGAAAATAGAAACAAGGCCAGATTATGGCAGATTAATAGCAAAGTATGACGAAGTCCTATGTAGGTAGTGTCTGGTATGTTAAAGTTCAGAATAAACAGAGGGTGAAGATAAAAGCTAAGGACAACAAAAAAAGCTGTATTGGGGAAAAGAGGAGAATCAAAGGGATAGGACTATAGCTTAGGGTAGATAAGACAATAATAACTGACAACAAATAGAAGGAAAATCTTCACAATCCTTATCTCAGTATCTTTGCTGAGGATTGAAAAGGGCAGAAAAAGTGGCTAATAGGGAGTTGACACACATTAAAAGCAAGTTGATGATGAGAAAGTACCTAGTTATTCTTGATGAGTTTGTCACCAGAATGTGATGAACTATGTGAATCAACTGATGAAATATTTTAAGTGACTATTATGAGCCAGTCACAGTGTTAAGTACAAGACATATAAAAATAAAAGTGATACCAGCTATCTTCAGGAAATTTATATTTCATTAAGATAGGCTTTGTAAACTTTTTAAAAAAGATATTTTGATAACTTCATTGTAATATAACTGCTTTTCTTTCTCTATGAATTATATTTTTATGCATTTAAAAATATAATTCTGAGAAGAGGTCTACAGGTTTTATCAGATTGCCAAAGAGATCCATGAAAAGTTGAGAACCTCTGTGCTAGGATATCTAGAAGATAAATACAAATTCATGAGGCAAATGATTTTACCATCAGTTTTAAAATAATATACACAATAATTTTATTTATAATAGAAAATAATTTTTAAAAGGAAGGCTGAAGACAGCAAAGGCCTCTTTAGCTGAATCTTATTGAGGAAAAGGGTGGAAAGGGGAGATAAGGTGAGGAGTGTCAGAATTCTAGATACAGGAAATAACCTATGCAAAGGAGGCAGAAGATAAAATGTCATCTATGGGGACATGAAAGGCCAATGTACTTGAAATGTAGCATTTGTGAGGGAAAGTAAAGGGAAATCAATTTGAAAAAACTAGATTGTGAAGGATGTTAAATTCCAAACCAACGTGGTTATACTTAATTTTAAGGGCAATGGAGGGCCATTGGAGCTCATTAAACAGGGGAGTGAGTATTCCAGACTTTGTATTCAAACATGTTAATTAGGAAGTTATTCCAATAAATGAGACAAAAGGTGATAAGGGCCTGTGTTATGATATTTCTTGTATTTCCCTTTCAGGGTACTCCAAAAACTGGCACATAGGATCCCTAAACCCTAAAGTTGAGCTTTGAAAGATTGTTAGCGAAAAAGAGGGAAACCAAAAGATTTGAGAAGAATGTACTTTATTCTGTTAATAAAAGAGATCGAGGGATGAGGAGGGAGAGGGAAGAGGAGGGAGGGAGAAGGGTGAAGGGAGAGAGGGAGAGAGGAGAGAAAATGAAAATGGAGTGAATTTCAAATTCTGAGAAAAATTCTAGGATAGACTGATTAGTGACAATCTAGATAAGTTCGTTGTTTTCACTAGGCAAAATGAATCAGCATAACTTCATTAAAGACATTTCATGCCATATAAATCTTATTTCCTTTCTTGATATGGTTGGCAGAATAATACACTAAGGAAAATTATAGCCTCAATTTATATTTTAATTTTGTTGATGTTTTATTTTAATATAATAATTGCTTCCCCCCCCCAGAAAAAAGTTTCCAATACTACCTTTCCTTAAAAAAAAACATAAAGTAATACTGTCCAATGTAACAGTTATGGCTAATAGTATATCCAACTTCCTTCTCTGACAGTTAATTAGCCATTTCTTAACAAAGAGGAAAAAATGTGTTTTAAAAGCAGTCATCTAGAAGCCATGTTCTTAAATTTTTCCCACTCATGATCGCTTTTTGCCAAAGAAACTTTTAGAAGACCTGTCTTAAATCTGAGTTGAGATGTTTCTGGCAGCATCTATGAATGCACAGTACAAAATGCACATGTTCTGTGTTCAGAACCAAGGCTACAGTGAAGTCTCAAGATGCAACACATATAAGTGCTGCCAGAAACACTTTACATTCATTACACATTTGATTTTGAATTAATTTTTGGTCAATGTATTCAAAATATCTTTTACTTTTGCCAAATTTTTATAACCTCCCACATTCAGTTGTGTGACCCCATATGGGGTCATGATCCATAGATTAAAAGCTTTGATCTAGAATGAATAATAACCATTGCAGATGAGCTAAGTATTTCATCTTTTAACATTGTCTTCATTTATAGTATACTAGTTAAAATATATTGATTTTTCTCTACTTTCTACTTCTGCATTAATTCATAGAAGTTTCCCTATATTTTTCTGAATTCTCCATATTAATTTCTATTATAATCATATATTACAGCTTGTTTAATCATTCATAAAACAATGAACACAAATCTGTTTTCAACTTTTTGTTAATGTGAATAATATTGTCACAAATATTTTGTTACACCTGGTGGACTTTGTCATTGAATTCCTCAAACTATAAAGCCAAAAGCTAAAATTACACAATTATTGTTTTGGTATTTAAATCAGGAAGAACAAAAATAGAGAAAGAAATCTAGACATCAGTTTCCCTAATGAATACTGATACAAACATTTCAAATAAAATACTAGCAAAGATATTATAGTAATGTGTTTTTAAAATCTTACATTATGACCAAGTAGGATTTATGCCAGGAATTCAGGACTATAATCATACTATATCAATAACAAAACATCAAAAATCATATATGATTTTTCTCAATATATGAAGAAAAAAGATTTTGGCAAAATATAGTACTCATTCCAATTAAATCACTAGCAATCATAAGAATAAATGGATCTGTCCTTAAATGGATGTAATATTTATATCCCAATTAAGAGCAAGTAATAGTAATGTGAATAAACCAGAAGCCTGGATTGAAAGGAAGAAAGTCCATTATCACCACTATTCATTCAATGTAGTACAATACTGTTAGCTATATCAATAAGATGAAAAAGTCGAAGGAATTAAAATAGGCAAGGAAGAAACAAAACTATTACTCTTTGCAGATGATCTTATAATATAACATACTTAGAAAATAAAACTAAAACTAGTTGACAAATTTGAAAATTGAGGGGATACCCATTTATTGGGGAAATAGCTGAGCTAGTTGTGGTATATAATTATGATGGAACCACTCTGTCCTATAAGTAATTTGCCATTGCTATAGGCAAAATGCTTTAAAAAAAAAGTGGGAAGATTTAAATGAATTGATGCAAAGTGAAGTGAGAAGACACATTGTATACAATATCAACAATATTGTACAAGAAGCAATTGTGAAGTTAACTATTCTAATTAATACAATTGTTTAAGACATTTTTGAAGGATTTATGATGAAAAATGCTATCTATCGCTAAAGAGAGAAATGATGAGTCTGAATGCAGATTGAAGCATAATATTTTTCTACTCTATATTTTCCTTGCCTTTTTTTTTTTTTTTTTTTTTGGCAACATGGTTAATGAAGAAATGTTTTTCAGGATTTCACATGTATAATTAATATCACATTTCTTGTCTTAATGGATAAAAAGGGAATGAGAGGGAAAGAATTTAAAACTCTAAACTTGTAAATAATAAATAAAAAATGAAATTTAAAAAATAACCATAACAGAAAACTGACCTGAAGTCCCACTTCCAAATTTTTGACATTCAGAAACATGAAAAAATTTGTTAAATGACAGTTTTTAAAGGGGCTGTGGAGAACACAGGGTACACTAATGCATAGTTGTTAGAGCTGTTGTTTTGTCCAAACATTCTGGAAAGTAATTTTGAATTAATTTACTTCAAATAAATAATGATTACAATGTGCAAACCATTTAATATAATAGCTGTTAGGAACCAGAGAGATTAAAGAAACAGAGATCTCACATGTTTAACAGTGTTTATAGCAGCCTATTTTTATTGCAAAGACATGTTCATAGGGACTACTTGTATCCTATCTATGGCAGAGCATTGGTCTGATCAACCATAGTTGGACACACTCTAACTTGACTCTAACATAATGGTGTCATTTTGGTCTCTTTGAGAATGAAGGACAGCCACCAACCATATTTTTATTTCAAAGACATGAAAACAATTGCTATAATCCATTGGCGAATATCTGAAAAAATATGTGATATATAATGAAATATAATTGATCTATGAAAAATTACAAGCAAAATGAATTCAGAATAATGTGAAACTTATATGAAATAGCATGGTACAAAATGAGCAGAACCAGCAGCATGATTTATACAATGACTAAAGCAGTATAAAGGAAAAAAAAAAGTTATGAGATATTCCAGAACTATGATCAAAATAATGACCAATCAGAACTCCAAGAGACTAATGAATCATTCTTTCCACATCTTGGCAGAGACATGATTGACTAGAGGTACAGAACAAAGCATGCATTTCCAGATATTACCAACGTGTGGATTTGTTTCAAGTGAAGATTTTTTGGGGGCAGGTGGGTTGCAAAGTTGGGGATATGTATGGGTGGTTTATGATAGTGACACTTAAAAAAAAGAGAGAGAAGAAATAGCATTAATGAATCATTGAAAAATAAACCAATGAGAAAAGAAGCATATTCAGAAGAGAATACTAACAAGCACACTGCTGTGCTGTGGAAATACCACATTAAATATGCAAACAAATCCAAAACTATACATAGTGGAAGATTCATGATTTCATATGGAGCCCTCTTTTTTTGTTCTTGGTGTGGGGGAATGTTCATGTTTTCTGGTTTGTCAAGTTCACAGTGACAGAATGGAAACATTTTTTAAAAAAGAGTTTGGCAAGATATCCAACTTAAGTAAAGTTTTGCCAAGGGCATTCAAGTATGAAAGTGAAGGAAAGACAAAAAACAAAAAACAAAAAAAACAACAGAAAAAAAGTTAAGAACATTTGTACAAAGTAATAACAAACTGTTTCCTCTATCAGGGACAGCAGAACCACTACACTTATATCCTTAAAATGTTCACAGGAAAAGTAGAAATGGTAACATAACGAAGATTGAGGTAGGAAAATATCTAGCTGGGATTAACTACAAATAGAGAAGATCCATGCTGAAGATGACACAATTGTGATGGTGGTGAGAAATTAATATTACAAAATATTTGAAAGAGCAAGTGATCTTGAAGCTGTAGAAACAAAATCTCAATTCTTATTATTACCACAAAATATAAAGTAATATGTAATGTAATACATGGATTTAGAATAATCTGAAATTTATATGAACTAATATCATACAAAGTGAGCAGAACTAGAAGCATGATTTATATAATAACTAAAATATTATAATAGAATAAAATTATGAAAAATGACTAAGAGATTATCAATAGTTATGGATCTGTTTGTCTACTCTTTATTAAAAATCTTTGTGAGCATTGTCTACAGACAAATCAAAGACAATTTCAGTAAAGAGATGGTTAGAGCAAATAATCTTATATTTATAATTTAATAATTGACTAAAAGAGCATACAAGATCACACCAAGCTTATTGTTTTTTAATTATGAAAAATTGTTTAATTGGATAACTTGAAGTATTACTTAAAACTTTTTTTTCAATAAGATGTCTCTTATTTACATATTAAAATAATTTCAGAGCCCTCGGAATGATAGAAATAAATATGTTCAATGAGCCTTTGATCTTTAACATCAGTGTATAATATAAAATGTATTTAGGGTTAGGTATTTACCATTATATTGGAAGAGATCCAGCATAAATTTCAAGTTTAAGAGAGATTCCTTATGAATGGTGAGATTCTCATTATCTTCTTATTTGCAGAAGACACTGCTGACTGAATCTAGTCTCAAAACACTGTAGAGCCTCTTAGAAGACTTATTATCCTTTTAAAGAGTTTGATGTAACCATAATAAGAAAAAAACAAGTGGATAAAGGCTATCTGTTGTCTAAATTACAACATGCATTTAAATGGGAAATCTACAGAGACTGTCTATCAGTATGCATATGTGGATGGATAGTAGAGGTATGCAGTGAATTGGGCCCAGCTTAGAATAAAAGGAGAGTAGCCAGTTGGATTGCCTTTGGAAAATTGCAAAGTTCTTTCAGTAATCCCATGTTTTCTATATTCTAAACATCCTACTGATAATGTGATACAGCAGCAAAACATGGAATGTGACAGATTCTGAAGAATCAATAATGAATTTCACACAGAAGAAAATGGTGAATAAGGAACAACACATACCCAATGAGGAGCTTTTAAATTGAATGAAATTTTTTTTTTTTAAATCAAGAAATTGTTTGAAAAGAAAATATAAAATACTGATTGTAAAGGGCAAGGAATGATGGATGAACAGCCAGGGTGCCCCTCTGTTAGCTTATGTTTAGAGAATTTCCTATGTTCCTTAGAACAAGGAAATTTCCAAGTACATTAAGTAGATAATCAGGGGTTTTTCATAGGAGGACTCGAGCAAATGTTACAAAAGATGGAGATGCATGGAAGTTTGCTATTTGTAGTTTAACTTAAAAATGAATGAGATCACAGATCCACTTGAGTATTTTAAGAGAGGCTTTGGTAATAGGGTCACCTATTTGTTTGAAGATTATTGTGAAATATAGTGTAAGATGCTCTATGAAACTTATTTTCTATGAAATTGATCTTATCTTCCTTGAAGTTCTAATCTTTTCCCCAGGAGTGTTTATTTTGGGATTTATTGAATGCTAAGCTGCTGTTTTTGTTTGTAGACATCTAGGTGTTATTTAATTTCTTTCACTAATCTTTATTTTAATTTTTGATCAATACTAAAGATTTACATTCATAACTGTTTCATAATTTAATTGGCTATTTAACAAAGCTAGGTTCTCTTTCTTTATGTTTTTATTTTTATTATTTCTCCAGATTTCTGGAAATTTTTTGGTCAAATGACTTTTGCTATTATTTTGTTTAGTTTCAAAAAGTAGTCCCTTGGTAGTTTTATTGGAATGATACTAAACTATAATGAAATTTGGGTCAGTCATATGATTTTAGTTATGTTAGCATAACTAAAAGCAACAAATAACACTCTTTTTGTATTTTGTAGATGTATTTATGTAGCTCTTGTGTGTATATTGGTAAGTTTGCTCCTAGATGTTTTATGGTTTTAGTAGTTATTTTGGGTGAAATTTCTCTTTTTGTCTCTCTCTTCCTCTAGGTTTTATTACCACTGTAGAAACATTGATAGTATTTTGTAAGGTATTTTATATTCTGCTATATTGAAGAAGCTATTAGTCATCTTAGAGTTTCTTTACTGATTTTTGGTTCTGATTTGGTACTCTTCTGAGTACCAAATTATATAGTTTTTGGATGGAGTGATTTTGCCTTCTAATTGCTGAAGTTAATTTTTAAATTTCTTTAATAAGTATTTGTAATGCTATTAGGTAAAATAATAATGGGAAATAATTGCATCTTGGTTTTTCCCCTGCATTTTCCTAGAAAGTTTCCAGTGTTTCCCCATTGAAGATGATACTAGCTATTAGCTTTAGACATATAGTTTTTGATTATATTAATGAGTCTCTGAAATTGAAATTTTTTAAAATAAAAAATAGTGTTTTCTTTTGTCAAAGATTATTTCTGCATCTATTGACAGTCATTTGTTTTTTAGTATTTATATAATTATTTTATATTGTAACTGTATGCTATATATTATGTGTGCTACAATGTTAAACCTATTACATATGTTATAATTGTATGTTACAGCTGTATATAACAATTACATGTTAAGTATTTTAGTGGTTTACTAAAATGTCATTAATTCTGTGATATTTTAAAATGAAGGCATTTTCTATTGAGCCTTTTGCTAATGTGTAATAACCTGATAGAAAATGTAAAAAAAATATTTCCAAGTAATCATACACAATAGAATTTTTAAAATCAAAAGAAATTTAAAAATTTAGTCCAAATAATTTTTATGTCAGTAAATAAAATATTTATCAAAATAAGCAAATGTATAATTATCTGTAGAAGGTCTTAGACTTAATTTGATTTAGTCTAGAATAATTTCATCTAGTTTTCAATTCAGGAACTCATTACTGTTAAAGATTGAGAATAATTATGAAAGTTTTGCAGAAGAAACTTTCATTATGAACTTCATTAATATTTTATTTATAGAAGTTCAACAGTCTCTCCCTTAAGTCAGAAAATGGGGAACTATTTAATATAAGGGGGATCAAGGACTCAATTTGCATTTCTCTTCATTCCTCTGCTGACTCACTTAAAGGGATAATATGGTGATTAAGGTCCTGAGCAGAGAAGATCTCTGAATTAGGTTTTTGCTACAATAAAACTACCTTGGTATTAATTTGTTCTTTAATTATGAGCTTATTCCTTCAGCAAAAATGTACAATAACCACAGTTCGAACAATAACAACAAAGGATCAGCCACTTCTATGTTTGTACATAACCAGAGTTTTATATGGGTACAAGAGATGATAGAAATGCAGTGGTCTTTGCTTGGGAAAGTCTGTTTGGTTTGTTTCAAAGCAAAAGGCATTTACCATCTGTATTCATTGAGTTCAGCAGCACTTAATCACATGCTGTTTTGTTGTTTAATCATTTTCCTTTGTATGTCATTCCCTCTTTCATTACACTGTATTTATGTACATGAAATGCAAATCAATATCAATAATTCAAGGTAGAATATAGTAACTGACATAAGAAAATAGGAACAAAGTGTTTTGGGAGTTCAGAGGAGGGAGTAATCATGTTTGGCTGAATAGATCAGGGAAGTCATCATGGAGGGATATCTGAGCTAGTACCTTAAAGGAGGAATAGGATTTCAACAGGTAGAAATTAAGGCAGACATGGTAAAATCATTGAATGTAGAAAGAAAAGGATTACCAAAGGCATAGATCAGAAAAAATGTGCAATATTTTTTGTTTAATAGAAAGTAAATTGATTTGATGGAAACAAATGGCTTTTTATTTTTAAAAATACATGCAAAGATAGTTTTTCAACTTTCATCCTTGTAAAACCTTATGTTCCATATTTTTCTTCCTTTCTCCTTACCTGCCTCATTCCCTAGACAAAAAGTAATCTAATATAGGTTAAACATGTGCAATTAGAAATACAGTATTTTGAGGGGAAAAATCTTGATTAAAAAAACTTGGAAAAAAATATGGAAAAAAATAAGGCCAAATTGTGGAATAGAATGTTAAACCTTAACTGTGGAATCCCTTTAACTTCCTACTTGGGCCTCTTTGGTTTATATACATTATTTGTCTATGTGACATTATCAGCTGCCATGGATTTTATTTTATTATATTATATTGCCTTTGTAAAGGGCTGAAACTGAGGTCAGACAACCAAGCACTTAAGGCTAATTACCAATTGGACAATACTCTATTAACATATGCTTGGAAAATGGCCCTTCCCACTGTTCTGTGCTGACTCAATCTTTTGAGAATTGTGGGAAGGATTAGGGGTGGAGTAAGACAAGCCAGACTCACTTTGGCTGTGGAAGAGGAAGGGGAAAGTCGCAGAGATCCTGTGACCATTCCCTTCACTTCTACCCTTAAAGACCAAAAATAAAGACCAAGGACTTTTGCTTATCCTGACTTCGGCTGATTCTAAGGTATCCAGGGTGCTAACTCAGTCTTTACATACCTTATGTTATATTGGTCATATCACTGTAGATCATTCACAGTTCTATATATTCAGACCAGGTCTCTCTCATAAACTCCAGTCCCATATCATCAACTGCCCATAATGTGATTATGAGAGACATCTTAAATTTAACTTCTTTCCTCCTCAAATCCCATCTCTCCTAAACTTTCCTATTTCAGTCAAGTGTATTCCCATTCTTAAAGTCTCCCAGGTTCATAACCTCAGGTTTATGCTTGGATCCCTACCTAATTTAATCTTATGTATCCAAACAGTTGTTAAATCCTGCCATTTCTGTCTCCTCTACACCTGTCTCATATATCCATACTTCTTAGTCACACAGACCAGACTTAGTTCAAGTCTTTGTTACCTTCACCTAGATTGTTATGGCAGTTTCTCTTCTGCCCTCTACTTCAAGTCCCTTCTCCCTGCAATGAATCTCCCACACAGCTGCCAAAATAATTTTCCTTAAGCACAAATCTATTCACATTATTCTTATTGCCTCTAGAATAAAATATAAACTCCTTTCTTTTGCTTTCAGAGTCTTTCAAAGCTTTACCCTAACCTATCTTTTCAGTCTCATTTTATGTTCTCCCCTTTCTATTTCTCCCACTCTATGATACAGCCCAAGTGAACATTTCTCTGTTCCTCATTTTATAGAATTTCATATCACAGCACTATGCCTTTATAATAAACTTTTCCCCTCAGATACACCTCACAAAATCCCCAGCTTTTCTCAAGACATGGCTCAAGTAATGCTTTCTACCTGAAACCTTTCCTTACCTCTTCCAATTGCTAGTGCCCTTCTTTACCTTATTTTAACTTCCATATATATATATATATATATATACATGTATACATATGCATGTATCTATATACACACAAAGATATGGCAATCATACCTGCACATTTCATTTTTATCTTTATAGCCCCAGAATCTAGCACAATATGATCATTATTGGATCGACTCTTTGGACCGGGGCCAAAAAAAATTGAGTTCAAATTCAACTTCAGATACAAGCTGTATGGTCCTAGAAAAGTCACTTAACCCATTTACCTCAATTTACTTATCTCCAGTCTTTGGATTATATAAATATATTATTACCTATTATTTGAGTGATTGATTGACTGATAGAAATCCAAAGTCCTTTTGAATACTTCTGATGATGAGAAGACTTTCTGATGATTCATCTCTCAAGGAAGCTACCCTACTCTGGTTAATTCCAAATCTTAGCAAATTTTCCTTGATTTGACTATTTCAATGGATCTTTGAACTCAAAGATGTAGAGACTCTATTAGTGCTGATTGCAGTTGCTTCATATTTTCATATTCTGTGAGTCTCAATTACCAGCCTCTTTCATGAAATTTTGCATTAATCTCATGTAAATTAATTTTCTGAAATGGATTCTTATGAAAATTTATGTATGTATACATTATATTTAAATTTCATATATGTCTATATTAATTGTGAACACATATGTAGATATGTATATACACATATATGCAATTATGTTATTTTCTAACTGCTTTGATTTATCATCCATTTCATATCCATAATAAAAATACACATTTCTTACAGTGACTCTAACCCTACAATCCATAGTTTGGTTAGAACACATAATACTTTTTCAATAAAAATGACCATTTGAACTATCTTCAGAAAGATGTAATTTAAAAAGTTTTAAAGTTTTAAAAATGAATTTTACCATAGCAAATAACTTAAAAACAAAATTGTCAGTATATATTCTCTACACAGATTTGGCAGAGTGGAAAGT
The DNA here is from genome assembly GCF_048593235.1 of Sminthopsis crassicaudata. Taxonomy (NCBI): domain Eukaryota; kingdom Metazoa; phylum Chordata; class Mammalia; order Dasyuromorphia; family Dasyuridae; genus Sminthopsis; species Sminthopsis crassicaudata. The sequence goes on along the minus strand of NC_133620.1, from coordinate 127,412,299 downwards.
ATATTCTACTTCACTCTCTTTTAAAAGCCATAGATATTAATTGCAATATCAATGTAACATGACTTATACAATTGACATTCCTGAATAATTTTCTGTAAATGAAATTATGGTTCAAATGCACAAGCAAAGTTTTGTCTGAAGTGAATCCTTCAGAAGTGAATAATCTTGTGATATGAACAAATATTCCCTCAAATAACTGCCTTATAAAATTAACCAGAGTACTATGCCATTAACTTCATCTATTAAGATAAAACTCAGAGGAAAAACTTTCCCTGGTTCTGTGTGTTCATGTTTCCACAAAATTCTTGTATTTTGGAGCTGATGAAGTATACCTTTTAAAGGAATGTTTCATAACAGAAAAGGTAGCAATTCTATTATTAGTTCCCCTCATCCTTCTCTCTATTTAAGCTTTTGTTTTATACATTTTGTGGGCCAAGGGTCATCATTAATGATCAAATAGTGTTGGTTGATTCAACGAATGAGAAACCTCCTCATCTGGTTTAATACTCTTAGCTTCAAACAAATGGATCTCCCCAGTGAAATCTTGTGCTTTTCTGGAAACACAAACAAGACAAATACAAATTATCTCTCTAAATTCCAATTTCTTCAGATGCAAAATTAGGGGATTAGAATAAATAGCTTTTAATGTCTCCTTCCAGCTCTAAATCCAATAAATATGATCTGGACTCAGAAAAAAAAAAAAAAAAAAAAAAGATGGGTGAGGAACTTCTACAAATGAGTTCTTAGCTTGGAGCTTGTGAACTTAAAAAAAATTGGTATCTATGTTTTAATAAATTGGTTTCTTTCCAATAGTATGTATTTTATTTTACTAATTTAAAAAACAGTATTCTGACAAGGGCTTCACTAAATGGCCAAGGGGCTTCATAATTCAAAAAAGATTGATTTTAGGGTATATGCTTATTTATTCAAAGATATATTCAGGAAATATGTGGAAATGAGTACTCATCTTGATTAGTATGTAAAAACATACCAAAGAATTAAGTTGCTTGAAGATTGTCTTAGGAAATCATGCCTGGTGTAGAAAGGAAGAATGTGATTTTGGGGGAGAAGAGGAATCAGAAACTCCAAAAGTGGGACACTAAGTTTTCCCAACAGAGATGCTGTCTCAGGAGATTAATTTTCCATCTTTGCAGTCCTTATTGGAGAAACTAGATGGCTGCTTGTTGCAGATTGTAGAGCTGATTTCTGTATAGGTACCAGTTGTATTTGGCTGCCTTTTGAGGTCCCTTCCAATTCTGATATTCTTTGAATTTGTACACCTTCATCAGGTCCAGTGAACTACCTAGCTAATCAGTTTACTTCTAATTTCCTTAGAGTATTTTATAGATTTCCTTATTGCATCTGATCAAATTACAAGTAACATGAACTGAATTTTTCCCAGGATGGATTTTCATTTATTTATTTTTATTTTTTGCTTTACTGTTTATGTTATTGGGTAGTATTAACATTTTAGGAATCATTATTTTTGTCATTTTTTTTTCTTTGAGAGCAGGAAGACTTACCTTTGTTTGATAAAGTAACTTCTGCCCCCACACTCCAAACTATGGATTACATAGAATGAGTTCAGACTTATGGGTCTATGAAAATGCTTCTCCTTGAGTCTTTTTTTTTTTTTTTTTTAATTTTAGTATTTAGAATTTTTCCTTAAATGCCCAGAATATAACTTGTTTGTGCCCTCACTGATTCAGGTAATATGATCCATGGGTCACATGCAAGAATTTATCATTACAATTCCCACCAAATATAGTACCAAAAAATGGGAAGATATAAGTTTGACATCTCTTAAGGAAAATAACTCCTTGGGTATATTGCTGATTCCAATCATGAACAAAATTTCTCCATGATGAGTGGAGACAATGGGGAAACCTGATTTAATATCCTTCCTCAAATCTAATTTAGCTCCTTCAGTCTACAAATAATAAAATTGGGGTTCAGTGTAATTCAAATGGCTTAACCAAAGACATACATGAATTAAATTGTATAGCAAGGAAGTGGTCCCAGATCTCAGAATCACAAAATCTCAGTACTGTAAGGAATCTCCAAGGCCTCTACTTACAGCTAAAGTATAAGAGTAGATAGAACACTGCACCTGGAGTCAGAAAAATCTAAATTCAAATCATATTTCAGGTAATATTAATAGTTATGTGACACTAAGAAAATAATTTGATTTTTCAGCCTCAGTTTCTCCACATTAAAAAACGAAGATAATAACATATACCTAGCAGAGTTGTTATGAGAGTTAAATGAGCTTACATGTGAATCACTTTGTAAACCTTAAAATACTATAGGAATTTTAGCTGTTATTATAATTATAGCTTATTATTAATTATATTAATTTATATATATATACATACATATATATATATATATATAATTTAATGAGTGATTATAAAGAATCTCTACAAGATTCTTCAAAGATCTACATAAAATGGGTCCATCTGACCTTTTCTTGAAGATCTTTAAGAAAATGCAATGCATGATGAAGAGGTATAATTTGGGAGGACTCTAATTCTTCTAAGTATTTTTTTTTTCCTTCACTCAGCCTAAACTTGCTTCTTAACAACTTCTATAAGTAGTTCCTAGTTCTTCTAGTCAACAATAGGAATAGGGAACTGAACCTGTGATTTTATTACTTTCCTGTTAGGACAATTCCCTCCATTAGGGAAGGTCATTACCTTCTCTATAAATTATAGTCTAGAAGGCATGGAGTCTAGAGCTAACTAAGCATCTTTCTCAGAGTCACATAGCTGCTGGGTATATGAGAAAGAATCTGAATCCAAATCCTCCTGAGTTCTAGATAATCTCTCTAACCATTATGCTGGTAATATCAAACTCAAATTGAAATGGAGGCAACTAAATGGTACATAAGGATCTTTTATCAACATTATCTAAGTTTTATTATATTCTTATTTATTTTGTTAAATATTTCCCAATTACATTTTAATCTGGTTTGGGCCACATTTAGGAATCTTGAGGGCTACTGTGATTATTCTGTATTGTGCTTTACTATCTCTGAATAGTAATTATAATCCCTCTTCTATAGAACAATTTTCAAATACTTGGAGATGTTTACCATCTTCTTTAAGTCTTCTCTCCTTTCTTGAGTTCAAATCTAATTCTATAACATCATCATACTTGAGTGTGGGTCTCAGAGTTGAGAATGAGAGACAGAGTTAGAAAGAGATAGAGTCAGAGAAACAGAGACAGAGACAGAGTCAGAAGGAAAGGGAGAGAGGTAGAAGAGGAAAGAGAGAAAAGAGAAAGAAAAAAAAAGAAGAGAGAGAGAGAGAGAGAGAGAGAGAGAGAGAGAGAGAGAGAGAGAGAGAGAGAGAGAGAGAGAGAGAGAGAGAGATCATTTTTAGTTTGATGTAGGGTACATAAACTGAGCCTTGAAGGAAGAGAAGGTTATTCAGATGCAGTAAGGACATTCATAAACACTGTCTCCAAGACAGGATTTTGCTTCTGCTCAATGTATCTCTAGCTGTCTAACTAATAAATAGTTTAAGGCTCTCTTGTCTTAGCTGTCTGGAACAAAGTAATTGGTTGTTACTGCATTCTCTAAGACTGGTCTGGGTGTGTGACTGTTGGGATGACTTACTATTAGTCACTGGGTGGGGAGTTGGAGGGGAGGGGGTGAAGAGTTGGAGATTCAGGGCTGGGTTCCCAAGGAGATTAGGGGAGGAGGGAATTTTATGTTACCCAAGGCCCATCTGAAAGGCTTGTGGGGAGGGGGAAAGGAAAGGAGAGAAGACAACCAGCCAGCTGCTATACCATAATAGGAGTAGAGCAAAGTTAGGCTTTATTTTTTTGGCCAAATTCAGGCTACATACAAAAAATGTCACAATTTTAGATGGTAACCAAGTGTAAAAAATATGTATTTAATACAGTCTTTCTGTGCAGTGTAATTAGGGAGTCTGGGGAACATTTTTTTTTCCTACTATTAATCAACAAAGCTGGTTAAAGACAATCAAATTGTTTTACCCCATGTAACTGTTCAGACTTGGTGAACTCTTCTGAAAAGATGTGTATGATTTTAATGATTCAGAAATTTTATTATCTGTTCAATAAGTATTTTAAAGTGTTCTTGCTTTTCCTTTCATGTCAAATGTGAAGTGAAATAAATGACTTTGAAAATCATTAGTTGGAGAGGGGGGAAAAAAGAAAAAGCAGTGATGTTAGCCTTTAAATTGGTCTAAAGAGATACTGAAGGCAAACACAGTAACTTCTAGAAATCCCAAGAGAGCAATAAGGGTTGAGGCTGTAGGACAAATGTCATTCCATGTAGGACAGAATTCAGATTACAGGGCAAGGTGCTGGATGAGCTGGTAACCACGTTCTCATTCTTTGTCAGGAAGCTGAATGGTGGCCTTTAAAAGTGTATGCTTTTTAATGGGTTCCCAAGAGAAATTCTTCTGGGTGGACCAAAAGCTAAAGGTAGTATGAATCCTCTTGAGACCTTGTTTAATCTTCCTATGTGATGCAGAGAAATCCATAGCTATCACCAGGGAAACCAAGATATTTGCAAGTTTCTGGAGACAGCTGGATTTGGGAGAAAGCTAATTGGCATTTCTGAATAAGGTTGAGGAAAGAGAACAATCATGAGGAATGTGGTGAATTTTGTCAAAGCAAACGTCAAAGCCTGCAGAAAGTTGATATTTCATTTTCAGCAATGATTAAAAACTCCAAACTCCTCTTTGAAGAGGGGGAATGGAAACCCTGGGGAGGCTTTCCAGTTTCTATTAGGAAAATGCTTGCAGGACATATTATTACCATAATAATAATTATTATAATAAAAATTCACCTGTGCATTTGTGTAAGTCCTTGCCATTCCCAAACACATTACAAAATCTGAAAATATGGAATGACACCATGCAAGGCTGAAAGGTAGCCCCTTCAGGTGGGGAAAAAATAAGGAGATAACTTCTGTTTAAGTGTTCAGTAATGCTAAATGGCAGCCTTGGACAAAGAAGAGAATGAATGGAAGAAAAAGGTGGATTTCAGGTCATCCAAAGGCAATTAACTAAAATAGAATTTAGACAAAGCATCAGGGTTAAACCTGCCATCTCTTATGAAAAATGCCAGGGGATCTTTAATAATCACAAATAACCAGAACTTCAGTATGCAAGATGAATTTCAAATATTTCCATTATTTCTTTGGCATCATTGTACTTCCCTTATAATGTTCTAAAAGAATAATTCAAGGATGATTTGAGTAGTGACCTTTGCTGAATAAACTGATCTACTTGTATAGAATGCAAAATGTCCTCCTGCTATTCCTATCTACCTGTCATTAGGATTAGGATGACTTCACCTTTGCAGTCATGATTTAAGATATAGCTGTACATTAATGAGATGGAGGAGCATTTTGGGGTAAGAGACCACTTGCATTTAAGATCAAAAGAAAAGACGCATGAAAAAATGCATTGCCTTTTTGATGGATCCTGGTAGAGTTTACTCTGAAGCAAAGCTGATGTTTTTTTAAACTGAGAACAGGCAGGAACACTGAAATATGACTTCAGCTCACATCTACTTTTACCAGATTATCTCAGGATCTGATAATGATCTTGACATCTTTCATATCATTTTAATAGAATCTCTCTGTACTGATAAAGCTGTTTGAGGAGTTTAAGATTAAAATGGGGCAAAATCCCATAGTAAACTTTGTAATGACACATCAAAAGCTTCAACAATCCCTCAATAACCTGTAAGTAAGGGGGAAATTGAAACTGTAAAAACTCAGCGGTTTATCTCCTGCTTCCTAGAATGACAGATGGGCATTTTAAAGTGGGAGAAATATATCTCATAGTAGGATTGATAAAATGGGAAAAAAGTCACTAAGATTATCATAGGTGAAGAGTTCAATGTCATTCTCTATTTTCTGGGTCAAGGTTGCTTTTCTGATCCTTTTGATGAACCTGTAGAAGAGAACAGTTAGAAATTTACAACAAAGGAAAGATATTAGAATTTTTATATGATTATATGTATTTTCAAACTGTATCAGGCAAAAGAATAGTATTAAGGCTTATTTTAGGAAGTTACACAATGAATAAATTAATGTAACCACCTGCTACAGGTGCCATAGAATGCTGTACTTTTAGTCTCTGAATTCTCTTTCAATTATTATATCCTTATTGTCTTAAAGAGATTTAACTATTAAGAAAAGGAATGGTCTGCTTGTTGGGGGAATACAGTTTTAGTCTTTGATTCTCCCTTCATTGTTTCCCATTCTTGAAGGATTGTCATCTTTCCCTATGAGGCATAGTGGAGGCAAAGGCCCTCAAGATCCTCAAGATAATTGGATCCCTTAGAAATCATCCCCCTTAATTTATAGATAAAGAAATTTAGGATGAGGGAAATTAAGGGATTTGCTTAAGGTTATACTTTTGAACTGTATTTCATGGCCCCAAGTATGGATCATGAACGCATCCGAAGCAGGTGATATGGAACACCTAGAAATTCGTTAGGCTTCAAAGATACCAAGGTAATCCACAGCATCCTGGACTATCACCAGTTGTCTTTTTAGAAATAAAGCATTTTATTTTCAAAACATATGCACAGATAATTTGACAACATTGACCCTTGCATAGCCTTGTGTTTCTGATTTTCTCCTCCTTCCCTCTACCCCCTCCCCTAAATGGAAAGCAATTCAATATGTTAAAGATGTTAAAATATATGTTAAATCCAATGTGTATAAACCTATTTATACAATTCTCTTGCTGCACAAGAGAAATCAGATCATACTTTTCTCTTCTCTGCTGCTGACTTTTCAGACTTTTCCACTTCCACATTGGTAATCTGCTCCTCATGAAAGTACCTTCTTCCTGAGAATTCCTTTCTCTAGCTGGTGAGTTCTTGGCTGGGATCATCATTTAAGGAAGTTTGTAGACCATCTATACTCACTTCTCTTTCAGATCCATGACTCTCTGGGATCTTCTAGTTTGGCCCTTTATCCTCTCCCTTCTTTCCTGATTCCTTTTATGTTTTATCTTCTCCCTATTAAAAAATAAGTTCCTTGATGGAAGGAACTATCTTATTTATTGCTTATATTTACATTTCCATGTTTAGTTCAGTGTCTGCCTCAGAATAAAAACTTAATAAATCCTTTTAATCTCTTTCTATCTTCTTATCTTTCCTTCTGTTTTCCTTTTTCTCTTTGCTTTTCCCTCTCATTCCTTCTCTTGGATACAGTAAGAAATTCAGTAAAGATAATGATAATGCTTAAATGCTACATTCTTACAAGAATTGCAAATGCAATTATTTTCTGAAGCTTTCCTGAAGTCAACAAGGATTTTTTCCACCTTTGAAACTGTCACTATATGAATATTTTGCTTTGCCTCCTCTCTTATCATGTACTTATGTATTTTTTTAATTCCAATTATCTTTTCTACAGTTAGTCTAGAGAGCTTTTGAATTCCTATTCAATTGATACTCTATGATAAGTGAATTATCTTTTTTCATTGTTTAATATTTTATTTTCACCATTTATATGTAAAACAATTTTTTACATTTGTTTTTAAAAAATTGAGTTCTGCTTTATAGAATGGTTGAATCAGTCTACAATTCCATCAATAATGCATTAATATCTCATTTTTCCTATATTCCTTGCAACATTTGTCATTTTCCTTTTCTGGCTTATTAGTTAATCTAATAGATATGAAATGTTATTTCAGAATAGTTTTAATTTCCATTTCTTCAATCAATAGTGAGTTAGAAAATTTTTCACATAGAAATAAATAACTTGGATTACTTCATTTAAATACTATTTATATCTTTTTGTCATTTTTCAACTAGATGAATACCTCTTATTGCCTTATGATACTAAAATTAGGATAGTAAATAGATTAACCTTATCAAGTACCTTATCATTTCCCTTTCCAGATTTCTGTTTTTATGCTTCTCTTGAGTCTTGTATTTGAAAGTCACATATTCTATTCAGCTCTAGTCTTTTCATGAAGAATGCTTAAAAATCCTATATTTCAGTGAATATTCACTCTCCTCTCACCTTCCAAAGAATTATACTCAATTTTTCTAGATAAGTGATTCTTGGTTGTAATCCTAGCCTTTTTGCTCTTTGGAATATCATATTCTTATCTTTTAATATTGTAGCTGCCAAATCTTGTGTTATCCTGACTGTGGCTCCACACTTGAATTGTTTCTTTCTGGATGCTTGAAGTATTTTCTCCATGACCTGGGACTTCTGGAATTTAGCTATAATATTCCTAGGTTTCTTCATTTTGGGATCCCTTTCAGGAGGTGATAGGTGAATTCTTTCAATTTCTGTTTTACCTTTTGCTTCTAAAATATGAGAACAATTTTCCTTGACAATTTCTTAAAATTATCTGGGCTCTTTTTTTTTTTTTTTTTTTTATCATCTCAGGTAGTCCAATAATTATTAAGTTGCCTCTCTTGGATCTATCTTCCAGGTTAATTTTTTTCCCAATGAGATATTTCATAGTGTCTTCTACTTTTCATTCTTTTGGTTTTGTTTTATTGTTTTTGATTTTTCATAAAGTCATTAGTTTCCGTTTGCTAAATTATAATTTACAAGGAATTATTTTTTCCAATGATATTTTGTACTTCTTTTTTTACTTGGTCAGTTTTGCTTTATAAGGCATAGTTCTCCTCATTGGTTTTTTTGTATTTCCTTTTGTATCATTCTCATTTCTCTTCTTTTTCATTCTCATCAGTGTTGCTTCTCTCTCTCTCTCTCTTTCTCTCTCTCTCTCTGTCTCTCTCTCTCTCTCTCTCTCCTCTTTCCTCTCTCCCCATCTTTTCTTTTCTCCTCTTCCCACAATGGGGATTAAGTGATTTGCCCAAGGTCATACAAATAATAAGTGATAAGTATTAGAAGCCAGATTTGAACTCAGATTTGACTTGTAGGCTGGTGCTTTATCCATTGTGCCATCTGCTTGTCTCTCTTTTACCTTTCTTTCTCATTTGATTTTTCAAAATCCCTTTTGAGCTCTTCCTTGGTCTGAGACCAATTCTTATTTTTCTTGGAGGCTTTGGATGTTTGACTTTGTTATCTTTTTTCTGAGCATGTGTTTTGATTTCCTTGTCACCAAAGTAACTTTCTATGTTCAGAATCTTTTCCTCTGTTTTGTTCATTTCTTTTATTACTTGACTTTTAACTCTTTGTTAAAGTAGGCCTCTGTTGACTTCGAAAGCCTTCAAATATAGGCCTAGTGATGCAATATCTGTTATTTGAGGACCATTGTAACCAGTTCTGGTAAGAATATGTAGCATAATAATTGCAGAATAATGAATTTTTCATCTTCAACAAATCTTGATGTCTACCTAAATTGTTAAAATAATATAAAGATAAGTTGAAGAAGGAGATATGTATACCGATAAAATAAAAATTCCTTTAAGTATTAAAGAAATATAGTTAAGTATCTATATACAAGTCATAAATTCCATACTAAGACACCCAGGGACTTTGACCTTTTTTTGCAAAAAGGTTCCTTTATCCTTAAAATAGTATGCATAGATCTCTATAGAGAGTAGGGTTTAAAAAATGCTTATTGAATCAAATTAAATTTAACAATTTAGTAGCACTTAGTAAGTTGATGCTAGAGATTGACACCATTTAAAATTGTGCAATATGAACAATTGGAAAAAGAAATAACTTTTTTCATATCTTGCTAAATCCCCGAGCATAGATGAACAATATTATTAGAATTTAAGGATGATAAGAGGTAGTATACTATAGTGGATAAAGTTCTGATTTTGATTCTGGATTCTGGAAGATCCAAACTAGATCCGAACTAGAATGAGCTAGGTCAGTCACCTAATCTCTATGGATTCCAGTTTCCTCATTGTTAAATGTTAAATGTTAAATGAAATGGTTGTACTTGATAACCTCAAATTCAACCCATCAGCAGACATTTAAATGCCTACTACTATGAACCAAGTATACAAAGTGTTAGCTATACAAAGAAAGACAAAAACATAATCCTTGCCCTAAGGGAGATTCTATTCTAATGGGGGAGACAACATGCAAATGACTTTGTACAGGACAGATACATACAGGGTAAATTAGAGATGACCTCAGAGAAAAGGCAATAGAATATAAGGTGACCAAGAAAAGTTTGTTGCAGAACAGAGGGTTTTAATTGAAACTTGAAGGAAACTAATGAAGGGAAATGATAAAGAGAAAAAAGGAGCAAAAAAAAAAAAAAAAAAAAAGAAAAAGAAAAAGAGCAGCCAGGGAGGTTAGCTAGTAAGAGGCACTGAAGTCAGAAGATGGAATGTCATTTGTGAAAAATTGTAGAGAGTCAAGTGCTTGTCCATCTCTAAATCTGTGATCTTATGATTCATGCAAATCCAGTCATGGCAAGAACAGATTGACACTAAAAATCCTTCACTGCCCTGTTATGTCATTCAGTGAGATCAACATTAAAGATTGATTCTGGAAAGGCTTTTGAAGAACATAAAGTATACTACACATGGAGTGTGAATAGTTGGAGTCCTATTATTAATAAATTTTAGCTGACACATCAAGTAATAGCAATTAAATAAAATCTTGTTCCCAGATAGATGACTTTAACAGCTTTCAGGATTAGTAGTAAATATACAAGCATTACAAATAAAGAATACAACTATGGGATAAGCTCTGTTATTGTCCCTCTACACACAGACAATGTTTAAAAAGCAGTTGGTGGTGATGATGGTGGTGTATTTTCATGTTCAATTCTTCAAGTCTATGGGGATATTTTGGGCAAAGACACTGGAGAGATCTGTCATTTCCTTTTCCAGTGCCCTATTTTACAGACAAGGAATTGAAGAAAAAGGAGTTAACTTGACTTGAGTCACATAATAAATGTCTGAGGTCAGATTTGAATTCAGATCTTCCCAGCTCCAGACCCAATGCTCTATTTACCATGCCATCTAGTTACTCTTTGAAAACCAGTATCCAGGATGTACTATTGCTGATGATTGTTAAATAGGCTATATTCATTCTCCTGAGACAGAATTTAAGGGGACTTTATATTTGTGTTGTTAATAATAGTAAGGTGGTATCTAGGAATTTTGGGGTGAAATAGGAATTGTTTCAAATAAAGAAAATTCTTGGGTAAAGAATCTCAGCTAGAAGAGTGATTCCCCATTCCAGGTTTAAAAAGGAAAGTCAAAACCTTAAAACCAATCTGATATGTTATTCATGGCAAATTATTGAATGGAAAATTGCCGTGATATAACCTTTATCATTCATAAGGTTCTGAGACTAGGTTTATAGCTATGGAAATTTCTGAAAATGATGGGCAATGATATTTGTGCATATTTCCTTCTTGAACTTCATTTCCTCTCCCCAATTCATCACCTATGCCAAGACCAGATATGTACACCTTTAAGTGCCTTTGATTCTGATATTCCTCATATCAACTCTTTGTGTTTTTATCAAATGATTCATTATCTCTTTTCCCTTTTTTTGCTTTTTACCATTGCTTGTAGGTGACCTCCAGGCACTCTAGCTGAGATTACTTTGGAATTTTTATCCTCCTGTAAGACTAGTCCTGCCTCATTACCTATCTTATCTTCATGAACTTTAGTCAAATAAAACTTTCCTTAACTCATTGCTTCTCCTTTGCCTGATTTTGAACTAATTTTTTTCCTAGAACTACCAGCCTTTTTATTTCTGCCAATGCACTTCCATCTTACCATTAAAAACTTACATCAAAACTCAGGACACTTTCTTTTTTTTAAAGAAACAAACATTTTTGAAAGGTGAGCATATTTTATCTCCTTTCCAGATCATCCTTTAACATTCAAGATCAAGGTTCAAAAGAACCTTTTCTGATGTCTCTAGTCTATTATGATTTTTCCTTTTGATTTCATATAGCCTTTGTTTTACAACTAGTTAATGCCCTATCACATAGTATTTTGCATATTAATTATATGTATATATATATATATATATATATATATATATATACACACACAAACACACAAACATACACACATATATAAATGTGTATATATACACATCTATATGTTTACAAACACATGCACACAATCACCATTAAGACTATAAGCTCAATGAAACCAATGGTTTGGTCTTATCCAAACTTTCTATTAATCCCAAGATCTAAACTATGTTCTGCCCACAGTAGACATAAATGAATGGATTCTTTCAGATAAGTTCTCAGAATTCATTAAGAAAATTCTCAGTGTAGAGATCTTGTTTCTTTTCTGTACAACACCAGGATTATCTGTTCAAAAAGTAATGACACGATCACACAAAAATGTTGGTTGACATGAATAAATCACCAAAAAGTATTTACTTTATACCTACTTCATGGCAAACACTGTAAGTTCTGGAAATATAGAATGAAGAAAAATGTGCTTCCTGCTTTCAAGAGGCTAGCAGTTAAAGGTAGAGAAAACATTCAAAGATAAATTGGAGATAATAAATAGAGAGAAGCAACTAATATTGTGGAGGATCAAAAAAGACTTCCTATAGAAGGTAGAATTTTAATTGAGACTTGAAAAAATCTAAGAGGCAGAGATAAGGAGAAAGCATTAAAGACATCAAAGAATATATACATATATATACATATATACACATATATACACACACACATATATATATATATATATATATGCCAGAGTGGAGATAATGGAGTGTCTAGTTGAGGATCATAGAATACTTGACAGTGGTGGGGGGTAGGCAAAGTATAAGACTGAAAAGAGAGGAAAGTGTCAGGTTATGAAGGGCCTTATGCACAAAATATCTAAAAGAAAGTTGACTCTTAAAACTAGAAGTTGATTTGAATGTGATGAGGTGAACATATTATTTACTACATTTGTCTAGTGTACTTGGTACAAGATAAATGAGACTATTTGATACTCTTGATGCTTTCAACCCCCCCATTTGGTAATATGTAAATTAAGTGTATCTCCATGGAACAGTAGGAAAAAGCCCATTGTTGTCACAGGAGTGAAATCCAAAGCATGAAGGAAATGAATCAGAGAAAGGAAAAATAATGAGAACATGCAGGTGAGCTAGGATTTTTCCACTTACTCTTTTTATGGAAATTGTTTACTAGCATAGTTCCTTCTGTTAGATCAATTTTTGTTGAGGTAAGTCACATTTGTGTGTGTGTGTGTGTGTGTGTGTGTGTGTGTGTGTGTGTGTGTTTGCTACCATAGTTATTATAATTCTATTTCAAAACTCTGAAGGAGGAGGGAACTTTTGGCTATCTGTTTTGATCAAAGTCCACCAATTGGTCTGGATAGTTTCAGCATGTTCCTTTTAGAAATTTAACCTTTATTTCATCAACATATGGGTAAGCATGGGAAAGATCCAAAGGTTACATGCCTTCTATTGGGGAAAAAGGAAAACAAGAAATGATGATCTTATTCAGCTGCTTTCAGCTACATGATTGGATGTTGAACTGATTTTGTTTCTGAGAACTGTAGATGTGAAGATTAGTTGCTTGGGGCTAGTCACTCATTTGTTTAAAGTGTCTGATGAGGCTGTCAGCATTTAATATTGCTTTACCTATGTCCCACCTCTCATTTAGTGCTGACAACTCAATGTGTTTTAAAGAATAAACTGTAGACAAAAGCTTCATTAGAATTTGATGTGAGAGTTCATTCAAAAATGTACTTTTCCTGATAAGCATTTTTTCATAAAAAAATTAAAAAGTTGTTTTAAGGATGTGAAAAGAAAAAGAAAATAAACTTCTGTATGAACATTTTACTATTGACTCCATACTTACTAAGTAAATTATAAGTATTAAGACTCTTTCCACATTTCTATCATCTAGACTATTAGAAATTGAAAACTGAGGAAAGTTAAGTAAAATGTGTAGGCTTCAAGAAAAGGGGAATTTTAAAAAAATAAATTATTTTTCTGTTTTTTTTTTTTGCATTGCTGGAAAAAGTTGCTTAAAGGATCATGTCTGTTTTTCCCCCAAATTGACAAGCAAGATATCTCCAAAGAAGCGTTTTTAATATCTTAGAGAAAAGCTGTAGCCAGAGGAGTCTAACCAAAAATAAGAAACAAAAAGACAAAATTCTTTGGGGAACTATACCAAAAAAAACACAGTGAGTTCATTTGTCAGAGAAAATAAACATTGGGGATGCAGGATGAAATGCACTCAGGATTTTTATATCTATATCTATATACTTACATACACACATCCATATATACACACATATATGCATATAATTTCTCACACATAATATATATATATATATATATATATATATATATATATCTTCAGAAGTATGATAAAGGGTTTTGATATACTCTTATCTTGAACTTTTGGCTGAAGTCACAATAAAAGTAGGAAAAATGGCATGTAAATTCAATTAAGAAGTTCATTCATATGTGTGGAACTTTGTTGTTATCTTTCTTCAAATTTTCTTTAATTTTCAATTCAGAAGACATTTCTGAGGTTCCTCCTATGTGCAATGAAAAACAATCTCTGGTCTCACAGAGCACCAAGATCTCCTGAAACTTCCACTTAATACATTTTACCACATGCACACCCTTTATTATTATGAGTATATGCTGTTGCTGTTACATGTTAATTGGAAATACAAAAATTTGGAATGAATCTTGCAATCTTTATAATCTCTATCATTTAAACCATCTGTCGCATCTATTTTGCTTACCCATAGATCTAAATGTATCATTTATATGCTCAAAACCCTTTACAGGTTCTCCATTCCATTCCCAGTAAAGTCAATAAAATTTGAACTTATTTTCCTAGAAGTTAAAACTTTTTCAATCCATTGTCACTCTATCTTTCTCCTCTAGCATGCATATATGTATGTTTCATTTAATAAGTATTTCTCTACACCTACATTTCCTATTTCCTTTTATGTGTACTGTATGAGCAAGCTCAAATGGATTGTTCATTCCCTTCCAACCCCTTAAATCCTTATAAAATCTTACCTCTTCATTTTTGCATCCCTATGTCTAGAATTCCACACTTCTTCCTCTTCTATCTAACTTTAAAATTCAACATCTCTTTCAGGGAATAATATCTGTTCCTTTTAGTCAAGGAAACCTTTCTCCTTTTAGCATTATTTATTTGCTTGGTCTTTATACGGTGTCCCAAAAGTTTGGGGTACCTCACAAGCTTATATACTTAAATATACAAAGCTTTTGTGTTTTTATCAGTTTGGGAAATTCTAACTTTGTGAGTTTCATCCAAGCCACTTCCACCCAAGCCATTGCAAATCACAATTCACTTACTGCTCACTGGATAAGTCCAAGATAGTTTTGAGAACCACATAAAAGCACATACTATGTGCACTATTTATTAAGTACTTAGTATATGCCAGCCACTGCACTCATCAGGGATACAAATACAAGCAAATAGAAAGACAATTCTTGCCCTCAAGAGGCTTATATTTCAAATGTAGGAGGCAATAAGTTATAAAATAGAGCTGAATAACTGAAGGAAAGCTTCACCTGTGCAGAAGTCAAGGAAAGGATGGTAGCAAAATTCAGAGAGTAAGAAAGACATCCAGGAAGGGAATAAAACTGGCCTCATGCTCTCTGCAAAATGCAGGTATTAGAAGGAATTCATCAGTAGGAGAAAGGAAATTAAGCGACTTTCCCAGGGTCACTCACCTTATAAGTATATGAGAGAATTTAAACCCAGACTCCCCTAAATTCAAGTCCAAACTTCAATACTATCTATGCTGCTTCCAAAATACTTAGATGCACATATTGTTTATTATATAGTAGTTATCTGTATTTGAACCACATAATTTTTACTAACTTGAAATGTCCATGAGAATGTATCTTATCTAAATTATGCATCATCTCCAAAGGCCTAGCATAATGTTTTGTATGCAATAGATATTTAATAAATCTTTTTTGAATTATTTAATTGCATGATCCTAAACTATGATAATTCTTGATTTCTGCATTAACCTAAGGAAATCCAGGAGCTCATTTAGAAACAAAATGAAGATCACAGCAAAACTACTCAAGTCTGCAAAATTTAAAGATCTTATCAGAATATGACAAGATCTTGACTTTCTTTGTTCCCATTACTAGTAATTGTTACTAGTAATAATAACAATAAATATTAAATGAAGAATACATTGAAGAGATGAGGTTGGGCTGGGAAATCAAGATACCTTGCTTCAACCATTTGTTTTGTTTTACTAATTGATTATGTAGTCTGAAAGCTAGATATTTCTAATAAGAATGAAAAAAGGCTGAGGACTTTGTTTCTATTCTTCCTTTTGTGGGACAAAAATGCTTTTTCTTTCAAGTTGTATTGTGTACATGTATGCATCATGGACATTCATAGATTTGAAAATATATTCTGATAGATAAAACAATGGAGCTGAAACCCTTAAGTCCATTTGCATGATAGGATGTACTCTATTTTGCTCTCCTCTGTGATTGCTTTTATTATTACTGCATATTCAGAGGACAAGCTATGGGAAAAGTTAAAGCATTGAAACATTCTTACCCAGAGAGCTTGAAACTGAAAATGCCTGTAATTTTCCTGGCCTGTAAGTGGTATTAAGTAATTTATGCTTCATATAGGATCTCTTTTAGTGAATAAAAAATACTGTGCGACCAGTCTGTGTTATCATATCCTCTTAGAAAGAAGGACATGTGTACCTGATCTTGGCAATTATACTTTCTGAGGTCAGTGCTTAATGATGAGTTGGCTAGTACAATTCCTTTTAGGCAGCCACCAAACATTACAAACCTAAAAAAAATAATTTTCAAAAACCATCTCTGTCTAGCTGAGAGAAGAAGGGGTTTACAAGTCCAACATATTGGTATCATCATGTGGTGATATGGGCTACAATTATCTGAGACCTCCAGAAGTCTGGCCTAGTGCTTTTGCAGGACTTTCCTTTCCTGAGGGAAATTGTGTTCCTATCAAGATTTCTCTTTTTAGTTCATAAACTCATAGTGTTACTGTGATGGTGATCTAGCTTTGTGCCAAGATTAGTCCAACACACTTCAGAATTCAGAGTTCCTAACAAGGCTTATGTTTTCAATCTGTAGACATCTTCACAGCACTGCTCATGCAAAATATTCTCAGTTTATTACTGTTAATATTTTGTCAGGTGGCTTTTCACGGAGAGGCAATCATTGCTGGCCCTGGTGCATCACTCACCCAGGTAGACTTCCAGTTTCAACTTAGCTTACCTGGCTTTTCTACTCCATTTCTTTATAGATTTCATATCCTAAAAGTGCTCAATAACAGCATATGTGATTAAGAGTTTTAAACTGGGAGTCTTTACCTGAAAAAGAAAAAGACTTCTATTGTATGTTTCAGATATACTTTCTATGAGCATAGAAGTTTTAAGTAATTAGAGATGATACTGGGATACATTATGAACTATAATCCTACTGTTTAGGAACTCCTGTGAAATGCTGGCATGGTATTTAATTTTAAAGGAACACATTAATTGAAGAAGAGAAATTGTGTACTGTTTAAGAAAGAAAATCTAGGTCTAGTTCTACTGACCAAAATTGCCATCTGTTAAATAATAGACTAATGAAGCTAATGATGAAAAAGGCAAGGATGAGTTTGAAAATAAGCATACAGAAAGAAGTGGGAGTTATAAGTAAGATATTAATTAAATTCAGGCTAAACTGCAGCTTATGCTTAACTTCCTCTGTCAGAAAATTATAACAGAAATGGAGAGTTTCTCAGGAAGTGACCAGGTTCAATGTAGAGTATAATTCACCAATATTTCTGACAAATTTTTATATAATCTGCACTTGAAGACCTTAAGTGATGAAGAACTCTACCTCTAAAAGCTTCCTATTCTTCTTTCAGTAAATTTCTTGGCTCTTCAATCAAGAGTGAAGAAGCTAAAGAAGGCCAAGGAAGCATCCACATACTAATGGGAAAAAAGGAAATGAGCTGGGTAAAAAGTTATAATTGGAGTGTAATATTGGTTATAGAACTTCACCATGCTAATCTCATAGAAAGGATGACTTAAGAAAAGTTTCTGCTTCCATTAGAACTGGGCAAAAAAGTGTTAATAATTAATAAGGACAACTAAGAGTTAACATTGTTGAACTGAATAGAAAGCCTTGATCAATAAAATATCCTAAGTCCTGAGCACCTAGTAGAGTGAATAGGTAAGACTTGTTCTGTTTGACACTAGATAATCTAATTAAAAATGACTTGTAGCAGCTCTAGGAATACTTGATATAAGAGAAAACGTAGACATTTAGAGCTATCTTAACAATCCAACCAAAATTTATTGTTTTGCTTCTTTGGGAAAAATTACTTTTCATTGAGTTTTCACATTGATTGTTATTGTTCATTATTTGCATTTATACACACTGAACTGTAGTCCAGGAAAATTTGCAATTTTTCATATGTGGCATTATATTTCCTGTCTCTAGGATACTGTCCCTCATGCCTTGAATACATTTCCTCCAGACCTCCAACCTCTTAAGAGCTGAGGTTTATCTCAAAACATAGCTCAACACCTATCTTCTACATGAAGACTTTTTTTTAATGCTCTCAGTTGCTACTGTTCTCCTTTACCAAAATTAATTTAAATTTACTTTGTGTATAGTTGCATATACTTACATATATACATGTCATGTCCCCCCACTGATAGAAAGTAAATTTCTTGGGGCAAGGACCATTTCATTTTTGTGTGTATATAATCAGTGCCTAACACAATATTGAACACATGGTAGGCAATTTGTTGTTGATTGAAGTTTGATAACCACATGTCTGTGAAGACGTAGAAAGTAATTTCTTTTTCAATTTTTGAATTGGGCAAAATGATTTCTGAAGTTCATTTTAACAGAGAGATATTGCTATTTCAAAATTCTATAAATATATCTCAATATTTTTTCTGCTTAGTAGAGAAACACATCAAAGCTTCAAAGGATCCATGACCTTATCCATATGAGTATCCTTTCATTGGTGGAAATTGCATGCATACTTACCCTCTCTGTTTAATTTTTGTCCTGGGATTTCCACAAATCTTCCTTCATATTTTTTTGTCTTCATATTTTTTGGTCACAGAGTAATACTTGGGCTATCTGCTTCATTCTTGATACTTGCTAATTTCCCTCCTTTTTTTTGATCATACTTATCCTTAATGATATCTTTTATGCTATTCCTTCTTGCTAATATATTAGTCAATATGCCCAATATTCACTACTCTATTGTCTATATTTCATGACTTGCTTAAACAAATTGTAACTTGGACTCTGGATATACTCAATGATTTTCAATAATATGGAATAACCAGGAGAATATGGTTTGCTTGTTTTGGGGTTTTGTTTGTTTTGGGTTTTTTTTTTTTTGTGTTTTGTTTTTTTTTTTTTCAGGGAGGAATTTTTGAGCAAACATAATAGCTTAGTATTAATGAAAGTATTATGCAAATTCTGTCTTTCTCCAGTCTCTCCCTCATTCATTAAGATGGCAAGCAATATGATACTCTTTATACATGTGAAGTAATGCAGTACATAATTTTGTATATATTTTGCCATGCTGCCAGAAAAGAGCAAGAAAAATTAAATGAAAAAAATTATGCTTCAGACTGAACTCAGATTTATCAGTTCCCTTTTGGGAAATAGATAATATTTTTCATCCTGACTGTTTTGAAATTGCCTTAGATGATTGTACTCATCAGGATAGGTAAGTCTTTCAAAGTTGATCACCATTATAATATTACTCTTATATGTGCTCCTATGCTTTCCTAGTTCTGTTTACTTAATCTTATATCAATTCATATATCTTCCAAGTTTTGTTTTTTTCTGAAACATTTTGCTTGTCATTTGTCACAGAACAATAGCATTCTATCATAATCATATACTACAACTTGTTCAGCCATTCTCAGGTTGATGAACATTGCCTTAATTTCCAGTTCTTTGCCACTATAAAAAGAGCTGCAATAGATAATTTGGTACATTTAGGTATTTCCCCCCTTTTGTGATCTTTTTAAAATATAAAAGTAGTAGTAGTTTGTTGAGTCAGAACATGCACAGTTTTCTAGCCCTTTGAACATAATTTTAAATGTTTTCCAGAATGGACCATTTCACAATTAAACCAACATTAAATGAGTGTACCTTTTTTTTTTTTTTTTAAAGCTTCCTTGGTATTTTCCTTTTCTGTTATTTCAGTCAACCTGATAAGCATGAGTAGTTCCTCACAGTTGTTCTAATTCTTTAATTATTAGTGTCATTAAGAGTTTTTCATATGATTATTTTTTTTAACTATATTTTTTTTATTATATATATATATTTTATAATATTATCCCTTGTATTCATTTTTCCAAATTACCCCCCCTCCCTCTATTCCCTCCCCCCGACGACAGGCAATACCATACATTTTACATGTGTTACAATATAGTCTAGGTACAATACATGTGTGCAAATATCATTTTCTTGTTGCACAATAAACATTAGAATCCGAAGGTACATGCAACCTGGGCAGACAGATATTAGTGCTAACAATTTTCATTCCCCTCCCAGTGTTTCTTCTCTGGGTGCAGCTACCCCTGTCCATCATTGATCAACTGGAAGTGAGTTGGATCTTCTTTATGTTGAAGATTTCCACTTCCATCAGAATACATCCCCATACAGTATTGTTGTTGAAGTGTACAGTGATCTTCTGGTTCTGCTCATTTCACTCAGCATCAGTTGATTTAAGTCTCTCCAGGCCTCTCTATATTCCTCCTGCTGGTCATTTCTTACCGAGCAATAATATTCCATAACCTTCATATACCACAATTTACTCAACCATTCTCCAACTGATGGACATCCATTCATCTTCCAGTTTCTAGCTACAACAAAAAGAGCTGCCACAAACATTTTGGCACATATATGTCTCTTTCTGCTCTTTAGTATTTCTTTGGGATATAATCCCAGTAGTAGCGCTGCTGGGTCAAAGGGTATGCACAGTTTGATAACTTTTTGGGCATAATTCCAGATTGCTCTCCAGAATGGCTGGATTCTTTCACAACTCCACCAGCAATGTATTAGTGTCCCAATTTCCCCACATCCCCTCCAACATTTGTCATTATTTGTTCCTGTCATCTTAGCCAATCTGACAGGTGTGTATTGGTATCTCAGAGTGGTCTTAATTTGCATTTCTCTGATCAGTAGTGATTTGGAACACTCTTTCATGTGAGTGGATATAGTTTCAATTTCTTCCTCTGAGAATTGTCTGTTCATATTCTTTGACCATTTATCAATTGGAGAATGGTTCGGTTTCTTATAAATTACGGTCAGTTCTCTATATATTTTGGAAATGAGACCTTTGTCAGAACCTTTGTTTTTAAAAATATTTTCCCAATTTGTTACTTCCCTTCTAATCTTGTTTGCATTAGTATTATTTGTACAGAAACTTTTTAGTTTGATGTAATCAAAATCTTCTATTTTGTGATCAATAATGATCTCTAGTTCTCCTCTGGTCATAAATTCCTTCCTCCTCCACAAGTCTGAGAGGTAGATTATCCTCTGTTCCTCTAATCTATTTATTATCTCCCTCTTTATGCCTAAATCATGGACCCATTTTGATCTTATCTTGGTATATGGTGTTAAGTGTGGATCCATATCTAATTTCTGCCATACTAATTTCCAATTTTCCCAACAGTTTCTTCTGAATAATGAATTTTTACCCCTAATGTTGGTATCTTTGGGTTTGTCAAAGATTAGATTGCTATAGATGTACCCTTTTTTGTCCTTTGTATCTAATCTGTTCCACTGATCTACCGGTCTATTTCGTAGCCAATACCAAATGGTTTTGGTGACTGCTGCTATATAATATAGCTTTAGATCAGGTACACTTAGACCACCTTCCTCTGAGTTTTTTTTCATTAGTTCCCTTGCAATTCTTGACCTTTTATTCTTCCATATGAATTTTGTTGTTATTTTTTCTAGGTCATTAAAATAGTTTCTTGGGAGTCTGATTGGTATAGCACTAAATAAATAGATTAGTTTGGGGAGTATTGTCATCTTTATTATATTCGCTCGGCCTATCCAAGAGCACTGAATGTCTTTCCAATTATTTAAATCTGATTTTATTTTTGTGGCAAGTGTTTTGTAATTTTTCTCATATAATTCCTGACTTTTCTTTGGTAGATGGATCCCCAAATATTTTATAATCTCAACATTTGTTTGGAATGGAATTTCTCTTTGTATCTCTTGCTGTTGCATTTTGTTAGTGATATATAAAAATGCCGAGGATTTATGTGGATTTATTTTGTATCCTGCCACTTTGCTGAAATTTTGAATTATTTCTAGTAGCTTTTTAGCAGAGTCTTTGGGGTTCTCTAAGTATACCATCATGTCATCTGCAAAAAGTGATAGTTTAATTTCCTCATTTCCTACTCTAATTCCTTGAATCTCTTTCTTGGCTCTTATTGCCGAGGCTAGCGTTTCTAGTACTATATTGAATAGTAATGGTGATAGTGGGCAACCTTGTTTCACTCCTGATCTTACTGGGAAAGGTTGCAGTTTATTTCTATTGCATATTATGCTTACTGACGGTCTTAAATATATACTCCTGATTATTCTAAGGAATAATCCATTTATTCCTATACTCTCAAGAGTTTTTAGTAGGAATGGATGTTGGATTTTGTCAAATGCTTTTTCTGCATCTATTGAGATGATCATATGGTTCTTATTAATTTGATTATTAATATGGTCAATTATATTAATAGTTTTCCTAATATTAAACCAGCCCTGCATTCCTGGAATAAATCCTACTTGATCATAGTGGATTATCTTGGAGATGATTTTCTGAAGTCTTTTTGCTAATATCTTATTTAAGATTTTAGCATCAATATTCATTAAGGAGATTGATCTATAATTTTCTTTCTCAGTTTTCGATCTACCAGGTTTAGGTATCAGTACCATGTCTGTGTCATAAAAGGAGTTTGGTAGGACTCCTTCATCCCCTATTTTTTCAAATAATTTATATAACATTGGGGCTAATTGTTCTTTAAATGTTTGGTAGAATTCACATGTGAATCCATCTGGCCCTGGGGATTTTTTCCTGGGGAGTTGATTAATAGCTTGTTCTATTTCTTTTTCTGAAATGGGACTATTTAAGCAATTTATCTCCTCCTCTGTTAATCTAGGGAGCCTATATTTTTGGAGAAAGTCATCCATTTCACTTAAGTTATCAAATTTATTGGCATAAAGTTGGGCAAAGTAACTCCTTATTATTTCTCTAATTTCCTCTTCATTGATGGAAAGATCCCCCTTTTCATTTGTAAGACTATCAATTTGATTTTCCTCTTTCTTTTTTTTGATCAAATTTACCAAAGGTTTATCTATTTTATTGGCTTTTTCATAAAACCAACTCTTGGTTTTATTTATTAATTCAATAGTTTTTTTACTTTCAATTTTATTGATTTCTCCTTTTAATTTTTGTATTTCGAGTTTAATTTTTGGTTGGGGGTTTATAATTTGGTCTTTTTCTAGCCTTTTAAGTTGTAAGCCCAATTCGTTAATCTTCTCTTTCTCAATTTTCTTCAAATAAGCCTCTAAAGATATAAAATTTCCCCTTATTACTGCTTTAGCTGCATCCCAAAGATTTTGATATGATGTCTCATCATTATCATTATCTTGGGTGAAATTGTTAATTGTTTCTATAATTTGCTCTTTCACCCAGTCATTCTTTAAGATGAGATTATTCAGTTTCCAATTACTTTTTGGTCTATTTACCCCTAACTTTTTACTGAATGTAGCTTTTATTGCATTGTGATCTGAGAAGAAGGCATTTATTATTTCTGCCTTCCTACATTTAATTTTGAGATCTTTATGTCCTAATATATGGTCAATTTTTGTATAGGATCCATGATCTGCTGAGAAGAAAGTATATTCCTTCCTATTGCCATTCAGTTTTCTCCAAAGGTCTATCATACCTAGTTTTTCTAATGTTCTATTTACTTTTTTAATTTCTTTCTTGTTTGTTTTGTGGTTTGATTTGTCTAAATCTGAGAGTGCAAGGTTGAGATCTCCCACTATTATAGTTTTACTGTCTATTTCTTCTTGCAGTTCTCTTAACTTTTCCTTTAGAAAGTTAGATGCTATACCACTTGGTGCATATATGTTTAGTATTGATATGGCTTCATTATTTATGCTACCTTTCAGCAGGATATAGTTTCCTTCCTTATCTTTTTTAACGAGATCTACTTCTGCTTTTGCTTGATCTGAGATAAGGATAGCTACCCCTGCTTTTTTGGCTTTACCTGAAGCATAATAGGCTCTGTTCCAACCTTTTACCTTTACTCTGTATGTATCTCCCTGCTTTAAGTGTGTTTCCTGTAGACAACATATTGTAGGGTTCTGCTTTTTGATCCAATCTGCTATCCGTCCCCGTTTGATGGGATCGTTCATCCCATTTACATTTACAGTTAAAATTACTAATTCTGTGTTTCCTGCCATCGTATTATCCCCAGATTATACTTTTTTCCCTTGACCCCCCTGATCCCCCTCCCCGATATTTAATTTACAGACCCCCCTTGTGACGCGCAACCCTCCCTCTTTTTTTTTTTTTTTTTTTTTAGGATCCCTCCCCCCTCCCTCCAAGTCCCTTCACTTATTCTCCTTTTCCTTTCCCCTTTTCCTCTCCCCCCTTTTAATGAGGTGAGAGAAAATTCTTTGAAAAACAAATATGTTAATTATTTACTCTTTGAGCCTCTTCTGATGAGAGTAAGATTCACACAATGATTCTCCCCCTCACTAAGTTCCCTCAGATATAGTGTATTTTCTATGTCTCTTCCTGGGATGTAGTTTCCCTCTTTTTATCACTCCTTCCCCTTTTTCTGAACCGACCTCCTTCCCTTTACCACACCCCCCTTTTTTTCTTTTATATCAGTAAAATCAAATTATCCTTGAGTATTTTTTATATACCCACAACAGAGTTACAGTTCTCAAGGGTTCTGTGTACCTTTTTCTGTTTCTCTTCAGTCTTGTGGATGTAGATCAAATTTTTTGTTTAAGTCTGGTTTTTTTCTTAGAAACATATAGAATTCCTCTGTTTCATTGAATGACCATCTTCTTCCATGGAAAAAGATGCTAAACTTAGCTGGGTAGTTCATTCTTGGTTGCAGTCCTTGATCTTTTGCCTTTCGGAATATTAGGTTCCAGGCCCTTCTATCTTTTAATGTGGAGGCAGCCAGATCTTGGGTGACCCTTATTGTGGCACCTTGGTATTTAAATTGTTTTTTTCTAGCTGCTTGCAGGATTTTCTCCTTTGTGTGGTAATTCTGCAGCTTAGCCACAATATTCCGTGGTGTTCTTTTTTTAGGGTCTATTTCAGAAGGAGTTCGATGAATTCTTTCCACATCTACTTTCCCTTCTGTTTCTATTATCTCTGGACAGTTCTCTTTGATAATTTCCTGTAAAATAGAATCTAGGCTCTTTTTTTGGTCATAGTTTTCTGGAAGTCCAATAATCCGCAGATTATCTCTCCTAGATCTATTTTCCAGGTCTATAGATTTTCCCAGTAAGTATTTGACGTTGTTCTCCAGCTTCTCATTTTTTTGGTTTTGTTTGACTGATTCTTGGGTTCTCTGTGAATCATTCATTTCTATTTGTTCCATCCTGACTTTTAAGGAGTTATTTTCTTTCACAGTTTTTAGTTCTTTTTGTAAATGCCCAATTTCGTTTTTAAATGAATTATTTTGCTCTATTGAGTTTTTTTCCATTTCCCTAATTTTTTTTTTTTTGAGAATTATTTTCTTTTTCCAATTCAGAAATTCTATTTTCTTGAGACTTTTTTATCTTTTCCAATTCAGAAATCCTACTTTCCTGTGTTTTTTTAACCTTTTCTAATTCACTAATTTTGTTTCCCTGCATCTCCTGTGAATTCTTTATTTTTTCCAACTCCAATTTCAGGACGTTGTTATTCTCTATCATAACTTCCCTTTCTTTTCCCCATTTTTCTTCGATCTCCCTCAATTTTTTAAGAGCTTCTTCTAGGAGAGAGTTATGTGATGGGGGGCAGGAATCGTTCCCCTTTAGGTTGTTGTCTGTTGATTCTCTGCTATCAACTTCCTCGGGGTTGGATACCCGCTCTTTCTCTGTATAGAAGGAATCTATAGTTTTTCTAGCTTTTTTGCTCATACTTAAAAAAATCTTTTGGGGTCTGTCTCTGGGGTAGGAAATTATTTACTTCTTTACCAGCTTCCTCCCAGACCGGATGGATGCAGCGGCCCCTGCGCCCGAGCTAAGAGAGAGCTCTGGGAGAGAGTTCCCCACCCCCTCCCTGGAAGTGCCTCAGAGGTGATTAGCACTACTGTGCTTCGAGTGCGTAGAATAGTGAAGACAGCACGAAGCCCAGCCTATGTGTCCGGGTGGGGAGTGGATGTCTGCAGCAGGTGACGTGAGAAGCCCCTGCGCTCAAACTGGAAGTGTCTGCCAGAAACCGAGGTCCCTAGTTCAAAGGTTCCGCTTCTCTGGGACTTCCTGGAGCTGAGTTCCACTCCCTCCAGCTAAGCTAGGCAGTGTGTGTTGCCTTGGGCCGTATCCACCCACTTGTCAATCTCTTAACTATTCTCAGGTGGTAGCTGAGGCCACACCCCCTGGTGCCGAGTCTGTTGAGTCACCCCCAGGGTCCGGGGAAAATCTAATCTGAGTTTTAAAATATTTTGGCTTTCTCTTCTGAACTGCTAAATAATTAGCAGAGAAGAGCTAACAGCCTGTGCCAGATTCCTTTACCTCAGTGGCTTCTCTGATCCCAGAGCCCCTCCCAGCGCAATGGGCGCAGTGTGCCCCTACCCCACCGTCTGTGCTGGTCTTTCTTATTCCTCCCCTGAGAACTGACCTTTCCTGTTGAAACTCCAGATTCTCTTCAGCTGGTAAGTCGTGCTTCCAGTCCTTGTGGTATCTATCAGTCCTGAGCTAATTTTGAGACTTAATTTATCTAATTGGTTGTGAGGGAGTGAGGACGTTCACTGAGTCGTGTGTTTCTTCTCCGCCATCTTGGCTCCGCCCTCTTCATATGATTATTGATAGCTTTGATTTATTCATATCTTTAACCATTTTTCAATTAAAGAATGGATCTTATTTTTATACGTTTTATATATTTGTTAACAAAATTTTTCACTTTATGTCCCATGATCCTTTTGATCTTTTATTTCCTTATCCATAGATCTGACAGTTGAAGTTTTCCATGATCCTATAAAGAACTATTATTATATCATTTTGACCCTATTTCTGTATATGGTGTGAAGTATAGTTTCTATGTTCATTAGTTTTCCCTGCAATGGGTTTTTTTCCCCATAAAGTAAATTATTGTCCACCCCCCCCCCCATGCTTGGATCTTTGGCTTAATCATAATAATCTAATATTATTGTCACTTACCATTGTGTACCTAATTTATTCCATCGATCTGCCACTCTATTTCTTGGATTTAAATTAAATTGAAATAAACAAAATAAAGTTTCTTAAACTAATTTTTTTGATGATTACTATTTTGAATTATAGTTTTAAATCTGATACTACTAGGTCACTTTCCTCCACATTTTTTCATCGATTCTATTGATATTCTTGACCTCTTATACTTTCAGATTAATTAGTTATTTATTTTTTAAATAATTCTATCAAATAATTCTTTGATGGTTGCATAGGTATTGCACTGAATAAGTAAATCAATTTAGGAAGAATTGTCATTACTATTTTTGCTTTCAATTTCTAATTCACCCTTGAATTCTAAAATATTAATATTGTTTTTCTTTATAATTTCTTGAAATATAATGTCTAAGCATTTTTTCCCTCTTGATCCTGGCTTCTGTATAGTCCAATAATTCTTAAATTATCTCTTCTTGATCTGTTTTCCCATATGTTATTTTTCCAATGTAATATTTTATAAATTGTTCTGTTTTTATTCCTTTGACATTGATTTATTGTTTCTTGATATTTCATAGAATCATTAATTTCCACATCCCCAATTCTAATTTTTAATGAATTATTTTCTTCATTGAGCTTTTGCACTTTTTTCCATTCAGCAATTCTGTTTTTAACAAAGTTTTTTTCTATAGTGAGGTTTTATACCTCTTTTCCCATTTGACTAGTATTTTTTTTTGCCTCTTTTACCAAGCTTCTAATTTTCTTTTCATAATTTTCTTACATTGCTCTCATTTCTTTTGCCATTTTTCCTACTCCTCTTAATTGATTTTAAATCTTTTTGTGCTCATTCTTCAGCTCTTCCAGAAAATCTTGTTGAGTTAATCTAATGTGTATTTTTCTTTGAGGGTCTCTGAGATTGTTTTCATGTTATTGTCTTCTTCAACTTTATGTCTTGATCTTTCTTTCTATGTAATTAGAGTAACTTTTTATAGTCAGGTTTTCTTTTTGCTATTTGCTCATTTTTACACACCATTTTTTGACTTTGAACTTTATGTTAAAATAGGGCTCTGATTACCTAAAATGGGAGGATGGCATTGTCCCAGGTGTCATGGTTTTTTTTTTTTCCTTCACTCTGCTCTTTAAATAGTTAATTCATGTGATCTGAGGAAAATTGTGATTATTACTCTTCAGGTTGGTGTTCTGGTCCTTATCAGGTAAAGGATCTGTTTCTTTCATGTGCAGATCTTAGTATTCCTCTCTGCTCTGAAACTATGATCAGTGCCCTATCTTCTTTGTGACTACAAGCTCTTTTCTCTGTCCTGAAATTGCCACCTGGGCTGGCTATAGTTAATGGAGTTGCCAAACAGCACCTGATTCTGGGCCCTGTGATAATATAGGGGACCCTTGTAATTTCTTTTCACCAGTTGTCCAATCCCCTGACTCTGGGCTGAGTTCTTGAAGCTGTTTTGCTCTTGTAGCTGCCTCCAAGGTCCACTGCTTGTGTTGCCACCTGTGTGATCTGGGTCAGCATCCACTCCAGTGTCATGGACATCTCATTCTGGCCTTTCTCAGCCTGACTTTCTGTTGGTTCTGATACTCCAGAATTCAATTAGATGTTACCTTAAAGTTGTTTGAAAGGGAATGTTAGGAAAGGTCTGATGAAATGCTATCTCTACCATCTTAGCTCTACTTCAAAATAATTTTGTCTTTTAGAGGAGAATCTTAGAGTTATTCTCACAGTTTTAATTTATTTATGCTTTCTAATTTCACTTAAAACAGGAATGATACTTAGTTGTGATTCAGTTCCTCTAGTAAGACATTTACTTGTAGGTCCTCAAACAAAAATCACATTTATAATAATAGTGTATTTAATATGTGTGGATGCCCCTTTTCTGCCAGTCTATTAATACTATTAACATGGAAGCAGAAATAACTACAATAATAAGAATTATTTTGTATTTTTTTTTGTTGCATAGATTGAACTAACCAAAGATCTGTTATTTTTTAGATAATCTGTACTTGACTAAGTTGATAATCAGACAACAGATAGCTTTCTTAGGAATATATTCAAGGGTTTCCTTATTGGCAAAAGCAACTTGTTCAGTGCAGAAGTAGCTCAAATATTTACGGTCATTTCTGCACCCCATTGAAGCACTGGAATAGAATGATTAGAAAATATTGACACAATAGAAATTGGGTTGTTTTGTTTTTTCTTGGTTGTGTGAATAGCTTCCTATTCTCATAAAATAGTAACACTAATTCTTTCTTAAATTTTCCTCTGTACATTTATTGTTCTTCTTCAAAGTTAGAAGTTATCTGAGCCATAATTCAAATAACATTTTTAAAGATTTAAAGATTACTTTGTAATCTTTTCTATCGTTAACTGTTATTTTATACAATGTACTTTTCCTTTTATTTTTGCAAGACCACTCCATTCAAAGGCATTTAAGCAGGTAATGTTATATATTTTGTAAAATTGTTACAGATATAATCATTATACAGGATTTTATTCAAATACTTGAGTATAAACAACAATGCAGTTAACATTTTATTTACTTTTTTACTTGAATCTGAACAAAGTGAAGTTACCTTATTCAAAAGTAAATAAGGTAAGCAATCTAGTAATAGAAAAGAAATCAGTGTCAAATGATAAAAAGCCAGGTGCCAAAAAATAAAGAGCCAGCTGTTAGACTCTATTTTTCAGTTAGAATGATGGTTATATTGAATTTCTCATTTTGAAGTGATTTTCTATCATGTCAGTTCATACAATTTACACTAAAAGAACTCAGAATTCATGCCAAGAAATATCTAAGGCATGGAGTGCTATAATCAATTATACAAAATTAAATGGCTTGAAATTATATTTAGTTTGCTCCTAGATGATTCTACCTACCAAATTTCATTTTATAACTCTTGAGGATTAACTCTTCTCTTAAAAATTTATCTAGTAAATTGCTTTTCCCTCCTATCCATTTCAAGTCTTTCAGATTTAACTTCCCCTAGTTTCTTCAATCGATTGGCTAATCAACAAGTACTTATCAAGGACCTACTATATGTCGATACTTTGCTAGATCCTGGAATACAAGAACTAGACTGACAGGGCTTGCCCTGGGATAGCTGATAGTCTCACAGGAAAGACAATTTATATATATACATATATATATATATATATATATATGTACACTAACTTGCCTGGGTTTTATGTATATATATAGATGGATCTCTCTCTCTCTTTCTCTCTCTCTCTCTCTCTCTCTCTCTCTCTTTATCTATATATCTATTTATCTATCTATCTATACACACACACACACACACACACACACACACACACACATACTAACTTGCCTGGGGTTACATGGCTAATGTGTCTAAGGGGGGAATCTGAAATCAAGGCCCCCTAACTTCAGGCCTAGAGCTCTATCCACTGTGCAATCTAGCAAAGGTTCCATATAGAAAAAAAATTCATGTAAAAGTTGGCATTTGAGCTAAGCATCGAAAAACTGTGATTCACAGCAGTGGAACAATTATTAGAAACTTGCCTTGTATCTAGGGAACCTGGGTACAAATTTTGCCTCTCATATGTACTGAATATATCAACATGGATTGTCATTTAATTTAAGTGCTCCCAACCATACTCTGAATTACAGAGAAAGTTATTACTTGCCTTGCTGGAGGGGATTTCTTAATCTGGAAGTCCCCTACACCAATGCAATGACATTCAATTCTTAACCCTTTTCTTGAAGGCAAACAGAAATTCTGATAAATGAAGGTCTTCACACAAAGAATTCATTTCAGACCTGAAGAACAACAAAAACAAAGAAATGGGAGATACAACAACACTGATAATGAATAGTAAGGAGGCTATTTTTGGTGGGTCACAGCAAGGATGAAGAGGAATAATGCATAAGGCCTGAAAAATAAGTTAACAACATGTCATTTTGGAAATGACTAAACAAACAGTGGCACATATTGTGCAATAAGAAATGACAAACAGAATGATTTTTAGAAAAATAACTGGCAAGACATGAACCAAGACATGAACTGATACATAGTGAAGTGAACAGAACCAGGAGAACATTGTACACAGTAACAGTAATATTGTTTGATAAATAACTGTGAATAACTTGACTCTTTTCAGCAATACAATAATCCAAGCCAATCCCAAATGATGAAGCATACTATCTGCCTCCAGAGAAAAAACTGATATTTGTTGAATACAGACTGAAGTATGCTATTTTTCATTTTCTTCTTTCATTTTTTCCTTTAAGTCTTCTTAGATAAAATGACTAATATGGAAATGTTTTACATTATTGCATGTGTATAACATCAAATTTCTTATCTCAGAGAAGGAGAAGAGATAGGATTTGGTAAGTAAAAAGTATAATTTTTATAATTTATACTTTAAAAAATTGTACTTTGATGATTCATGTTCAAATGCCAATCAATTGTTAATCTTTGCAAGTGGATTGTGTTTGAAAGATATCTTAGGCAGTGTTAATCTTCTTCTATTGCTGCCATAAAGTTTTCATTTTCAGCTAGTTATATTGATTTCTTGATCTTGAGGGCACCTCATAGAGCAAATCTATCTAATGAAGTTTTCATTTCACTGTGTTGTTCTTTAGGAAATTCATTGTAAAATGAGGACAAGGAAAGATTGTCCTCACACAGGTTCTCAGTCACTGATTATTACAGATTATTCATACTAGAAGACTATTTGATGAATAGGTTTCAAATAGAATCATTGTTTGAGACAAAATTACATAATATATTTCTGTATCAAATAAAGCAATGATGACAAATATAAAAGATTTATTCCAAAGGAGAGAAAAACAATAGTAAGGTTGATGATATTATCATAATGTATGCTTAGTTTTTATTTTTGTATTTTAAGAGATAATATACTGCTTTGAATCAAGTAAGTGCATAATATAAGCCTGCCAAATTGATTAGAAACCATTAGGAAAGTTTTATTTTTTTAATTATTAAAGTTTTTAATTTACAAAGCATATGCATGGGTAATTTTTCAATATTGACCCTTGAAAAACCTTCTGTTCCAAATTTTCCTCTCCTTCTCCCCACCTCCTCCCCTCGATGGCAGGTAGTCCAATACATTAAATATTTTAAAACATATATTAAATCCAATATATGTATACATATTTATACATCTTGCTACATAAGAAAAATTAGATCAAGAAGGAAGAAAAAAACACTGTAAAAGAAAGCAAAATGCAAGCAAACAGCAAAAGAAAAAGTGAGAATGCTATGTTGTGAACCACTCAGTTCCTATACTCCTCTCTCTGAGTGTAAATGGCTCTCTCCATCACAAGATCATTGGAACTGGCTTAAATCATCTCAATGTTGAAGAGAGCACAGAATTAATCATTGTATAGTCTTATTGTTACCATGTACAATCATCTCCTGGTTCTGCTCATTTCACTTAGCATCAGTTTATGTATGTCTCTCCAGGCCATTCTGAAATCATCCCGGTGGTTGTTTCTTACAGAACAATAGTATTCCATAGCATTCATATACCATAATTTATTCAGCCATTCTCCAATTGATGGTCATCCACTCAGTTTCTAGTTTTTAGCCATTACAAAAAAGGCTGCCACAAACATTTTTGCACATGTGGGTGCTTTTCCTTCCTTTAAGATATCTTTGGGATATAAGTCCAGTAGAAACATTGATGGATCAAAGGTTATGCACAGTTTGATAACTTTTTTGAGCATAGTTCCAAATTACTTTTCAGAATGGTTGGACCCATTCACAGTTCCACCAATAATGTATCAGTGTCTCAGTTTTCCCACATTTCCTTCAACATTCATCATTATTTTTCCCTGTCATTTTAGCCAATCTGGCAGGTGTGTAGTGGTATCTCAGAGTTGTCAATTTGTGTTTCTCTGATCAATAGTGATTCAGAGCACTTTTTCATGTGACTACAAATAGTTTCAATTTCTTCATCTGAAAATAGTTTGTTCATATCCTTTGACCATTTATCAATTGGAGAATTTCTTGAACTAATATAATCTCGAGTCAATTCTTTATATATTTTGGAAATGAGGCTTTTATCAGAACCTTGAAATATAAAAATATTTTTCCCAGTTTATTGCTTCCCTTCTAATCTTGTCTGTATTAGTTTTGTTTGTACAAAGCCTTTTTAATTTAATACAATCAGAATTACCTATCTTGTGATCAATATTATCTCTAGTTCATCTTTGGTTATGAATTCCAGGAAGGGATTTAATATCAAGGGGAAAAGGGGATGGAGCCAATATGGTGGAGAGTAGACTGGTCTTTGTCTGAGCTCTTCCTGGAGTCCCTCTGATCCATACCAGATCAAGCCTCTGAACTAGTTTTGGAGTGACAGAGCCAACACATATTTGGCATGCAACAAATTTCCAGCAGAAAATACTTTGGAAGAGCTTCAGTAAAGGTATGTTTCAATCGGACATGGGGGCAGGTGGCTGAGTGCAGGCATTGTGCAGGGACCCAGGGAAGTGTGACATCCATATGGGAATCTACTGGGAGGCTTTTAGTGAAAATATAACAGCATTGGCTACTCTATTTTGGTTCAGAAGTCAGTAGAGCAGCAGATTAGCTGTGAGATATCCAACACAAATACAAAATGCAAATAGCCTCTGAACCCCAGAATAATATGGGACTTGACCACATCCACCTAGCTCCAGAAGGAAGTCAGCAGCACTGGTGCAGGACAGCAGAAAGCTGTTGTTGCCATAGAAGAAGTTTGGGACAATTTCCCCTTTGCCCTAAGAGCAGATCTTATTTTTTTTAAAAAAATGAGCTAAAAAGCAAAAAAGAACTCTGACTATAGAAAGCTTTTATGGAATCAGAGAACAAACTTCAAACCCTGAGGACACTAAAGGCAAATTCTTTCCATACCTCATTTAAAAGTTCAATTGACCAAGTGCAAAAGGAGATAAAAAAGATAACTAAAAAAAAATTCACTAAAAATTAGAATTGAACAAATGGAAGTGAATGAGTCAACAAGACTTCAAGTATCAGTCAAAGAAAACCAAAAAGATTTTAAAAAATAGAATAAAATATAAAATATTTTATTGGAAAAAGACAACTGACCTGAAAAATAAATCTAGGAGAAAAAAAATCTAAGAATTATTGGATTACATGAAAACCATTATGAAAAAAAAAGATCTTTCAGGAAATCATCAAGGAAAACTGCCCTGATGTCCTAGAACTAGAGGGTAAAATAGCAATTGAAAGAATTCATCAACCATCTCCTGAAAGAGACCCCAAAAAGATAACTCCATGGAGTATCATAGCTAAATTTCAGAATTATCATATAAAGGGGAAAATATTGCAAGCACGCAAAAAGAAACAATTCATATATCAAGGAAGCACAATCAAGAATAATAAGGACTTAGCAGCTTCCACTTTAAAGGATCAAAAGAATTAGAATCTGATATTCAGAAAAGTAAAGGAACTTGGATTGCAGCCAAAAATCTATCCAGCAAGCTTACACATTATTTTTCAGGAGAAAAATGCACATTTAATAAAACAGATGAATTTTATTTATTTCTGATGAAAATACCAGAGCTGAACAAAAAATTTGATCTTCAAATACAGAACTCAAAAGAAGCATAAAAAGGAAAAAGGGAAAAAATTAACTTTGTTCTAAAAGTTTAAAACTTTACGTACCTATATGGGAAGATGATATGTTTAACTCTGAAAACTGTATCTCTGATATAGGTATACTTAGAGGGTACAGGTATAATTTCATTTTATTGTGATGATATAAAAAAGAAGTGCATTGTCCTGGAAAAAGAGGAAAGTAAAGTTAAAATGGGGTAAATTACATCTTATGAAGAGGTAAAAAAAGACCTATTAAAATTGAGGGAAAGAAGGCAGGGTGCGCCTGGTGTGAATTTTACTCTCATAAGATTTGGCTTAAAGAGATAATATCAGGCATATTTAGCTTCACAAAGAAATTTGTCTCACTTTATAGAGAAGTGGGAAGGGAAAGGGGAAAGGAAAGGGGGAATCTAAGTAGTAAAAGGGGAAAGATATAAGAAAGGAGGAGGGATTGTAAAAGAGGAGGGCTGTTTGAGGGAGGTGTTGGTCAGAAGCAAAATATTGAGGAGAAGGGAAAGGAGGAAATGGAAGAGAAAAGTATAACTTGAGGAAAACAAGATGGTGGGAAATATAAAGTTAGTAATTTTAACTGTGAATGTGAATAGGATCAACTCTCCCATAAAACAGAACTAAATAGCAGACTGGATTAAAAGCTAGAATCCTACATTATATTGTTTATAAGAAACATATTTAAAGCAGAGTGATGCATACAGAGTAAATATAAAAGGCTGGAGCATAATCTATTATGCTTCAGCTGAAGTAAAAAAAAAAAAAAAAGAGATCAGTAGCATCTACTTAAAATCATTAGCAAGCGTCATATGCAATGGAGATAAACTAGAACTATTCCCAATAAGATGAAGGATGAAACAAGGTTGCTCGCTATCACCATTCTATTCAAGATTGTATTAGAAATGTTAGCTGTAGCAATAAGAGAAGAAAAAGAAATTAAAGGAATTAGAGTAGGTAATGAGGAAACCAAATTATCACTTTTTGCAGGTGATATAATAGTATACTTATAGACTCCTAGAGAATCAACCAAAAAACTACTAGAAACAATTATGATTTTAGCAAAGTTTCAGGATACATAATAAATCCACATAAATCATCAGTATTTTTATATATTACCAATATTTATTACCAATAAAGTCCAGCAGTAAGAGATACAAAGAGAAATTCCATTTAAAATAACTATAGGGGCAGCTAGGTGGCGCAGTGGATAGAGCACCAGTCCTGAATTCAGGAGGACCTGTGTTCAAATCTGATCTCAGACACTTAACACTTCCTAGCTGTGTGACCCTGGGCAAGTCATTTAACCCCAGCCTCAGGGGAAAAAAATAAAATAACTATAGATAATATAAAATATTAGTATGGCAGAAAGTAAGCATTGACCCACCTAACACTCTATACCAAGATAAGGTCAAAATGTGCTTGTGCTTTAGATATAAAGAGTGATATTATAAGCAAATTAGAAGAACAAAGGCTAGTTTACCTCTCAGATCTGTAGGGAGAGGGAATTAGGGGCCAAAGAAGAACTGAAGTACAATATTGAATATAAAATAGATAATTTTGATTATATCAAGGTAAAATGTTTTCACAGAAAAAAACAATTTAGACAAGATTAGAAGGGAGGCAGTAAAATGGAGGAAAATTTACATTCCAGAGTTCTGATAGACCTTATTTCTAAAATATATAGAGAATTTCCTCAAATTTATAAAAAGTTCAAGCCACTCTCCAATTGATAGATGGTCAAATGATATGAACTGACAATTTTAGATGAAGGAATTGAAACCATTTCTAGTAATATGAAAAGACACTCTAAATCACTATTGATCAAAGAAAAATGCAAATTGAGACAACTCTGAAGTACCACTACATACTTAAGATGATAGGAAAAGATAATGATGAATGTTGGAAGGGGTGTGGGAAAACAGGGACACTAATACATTGTTAGTGGAGTTGTGAATTAATTCAACCATTTTGGAGAGCAATTTGGAATAATGCCTAAAGAGGTATCAAACTGTGCATACCCTTTGATCCAGCATAATCTTTACTGGGCCAGTATTCCAAAGAGATACTAAAGGAGGGAAAGGGACCCACATGTGCAAAAATGTTTGTGGCAGCCCTTTTCGTAGTGGCAAGAAACTGGAAACTGAGTGGATGCCCATCAGTTGGAGAATGGCTGAATAAGTTATAGTATATGAATATTATGGAATATTATTGTTCTATAAGAAATGACCAGCAGGATGATTTTAGAAAGGCTTGGAGAGACTTACATGAATTGATGCTGAGTGAAATAGCAGAACCAGGAGATATACACAGCAATACCAAGATTATACAATGATGTGATGGACATGGCTCTTTTCAACAATGATATGATTTGGGGCAGTTCCAATGGTATTGTGATAAAGAAAGCCATCTGCACCCAGAGAGAGGACTGTGGGGACTGAGTGTGGATTATAGCATAGTATTTTCATTTTTTATTGTTATTCTTTGCTTGCATTTTGTTTTTTTTCTCATTTTTTTTCCTTTTTGATCTGATTTTTCTTGTTCAGCATGATAATTGTGGAAATAGGTATAAAAGAATTGCATATGTTTAACATAGATTTCTTGGAGGGGGTGAGGGGAAGGGAGGAGAAAAATTTGGAACAAGGTTTTGCAATGGTGAATGTTGGAAATTATTTATGTATGTTTTAAAAATAAAAAGCTTAATAAAATATTTAGGGAAAAATTTTTGTCACAAAAAATTTACTAGAATTTCTTGTTTTATAAAATAGAAAAAAATGCATTCCCGCTAATTTCTAAGTATATCAAAACATTTCACAATTTATAATTACTTTGATCAAATTTTATTCCTATGACTTTGTAGGCAAGTGTTAAGGAACAATGACAAAAATAATTTGTAACATTTATAAAGTAAGTTACTATGAGAGGATAAATGCTTAGTCTATCATCATCTTTATCATCATCATCACCATCACAAACATTTTAAGTTTTACAAAGCATGCTACAATTAGTATCTTATGACCTCATGATCTCATTCCATTACCACACAATCAATGGATATAAAGCATTAAGGGGAAAATTCATTAGTTTTTGGAGAGTAAAGGAGACTATCTGTAAAAATTTATCCCCATGGAATAACAACTTACTTTTATAGAACATTTTAAAAATGTATAAAACTCTTTCAAACATCTGATTTGATAATTCTTAACAATCCTGTGAGGCATATAATGTTATTACCTTTATTTTAGATATGAGGGAATTGAGGCTTAAAGTCTCACAAAGGATTTATACATACACACATTATATATAAATATATAGATGTATATATACATACATATACACATATGCATTTATCTACATGTATATCTATACATATACATGTACACATATACATACACACATACAATCTTTTTTTTTAACCTATGTTTCTATCCAATCCATTCATTGTTGTCAAAGTAATTTTCTTTAAGTACAGGCTTGAGCAGGTAACTCCACTATACAGAATTAACTCCAGGGATTTCTATAATTAGAAACCCTTCTGTGCAGCCTTTAAAACATTACTCAAATTTTGTCCCAATCTATTTTATCAGTCTTATTTGATATTTCCATCCCTTCTTAAGTCTATGATCCTGCCAAGTGGATCTTCTCTCTTCTTAATTTTTGACCTTTTATTTCCCATCATCAAATCTTTATCCTGGTTGTCTTACATGTTTCTAATATACTCCTTTCTTATCTTTGACCCACACAATCTGTCTCTTTCTTTAACACATAGTTCAAGTCTGCATAAAGCTTTTCTTTATGCCCCAAGTTCTTATACTCTTCCTCAAACTACTTTGCATTTTGCACATGTTTGTATTTACTAATTTTATTTTTATTCTGTATCATATTTTTATATGTACTTGTCACCTCCATTAAAATATAAACTCCTTGGAAGTAATTTTTTTTTTTTTTTTACTAATGTCCCCAGTGTCAAGCACAGTTCTTGGCATCTAATAAATACTTATTGATTATTGATAGGATTCAGATCCACTTTTTCCTGACTCTTTGCCTAGTACTGTCATTATCTATAATATGGAACTTATAGATGAGAAAGCAATTCCCCATTTATGCCTGTGTTCTGTGACTTTCTGTCTCTTTGCACTTCCATAGTACTTAAAGTAAGCTTCAAGCATAAAGCAGATCTAATCAAGACAAACTTGTAAAAAGGGTTAAGTTTATCTTTGCTCCTTGCTTAGTTGTGAAGGTCATATATTGGGCTTTGAATATTCATGCTGCATAATAATATTATCAACAACAATATATTCAAGTTTAAAATACCCTCACATATAGGTCAAAAGCATTACTTTTTCATAATGTCAAATACAAATTGGCTGAATTTGGCATTATTTTTAAAAAAGCATTTTTCATAGGATAGTAATATCCATTAGCTCTGCTAACATAAGTAATGCTAATATATAAAGTCACTTTCTCAACACAAATTCAATAATGAAGAGACTCTTAGATTGGATTGCCTCCATAGATTTATTACTGCAAATGGTGATTGTAAGACTTCTACTGGAAGGCTCCCATAATCTATCAACTTTTGGCTTGCTAAAAGAATGGTAATTACCTTTCTTCTGTTGATGTGATGTGTGAACCAATGAAGTCACTGGAGAGGAGAGAAATAATTGATCTCCTTTTACTCTGAATTAGTAAACCTTAGGGGCATTTTGTTGAGGGTACTTTTCCCTCTGAAGATAGGGGTGTGTATAGAATATGTAAATATAGAATATGTAAATAGTAAGGAAGAGGGCTACCAGAATTTCTACATTCCCATCTTTCTTCTTTATTTCTTTTAATCTGTGGAAATCCTTTCTATTTGGAGATAAAGAATATTCTATAAACCTAGTAATTCTTACATTCTTTATTTCTTACTGCCCTACCCCACCCAAAGGAGAGAAATTCTTTATTATTTGAAAAAACTGGATATGGTTAGCCTGGATAAGAGGAGACCTAGGGGGAATAACTGTCTTCTGCTATTTAAAGATCTGCCACGGGGAAAGGGAATATGTTTGTTTGGTTTGGTCCCAGAGGACAGAATTGGAAGCATTTGGTAGAAGGTATAAAAGAGGCCAATTTTGGCTTTATATTAGGAAATGGAATGTGCTGCTTTGCACTTAGTATAGTGCCTGATATGCAGTAATTGCTTAATGAATGCTTGTTGACGGGAAAAGTGATTTCATTTCATCCCCCCTCAGGAGCTGAACAACCATTTGTCATAAATGTCATAAGATAAGCATATTTTGTTTTGTATGAATTAGACTAATTGATTGATAAGGCTTTTATCTTTTAAATTCTGTGGGCCTATATATGTATAGATGTGTGTGTGTGTGTGTGTGTGTGTATGTATATATAATTTGCTTCTTTCATCTCCTTTAGAATGAACTAGTTGATAACCACCCTTTCTGGAATTTTGACTTCATAATCTCCCCATCCTTAATACAAATCTCCCATTCTTGATACCATAAATTATTCTTCACACTCTGGGAAATTTATCTTTAAATATTTTACTGAATCTCCCCAAAGCTATATTTTCTTTCTTTTTTTTTATTATAGCTTTTTATTTACAAAATATATGCATGGGTAATTTTTCATCATTGATAATTGCAAAACCTGTTATTCCAACTTTTCCCCTCCTTCCTCCCCACCCCTTCCCCCAGATGGCAGGTTGACCAGTACATGTTAAATGTGTTAAAGTATAAATTAAATACAATATATGTATACATGTCCATACAGTTATTTTGTTGTACAAAAAGAATTGGACTTTGAAATAGTGTACAATTAGCCTGTGAAGGAAATCAAAAATGTAGGCAGACAAAAATAGAGGGATTAGGAATTCTATGTAGTGGTTCATAATCATCTCCCAGAGTTCTTTTGCTGGGTGTAGCTGGTTCAGTTCATTACTGCTCTATTGGAACTGATTTGGTTCATCTCATTGTTGAAGAGGGCCACGTCCATCAGAATTGATCATCATACAGTATTGTTGTTGAAGTATATAATGATCTCCTGTTCTGATCATTTCACTCAGCATCAGCTCATGTAAGTCTCTCCAGGCTTTTCTGTATTCATCTTGCTGGTCATTTCTTACAGAACAATAATATTCCATAACATTCATATTCCATAATTTATCTAACCATTATCCAATTGATGGACATCCACTCAGTTTCCAGTTTCTGGCCGCTACAAAAAGGGCTGCCACAAACATTTTGGCACATACAGGTCCCTTTCCCCTCTTTAGTATTTCTTTGGGACATAAGCCCAGTAGTAATGCAGTTGGATCAAAGGGTATGCACAGTTTGATAACTTTTTGAGCACAGTTCCAAATTGCTCTCCAGAATGGTTGGGATCTGTTCCACCAACAATGTATCAGTGTCCCAGTTTTCCTACATCCCCTCCAACATTCTGCATTATCTTTCCCTATAATTCTACCCAATAAGCTGTATTTTCTTAAAAATATGAATCAATTAATAAGTATGTATTAAGCTACTATGACAATTCTAACACTGCTTTAAATACTATGGATTGTACAAAATAATATAAAATGGTCTGATTAAGGAGGCAAGCCTTGCATTTATGAATTGTA
Source organism: Sminthopsis crassicaudata (assembly GCF_048593235.1). Lineage (NCBI taxonomy): Eukaryota > Metazoa > Chordata > Mammalia > Dasyuromorphia > Dasyuridae > Sminthopsis > Sminthopsis crassicaudata. Next base: position 127,370,768 of record NC_133620.1, on the reverse strand, counting down.
AAGAATGAGTGTGTGTGATTAAATGACTGCCCCTGAAGGTCTTTAATGCTTCATCTTGGTGAGCTCCTGAAATTGGTGCTAATAGTCTGAACTCTAACAGGTCCTGCCAAGGTAAAAAGACTTCAGGTATAGGCCAAGTGATAAAATGCATGTCTTCTCATGCAAGCACCACCCTTACTCCCAAGAAGTTTATTACTTGGGTGAGTAATGTATTAGTCAGGGCAACTGGTGAAAATTATTTTAATGATCTTTGAATTGGTTATTCTAATCCAAGTCTCCCTTGATCATAATCAATTTTTATGCATCTCCTAAAATTATTTTCTAAAGTATCTTCTTTATGCTATTTCACTTGATCTCATAAGTTCCCTTGAGTTCAGTTATCATCACTTGCAGATAATTTTGATGTAAATATATGGCCCTAAATTCTCTCCTGAGCACTAATCATATGTTGACAAAGTCTTTCAGATATTTCAAACTGGATCTTTTACTGGCATTTTAGCACATCAAAAATAGAACTTATTTTCCCCCCAAATTCATTTTATAAACCACCTCCTTATTTTCAAAAGGAACTCCATCCTCTCAGTTATCCAGACTCTCAACTTTGGTGCTATGTCCACTCACCCTATGTACCTAATATTTTTTCAAGTCATGTAATTTCTACCTTCAAGACAACTTTCATATATTTCTTTTTCACTCCATTTACCATCCTGGTGCATCTCTCCTCATCAAAATCAAAGTTAGACAATTATTATAGCCTTTTGATCTATCTCCCTGCCATACAACTTCCTCCACTCTTTCCACTCTTTCCTAAACACAAGTTTATAACTTCAATCTCGAGCTCTCTCTTCAATTGAATAATCTCTAGTAGCTATTTATTAGTTCCAGAATCAAATATGAAGTCCTCTGTTGAACATTTAAAGCTATTCACATGCTGATCTTGCCCTAACTTTCTAAGATTCCTATCTTTTACTCCTTTCTATCACTCTGCTTCAACCATGTGAAATGACTTTACATCCTTTTCCTATAGCCCTTGACCTGTTTTTTCTATGACTTTGCCTTAGTTGTTCCCCTTGCCTGGAATGATCTTCCTCTTCCCTTTGGTCTCTTAAAATCTTGGACTTCCTTCAAGAATCAGCTCAACTATGGTCTTCCATATGAGATTTTTTTCTAGTGTTTTTTATTGCTAGAGCCTGACTTTCTAAGATTATTTTCATTTACTCTGTATCTTGTATCTAATTACTTATCTAAATGTTCTTTCCTCCAATAGAATGCAAATGTCTCAGAATAGGAGTTTCCTTTGCCATTCATTGTATTCCTTATACTTGCATTCTTATCACTGTACCAGAACATATAGTAAGGTCTTAATAAATTTAATTGATTTTATAACTTGATGTTTATAGAGGAGTTTCAATTTGTTTTAATAGAAGCACATCATTTGGCCAAAATATGATGGGTTCCCCCAAATTCAATCTGATAATTCAGATATAGTTTGACCAAGGTAGAATTTAGTAGAATTCTATCCTCTCTCATTTTTTGACACCATGCTTCTGTCAAGGTAACCCAAGATAACATTAGCTTATTTTTGCTGCTCTGTCACATTTGATTCATGCAGAGCTAAAACCTCTAAAATTTCTCGTTGGATTCATATCCCTTTTATAAGAATTGTGACCTTGCTCTAACTCCTGGTAATCACCTGGGCTTGAGTCAGGCTAGTATTCTGGCAGTTTAAGGGAGTAAAATGGAGTCTGAAAAATGAAATTAGTGACACACATATAACACATTTAAAGTTAACAAAAGGATGTTTACTTAGTCATGGCCTAGAAAGGATATACAGAGACACAGAACTTAACTCAGGTAAAAGTGGCTCCCTTTATTCCTGTGCTGAAATTATTTTGCTTGGCAGGTCAGAGTGTGGTGATTCCTGGTGAACCTGGAGAATCTCTTAAATGTGAAGATCCCCATCTTCACTTTATGACCCTAGATGACTGAGGGGCTACCCACATGGCCTGAGATTACACAAAGCTGGTTTTGAGCCTTTTTCTCCTTGATCAATCCAATTTTAGGGATAGCTTCTCAGCCTTTTAAAGAAAGGAGTATTGTAACTTAAAGTTTAGATGTGGTGTGAAATCTTGGTTGATGCCATTTTTGTCACACCTTCCAATTCTGTATGTGTGATATTTGGAGGGGGAGGGGGTCAATTGTAAGATTTTGCATTATTATAAAATTTCCTTTTATTCTGTTCAAGTCATCACTCCTATTTACTGTGTGACCAATATCTACTTGCTTTTACATTAGAACAATGATCTTATTGTGAATAAGTTTTGAAGTCTGTACAAGGAGCATAGAGTTTGGTCAAACAAAATGGCATATTTATTAAAAACCTATGTAAACTGTTTTGAAGGTAAAAATAAGATTGGTTTATTTGGGATGAAGGTGTAGGTGGATTCCTGTTTGATCCAAGTCTCTTTGCTCAAGTTTTGTTTTAGAATTATAGGGAAACTAATTTTCAGACCTCAGTGATATCTACAATGCTGTTGTTGCAGACCTAGAAACATTGCTAAACTTATTCTTTATTTATTGAATTAAAGCTTGTTTTACTCTGAACTGTATTACCAATATTAAAAGATAAATGGTATTTTTTACCTGACTAGATTTTATTTGCTTGATTATTATTCCCTCAGGAAATATTATAATGATTATAATTATTATTTCCTGAAATCAAGTGATAGAAACATTAAAGAACTGCTTACTTGTGGCCTGGAACAGAAAATGATTATTTGGAAAAAATTTACTTATAATACACTTTGAAACTATATTATGCCACTTGCTCTAGGAAAACAAGGATAAACTGGTTTGCAAATAAAATGTCTTACAATACTAATATTAGTATCTTTTTTGTGACTTGTAAAATTCTAACATTATTTTAGAGACCACTTGAACTGTAAAATTACTCAGGTATCTTGTAAAGCAATCTTGAAAAAAATGGCATGAACTGGGGGAAAAAAGCATAAGTAAAGATGTTAATAATATATTGCTATCATATTTTTAATTTACATAACCAGTGCTGTTTAATATAACTTATGGAAATGGTATACTTGGATAATGCAAATATTTAAATATTTCATAATTTTATGCTTTTTATATGTGCATATGTACATACTGTATATGTATATTTCATCTCTTCTTGTTCCTCATGTTGACATTTGGGAATGAATTGCTCCAAGCTGCAAAAGTGAATTTTTAATCCATGTGTGTCTTAAATGAATCATGCTCACAGTAGCCCTGATTCGTTGTAATTAGAACTATAAGATTGATACATTCCCTGTGAGTGGTTCTTATGTATTACATTCATCTTTGACTGTGCCTATTTTGCTTTTGATGAAATATTTTTTACTCTGAGAATCCAAACTTATATTCACCTTGCCTTTCTTTTGATAAACTACCTTCCCTTTTTTTTTTCTTCCCCTTCCCATGAGATAAAGGAACCCCAAGTTGGGGACTTAGATAGAAGATTCTAGTTGTGCTTAACTTAGAAGAGTTTTGTCCAAACCAAAATTATTAGTACGTAAGGCAATACTTAAGAAGATGAGCATTGTACCAAACAAAAAAAAAAAATGAGAGGTGGTATGTTAAATATTCTGATTAAGGGATAGACTTAATTGATTAGCAATTTAGAAATTTGTAAGCATTTTTATCTAATAGGTTTATCATATTTTTATGAGTCTATGCATACAAAGATATGCTTAACAAATACTCTATCTCCTTCTGTAGACTATGCTCTATATACTATAGATAACAATAAGTTACAAGGAAGATACTGACCTGCATTGTTAGGTGTAATATTGAATAATAGGGCTAAAAAGCAGCTTGGAGTTAAATGTAAATGCCAACTAGAGCTGTTTTTAATTGTTCCTAGTGGTAATAAAGTTGCTTGTATTAATTCAGCTGGAACTACTTACAACAGACCAGAACTTTGTTACCATTGTGGGGCAGGGTGTGGAGTAGGGTGAGACTTATAGCAAGGATGTTATTTGGAAGGATATTGCAATATAATACTTGAGATGTGATGATAATCTGAAGAAAAACTTAGGGTGTATGGTTGGAGAAAAAGGAATGGAAACATCAAATGTTGTAGAGATAGAAATTAGAATATTTGGCAAACAAATAGAATTGTATAATAAGTGAGTTTAGGAGTCAAGAGTGACACTTAGGTTGTTGCTCAGTGTGATTGGATGTATGGTGGTACCCTTGACAGTTCAGAGTACTTCTATCTAGTGAGGAAGTAGATATACGGTGCATGATGAAAAATTTTCAGAAAAATGTGTTAGGATAAAGAAATATAAAGGGATGAAAGTTAATCCTAATAGCATTTATAATTAAAATCATAAAGAAAACACAAAACAAAACAAAAAAATTAGCATATCAAAGATATCTTGAATTTTCTACAGCATTTTATAACTATTATCTTTAGACTCCACTACTTCATTAATCAATAAAAGGAACAAAAATGGTTTTTTCTGGATAATACATAAAGAAGTCTAATTTGAGTCAACATAATTTTAAAATACTTGGGGGAATGATTTTTAATTTATCTCAAAGATGGAAGAATTTTAGAAAATGGGAAAGATGAGCGCAAACAAGTTGTTTTTTGCTGATACATTTCTATATCTTCATAGATAAATATCTGAGGAGAATTGTATACTAAATATGTGGTTTTCTATTTTTATTATTTTTTAGTTACAAAATATTTGACAACAGTAGAACAAAATATAGCCTTATGAAGTTTCATCCAACAGATTATCTCCAGTATAGATATTATAGTCACATATGAATACATGAACAAATCTAAGCATGGGATCCACTCCATTTAGCTTTAATATATATATATATGTATGTATATCAGGTGAAAATATATCTCAGTTGCTCATTAGGTATGAATAATATCTGAAATTTAGATACAATGAAAGTCTGTATAGGATAGACAAAGAATTTGGTGGCTGGGACATATAAAAATGATTGAATTAAAAATCAGAGATTTAAGTGAATAGTAAGCTAGGAGAGAGCATCAGTTACATTCCTGAGAAGAAACCACTTAGAGGGGAGGATACTATTTTTGACTTCTCCAGTCATCTCTTTGACTTGTGAATTTTAGAGATCTAGAAGGAAATTATAAGGATGATTTCCAAGAGGCTTAGAGAGACTTACATGAACTTATACAAAGTGAAATGAGTAGAACAAGGAGAACATTATACACAACAACAGCAGGATTATATGATGATCAATTCTGATGGATGTGGCTCTTTTCAACAGCGAGGTGATTCAGACCAGTTTGGAATTAGCATTTTCTTTCTTTTTTTTTTTTTTTTTTTTTCTTTTTTAAACTTTTTATTTTCAAAACATGTGCATAGATAATTTTCAATATTCACCTTTCTGAAACCTTGTGTTCCAAGCTTTTTTCCCTCCCTTCCCCCAACCTCTCCTCTAGACAGCAAGTAATCCAATATATGTTAAACATGTGCAATTCTTCTATACATATTTCCACAATTATCATGCTGCACAAGAAAAATCAGATCAAAAAGGGAAAAAATGAGAAAGAAAATAAAAAGCAACCAAACAACAACAAAAAAGTGAAAATGGTATTTTGTAATCTACACTCAGTTCCCATAGTCCTCTCTTTGGATGTAAATGGCTCTCTTCATCACAAGACCACTGGAACTGGTCTGAATCACCTCGCTGTTGAAAAGAGCCACATCCATCAGAATTGATCATCATATAATCCTGCTGTTGTTGTATATAATGTTCTCCTTGTTCTACTCACTTCACTTTGTATAAGTTCATGTAAGTCTCTCTAAGCCTCTTGGAAATCATCCATATGATTGTTTCTTATAGAACAATCTGATTTTTTCTGATTGGCTGTGACTTCAATAGGCTTTAAATATATGATGAAAGAAATGGGGAAACCAGATTCCTGATTCTATACCCAACAGAAAAACAAACATAACAGCAACAAACCACAAACTGATAAATCTATGCTATACTTAGTGAGAATATCTTGACTTCTTCAATAAAAGAATTTCCAAAAGCTGGATTATCCATCACATGAGCTTTTTTCAGCCTGAGCCCATTCCCTTAGATTTTCAGTAAATACTTGTGAAAGAGTGTCATAAACTTTTGTGGGGGAAGGAGGGAATGTTTCATACCAGTTATTCTAGCTAATTATTGTTTAAATATACTTCTTTCTAAAGTATAGCTTTGGCTGACATTGATATCAACTGATATTTATGGTAGGGAACAAATAAGTTAAAACTTATGAATGACACCCTCACCCCCAGTGCTTTAGAGATTTATTTGGCTTTGCTCTGGGGACCAAGCCTGCCTCTGCGAGTTAGAGATTTTGAGCTTACATGGGCTACAGAAACAATCACAAAAATAACTTTGTACAATAATCCTTGGAATATCTCTATCAAAAAAGGTATTAAAGAAAAAATACTTTCCAAAATTGTTGGTCACTTCCAATGCAGGATACCTTTCTTGGGTAAGACTCAGTTGCAAGGTGAATTCACTACTACATATAGTAGGATTCTCTAGGTGCTTATGTTTTCATAGTACTAATTTTTTTTTTTTTTTTTGAGGCTGGGGTTAAGTGACTTGCCCAGGCTCACACAGGTAGGAAGTGTTAAGTGTCTGAGACCAAATTTGAACTCGGGTCCTCCTGAATTCAGGGTTAGTGCTCTATCCACTGCGCCACCTAGCTGCCCCTCATAGTATTAATTTCATCAAGCACCAGAATTCTATGAAGATTTACCAGTGATATCTATGATCACTTTACGTGATTAATAATCTGGAATGAAAAAACATAGTAGATAAAACACATATTGAGCAGGTTTTAGTAGTTAGGGTGTGTTGACTTAATTCAACAGTAAATATATCATGGAAAAATCAGCATTGGAATATAATAACTAAATATATACACAAGGAATAGGAGTAAACATTTATTAAGCACTTGCTATGTATTTTTACATTTGTAGCATTTTACATGAACTTATTTATTAATTTTCTCAACAACACTATGAGATATTATTATTATCCCCATATTACAAATCAGGAAATTGAGGTTCAATGAAACTTATCCAGTTAGTAGTAGAGTCAGAATTTTAATATAGGTCTTTTTATGCAGTATGCTACTATTGAATAAATAATTCAATTTGGCAAATTGGGTAGCATTGCTTGGTACTCTAAAAGCCCATATTGGTGAAGTTAATGTTTGGAAATCATGAAATATCACCTCAAAATAAGTCCCTTTACCAAAGCTGATATAGGACCAGGACATAGATCCAAGTAAAGGAAATGCATTATCTTCATGGCAACTGTACAGAGGAACAAAAGGACATTCTAGTTTTCAATATGTTATTCATAAAATTTAAAAGAAGCAGAAGAATACCTTTAGATGGGACCTTGGGGAAGAATTAGTGAGTAAACACCAGCAAGAAATCTTACACAATGAGAAGGTATGGGTGGGTTGTCCTTTGTTCCAGAGAATAGAGCACATATACAACGAAAACATTGATCCCTCAATTACTGAAGTAAGAATTCTTAGTGCCTTGGTCTTATCTGTGATTTAAGCTATTTATCATTTATTAGATTTTAAATGGTTATATTCAGTGCACTATTTTGTTACTTTAGTATTATGTTTTATATTGTATTCACCAATAATCAAATAATTATATTTTATATAGTTGATCTATTTTTCTTTACTTTTTAATGGCTCCATTTCTTTAAAACTTGCACTCTCAGGCAATGATGCTATCTAAAATTATCCCCAAGGAGAGAAAATAAATTTCTCTTATTTCTGTTTTATTCCATGTATGCAATTATATCATGCTATTTAAAAATCCACATACATATTGTCAATTTAAGCTTTTTTGAGAAAAACATTGAAAGTCCTCTGAGTACTTAATGGTGTTCTTTTATAAAGAAAAGGAGGAGACACTAAAGATAACATATTCTCTCCAATAGTAATATGATCTAAATTACAATATAAAGATTTTTTCCCCATGTATTATGCGAAGAATTTTTAATTGTGGTATCCAGAATAAGATGCAGATTCAGAGGAGACACAATTTATGAGTCCAGCTTTAATCCAGAAAGTTGTCCCTTTGGCTCTGGAAACCTTGGCTAGGACTTCTGCATAATATTTGATTGGTCTGATAAAGAAGAGAATTTATGTCAAAATTTGACATTGGAATAAACAAAAATTCATTAAGTATCACACCATTGTTATTCTGAAAAATATCCCCATCAAAGCAAATGTCCATCAGTGTGTATGATTATATACTAGATATTTTTGTTGTACAAAACAATGTCATTGTGATCCATATTTTCTAGTTGCTCTTAGTCTAAGATACAAAATCAAATATAAACTTATAAGCATATTATGCAGAAGACTGGCAAGTTCAGAACTGGCCTTTGCAGTATTTCATATATGACTGTTCTAGTCACAAGTCAAGTTGTAAACCATTCAATGCTTCTTATTCTCATTTCATTGTTTTCTTTCTCCTTTCTTCCTTGCTCTTCTTTTTCCTTGCTGTCTTACTCATCATCTCCTTAACTTATTTTTCAGCCCATCCACCTCTTTTTATCATCCTCTTCCTCTTTCTTCTCCTCCTTTGTTTCTTATTCTTTCCTTTGACTTTTTTCTATTCTTCTTTTCTACCTTTCTCCTTCTCCTTTAACTTTTTCTTCTCCTCCTTCTACTTATCTTATTCCCCTACCTTCTCCTTCCCTTTATTTTCTCCTTTTGCTCTTTCCTTATCTTATTCTCTTCTTTGTCCTCCTTCTCCTCTTTGCCTTCAAAAAGACATGGTAAGTGGATATGGTATTTTCTATTTATAAATTTACAAATGTTAGAGAACACCAATACATATAAATAGACATAAATATTGTGACATGTAAGGTATCACAAACTCAATTAAAATAATTAAAGTTAGATTTTAAAGAAATATATAGGAACAAAATGTCATGATTGGGATTGAATGATAAGATGGTTATGATAGTTGAGAAATATAATCATTTAAGGTTTATAAAATATTGTATACATCAACCCACCAGTCAATAAGCATTTATTAATACTGTGTGTCTAGCACTGTGCTAGGTCTTGAAATACAAATACAAAGAATGAAACATAATCCCTATTATGAAGCTTATGGTTTTAAAAATTTTTTATTTAATTTTTAATTTTGGGAATAAAACAAGTATTTTCATAATAGTTTGATGAAAAAAAGATCATTGTACATAAAACTCCAAATCTATTATGTACAATTTGCTGTTCCTTTAAAACATGTAATAAAATTATTACATACATTTCTTTTTTTCTTCCCTTCCTCCCAAGTCTAGAAATGGCTACTGTTAAACACAAATAAATATATGTAACATCATGATATATATACATATATATATATATATGTATATATATGTATGTATATATACTTCTGTTCATCTATTCTTTTACTGAATGCATGCAGAGTCTTCATAGGTGCTTTGTAATTAATTTGGGCATTTATAATAGTCAAAAAACTTACTCAAAGTTTTTCTTAAAACAATACTGCTGTTACTATATACAATGTTCTCTTGGTTTTGTTCATTTCACTCTGTTATTTTTTTGCAAGCCTATCAATTTTTTTCCCTAAGATTATTGAGCTCATCATTTCTTTTAGCATTGAATCTTATGTTTTATGAGGGAGAGTATGTATGAATATCTTATCTATATATGTGTATATGTATGTATTCACATATATATTCAGGTATATGTAAATATGTATTTGTGTGTGTGTGTGTGTGTATATCTCCATAGTATGCATATATGTATAAACACATATGAAGAATGGATTTCTGTTTAGGAAGAATAGAAAGAGAGAATGCAATTATCCCAGATAACTAACATAAAAGGTAGATCATTTGTGAAAGACATACTTGAACCTAAGTGTTCTGGGCCCACATTACGTACTATTTCCAGTAGCTCACCATAAACAGATCATGGGGAAATCACACTTTCAGGTGCAAGTAAACAACACTACTAGGCTCAAAATGAGACTTTAATTCAGGCTTTTTGACCTATTTTGGTCCAAATGAGATAGATATCAAATAAGAGGTTTCAGTCTAATAGCTTTGAACCCAGAAAGATCCACTCAGGGATCATATATCACATCTTATTCAATTATAGGTCTTCATTGGCCAAAAGTGTTGTATATTTTTGTTTTGTATTGTATTGGTTTGGTTTGTGTTATTTTAAAAGTTATGGAGAAGAATAATTTAGGAAAAGGTACATTCAGTCTTAAATATGTCATGAAAGCAACAAATCCTCCTAGGAAGAAATTTCCCTCCATGGTATAGTATTGCCCAATTAGGTGTATTATTACCATCATTCATGGCTTTAAACTCCTCAGGGCAGAGATTTTGTTATTGGCTTGGCACAACTTTATTTATCATACTGCACTGGGTACATTTATGGTGCCAAATAAATGTTAAATAATAATTACAGAAATTTTATGTCTTCCTCTGAAGCATCCTTCCAAGCTACTATGGGAGATACGATACTAGACTAGTGGTCATCCAATTTTGTTACTGTTATTCTCTATTTATTCAGAAGCACAGATATTATCTAGTTTGATAATAATCTAAATGTGTTTTACTTATAGCAGCATATATTTTCGAAATTGGTGGAATGCCATTTATAAGACCCTGTAGGCTCCAAGTAATTTCCTCATAGAGGCTGCTCACTAAGTCATGCTCTTTTTGCCTTCGCTTTGGAATGCAACAAGTTGTTATGCTTATACATAATTTAATAAGCTCCTAAAGAATACATTTTATATTATTTAAGCCCTCTATGAAATGAATTGAGGTTTTTCTTTCATCCTTTGTTTTTCTCTCACTTCTTCTTTCCTTCTAATTTTTCATACTAGGTATCCACTATAACAGTTTGAATTGGGTAATGATGTAATCTTGAATGACTAAGCAGAATAATAACATTATTTCTCTACTTTCTTTCCCTAAAAGAATTCATTTTACTTTAGCAAACATTCATTGAAGTATCTTTAAGTTTGAGGCACTCTGCAAAAAGGCTAAGGATACAAAGACAATGAAAATCTATCTGTCCCTGCCCTTAAGAAGCTTACATTCTAGTTGAGGATGAACATATGAGAAAACATAAGATAATTTGAGGAAGAATAAAAGACTATAAACTAGGATGATTCAGGAAAGCTTTCCTTTTGTGTATGGCCACATTTATGAACTTAGAAAGGAAATAAAGTGATATAGGTAAGGAAAGAATGCATTCCAGACTGACTGAGGACTGAAATTGAATTACATGTTGTAGAAAGATTTGGGGGTGGGGATGATGAAAAGTAGGATAAAGGGGAGGGTTTAGATTGGATAAAATTTAAACGGACTGAAGAAGAATAATATGAAATAAGCCTAGAGAAGAAGGCTAAAGCCAGATTATCCAGGACTTTAATTATTCACCCCAAGATTTTATATTTTATCCAAGAAGCAATAAGAAAATATCCTGAAAGTTTTAGAACAGGGTGGGGGGAGATGGGGTGGGAGTTGATATGGTCAGATCAACCTTTTGAAAAATGGATTAGAGAGAAAGGAACAGCAAGCAACAAGGGAACCAATTAAGAAGTTGCTAAGGTGTTCCAAGAGAGAAGGGATCAGGGCCTAAATTAAACTGGTAGCTATATGAGTGAAGAGAAGGGGGTGGATGTAAAGATTGTGTGGTAATAAAATTGACAAGACTTAGTAGCTAATTGGATGGGGGTAAGGAAGAACAGATGGTTAAGAATACATATTTACTGAAAGGATAGTTGTAATTTAGAGAAAAAAGGAAAATTGAAAGATAGTGAACATAAGAAAACTGATGTTATGCTCTGTTTTAAACATACCAAGTTTGAAATGCCAATGAGACTTTCAGATGATGATTCCCACATCCCAGTGGTATTTTTAGGGATTAGAAAATTAAAAGAGTGAAGAGATGATCAAGCAGGTAAACTCTGGCAGTTTAGTATAGTGCCTGACAAATATTTGGTAAGAAGAGAGAGAAAAGTATGAGATCAAGAATATTAAAGACTGATTTCACCAAAGACAGCCAAATCTTCATCAAAGACTAAAGAAAAGGAAGAATAGAATAAGGGAGATGATGATGTCAAGAGGTCGGGAGGGATGGAAAAGCTTAGGAGAGAATTTATGAAGGGCAGATTCTATTATCTTTTATTTTTAAAGGCTAGGGTTTCTGCTGAGATGAGGTAGAGAGAAGTGAGATAAAAAGAATGAGAGGAAAATGGAAAATTTGGAGCAGTGGTTATGAGGAGTGTAATAGAAAGTTAATCTGGGACATAGAAAATGATTATTAAGCAGAAGTGTGAACCTGACTAAGATTAGATAACATAAAATTGTACTCAACAATGAAATTGAAATCTGACTTTTTCCATCTTATTCACAGGAAAGGTAAATGGTAGGACTCACCCAAAATTGGAATTTTAGAAGTGTTAATTAATAATAGAGCAAGGGAGTAAAGAATTCAATGTTAGTTTTTCAAAACAAGACATATATCTAGTAATTTGGCTACACATAGAATATATTAATTTATATTCTTTTTGTATACTGTTCTATTTTTTAGACATGGTGGTCCAGGTAACCATAAGATGTCATTTGAGTTCTCCTGGTTTTGCTCCCATCAGTTCATTCAAGTCTTCCCAGGTGTGTTACTATTCTGTTAGAAATGATGAGCAAGCCAATTTCGGAAAAACCTAAAAAGGCCTATATGACTTGAAACTGAGTGAAGTGATTAGAACCAAAAGGACATTGTATAAAGTAACAACAAATTATGTGATCATCAACTGTGAGGCATTTGTTTCTTTTCAACAATGCAGTGATTTAAGGCAATTCCAATAGGCTTGGGGTGGAAAATTCTAAAGACATCAGCAGAGAGGAAAACTGATTGTGGATCAAAGCATAGTATTTTCACCTTTTGTTTGTTTTTCTCTTTCCTAAAAAATTCTTTTTTTTTATCTGATTTTTCTTGTACAACATGACAAATATGGAAATACATTTAAGAGGATTGCACATATTTAACCTATATCAGATTGCTTGCTGTCTTGGGGAGTGGAGAGGAAAGGGAAAGAAGGAGAAAAATTAGAATGCAAAGTTTTACAAAATGAATGTTGAAAACTCTATGTGTATTTGGGGAAAAAAAAAACTACTGAAAAAAAAGTCTCCCCAGGTATCTCTGAAAACAATCTTCACCATTTCTTAGACTATAATAGTAGTCCATCACAGTAATATGTGCTAACCATTCCCTATCTGATGGCTTTTTTGGTTATTTAACTCTACCAAGAGAACTGTTGTAAAATTTTTTGTACATATGGACCCTTTTCCTCTTTGTTATAGACTTAGTAATGGTGTCACTGGTTCAAAGAGTATAACCATTTTAATAACCTTTGGACATAGTTTCAAATTGCTTTGTAGAATGCATGTACCACTTCATAGTTCCATCAACAGCTGCCGAGAAATTCTTAACTTCACATACGAATAACAAAAAAAAAATTAGTAATGGAAAATACATTTCTGCTTCCTTTAGTTTCTTAAGACAACACTTTTCTGGATTGTCTCAATTTAAAGACCATTTTTTCCCTCAGGCTTCTAGAAGCTTCTCCACTTTTATTGTATTTAGAAGGTTATCTTTTATTATCAGGAAAAGAGAATTTAATATTTTTAAAAGAATGGAAATCATGAGAAAGAGAAAAATAAGTGAGGGGAGAGAGAGAGAGAGAGAGAGAGAGAGAGAGAGAGAGAGAGAGAGAGAGAGAGAGAGAGAGAGAAGAGAGAGAGAGAGAAAAGAAGAAGAAGAAGAAGAAGAAGAAGAAGAAGAAGAAGAAGAAGAAGAAGAAGAAGAAGAAGAAGAAGAAGAAGAAGAAGAAGAAGAAAAAGAAAAAGAAGAAGAAGAAGAAGAAGAAGAAGAAGAAGAAGAAGAAGAAGAAGAAGAAGAAGAAGAAGAAGAAGAAGAAGAAGAAGAAGAAGAAGAAGAAGAAGAAGAAGAGGAGGAGGAGGAGGAGGAGGAGGAGGAGGAGGAGGAGGAGGAGGAGGAGGAGGAGGAGAGGGAGACAAAGTCACAAAGATATACACAGAGAGGCAGACTGAGACAAATACAGAGTCAGAGAGAGAGAGACAAAGAGACACACACAGAGAGACATACAGAGAGAGTGACACACACACATAGACAGACAGGGGAAGGGGGAGAGGGGGACAGATATTGAATTTTTGCCTGGATGATGAAAAAACCTTGAACACATTCACAGATGGTGTATCTATCAGGGGAGCCCCAGCAGCTAGTTATAGCAATCCATGCACTAATGTGAACAGAGCTTTTGATTTCATGGTTTAAAATAAAATGACCCAAATATAATTACTAAGGCTTATTAATTTATTTGTTCTGGGTCAGTAACCCTTCATTGGCTGTAGGTGCTTTTTATAGAAGGGCAATAGGATGAGAGTTTTTCATTTATTATAGCTTGATTCCTTTATGAAAATTGGATGAAATAAACTCTAAACTAACTCAATGTCTTAGTGATTATGCCTTATTAAGAAATATATGATATCCAATTTTGAAAGCATTAGTTTAATTTTTGCAAAAAAACATCAAAGTCATATTACACAATTTGTTACCATTATAATTCATTAGTTGACATGTGAGAAATAGATCAGTGGCTTTAATCTAGTTGGAACTAGACAGATTTGCACAACACATAAAAGAATCCCATAAGCTCTCTGCACTTTTGAGTGTAGTATATGAGACAGAAGTGAATGAATGAGAGGAGAAAGGATTTAAAATTTAGACCATTTTGAAAAGAGAAAGAAAAGTTTTGAAAAGATATCTTAAACCAATTTTACATTCAAGATATAGCTAAAATTATTGAGAAGAAAAGAATTGATGCAAATTATATGCAGAGGGTTGAACTAGTCAGAGGGTTATATTTTTAAGCTGCTAATAAACTTTATATTTTCCTGATTATTGCTTTTTTATTATTAAAATGGCAATCCCCTTATATTATACAAGTTGAGGGAGAATGAATCTACCTTGGACTTTCCCTAAGTTACATTTGGACCTTCAGACTATGATACTGATGAAGCTTTTAATTATAAAAAAAATTTTCCTTCTCCACATCCCACATTCCTAAGGAATTAATATTACTACAATTTTCAACTCAAACTTTGAATGATTTTTTTTGGCCCAAAAGGCATAATTTAAACATGCTTTAGAAGTATTTTTGATAAAATGAAATAATTAGCAATATTTAAGAGTGGAGAACATTACCTATTAGAAGCATAAGACATGTGCAAAGAGCAATTCTGACCAGAAAAAAATAGAAAGCACATCAAGTTTTAGAGGAAAATATGATTATATTTGACATTTTGAAGATAACTATGATTTCATTGCTGAGGGAACCCTTTAAGCCCTAAATATCTTTTCATCCACTGCAGTTCTTATCTGCCTTTCCAAAAATCTTCTACTAACTTCTTCACCAAGCATACTAGATTCCTTCCTCTCATTGTTTAAGGTCTGAGGGGTGCCACTGCACTACTTAGATTGTCAAACAATTTTATGTCCAATTTGCTACATGATCAATTTATTTAATTTTTCTAGCTATACATTGAACTTCATTCTATTCAACAAATTGTAATCAAATAGCTATTATATGTAAGGTACCATAATAGTTACACAGTAGTTGAACTAGGATTTGTATCTATCCACATTTTCTAACTTCAGATCCATCCATACTGTCATTTTATTTCATGAGTTTATAATAAGATGCTATCTCCAGGAGATTATTTAGAGTAAATAGTCAGTTCAGTATCTATTGGCATCATTGAAAATACTAAATAATTTCCTTCAAATAAATTCAGACTGATCTTTCCCTTGGATTCTATTTTTATTTCACTCTAAAATATGAAGCATTTTCTTTCTTTTGGTCAAATGATTACAATCAGTGATGCTTTTCCATGCTACCTACCTGTAGTGCCAATTAAATCAGATAGTATCTTTTATCTCAAACATGCACTGCAGTTGCCTGGGCTCCCATGACTATATATACATATATATATATATATATATATATATATATATATATATATATATATATATATATAATTTCCCCTCTGCAATGTCAATCTTCTCCTGTACGATTAATATTGTTTTAGCCTTCAATTCAACTTCAGAATCGTTTTTATCTCAAGAGGAGTTAGAGCATACTTTAGAAATATATGTGCCTCTTGGTAGATAGGAAAGGATGACCAAGAGATGTAAAGTGAAATATAGGTCTTCAAAAAAAGCTGATGTGTGAATTTTCTTTATTTATTGATTATAAAAAACAGGGAAGAGGAATAGAGAGTTCTATAGAAATAAGGAATAAATGGAAATAATATTACAAAGAAAAGAACATCAGTAAAACATTAAAATACACAAATACACAAAAGAGTACAAAAGGCAGGTAAAAAGAGGACAAAGAGAAGCAGAATAGTATGGGAGCTATTGTTTTAAATTTAATAAATGTCCAAAAACAAATTATACACATTTATAGGATGCAGCCAAAGCAGTTCTTAGGGGAAATTTTATATCTCTGGATGCTCACATGAATAAAATATAGAAAGAGAAGATCAATAAATTGGGCATGCAACTAAAAAATCTAGGAGAAAAAATAAATTAGTAGCCAAAGATGAACTAGAGTACATTATGGGGTGCAATATGGATAATTTTGATTATATTAAATTAAAAATGTTTTGTACAAACAAAACCAATGCAGACAAGATTGGAAGGGAAACAAACTGGGAAAAATTTTATATCCAAGTATTCTAATAAAGGCCTCATTTCTAAAGTATATAGAGTATTGACTCAAACTTATAAGAATACAAATCATTCTTTCATTGATAAATGGTCATGAACGGACAATTTTGTGATGAAGAAATTGAAAACATTTCTAGTCAAATGAAAAAAAGCACTAAATCACTATTGATCAGAGAAATGTAAATTAAGACCACTCTGATGTACTACTACACATGTCTCAGATTGGCTAATAAGAGGAAAAGAATGATAAATATCAGAGGGGATGTGAGAAAGCTGGGACATTAATACATTGTTGGTGGAGTTGTGAACGGAGCCAACCATTTTGGAAAACAATCTAGAACTATGTCCAAAAGACTATCAAACCTTTTGATATAGCAGTGTCTCTATTGGGCTTGTATCCCAAAGAGATCATAAAAAGGGACCCAAGTGTGCAAAAATGTTTGTGGCAGACCTTTTTATAGTGGCAAGGAATTGGAAACTGAATGAATGCCCATCAGTTAGACAATGGCTGAATAAGTTATGGTTTATGAATGTTATGGAATACTATTGTTCTGAAATGATCAACAGTATGATTTCAGAAAGTCCTGGAGAGACTTATATGAACTGATGCTAAGTGGAACTAGGAGAACATTGACCAATTCTAACAGATATAGTTCTTTTCAACAGCAAGGTGATTCAGGCCAGTTGCAGTAGACTTGGGGAGAAGAGAGCTATCTGTACCCAGAGAGAGAAGTGTGGGGACTGAATGTAAATAATCACATAGTATTTTCACTTTTTTGTTGCTATTTGCTTACATTTTGTTTTCTTTCTTATTTTTTCCTTTTTTTTTTGTTCTGATTTTTCTTATGCAGGATGATAATTGTAAAAATATATATTGAAGAATTGCACATATTTAACATATATTGGATGATTTGCTGTCTAGGGGAGGAGTTGGGCAGAGGAGAAGAAAAAAAATAGAACACAAGATTTTGCAATGGTAAATGTTGAAAATTATCTATGCATATGTTTTGAAAATAAAATGTTAAAAAAAGAACAAATTAACCCCCCAATTAAATACCAAATTTGAAATTCTGAAAATAAAAGGAGAGCTTATTAAAATTGAAAATAAGAAAACTATTGAACTGATAAGCAAAACTAAGAGTTGGTTTTAAGGAAAAACCTAACAAAATAGATAAAACTTTGATTAATATGATAAAAAAAATAAAGAAGAAAACTGAATTACTAGTATCAAAAATGGAAAGGGTAAATTTATCAACAATGAAGAAGAGTTTAAAGCAATAATTAGGAATTATTTTGCCCAATTGTATGCCAATAAATCTGATAATCTAAGTGAAATGGATACTTACAAAATATAGATTGCCCAGATTAAGCATAGACATAAACTACTTAAGTAGTCCCATTTACAGAAAAAAAATTGAACAATCTATTAAAGAACTCTCTAAGAGAAAATCCTCAGGATCAGATGGATTTACAAATGAATTATACCAAACACTTAAATTCCAATACTATATAAATCATTTGGAAAAATAAGGGATGGAGTAATATCCAAATTTCTTTTTTGACACAGATATGGTTATACTTAAACCAAACTCAGAAGAGAGAAATAAAATTATAGACCAATTTCCCCAATGAATATTGATGTATAAATTTAAGTAAAACATTAGCAAAGAGATTATAACAATTTATCACCAGGATAATACAATATGAGTATATGTGACTCATCCTAAGAATGCAGGGTTGGTTCAATAGCAGGAAAACTCCTAGTATATTTAACTATATCAATAACCAAACTTAAAAAATCATATGATTATATCAATAAATGCAGAAAAAAATTTCACAAAATACAAAATCCATTCCTATTAAGACACTAGAGAGCCTAGGAGAAAATTTGAGTTTTCCTTAAAATGATCAGTAGCATCTATATAAAACCAGTAAGCTTTATATGTAATGGGCATAAATTAAAAACATTCCCAGTAAGATTAGGGGTGAAACAAGGTTGTCCATTATTACAATTACTATTCAGTATTTTAGAAATTAGAAATGTTAGCTTTAGCAATAATAAAAAATAAATTAAAGAAATTAGAGTATGTAAAAAGAAACAAAATTATCACTCTTTGCAGATGTTATGATGGTATACTTACAGAATTATAGAGACTCAATTAAAAACTAATAGAAATAATTAACAACCTTAGCAAATTTGCAGGATATAAAATAAACCCAGACAAATCAGTGACATTTCTATATGTTATCAACAAAACCAGCATCAAAACATAGACAGAGAAATCCCATTTAAAGTAATTGTAAGTTGTATAAAATATTTGGGAGTCTACTTGCCAAAAGAAAGCCAAGAACTATATGAATACAATTACAAAACACTTTTGACACATATAAAGTTAGGTCTAAACAATTGGAAGAATATCAAGTGTTCATGGGTAGATCGAGCTAATATAATAAAAATGTCAATTCTACTTGAATTAATCTACTTATTCAGTACCATACCAATCCAACTGCCAAAAAAAACTACTTTGCAGAACTAGAAAAAACAGCAAAATTCATCTGCAAGAACAAAATGTCAAGAAATTCAAAGGAATTAATGGAAAATGCAAAGGAAGGTGGCCTAGCTGTACTAGACATAAAACTATATTATAAAAAGTGATTATTAAAAACCATTTGAGACTGACTAAGAAGTAGAGTTAGTGGATCAGTGGAATAGATAAGATTCACAGAATACAAGAGTCAATGGCTATAGTAATCTAATGTTTGATAAACCCAAAGCTTTCTCCTCTCAGGGTTGCTGTAAGAATTAAATGAGAAAAGTTTATTTATAAAGTGCCATGAAAATCTCAAAGTGCTTTATAAATACTGTTATTATTATTATTTTTTGTGGCAAACTAGTAATATATAAGTATGCAAGAACATCAATGATTAAAGATACTTATTACAAAAATGCACATAATTGAATAGATATGTATAGTTAAATAGATATAGCTACTTTTGTATCTATATCTGAATGTCTATATATTTTTCCATCTATATTCATAGAGAAAAAAATTTATTTGAATGGGAATTTCAAGTCACATGCACATACACATACTGGCCAAAAAAGTCTAAATATAGTTACATATATATATACATGTATGTACAGATATACAGACCTATATATTAAATATAGATGTTTGGAATAAATCAATACTTTACAGAATCACAGAATTTGAGAGAAGGAAGGGTCCTAAGTTTCTAGCTGTCCAATCTGTACATTCAAGAAATTTCTACTATAATATAGTAGACAAGTGGAAATCTAAGTGGCCACTTATCCTTCCAGGATGTATGTCATGGATCAGGGAATATCTATACTTTGTTTTTCCAGTGTTAATAATCAACCAATCTCTTTTCCCTTACTGTGGATTACATTGAGGAGGCTTTGTTTTGTTCAGGGACTCTGTTAATTGGTGCAATGTCAGTTATGATCAGGAACATTTGGAAAGTCTCATCAATAGGAAATTCTTTTGTTATTGTTGTTATAATCCCATCTAGGATATCTTTTATTATACCTTCTCTTATGAGGATAGTTAAGTGATACAATGCATAGCATGCAGGACATAGAAGATCTCTAGACGACCTTCTTGCAGATTTTTGATAATATATGCACAGTGTTTTATAAGCCTTAAAGTGCGATATAAAGTTTATCTATTTTGTTTTTATTATCATTCTGATGAATACTATCTTAGGGGTTCTTAACCTTTTCTTTTCCTTTAGAATCCCTATGACAATCTACTGAAATCCATATTCCTTTTCTCAAAATAATGTTTTTAAAAGCATAAAATAAATTATGTAGGATCATGAAGAGAGTCTGTTATATGAAAACAGTCAAGAAAATACATATGTTTTAAATTTCATGATCCACACGTTAAGAACCCCTGCCTTAGTATATAGCTCATTTTCATAAATATCTTATTCTATTGCTTGCTTCATCATAGAGTGATGTTAATCTTGCATTTTCATGCAAATTCCAACAGAGTCTGCAAAGTTATCAAGACCTTGAATATGAATATGATAATAGACTATGTGTCAGGCATATTGGAACATCCTAACTAAGCAGGAAGAGGTTAATCACCAGAGTATTGGGAACCAGGTGGCAAAATCTTGTTCTTGTTTTTGAAAATGATGTTTCCTGAAATGGAAAACAAAATATAACAGAACACTCAAATAGTTTATTTTAGGAAAAAAAATATTAGAAGCTCTCTTCTTCTGTGGTACATTAGCTAGCTGAACTCTTTCTGATATAGTGCTCTCTCTAATACTAGGCTGCCTCTCTAAGCCTCAGTTTCCTGATCTGTAAAATGAGGATAATAAAATAAATTTCCAACTTCACAGGGTTATTGTTTTGTAAATTATCAAGTGAAACATAGATATGTCCTATTACTTTTATTAACTGCCTGGATTATTATAAAAAATTTCCATCCTGTGTTTCAATAAATTCAGTCAAAGTTCCCTCAAAGTGAAAATTCTAGAAATCATATTTCAAACCAACCCCTAGGGTATAAATGTCAGAAAAAGTGATTGGCAACTTTCAATCAAATGCAAGATTATTTATTGAATAATAATTTCACTCTATACCATAGTTAACCTAAAAAGAAAGAAAAAAAGAAAAAAAAAAAAGAAATGGATAATTCTGCAGCATGTAAGACTTGAGACAGGGAAAAAGTCTTCCTGTTAAATGACTATTTTACTCTTTTACAGGATTTGGACCATTACACACAGCAGTAATACTTTCTTTATATTGGAATAAAGATGGAACATTTGTCTTATGCAGTAAAAATGAGCCCTGTGCATAATTCTTATATTTAATTCCATAGGGTATTTAGTATCATGGACATCTTAAAGGACTAGGTAACCAATTCTATGAAAACTAGGGAGACCTAAGAAGCAACATATAGACTTAGAGCAAATTAGATCATATTCTCAATACCCTTTTTTGGTTCTCAAACTTATATTTTTATTTTGTTCATGGCCTAATTTTCTTTGCCACAAGTAATCACAACACACTATCACAGCACACAACACACTTAAGTTATCATCATAGAAGTATTCTTTGGAAGTTTGGCTTTCAGACCTATCAGACGGGCCTTGAGATTCCTTCCTGTCTCTTTCTCTTTCCCTTCTCACTTCTTTACTTTCCTAGGAGGAACAAATTTTTATCACTCTAGATAAAGTTTTTTTCCACGACCCTTTCCCATTGCCATGCTAGGCAGAATATCAACCCTTTTTGAAAAAGAGATTTTATATTAATTGGTATAAGGATACCTTTCAAATATGCTTCCTAGCTTTGAAAATTAGATATGTCACTTTGTCCTTTGGTTAGTATTATTTGTTGTCTTCTCATACTTTCATTTGAGCCCCAGAAATTTGGAGTTTTATCAGCAGCATATTCTTTTTATCTTTAAAAACTGATTGACTTACTCACCTATCACTGATGCAGGCCTTACAAGATATGGACTGAATTTATCATTCTAGGATATTTAGGCCAGGTCTTCATTACTGACTATTTGCAGGTCAATGGCAAAATGCTGATTTCATTAGGAAAAGGGAATTGACCAATTTTTGCTGGATTCTGTGTACTTTATTTTTTCTCATATAATCCTTATAAAAAAGTAAAGTAAAAGGCTATTTTTTCCTGCTTCTCCTTGCTCTTCTAAAAAGGCAATAGACAAATCTTGTCATGATTAAGAGAAATTTCATTGGGTTGTAGGAATTAATGGTCATGTTACTTAAATAATAAAATGGACACTCCAACTTTTTAGAGATTTATTCATCATTTAAAACTCTTTTAGAATTTTTGATGGACAGAATGGTAAACAAATACTCAAACCAAAAAAAAAAAGTAGTTGATTTCAAAGAACATGTGCACAACAGATTCTGGACAAAGATGGTTCAAGTCTGTTGGTATTACTGGAATTCTGAAAGTAATTGGTGGCTGTTGGTGTCTTTCTGACTAGTGACAAACAGAGGTAACCAAGTGGTGCTGGGACCAAGTTGGTTAAATTCAGTGCTTGCAGAATTAGACATTAATTAGGAACATATAATCAAGAACAGATGAAGAATCAGGAGTTCAGGAAGTCATAAAGACTAAGACTCAGAAGAAAGTCTTTCAATAAGGTGAGATTCAAAAATCAGACTAAGTTAGTCAACAAGAATTTTTAAAAATACTTACTATATGCCAGACACTCTACTAAATACATGGTATGCAAAAAAGGTGAAAGCAGTCCTTGCCCTCAAGTCACTTGTAATTTAATGGGGAATGACAATCAGGTACAAACTAAATATATAGAAGGCAAATTGGAGGTAACCTCAGAGAAAAGACACCAGCATTACAGGACTAAGAAAGGCTTCTTGCAGAAAATCAGTTTTTAACTGAGATTTGAAGGAAGCAATAGGTGATTAAATTTTTGATCACAGCAATGTGTAATTGACTTCCTCTGTGGGTAGGAAAAGAAAAGCTCTATGGGTGGAGAAAGTACAATGAGCGGTAAAATCGTGAAACCTTGAAATTTAAGTTGTTGCTAATGATTGCAATCCTCTTAAAGATGGCTTAGGAAAGTATTAGAGATGATTTCAATTCTGTCACTTTCCAGGTGAGAAAATGAAGACTCAAAGAGATCAAGAGATCTACCCTTTTGTCAAAGATGACAGCAATGTTATAAATTGGAAAGGGCATAGTGGAACTATGGGTTAGAACTCATCTCTACTCCTCTCCCCATTTACTAGTCTTATGATCCTGTGTAAATCATTTAAATCTGATTGAGTTTGTTTTCTCTTCTTAAAATGGTGATGTTACTACCTGCATTATACAACTATTGTGAGGGTTCCAAAGAGAATACCTTTAGAAATGTATGAAAGATATATAAATTATAAATTACATATAATCTTATTGATTAGTTAACCTAGCCTCTTCTTATCCTGATTCTTTCCCTTCCTCTCCACAGTCAAATCCTCTTTGAACACAATTTAGGCAGTTTGCAACTAGATGAGAGGGAGGAAGGAAAAGGCTGGTTTCTCATTATTAAATCTACGGGAGGTTTCTCTCTGTAGATTTTAGACAACCCACATCCCTTGCTCAGGGAAAGGGAGCCGATCTTGTTTCCATATAATCTTATTGTTCATCATTATGACAAATAAGGAAGTCACATGTGGAGAACAGAGCACATTGCTGTGATTCAGCTAGATCTTCAGCTCTATAAGATGTTTGACTCTTTCATATTTTATATCAAACTCTATTTCTTTTTAGCTTTTCATCGCTGACATTCCTCTTTTGACCTGACTATGCTCAGATAACTGATGAATCTTGAGTACTCTGTGACCCTAATACCTAAGGAATTTCTTCTCATTTTAGATTCAGTCATTAAGTTGCTTGATTGTACTGCATGTGGGTTTAGTTAACCTGTAGGGCTAATCATGTTAACTCCAAGGGTGGGTGCATCTCATACTGGTTGTATACATTTGTTAATGTGTTGAGCCCTCTAAGTGGCAATGATTTTCTATATAATCTAAGGAAATAACAAGTATGAGAAGATATGCCTAAATAATAATCTCCAAGGATTTTGGCAGAAGATATAATGTAATGTGAGTGGAAATATCGAGAGTAACTCAGCTGAGACAACATTTCTTTTCTTTTCTTTTTTCTTTTTTTCTAAAATAGTGCATTCTTACAGACTGACAAGTTTTCTGCAACATGAATATTAGTGTCAGCAAGCACTTATTAAGCACCTACTACATACTCACTGAAGACTGAAGAAATAGTTTCAAGGAGTAACTAAGTGGTGTAGTGAGATAGAGCAGTGGTCCTAGAGTCAGACATACCTGAATTCTAATATGGCCTCAGACATTGATACTTACTGGCTGTGTGAATCTGGGAAAGTCATTTAAGTCCAATTGTCTTGTGCTCCACCCCCCACCCCCCCACCGAAAAAGTAGTTGTAGTAGAATGTACAAAGATAATTCGGAGACTTATACTCTGCCCCTCAAAGAGAAAGATGTAGGATAAAGTGGTGAAAGACTATAAAGACAAGAAGGCAAGGTAGCCAGCTGTTGCAGTAATACTGTGTGAAGTGAGATAGAACTTGAAAAATTAGGATAGCAACAGGAAATGGAGAGGAAGAGATGAATAGGAAAGAGGAAGACCTTGCTATTTTGTAAAGTGAAGATTCCTTTAGAAAGACAAGTAATTTGCGTTCTAAGTTTGAAGTTTTTCAAGTATGTTTTTTTTAATAGAATTTACCCATAAAAAGTTAAATATAAAATAACAATGAAAATAGCTTCTACTTGACATATTTTTTTTACCAGAGTATTTTTCTTCTGACAATCTTGTGAAGTAGGTTTGACTTAAAGTGCTTGGGCAAAATGAATGAGAGAATGGTGAGGTATATCTGGTTTGGGTTATGTTGATTCCCAAGTAATGGCAGAGATTCAAACAAATTCTTGGTACTTATCTAAAGATATGGTATTTAAGTAACAAGAAGACTGGAGATGACTAAAATCCTGTACTGTCTCAATATAGTGAAAAACCAGAGCAGTTAGCATTGAAAAGCAAAGTAAATCTTCCCTACCCTCTGCCCCATATTCAAATAAATACTGGGTTTTATTTTTGTTTTTATGCGAAAACACAAATCCCCAGACACTTTGTGGGAAACAGATGCCAAACAGGCACATATGTCTGTCCTCATACTGACAAGATCAATTTTAGTCTTTAGTTTTAAATAATTTCAGGAATTGGTTTCCCAGCACATTTCAAGCCTCATTATAGAAAAAAAGTAAGACTGCAATTACACAATAGTTTCTCAGATTTGAGCCAGACACTTCTGCAAAGGCAGTTACGTTCTTACAGGGACTGATGTTAAATGAGACTGTTACTATCTTTTCTCCTTTTCCTATCTTTTTTGCTGTTTACACCACAGAGTCCTCTTCCTTCTCTATGAGATAATCAACTATTTTTTAAAAATCTTCTCAGCATGAAAAGGCCCCTTCCTGACATGGTATGTTTTGGTGGTTGAGGATAGTACTGCTGACATGTATAGATAGGAGGCTGCTGATATTAAATCCTTTGCCACCATATTAACTTTGAAGATTGGGGAGTGCCTTAATCCCACAATGCCAGATTTAGAAATAATTTCATATCTTATTTAGTCCAATGTCAACTTGAAGCATAAAACAATGATCTGAATTATAAAATTTGGTAAAAAAAAATCAAATGTGCTAGAAATCAACATAGAGTTCCATATGTGGGCAGGAAAAAAATCAGTTGAAGAAATTTAGAACAAAGGAAGCATAGTTAGAATTTAGTAGACTGATCTTCATTAGGTCAGGGATCTTACATCATTTAATTATTTCCCTCAACCTACCCCACCTCATCTTCCCCAGTATTCGTTCCTGCATTGCATAGTTTAACAACTGGAATTGAAGTCAGAAGGATTTAGGTTCCAATTATAACTCTGACACTATTAGTTATGTTGTCCTGGGCTTATCACTGAACCTCTGTCTGTCTCAATTTTCTCAAGTATAAAATCAAGGTAATGATGTACTTACCTCATAGAATTATTGAGAATATCAAATGAGAAAATTTTGTATAGTGCTTAACACAGTGCCTGGTATGGGGTAGGGGCTAAAAAAAAGAAGTATGTCCCTTTGCATTTAAACTATTTGAGCCTCAGTTTCTTCAACTACAAACTGAGGGGTTTGTATTCAGTCAAAGATTCCCCACCTTCAGAGGGTCCATGTATTTTAAATAATATTTAAATAGGAAAGTATTTTTATTTCCATTAATCCTTTATTGAAACTTGTTATTTCTATCAACTATTAAAAAATAAAATTTTATTCTGAGGAAAAAGGTCTTTGACATTGAGATGGAAGATTCAGTGACCAGAGATTATTGGTATCAGAAATGGAGATCGATTAGGTAAATTTTGTCACCTAAGTAATATAGTATCAATTATACTATACAACTGTAACATTTTATACCCTTCCCCCATTTCTCTTCTCTGAGTGTTTTTATTTCCCTTTCAATGACATAACCCAAACTTTTAATCACCATTAAGTGCCTACTATGTTCCTGACACCGTGCTATTTTATACACTGAGGATGCAAATAGAGGGAAAAGATAATTACTGCACTCAAGGAGTTTATAATCTAATGGAAGAAATGACACGTAAAAATATATACAAATCAAACTATATACTGGATATTTAGGAAGTAATTAACAGAAAGAAGGCAGTGTAATTGAAGGAGTAAGGAAGGCTCTCTGTAGAAAATAGGATTTTAGTTGTGACTTAAAGGAAACCAGGAAGGTTAGTTGGAGTGGAGGAGGGACAAGACATTAGGGACAGCCAGAGAAAATTTTAGGAGCTGAGAGATAGTGTACTAATGTTTAGCTCTTTAATGTTTATCGCTTTGTTTTTGCATCCTGTTCCATTAAGGTCCAGGTCTCTACATGGTGCAGTTGGTTGGTCCTATAAACCTATTCTGCTCCTTTCCCTAGGAACACTGTCACAAGCACAGATTGTGTCAGCAGCTGAAAACAGTTTGAGTGAAACCTCGTTGTCATTATTCAATTGATTCGGACCCATTTGAGATTTTCTTAGCAAAGATACAGGAGTGGGGTTTGCCATTTGATTTTCCAGTTCATTTTATAGTTTAAAAAACATACAAACAAACAAAAACAAAGACAAAGACAAACGAGTTAAATTATTTGCCCGGCATCACAAAGCTAGTTGGTGTCTGATTCCTGATTTGAACTCATATAGAGGAGTCTTCTTGATTCCAGACCCAATGCTTTTTGTACTTACCATCAGGCTGTCCCTTTCCTTCCTCAAAAAAAAAAAAAAAAAAAAAAAAAAAAAAAAGTATGAGTGAGTTTCAATCTTGGTCTATTTAATGGTATACATGGATTTGTCCTGATTGTAAATTGTTTTGTCAGATTTTTAATTTTTTAAAATTCAGTCCATCAAACACTTATGAGGTGGCAAGTACATAATCTAAAACTTTGGACAAACATTTTAGGTCTATTTGCTGACACATCTACCCCAAAGTGCTATCGATAATTTAGAAGTCTGATTAGAAGACCCAATTTTTTGATTGGCTTAACAGTGATCCTATCTTACTCTACTTCATGGAAGGACACTGAGAAAATTTTTTGTAATCATAATGATTTTGTAAAAAGAGAGTTCTGCTTATGTTTTCTGAGCTAGAGAAGTGGCCACAATTAGTCATTACAACCAGGACTGACATAAAAAACTTCCTAGTTGAAACTATATTTATGAGTCAGCTAGGTGGTACAGCAGTTAGACCTCTGAACTTGAAGTCAGGAAAAAATGAATTCAAACTAGGCAAATCATTAACTTTTCTCAGCTCCAGTCCTCTCATTTGTAAAATGGGAAAAATAATAGCACTTTATTGTGTTGTTGTGAGGATTAAATGAGAAAATGCACACAAAATGCTTTGCAAACTATATGAAACTTCAAGAACAACTCATTAAATTAATAAGCATTTACTGAGGACCACTTGCATATAAGGGCTGTCTGAGGTATCTTAGAGGCATGAAAAAAATGACAATTTAGTTTAGAACTAGAGACCTTATAATTTTATGAGGGAGATACTGTTTTCTGTTAGTTCATACCAATTACCTCTTTTAAGATTTATCTTAAAGCTCACCCCTTTGCAGAAGTCCTTCTACAAAACTGCTTATTGTTGTTGGTTAATCAATTTAATTGTGACTCTTTGTGACCCTATACGTTTTTTGTTTTTATTTTTGGGCAAAGATATTGGAGTACTTGCCATTTCCTTCTCCAGTTCATGTTATAGGGGAACTAAGAAAAACAGTGTTGAGTGACTTGTACTGTCTCTGAGGTCAGATTTAAACTCATTTCTTTCTGACTCTGGGCCCAGTTCTCCATGTATCATTCCACCTATATTCCCCTACCTGAATATTACTGAGCAACATTTACTGTGCAGTTCTTGGACAATTATGCCTTCAAACTATGGTACTTTTATAGGGAGATTCTGTATTTTCCCAACCCTTGTTTGTTACTGACATTGTCTATATGGCCCTCCTCAGTATTCCGAGGGTACCCAGGAGAGGTAGGAGGATTCTTCTAGTATTATTAGCTTAAATTCCCATTTCAGCGTGTTTTCCATCAGTGATTATTGACTTATTATAATTTCCCAGTTAGTATCTTCTTGATATCACTGATACCACATAAGTTCCCTACCAATTAACATCAATCAGCTTTTACAAAGGGACATTTATTGAGAAAATGAAGCCAGAACAGACATCCAAATACTTTTTACCTTCTTAGTCTCTGGGGAGAGTGGGTTCAATTTAAAATGGTTGATTCTAAGCATTCACCAGGTAGAACTTAGCCATTGCTTGAAGGGCATGCTACTTTGGCTATGAAGTAATTTCATTGCTGAGGCAGTTCAAGCTAGTTGATTGTGTTTTTTTTTGAAGTTTGGTTCGTTCTAAGTCTCTCCTAATGAACTGCAGGTTGTCCTTTGAGCTTTTGAGATATTACAAGACCTTGTAAGAAGACAGGAAACATCCCCATGCCAGACAAAGACTTCTTTCCACTCATGAGCTTCTCTAATGAAGGGAAGGGCAGTTTTGCTCCTATCTTCCTGGAATTCAAAAATTAACTTTACATGTTGTGACCAGTAGGAAAGTAAGAAAATAAGATTGAATTCTTCAGTTGGAGTCTTTTGTATGTACACTGAGTTTTTGCTAAGTAGTCAATTAAAAAGCTTTTCTTCACCCAAAAGCAAGTGCAAAAGAAACAGTCTAAGACCCCCTTTTTCTCCTTGTGAGGAGATGGAGAAACAGGATTGCTGATTCTTTATATAAATTTTCCAGAAGCATTTTCCACAAATCTCCTACATGGCAGGGCAACATCTAGAGGGCCTTGTGATGCTCTTAGGACTAACAGGGCTTTCACTATCCAGTTTCTCCCATTATTCCTTATTTTGTGTTTATTGATTGTTGTTTTCAAGTTATCATGTGAGAACTTAGAAAGTCCCTTAACTAGATTTTAAGTCTCTAAAGAACATTTGCATCCACTCTATAACAAAGCCTCTACTTAGAGCAAAGTGGATACTCAGTAAATGTATGGTAACTTGTTACTATGAGAGAGTAAAGAAACAAAAGAAACATAGATATATCCCAATATAGTTCAAACTATATGTATTAAGAATGGCTAGAGTTTTAGAGGAACAGAGTAATGATAGGCACATACATTTCCAAATGGCTAGACTCAAAAGTCTCAACTATTAAAGTTTTATGGGTGAGAAGAAGGGTATTCCATTTTACCAGAAGAAGCTTTTAAAAGATCATTTATTGCCTACATTTCTATAAAGTAGACTTGAAACATTTCAAAGAAATAATTCATTTATTTTGGTACAGAAAATTTCCAAGTAGCTTAGGGTGAAGAAAATAAAAAAGTCAATGTCTATTTATCATTGATTATACAGTATCTGTTTGACAAACCTCATAACTTAATCTTTATTGCAGCATACATTTAATACTAGGGAACCTCAGGACATGGGCCATTCTAGAAATATGTCAAATTGTTTCTCCGGCTCTCCCACAGGCCAAAACACATTTAGAAGTCTTTCCCTTTCTTTCTTGTTTTCTTCATCATTTTTAAATTTTGTTTTTCATTTTATTTTAAAAGCCAGAAAAAGCTTTGAAAGCACTCTGCAAATTTGGTAATTGGGTGCATTTTCAAAAGCAAGGCTGTGTTGCTGGTGAAGTCTTAGTCAAGAATGTTATTCTTCTGCTCTTGGAAACCTTGAGAAGGGCAGCCCTTTTCAGTTTCCAGTGTGAAGGATTACAAATTTGTTTCTCAAAAGCCACACCTCCCCTCCCCCTTCCTCATTGTTCCTTGTCATTCCCTCCTCTCAGCCTGTCCTTTCCCAACCAATACCAGGAAGGGCCAAATTGAATCACTTCCCCACCCCTCACCCCATCATCCCCAACACACACACATATACACTCTTTTCATCTTGCTCTATTTTTCTATCTTGTTTTTGATGAAAAAGAATCAATGACTTATTTGTTCATTTATTTATTGTGAAGTAACATCCTGATAGTGATTTGATAGTGGTTGTAAGGGGAGTTCTAACTTCTAAAATGATGATAATGATCATGATGATGATGATGTATAATGATTGATGATAATAGGATCAGAAAAGCCGAATGGGAAGAGAGAAGGAAAACGAGATAAAAAGAAAACATGAAAGAGCTAGAAAAAAGGATAGATAAAAATAGAGAAAGGGATAAAGAAAGAGGGACAGAGAGAAAGAATGATACAAATGAGAGAAAAAGAGTAGGAAAGAGGACAGAGAAAAAAACAGAGATAAAGACACACGGAGAAAGAGAGAAGGAGATAGAAAAACAGAGGACAAGGCAACAGCCCAAGAGGGAGAGAGGTCTGGTAGAAGCAGGACAAAAACACTGGAAATATATTCATGCTGACATCATCACCCTTTCCCACAGTGGTCATTCACTTGGGAGGCAGCAGTGTCCATTCACTGCCTTAAAGCTAGTTTTCTAGAGCCTGGGGAGGCCATCTTTCCCTGCCTGAATGCCTTTTTTGTTGTGAAACAGTGGCTTGTTTCTGAAGGCCTGCATAAAGGGCTGAGTAATTCACTGCAGTTGCCAGGAAGTCTGAACCACTTGTGAGCTAACAATAGTTAACTTTATCTCCCACCCCATGCTGAAAGTTCCAGCTGCAGGTCCCGAATTCTAATAAGGGCTTTACTCCCGCTTCTGAGGTTATGGTAATATTTTATCCATCTTTTTTCATTAAGACACAGACCTAGCTACTATTGAGGCACCGGAGGCGAGCACTGCAGATTGAAGGGGATTGGGGGTGGGGTAGGGGTAGTGTTGAATGGAAATAAGAGAAAGGAATGAAAGAAAATGGCTTTTATATTAGCTGGACTGATTTGCTGTTGAATATGAGAATATAAAGTGGTTTGGAGGAGGAAAGAAAAAAAAATTTAGCTCTGACCAGAAAACCCCTGAACCTAAAAGATTGCTTTATCTGTCTACAAATTTTCCCAAGTTTCCCAGGCTGCGTGATTTCCTGCTTTTCAGTAGAATGATCAACAATTGAAGCTGATGAGGTCTTAGGAATTAGTGGTGGAAACTGATGGGTGTCTTTTGAGGTCCCTATTTGGAGACAAATGGCCCTATTCAGTGTCCAGTGTGAATGATGACACTGGACATGAATGTGCTATATATAGGGATGATCAGCATCTGTGATTCATGGATTAGTTTGGCAAAACTGGTAAATGTTGCATGGAAACTTAAAAGATGAAGGAGCAAGTCAATTTTATTGTTTAGTTCTTAAGTCATCTTCCCCTTTCTACTTGTGAATTCAAGAACAAAAGAAAGGGTTGTTAATCTATTATACAAACTATCTTACTCCTTTCCAAGGGAAGTGAACTAATTTTTCCTGCTTTGAGTATAACTTTCTCAAACTCAAAGGCACTTAGTTTGCTGATATTTCAAGTTCCCATTCCATTCCCCTTAGGGGACACAAACTGAAAGCCTTTTTTGATGTGTCTAGCCATATGTGCACATACCTAAGTAATAATATGGCTAATTTGGGTGAGTTGATGATTTGGCTTATTATAGGAGATACTCCAGAAAAAAAAAAAAAAGTATTTTCATCCTTTAGCTTTTACTTAGCAAACGTGTCATAAAAATATAAAAAAAGCTTAAAAAGTTTAAGCTTTGGTTACGTAGATATTCACTTTGTGACACATAAGTCATAAGTATATAAAAAATACCAGCTCAAGAGTAAAAGATCAGCAACTAGCTGGGTGGTCTTGGAGGAAAATTTTTACTAGCTGGTCACTAAACCTAGTTTAAATTCAAGTCACTGCATGCATGAATATATGTTTATGTTTTGAACATTTTTGGGATATACCTTCATTACTCCTGTGGCTAAAGTTTGAATTGGGGTTTCCAGTGCCCTCAGCTATTTGGTTAAAAAAAAGGTAAAGAAAAAGTGACCAGAAAAAAAGAATATACTAATCATGTTGGCAACAGTAATGAAAGCAGAGTGGTAATGTTTGGTGTTTCCAGATGGGAAATTTAAAGGATATAATAAATATTGATTCCAGGAGAAGGCAGATTATGGTCTATGTTCACTTACCTAACTCCCCCTCACCCACCCACCCCCACAACTTGCCATTCAGCTGAGCCAAACATGAAAGGTTACTATAAATCAGATTTGTTACTGAAGTAAAAATAATACAAGAAACAAGACAGATTTCATAGATTAAGAGGGAAAATTTCTAAACCAACAGCGGTTTAAAGCATAGAATCTGAAATTTGGAAAGAACCTAAGAAGTAATCTAATCTATCCCCTGAGATTCACAAGATCTGGGACCCAGGATCTCTTTTAACTCCACCAAAAAGGTTCCTTTTCACATTTCTTTTCTATAATGTAGAGAAAAGGTAGCACTGGATTACTGTTTTTGCAATAACATGTGTTACTGATTGAAGAGGAAGAGCAAGAGAGCCTGCCAAATAGAACAGAGGGAAGGGGAAACCTTAGGGAGAAGATAGTGCACAAGCAGATTGTTTCTTTTTTCTCATATTTATTCATTCTTCTTTCTCTCTTTTTTTCTCGCTTTCTCCCCTCCCTCCCTCCTTCCTTTCCTTCCTTCCTTCCTTCCTTTCCTTCCTTCCTTCCTTCCTTCCTTCCTTCCTTCCTTTCCTTCCTTCCTTCCTTCCTTCCTTCCTTCCTTCCTTCCTTCCTTCCTTCCTTCCTTCCTTCCTTCCTTCCTTCCTTCCTTCCTTCCTTCCTTCCTTCCTTCCTTCCTTCCTTCCTTCCTTCCTTCCTTCCTTCCTTCCTTCCTTCCTTCCTTCCTTCCTTCCTTCCTTCCTTCCTTCCTTCCTTCCTTCCTTCCTTCCTTCCTTCCTTCCTTCCTTCCTTCCTTCCTTCCTTCCTTCCTTCCTTCCTTCCTTCTCAATTCTCTCAGAGTCTCCACAACTGTGAATCATAACATCTGAAGGAGTTGAAAGGCAGCCTTTGCTGACACAAATATTGTGGACTGGGAATGAGATCAATTGGACGCAGAGGGAAGAGGAGAGAGGGTCAGACAATGCAACAGTCTCTCAGATACAGAGGTTAGAGAACAGCCACTGCCTCTCAGTTTCCTTATACCATCCTCTCACAAGAGGAGATCCATTCTGGGTTGTATCTCCAGCAGCCACTGTGAAGTGGCTCCTGTGTATTCTAATAATTCCCATGTATTCCAACATTTCCTCCCTTCCTCTCTTTCTTCCCTCCCTTCTCTCCTTCCCTCCTTCCTTCCATTTTGCAATGACTGTATTTCTTTTTTACCTATGGGGCTTTCATGGGTATTCAGGTCAAGTACATTACTGGCTTATGGTCATAACAAATAAGCAGCACCTGTTCTTTGTATTAAACAATGCTTTTTCATCATGGTCAATCTAATTTAACTAGATGCAGGGCCTAGGTACCTAGAATGTGTTCTCCTAATTGGAACAAATGAACAAAAAACATGTCATTCTTTCCCTACCTCTGCCTTTTGAAATCCCTCATGATTTTTAAGGCTCAACTGAAGTATCAATTTCTATATAAACTTTTCTTGATTCTTCCAATTCTTACTTCTCTTCCCATTTGTGCTGATTTTGCATACATTTCATATTTAACTATCCATGTGTTTGCCATATCTTTCCTCAATAAACTCTTTGAAAATAAGCATTCTTTTATTTTTTGGCTTTGAATCCTTAGCTCCTAACAAGTGACTTATACATAGTAGGCACATAAGTAAAAACTAAGTTTTCTTCTATAGATGCTAGTCAGTTTGATTTTTCTATTCCAATTTGGTTTGCCATTAAGCTGTTAGAATACTTCAACTGGACATGCTCATTCAGATTCATGGAAGGGAAGCCATTCACACTTGTGCATGTGACATTGCCTGTCCTCTACATTGCTTAGAAAATTACTGATACATATTCTTCAAACTTCCATACACTCATTTTTAAAGTGGGGATAAAATTCTTGCACTGCTGACTTCTCACAATTGTACTATCCAAATATGAATTAATATGAAGAGGTACTGAGCAAACTTACAGGTGGCCTCTATGTTTCTTTTTTTTTTTTTTTCTAGTTATATATTGACTACAACATAGTAGAGATCTCAAAGCTCCCTCTCCCACACAATTTTTTTTTAGTGAAGACTACTATTTTTTATTTTTTTTTATTTAGAATTTTTTCCACAGTATATATGCATGAGTAATTTTTTTTATAATATTATCCCTTGTATTCATTTTTCCAAATTATCCCCCCCCCTCCACTGCCTCCCCCCGATGACAGGCAATCCCATACATTTTACATGTGCTACAATATAACCTAGATACAATATATGTGTGTAAATACCATTTTCTTGTTGCACATTAAGTATTAGATTCCGAAGGTATAAGTAACCTGGGTAGATAGACGGTAGTGCTAATAATTTACATTCACTTCCCAGTGTTCCTTCTCTGGGTGTAGTTATTTTTGTCCATCATTGATCAACTGGAAGCCACACAATTTTTAAAAAAAATTGAACTTTCTATTAAACCATGCTTTCCTCATACTAAGTTAATTACATCAGATGCAGAGCATAGCCACCTATAGTTTGTCCCCCAAATAAAAACAAACAAAATAATCTTACTTTTAAATCCAACATTCCTCTATGGTAACAGAAAGAAATAATGTGGAACAAGAGTAGTAAAATACAATTCTATTCTCCATCCTTAGAATATCGAACACTTCCATTTTATATATTGCATCTTGCTTAAAGATTTTATTTTGTCAATAATATGTGTGAATATTAATATTATATGAGAAAGGATAATTTTAATGGCTCACATTTAAGTTAAAGAATTGGCAGATGTCTTCTCCCTCATCTTCTTTCTCCTACCTCCCAAGCTCTTGCCTTTCCTCTGTTGTTACTTTCCATATACCATCTATCTTGCCTATGCTATATATCTGTTATCTTCCATGTTAGCTTTATAAGCTCTTTGAGATCACTGACTATTTTTATATTTCTCTGTATCCTCAGTGTTTAGTATAACTTGAAATGCTAAGAAAAGATTAATAAATGCTTTTTGATTGATGTAGAATAAGATGAGAATTCTCTGACTTGACATTTTAAACCCTCTGCAAACCACATCTACCTTTTCAGCCTTAATGTTTTTAATCCCCTTTATACATTCTGAGTTCCATCATCTTGTCCTTGTGGCATCCCCTTATCAGACACTCTATCTCTCATCTTCACATGGTACAAATGGTACCCCAGGTCTGGGATGCACTCTTGCTGAACTTCTATCTTATGGAATCCCTAGCTTTCTTCAAAGCACAACTCAGCTGTGACCTTTTGCATATGGTCTCTATTGTTTGATGCATTACTACAGGCATTCTGGTGTTATTACTCTCTCCTTTTTGAAATTAGTTCTTTACTTTGTATATACTCTTAACTTTTTTTTTATCTTGTTACATCTATCCCTCTCTCTCCAAAGGAGAATGTAAACTTCTTCAGTAGAGGTGGGGGTAAAAATGTTTTTGTTTTCATTGTTATATTCTTAGTACCTAGTGCATGCTACGTGCTTAATAGAGCTCTATTAAATTATTGTCTGTTGTATATCATATAATCCTAGAAGTTAATCCTTTGAAATTACAAGTATTAGAATTGGATGACATCTAAAATTTCTTCCAGTTCTAAAGCTATACAATTCATACACACATATTTCACTATATTTCACACATAACTTTTATGTTTTAGATTATAAATGGCATCATAGTTGTGTTTCTTGGACATTTTAATTACATGTACTTTTATACTTTTAATAAATACATTCTTTTTTGTCTTTTCGTGTCAGTCTGAATAGTTGTTTCTCTTTGTGTCTTTTTCTCTTTTTCAATATATATATATATTTAAAATGTCAAGTCAGAGAATTCTCATCTTATTCTACATCAATCAAAAAGCATTTATTAATCTTTTCTTAGCATTTCAAGTTATACTAAACACTGAGGATACAGAGAAATATAAAAATATATATATATATATATATTAATATCAATGTATTTGAGTCTCTGGGTCTCTCCCTTTGTCTTTTTGTTTTTTTCTTTTACCAAATAAGGTCACAAAGAATCAGGCAGAATTGTAATTTTTATTATATTTGCTTAGCCTACTGACAAGCAATTAATATTTATCCAATTGTTTAGAATTTACTTCATTTGTGTAAGGCATTTTGTAATTGTGTTCCTATAGTTCCTGTATTTGTTTTGGCAGGTAGACTTCCAATTATTTTATATTTTCTACACTTATTTTAAAGGGAATTTCTGTTTCTATTTCTTCCTGCTTGGTGTTATTGATAGTTTATATAAATGTAGAATATTTATGTAGGCTTAGTTTATATCCTATCTAACTTTGCTGAATTTATTTCAACTAGTTTTTTTTTTTTTATTTGATTCCCTAAATATGTCATCATATCATCAGCCAATAGTGAGACTTTGTTTCCTATCTTTTATTTATTTGCTTTATTTGTAATATTTTTATTTTAACAATATTATTTTACTTTAAAATTTTTGCATCAATATTCATTAAGGAAATTGGTATATAGTTTTCTTTCTCAATTTTTCCTTTTCCTGCTTTAGGTATCAGTACCATATTTGTGTCATAAAAGGAATTTGGTAGGACTCATTCTTTGCCTATTGCCCCAAATGATTTATATAGTATTAGAATCAATTGTTCTTTAAATGTTCAGTAGAATTCACATGTAAGTCCATCTGGGGATTTTTTCTTAGGAAGCATATTGATGACGAAGCATATTGATGACTTGTTTAATTTCTTTTTCTAAAACAGGGTTATTTATATATTCTATTTATCTTATGTTCTTTTGGACAATTTATATTTTTGCAAATATCAATCCACTTCCCTTACAGTGTTAGATTTATTGCCTGTGATTGGGCAAAATAGCTTCTAATAATTGCTTCAATTTCATCTTCACTAGTGACAAATTCACCCTTTTCATTTTTAATTAGGGACAACTTGATTTTCTTCTTTATTTTTAAAAATCAATTAATCAATGGTTGATTTTTTTTTCATAAAACCAACTCTCCCTTTTACTCATTAGTTCAGTGGTTTTTTCTTATTTTCAATTTTTGTTACTTTGTCCTTTGATTTTTAGAAGTCTAATGTATTTAATTGGAGATTTTTAGTTTGTTCATTTTCTGGTCTTTTTAAGTTGCATGTTAACTTCATTGATCTGCTCTTTTTCTACTTTATTGATACAAGAGTTTAAAGAAATAAACTTTCCCCAAAGTACTGCTTTGGCTGCATCCCTCTTTCATTGTTGTCATTTTCTTTTGTGAAACTGATTGTTTCTATGATTTGTTCTATTACCTACTCATTCTTTAGGATTATTAGTGTAACGTGCTGTCGTCTCTAGAAGCTGCCGGATCACTCTCTGGGAAGAGATCTGCTGTGTCTTCTACTCAAATCTCTCCGACAGATTCTTCTTCCTGTAACGAACCGTTGTCTCCAGGCAGTTGCTGTTAACTCTTGTCCAAAGAAGTGACTTCCCTTCCTGCAGA
Source organism: Sminthopsis crassicaudata (assembly GCF_048593235.1). Lineage (NCBI taxonomy): Eukaryota > Metazoa > Chordata > Mammalia > Dasyuromorphia > Dasyuridae > Sminthopsis > Sminthopsis crassicaudata. Next base: position 127,332,209 of record NC_133620.1, on the reverse strand, counting down.
GAGCCCCGTCAGGCCTGATGTAATGCAGAGAGTCTTCTTCTTTCTCTGAGAGTCCTCTCTTTTATTCTCCCAGAGAATGGGCGTGGGATAATGCAAGGGCTTCTGGGAAGAACCACCCCAGCCAATGAGCTTGCCCCCTCTATCAAGTCAACCTGAGTTCTCACCTTGTAATTGTCCAGAAAACCTCAGTTCTCACTTAGTAATCCTAACATATTAGATTATTTATTTTCTAGTTAATTTAAAATCTATTTTTCTACTGTCCTTTGTTGAATGCAACTTCTGTTGTAATAATGACATAATATGATGTACTTAATATTTTTTCTTTTCTGCATTTGGTTGTGAGGTTTTTATGCATTGATACATAGTTAATTTTTGTGAAGATACTATGTATAACTAAGAAAAAATATATTCCTTCCCATTCCCATTTAATTTTCTCCATTCTTTCTGTACATTTAACAGTTAATCTTGGGGCTGTGGACATTTTTCTCAAAGTAGAAAAGTAATTCAAATATTTTTATTAAACATATTCTAATAAATTAAAGTGATTTTTTTTCAATTTTTGCCTTTTGGCTTAACAAAACTAGGAATTTTCTACTTCCATAGTAAGAATATTGTTATCTTTAGCCTTTAGATCATTTGTTTTCTTTTCTGTTTCTGGACTCTTTCTTTCCCAGAAGTCATTCTCTTGTCCCAGTGTTCATCGCTTTTCCTTGTTCTCTCTGCTTACTTTCAAAGCTTTGTGTCTCTATTTTCCTTTCTTCAATAATTCTTAATATATTGTTGATTTTCCTTTGTGCTGTTTATTAGTCTCCATTTGCATCTTTCTATAACAATTGAAGCGAATTTCCTGTGTTAATGATGGGCAGAGGTAATATGTATAAAAGAAATACACAGATAATACCAAAAGTTCATTTTAATCATTAGCTCATGTGTCCTTCACAGGAGAACCTGTTCTCAGAGACTGTAACAAGTAATAAAATTGGCTGGCAGCCTTGGGATTTAACTTCTTTCCTTCTTCTTCCCACCTTCAGATTGGAGTATAAATTAGCAATTAAAGGGCCACACATCTGGTGGGAGCTCGGAAGGACAGGATTGGCAAGAGGCCTAGATAGTTACAAATTTAACAAACATTCCACTAAACTCTGGAATGACATCATTGTTTGAGTTCATTGTGAACATGTACATGATTAATATCTGGCTCATATACTCATCCTGTGTATTCTCTATCAACAGAAAAGGCAGGAATTATAAATTATAAAACAAATTACTTAATTAAAAATAGAATATTTTTAAAATAGAAAAATGAAGCAATGGGCTCAATCTCAGCACTTTATATAATTATAGGTATAAATTTTCATTGATCATAAAATTGATGGAGAAATAAAGACTTTTGCTTCAGGTTGGGGATATACCCCACATCTTGACTGGAAATTCTGCCTGTTCTTTCATGTAATATGCTCTAGGGATTCTGTCACTTCTTGCCTCTGTCTCACATCTGCTGCTACTGAGCCTGGATCACTGCCATAAGCTTTTATTGGATTAAGCTCTGTCTTCTGCTACTATTCTCCATCTTCTGCTACTATTCTCCATCTTCTGTTGCTGATTTTCTACCATTCTCTGCTGCTCTGCCACCGTTATTTAGAGTGAGATCTATCTCCCAGGCCATGTGTCTCATGATAATAAACATTATTATTTTGTTTTTAAACAACTTCACATTCTCCTTTATAGTGTTATCAAAAAAGGGGTCAGTTAAGCAGTTTAGGAATTTCTATGATTCATCTCTTTTTTTAGAATGTCTTTAGCCCATTTTACTAAATGATTTGGGTGCAGAACTCTATCCATTTCTTCCCTGTTGCCATATACTATTAACATATCCCTCTGGGTCTCTCTGAGGATGTTAATAAACACAACAACTAAATCTACTTGTTCTTTGAAATATTGTCAGCCTGACAATCCATTTCTAGACACATTGGAAGCAGAGAAGAAGAGGTAGCAGCTTCTGCTGGCATCCCAGCCACCACAACCAGGACTCTTTACCTTTTTTGATAAGTAGCCCTGAGGAAATAAGAATAGAGACTATCAAAGGTCTCTGAAATTATGTTTTTTATCTGAACTTTGTAAGGCATGTAGAACAGGAATGGGAAATAGGATTAAGTCATATTCTGTTGAATACTAAGACAATTTGGAATCAACAAATATTTTATATCTCTCCCAAGTCAAGGCAACATTGGTGTTCTGGGACAATCTAGAAATATAAACCCATCTTGTCAAAGGAGAAGTTGGTCTAATTGACAAGAACTGGACTAAGGTAAAGTGGCAATAAAATACCTCAACATGGTCATAGGAAGTCTTGGATTAAAAGCGATCTCATATTACAAGAGGCTAGATTTCTAGACTTTATCTTGGATTGGATTTGGTAATTCTGTCTTGGATTTTGTGGGACTATTTTGTTCTGGATAAGTCCATATTGGGTTTGTATTAGTATTCTAAGATAGATCCCATGGAACAACATCCCTTCTAGATGGAGAAATATTTCAATCTGGTGTCCATCTGAATGATCTTCACTCACCAGAATCCCCAATGTCTCTTTGATGTTCAGTATTCTCTCATAACACCAGTTTCTTCCAAACAGGCCTTTTTTTCTTTTCTTCACTGATTCAGAATTTTACATTCTTTACATGACCCCCTGACTTCCACACGATGCCCTATCACTCTCTTTCCTATTACCAGTTGAACTAAACTTTCAACCATGCTGCCCCCCAAAAAATCACATCTGTTTCTTTGTTCATGAAGCCTTCATTAAAAAAACAATTTGATTTTTTTTTTTTTTTGTGGTTTAGAACTTCCTGGAAATTTTCAATCCAGTATAAACTCTCCTTAAATAATATGAAAAAAGTGCTGAGTTTAAAGTTGAAGTGTTTGGCTTTCAATCTTGACACAGCTACTTATTATAACCTGTGTGACTCTGGTCAAGTCATATTATCATAGATTTGATGTCAGGATATTAGGGGTTATCTAGTTCAATCTCCTCATTTGTCTGATGAGAAATGAAAGGCAAAAATAGTGAAAAGATTTGCTTCATGTCAAACCTTAAAAAGCAGAGAAGTCAGGATCCAAACTCAGGTCTTTTGACTTCACATCCTGCATTCTTTTTGCCAGCATTCAGGTGAGTCAATGGATAGAGTGCTAGATCTGAAGTTAGGAAACCTGTGTTTGAATTTGACTTCAGGCAGTATTTGTGTGATTCTGGAAATGTCAGTTTCCTCAGTTTTAAAATAAAATGAAGTAACAGTTAGAGAAAATCAAATCATTGTGAGAATCAAATGAGATCATCTTTGTGAAATGCTTAAAATAATGTGTGGCCCACAGTAAGTGCCTAATAAATGCTTATTCCATGCTATAACCTTTTTCTATAATTTTGCTCCTCTGGGTATCAGTTTCCTTTAACTGTAAAATAATGGTAATGAAATTGCTGGTTTCTAACTTGTTTTCAACTTTAGATCAGTGATGCTTTTGTGAGTGAACATTTTATATTGAGAAGGTATGGAATGCTTCTGATGCATTTATGAGCACTGACTTCTCTGTGATTCAGTCATTTATACGCTGCATGAAGAATTTCCGCTGATATGATCACAGAAGAGGGAAATTCATAGATTCAGACATCCATATTTGATGAGATTCTGTGCCTCAGCACTTGGGTTCCATGCTGGGTCCTATAATACTACCCATACAATTCTGGAAATCTAATGCTGGCAGACTTCCTCATAAAACATCCACTCCTTCCTGCTTCCCTGGACAGGAAACACCGCAAAGCAGCTGTTTGGAGGCTGCTTCAGAACTTCCACTTCCCTTTTGAATAAGGCAACACTATACATATCAGTTAGAAAGTGGACAAAGGGAAAATCAGCCCAGCCCAAACATAAGTAAAAAAATAAATTAAATTTAACAAAAACAACAAAAACATACCTTCACATCTATATAAATTCATTTTGGAGAAAAACAAATCAAAACCAAAATAAAATACAGTACTATAAAAAAAAAAGAATATCCAGGACAACTTGAGTAAAAATAAATAAATCCTATCCTTTGATTCTCCTACAAAATGCCAGAATGTTTCAAATAGCAAAGTGTTAAAAGAGAATGCAACATTCCAAGTGTATTAAAAACAAATATAAGTGGAGGAGGGAGGATAGAATTTAGAACTCAAAACTTAAAAAAGAACACACCAAATGTTAAAAAAAAACACCTATTTTAATATGTAAAGGGGGAAACATTACATATATATGTATAGATATAAGTATATATATATATGTATATCATATCTCTTGGAAAGAGAAACAAAACAATTTTCCCCTTTTATTTCAGCTAGTTAACAAGAGAGGTAGTACAATGGAAAGGGTTCCAGATTTGGATTCAGATATACATACATATGATATACATATATATGTGTGTGTGAATGAGACAGCTAAAAACAAAACAAAAAAAAAACAAATATAGGTTAAGGACTAAAATCATATAATCCATTATATTAGGGCTAGACATTTGAACATGCATTTTAATTTTTTCCCCCAGTAAGTGACATAGTCTTGCCCTTACCCTGCTACCCTAGAATGGAATGAAAACTCATGAGAGCAAGGGGTCTTTCTTTTATGACTATACTACAACATAATCCAAAGAGTGTTAGGTTTAGATTTTTTGAAATTTGCCTTCAAATATTAACTTTAGCACTAGTTAATGCTCTGTCTTTGGGAAAGTGACAACATTTCTGATCCCCAGTTTCATTATTTGCTAATTGGGAGCAATAATACTTATATTACTGGGTTCATAGGACTACTGTGAGGAGGGAAAGTGATTTATAATACTAAAATGCTATGAAATTATGAGTTATCTTTTCAAACAATGCCTAAAATGCTGAGGGAAGTGGGGAAGCTCAAATAATAGAAAATAAGGCAAGCACAAATCTGGACCAGATTTCTAAGATTCCTTATGCAAATAGAAGCTACTTGTGGGCATGAGTGTTACTAAGAATAAAATATCTTGATTTTGAAAATTTTGAACATCTCCATTTTTACATGCATGTTTGGAATTCTGCACATTGAATCATGAATGATGCCATTCTGAAGCTTCTTATATGGGAGAAAACCTGCAATCTTTGAGAGAGCTGTTGTGGGTGGGGTTAGTGGTGGAAAGAAATAAGTATAGACAGCAGTAACCATAATAATGACAGCATGTCCGAGAGTAAGTGATACAACTAATTTTAGAGCTAGGCAGCTCTAAAACAAACAGCATTAGCCATACAAGCAGCTACAAGAGTCGGGGGACATTCTGTAAGTGAGCTTAGTGTGAGGCAGTCACACTCTGTTATCTTCAGCGACATTCATGCACTCAAGAACTATCATCATCAGGACAGTTGATATGAAAGAATAGCAAAAGAGCACCAATGTCATTTTCAAATATGAAGGACACTGGCATTTCTATATAGAGTGATCCAAATGTATTAGTACAGTTTTGAGCTTTAAGATTTCAAAATTGCCCTAATACTTTTAGAATGTTCCTCCTTCCCATCCCTGTACAAATATACATATTGCTTGTGGAAATAACAAGAGTCTATTTTTATCCAAACATCTAAAAGACTTAGGTGATATTCAGTGTTAAATAATGATGAAAATGATAATCAGAGTAAGAATAAAAACAGTGACATTCCCACACTCTTTCTTCTTCCTCTTTCCTCCCCCCCCCCCCAACTTTTTAAAGCTGCAAGCAACTATTAGGTGAAGAAACAGCAGACCTGATTTTTGCCAGGATAATCTGGCTTGAGTCACCACCCAAGGGATGATTTGAATACACAAGTAAACTTTCTAAAGCAAGGCTGTAAAATGCTCCATTCAGATGGACACTCAGTATAAAAAGGAAAGCTGCCCGTGGGTAAAAGAAACACAAAACGGAATAAGAGAGTAATATTTCTCAGAATTACATTGGGAACCCTGCAGGAAGTCTATGAAGCACCAAGCAGATAAAAGGAAAGCAGGAAAAGATTTTGGCCTGAGTGGGTGCAAAAACAATTAAAGAGTGAAACTACTAAGAACAAGCCTTCCTTTGAATAGTTTAGGGGCAGATTTGGCTGGAGGGCAGCAGGCAGTTTTTGTTCCCAAAAATGCTTGACAGTCTTCTCAACCTACTCTGAGAACTTCAACCCTTCATTGGGGAATGTCGTTTGGAATGAGCCATGGGGTCTTTATTCAGAGACATGATATTTTCTGCTTTTCTTCCCAGATATCCTCTTGGGTCTTCTTTGGCAACAGAATCTAATTTCAAATCCATGTGTGTCCTTGTCTCTTTTGAAGGAGGAACTATTAATCACTACATCTGATTGGTTTTAGTGATGCTTGATTCCAGGGTTACTGTTTCTTAACTTTTGAGTTAAAATGACATGGATCTTGGAAAGACAAACAAAACAACTTTCCCCCTTTTATTTCAGCTAATTAACAAGAGAGGTAGGTAGTACAATGGAAAGGGCTCCAGATTTGGCTTCAGAAGATGGTAATGCAAATCTAGATTCAACATATCACCTATGAGACTTATTTTATTTGAGGGTCTCAGTTTCTTCCTCTGTTCGTCTGTAGTATCAGGGGATTGGACTAAAGGATCTCTAAGGCTTCTTCCAGTTCGTAATCCTATGAGTTCTGGGAATTTTAATGTGTGACATCGATTTTCATGGCATTTTCTCATTCCTTTTGTTCTTACTTTCATAATAATAATTTGTTTATATAGCACTCAGAGGTTTCAAAGCAGTTTACTTTCATGATCTTATCTGATGCTTACAACTAAGTAGTGACCATAGCATTGTGCCCATTCAGAAGTAGAATCTAAGGCTTAGACAAGATAAATAATTCAACTATGGTCAAATGGCAAATAAATCATAGAGCCAAGACTCAACTCAACTCCCGTCTTCTGACTCCAGGATTGGTGTTCTTTCTTCTATTCCAGGATGCCTTTCTCCACATATTGATTATGCTCACATGTAGTATACATTAACATACTATACATAGACATTTTTATATATTTTTCCAGATCTGTACAGATGAAATTAAAATATGTGCAACATTTATGTCTAGTTGCCGTTATAGAGTCATTGATAGTTTAAACATATTTGTGCTATTTCTCCCTTTACAAAATTAGTTTAATTGGGGGCAGTGAAAAATGGCTAATATATTTGGATTTAATGTCCTTCTTAGTATCCTGCTTCTTTTAATTTGAATTCAAGCATTTTCTTCTTGTGATTCAATGTTGCTTTATAGATTTGTTCAAATGAATTGTATGCTCTGCATTATTCTACAGAGTTTGTGTTGGTTGAATGAAAGCAAGGTTAAAAGAAGTGGGTCAGGGCAGGGGAAACGTACATCAGTTCCTGGGAAAATGAACCATTTGCTAAGCAGACACCATGTGGGACAGGACTGGGTTAGAAGGGAGAAGGATTCTGAGACATGAGAAAATAAAGTCTATTCTAATACTCCACTGTGCTTTTTTTTTTTTTTTTCTCTCATGTACCTTCTGAAGAAAGTTTTTAAAGAAACACTGGACTAAAATTGAATAAAGCAGGAATGAAAACCTAACTGTAGAGTAGGTGATAGTATTAATTTTATTTGTGGACTGGGCTGCTGGCTTTCTCTGGATCTTAAGTTCTGTGTGATCTTTTAAGGTATGTGGCCGGTATGTGCTGGCTTACCATCAAAAGAAAGTACACACTTAAAACTCTACATGAGGAAAAATGACCTTGCTTCCCATGATCATTCTGCCTTTTGTATCTGACTTATTCCTACACTGATTTGACCTCCGCTTCTTCCAAGATTTTTTTCTCCTCTAGACCCCTTTCTCAGCTGTGAGCTTTTTCATACCTACTTAGCAATAGCATTCTAAAAACTCCATTTTTGCTTAATTTTGGTGCCAGAGCTTTCATTTCCCCTCTGCTCCCAGATCTGCTGTACCAGCTCTCTTCCACATTCTTCCTGCTCCTCCTCCAACCACTACAGACAGCTGTTAGCACTTCAGTATGGGCAAGCCAGGCCAAACTTGACACCTAGTGGTTGGATGTCACAAGCTGTATAAAGAGTGATCTTTAATATAGAGCAAATGTAGTTTGCTTCTGGAGTATAAGAAGAATCATAGAATGTTAGAGCTGTGATTGGTGGACCTTTTAAATCAACCTGGTCTTAACTCCTCATTTTTGCATATGAAGAAACTTCCTAATAATTAGAGTTTTCCAAAAGTAGAGAATGAACTGCCTAGGGAGGAAGTGAGTTTTCCTTAATTGGAATTCTTTGGTCAAATATTTGATATTCAGTTGTAGGTGATACTAACAGGGATTCTTGATCACTATAGATTGGACTGATTAAAGATTTAGAATAGGACAGGAGCTTAGAGTTCTTCTAGTTTGATCCCTTATCCCATTATAGAGATGAGGAAATTGAGACCCAGAAAAGGTAAATGATTTGTGAGGAATCTTAGCTCTGACTCCAGAGCAAACATACTTCCCACTTTAGCACAATGCTAAGATTCAGAGAAACTGAGTCTGAGAGTAAAATAGTTTTAAGCATTTTCCCCCCTCATTTATTTTCATAATATGTGAAAGAAAGATTTGAACCCAAGTCCACTGACCACATCCACAGTTGGGCTTTTCCATATACTGTGTTCCACTATGACTCCATTCCAGTTAGAACAAAACTGGAATCTTGACAGTTTTTGTTCAAGTACATAAAGACAGAAGTTTCCTTCAGCAGTTTTGACTAAAAAGCAAGTGAAAAACTCAAATTGGAGGGAAATTGCCGATTAAAATACAGGCCTTTGCAAGGCTTCATTAAATAACAGGCCCATTTCATGGGGAACAATTTCTTTAAAGAACACTACAAAACCAGCATTTTACTCCCAAGACCCTCTGGAGCCTCGGCAACAGCCTTTTCTGTGAAGCTCAGACCTTTTAAATGCCCTTGAAAAATCCATGCTGTTTATTGAACCAGAAAAAAGACACTGAACAACCAAAATGTAGTCCTCCCTAGAAGAACCTATTCCCAGATACACTTTGGGAATTCTAAGTTAATCCTGAGCCAGCTTCCTATAATGTTGACTCTAGTGAATAAATCTACTGTTTCCCCTCAAAACTGAGTCTTAGGGTATTTAAACTCCCTCCCCTCCTGCCCAACTGGGGATAAAACATTTGAATATTTAACAGCAGCTTGACTCAGTACTTGTCCCAAACTCCCAATCTTCTTGTCATTCTCTAAGGAAACAGAAGATTCAGGAGCAGAAGGAATCCTACACTTCTGCCTTCACACTCACACTTAGCACAGAACTTGGCACATGGTTAAGTAGTAAACGCTTGTTAACTTCAGCTTCTCTGTCACCAGGGAGAACTGCCATTTCCAGTCTGAGTGTCCAATTTTTTCAGAGCATAAAGTCATTTTCTTGTCTTTCTTGCTTTTCACCCCTTCCCTATCAGTTTCTTAGACACACATACATTTCATTTCTCCCTTTCCAAATTACTGCAAAAGGCAAGTGGCATATCGAGGACATGATAAACTCTCACCAAGTTGCAAATAAGCACATAATTTGACAGGGAACACATCATGGGAAATGAAAATAGATTATTCTCTCTAAAGTTGTAAACACTTAGCTGTTTCTTTCTTGTTCTTTACATTGTGTTTCCCCTCTCCCCACCTTCCACCTTTTGTTTTAACACAGGGTCACCTCATGACAATGTAGTCCAGACGGAACAGAATATTGGCTAGCTTCTGTCAATACTTATGCTACCAGTAATTTTATCCTGTGTAAGTAAAAAGCAAAGAACACAGGTTGCCTCAGGACAAATGCATTCACAGGAATGAGGGGGTTAAATTCATTTTTAATTTACCCACAGATGGATGCACCCAGTTTTTCCTTTATCTGAGAAGCCCACATCCATAGGACTGAAATAACAAATATTCAGGAAGCAGCATTGACTGTGAAATTTAACAAAGGGAATTAGCTACAGTAGGTGAACAAGTAACTTTAAATAGCGGAAGCCACAAAGAGAATTAAGGCTGATAAAAGAAAACCAGTAATTACAATATTAGTGCCCTTTGCACATGAGATTCCTAAACTATTTTCAAAACCTACCCACATTTCCTTCCTCTTTCACCTCAAAACAGATCAAAATAAAATAAAATATTGCATAATTAATACACTTTCCTAGATTATTTCTGCTACATATTGGAGTAATTATTTGTATGTGTCTATGAAGCTCTTTTCAAACATAAGTCATTTTCTGTCAAAAATTAGCTCAAAAACAGTTTTTAACAGATTTTTTTTAATCCAAAGGGAGATGAATAATATACCTAATTTTCTTCAGCATTTATCAGGAGGAAAAGGACTACAGCCTTGTTCTTAATATTTAATAAAAACTTAATTAATTTTTAAATAAAAGATTCCATTTCTAATTTATACTCACCTTCAGGAGCCCACTAAAGCTTAAGCCATGATGTCAGGCCCACATAAAAGGTTATATCTGCTCCAGGTTTTTTTTTTATTGTTATTTAACTCAGCTATAATTTTTTTAAGCTTTAAAAGGCATTGATCTGAAACAACTAATCTCTCTGAAACTGTCTCATACAGCAAGAGGATGATAGCATTGGAGCAGTGAAAGTTGAAGAAATAGTGAGGTTTTTAATTGTTCCTGAACTTGAAACAAGGATCTCACATTGCTCTCTCTCTCTCTCTCTCTCTCTCTCTCTCTCTCTCTCTCTCTCTCTCTCTCTCTCTCTCTCTTTCTCTCTCTCTCTCTCCCTCTGTCTCCCTCTGTCTCTGTCTCTCTGTCTCTGTCTCTTTCTCTCTATTACAAATATATATATGTGTATATATATGCATATATATACATATATATATATAGAGAGAGAGAGAGAGAGCTATTCAACTATCAGACTGAATAAAGAAGAATGTTTAATACTTAGTGAATTTCTGTAAACCAGAAACATTTCATATTAGCTTTTCCATTTCAGAAGTCTCACATCTTCTACTCTGCCAGATTACACTGGGATTATTGTCCTGTATTTGACATTTTTGAAAGGACTGGGGAATCAAAAAGTTCCCGGAAGGAAGCAGAAGAGGAATTTTGAGCTATAAAGGGAAGAAATAAGAGAAATGAGTGGGAATTTCAGGGCAATAATTTTCAACTCAAGGAAGAATCTTCCAATGTTATGGCTGTCCAAAAATAGAACAGGTTGTTTTATGAAGCAAGGAGTTCTTTGTCACTGAATATTCTCAGGAAGAAGTGAGATGAAATTCAAGGATGAGGCAGAAAGGAGTCCTATATTCAATAGGAGCTTGGATAAGATGGCCTCCAAATTGTCTTCCCAACATCTATAATTCTAAATGGAAAAAGAGAAGGGGGTGATATTAATTCTAGGATTTATAGATGAACGAGGAGCTCTACCTCAGCATTTCTCTCATCATGCTTCCCACCCCATCCCCAGATAGTTTCCAGTAAAATTGTTTTAGAGAAATAAAATGGGGAATAAAATTAAGCAAGTGAGTTTTCTTTTGATTTGCTGAGATAAACTCTTGCTTTTTAGATTGACTGATTGTATGATGATGCTGAATCCTGAATTATTCTTGCCAGTGAAATATTGAGACCCTAGGAAACCAAAACAGTTTAAAATGGTATTCTAATGATAACTGTACTGCTGTGCCTGGCAATGGCTGTGCTACTCAAAGCTGGGAAATAAATATAATACCTGAATAAAAGTTGCAGGTTCAGCTTAGTGTTTTGTGTTCCTATGTTTCTTTTACACACACACACACACACAAACACACACACACACACACACACACCCCAGCTTTTCTTTCCATTAAGTACATATATGTATGTGTATACATATATGTATTTATCTCATTAATTCCTACAATTTTTTTTTCAATTTTGAAACCAAAGGTAGGGCATATGGTTGGGTCTAAAATACTATGGTTTTCAAAATTCTTTGACTTTCCAACAATGAAAAATTTAAACCGCATAACATTTTAAAATGATATTCCTTACATTAATAGAGAAACTATTTGATAGAGCAGGCAAGTGGCACAATGGATAGAGCACTGTGTCTGGAGTCAGGAAGACCTGAGTTCAAATCTGATCTCAGATATTTATTGGCTGTGTGACTGGAAAATTCACTTAATCTCTGTTTGCCTTAATCCACTGGAGAAAGAAATGACAAGTCCTTACAGGATCTTTGCCAAGAAAAAAATATAACAGATATTATTAATATGATATGGTCCAAGTGTTCACAAAAATTCAAACATGACTGAAAAGCAAAACAATGGCAACAAAACTTGGGGGAAAAAAAGAGATTAAGTCCATTGACTGTGGAATCTTATCAGATGGGAAGAGACCTAAGTTTAGAAGTAAAAATGTTTGTTCTTCCATAGTATACTCACTAGACATATGCTGCACCAGTACTAAATTATACCAGGTTTTTTTTAAAAAATGAAGTGTGAATAGTAGGGAGCTAAGAAGTGGGTGGCTGTATTAACAATGCATATTTCCATTGAATGGTCAATCTATGGTATTTATATATTTGTATATATGTTCTATATAATGAACTTATATAAATACACATGTATTCATTTGTGCATGCAATCATATATATGTGTGTATATATTTTATATATATACACACATATATATGGCTCTTAGTCCTTTACTGTATCCATAATCTCAATATCATTATGCATAACTCCACATGATTCCACCTAGTTTCCTTTATATTCTTTTCTACCCATGCAAATTGAAACTGATGTATCCCTTCTCATTCTCTTGTCCATGACTCTTCTTGTCCATGATTTCCAGTTAATGTTCTATAGAAAAAGTCACTGAGGGTGCTGAAGACTTTCCTTCTGGGTCTTTTGACATTTCAAGAATATCTATGCAGTATGCAAAATATCTCTCTCTGTTATCCATATTATCTCTGTTATGTGGCCTTTTCTCATCATTTCTTTTTGAGAATAGGTTTTATATTGCTGTTTTTAACTATTTTATCATTAATAATATGTTCATTGCTGCCTACCATGCATATCTCCATTGCACTTAGATGACCTACAATTTTTGTTTTTCAGTGATTCAGAGAATTTCAGAGTATTTGAATTTTTTTAGCTAAATAGATACTACATAAACTACATACTTAAATACTATACATACTGCATATAAACATACCCCTGCTTATTGAGAATACATCTATATATTAACTCATATTTCAGGAATCCTTGAGCATAGAATCACTTCTTTAGAAAGTTCCCTAAATACTGAATACCATGAAGTTCAACCTCCTCATTCTGTAATGAAGGAAATATGACTTAGACAGATAAAATGTTTCCCACTGGTCTCTTCTTATATATGTTATATACAAAAATGTACATCCATTTTTTTAAGCAATTATGAATTCTACTTCTCTTCTATCTGCCCAATCTGCCTGAAAAACATCTTCTTGCTCTGAAATTTCATATTGTCTATTAACGATTTATAAGAGTTTGTTTTTCTCTTTGGACAGGGATAATTGTTGTCATTTATTTTCAGATGGTCAATGACACCACCTTGAATTGTTTGTGAAAGCAGCAGAATGGGACAAAGTCTTCACTCATTCTCTATTCCACTGAAGTCCAGTTGTAAGAAAAAAAGTCAGAATGACTGGTGATGAACCAGAATTCAGTGGATGACATTAGCATCTTTGAAGTCTGATCAAGCTTCAAGCACTCCATAGAAACTGCTTCAGTCACCTTCCTGGTCACTGGAATAAATTGTTTTCATGTGCCCATTTTGCCTGGGGGAGACAGAAAGAAGTCTTCACATGCTTGGGTTAGACATCCCCCTAATTCACCAACAGGCTTGAGGCTCATTGACTTTCAGCCTGTTTACCTATTTGCTCAGCTTTTACTGCAGTGTGGGCCAATAGGCATGCTACAGCTTCTTGGACCCACAGATGAGAGTAGGATCACAGGTAGATTCCAAAGGTAGATAAGCAACCCTGAAAAGCAACCTTCACACTACAGGTACAAGTTCCAGCAGCTACGATTAGTTAGGGAAATGTAGAACTCATTTAGAGCCAAAATGTGTCAGTTCTGCAAATGCTGATTTTAGTTTATGTTTTTCTTCCCTTTGAAATAAAATTTAAATATGATGCATAAAGGTTAGAGAAACTGAGTTATTTTTCCCTTTGGCAGTTACAAATATTTGTGTATTTATTCAGGAAAATGATTAAAATAATAATATCTAGAAAGTATAAACCAGATATTAATTAGAGTAAATGAGTACCCAGAAGTGGTCTCATGTAGTCAAATTCACAGTATTTAACATTTTAGTTATTCAAAATATGATTATTGATTCCAGCCCAATAAAAAACATACAGAAAGAAAGGATCATTTTGGGGAGATTCCTTATTTAGGACCTAGCTGTTTAGGTCTTTGAGGTGTGCAAAACACTCTACTTATGTAAACTCATTTGATCCTCCCTGTGACTGAGATACTATTATTTTCATTTGTAAATGAGGAAACTGAAACCAAGATAGTAACTTCAATTGGGTCACAAATTTAGTAAATGTCTGAGGCAATATCTGTACTCAGTGGTCAACACAGTACCTGGCACATAGTAGGTTCTTAATAAATGTTTATTGAGTGAATGAATGGTCTTCTTGACTCTGAGTTCCACACTATAATCACTGTACCAATTAGATCTGAATCAGTACAAGTTAATTTCAGAGGAGCATATTATGGCACCCTGCAGATTTAGGACTGGAATAGGGTCACATTGTCCAGTCCTCCCTCATTTTACAGATGAGCAAACTGAGGTCAAGTGACTTGCCCTAGTAATTCAAAGAATAAGTAAGTATGCAGACTCCAAGCCCAAGACTGATTTCATTACACCACGTTTGTCCTTGTCTCGACTGCTGTTAAGTTTGTGTCATGAAGAAGCCAGGAAATTCAGAGTTCATAGCAGCAATCATGCCTTAAGCAGTCCAGCTGTAAGTAAATTATTAAGTCAAAAGACACTAGCAGCTCTGTGGGAATTGTTTTGGTCTCTTACCTAAATGCATACTTAGGGCTTCTTTTAGAAACTCAGTTATTGACCTGGCAGCCTGTCACATCTCCTGTGGAGCTCTGGCTCCAAGGACAGTGCTGGGGGCTGCTGTCCATTCACACCAGACTGCCGAGGGAAAATGTACTAGGCCATCAATTCAAGAGAGGGCCCAGATCCGGAGGGTCTCTTTTCTTTTCTTCTAAATTTAATAAGCTCCATAGGCAGGGCGTCTGGGTGTTTGTGTGAACATGTGAATCCTGTTGAACCTTTCAGACGTCCTAGTGGGCAAACTGATACCAATGTAACTGGCTCCCTCTACCGACCAATAGCTTTGGTGACCATGAGTCTTCGATTTTTCCAAGATACTTCTGAATGAAGTCCTGATTTTAAGAAAGAAATGGGACACTGAAAGATATTTTAGAAAAAGGAATGTCCTTCGTCAGTCCATGTTTGGCTCAGAAATCACATTCATCATATCCTTTTAGACTCCAGTTACACAACTTTTTTTTTTTTTTTTTTTTTTTTTTGATCCCAAACTCAAAGGAGAAGTTTGTAGAAATTTCCCTTTCAGAGTCCCAGATTCAGGGTTGGATAAACACTCTCTTCCTCCCTTTTCCTTTCTCATACAAACAACAATTGGAACTAGTGTGAAGCTTCCAGGCTTAGCATTAAGAATTCCTCAGTTGAGTCTTCCTTCCTCCTTCCCTGCCCTGCCATGTTTCTATGGCCTTATAGTTTATGAGAAATAACTAGGACTTAGAACAGAAGATTATAGACTTTATAGGTGGAAATAGTCTTAGATATTCCTTTAAAAAAATCTAATGTCTTCATTGGATTGGGGAGGAAATTGAAATGCTTAAGGTAATGCAGGTACTCTGTAGTTTAGACAGTACTCAAACTCAATTCTTCTGACTAAATCCAGTGAATTCTCTCTGGTAGTGGTTAGGTAGATAGGAGAACACTGATTTTAGAGCACTTTATCTCAGCCTAAATTCTGTTTTGTTTATGAATGAATAAAAAAAGCATTTATTATGTCCTTATATTCCAAGCATTGTAATAAGGGCTAAGGAGAAAAGCAAGAGTCTAATTTCTCAAGAAGTTCACATTCTAATTAGCAGAGAAAACACTTTAAGAAAGGACTACCAGTTGCAGGGCTGAGGCAAAGAAAAATAAGACTTTGGGGATTTATTGACTTGCCTATCTTACTCAGAGGTCACACTTGAACCCAAGTTTTTCTGATGTTAAGTTCAAGGAGAGAGGATGACTTTAAACATAGTGAGCAGTGTTAGGATCCTTCCTCATTTTCTTCTCTTGAGATAATTATTTTGGCAAATAGGTCAGAGCAGTGATGTCAATCAAAAAATTCTGATGCCTGTATTTTTCAACTAACCATAAAAATGTTGGTTAGGAGTATTAGGAGCCTTTAAGTATATAACCATCGCTTCCAGTTGAGGGCTAGAGTAAATTGTTTTGACATTTGGTCTTTTCATATCAGACAAATGAGAATTTACTTCTCTTTCACAAGGGAGCTGAATATGTGTTTATAATTTGTAAACCATTGTTAGTTTAAAAAAAGATCAGCTAATAATTATTAAAGTTAGTGAGCATTTTTAAAAAATTAATCATCTAGGCATTCTTTTTGGATGTTTAAAATTTAGGACACTTCAAAAATCATCCATTTGGTTTGGGAAATTTAGAAAAAAAAAAATAACACACTGCCAGACTGAGAACTTAGACACCAAGTCCTCATTTGCAGTATATTTTTGTGGCTGATGCAACTGATCGAAATAGGAGGCTGTGGTGTACTGAATGCCTTCAGAGCTGGGTAATGGGATGTGCTTTATTTGTAGGTACTGGTCAAATTCTGATTCAGGTTAACTTGGAATGACTGTGGGGCAGTGAGTGTGAAATGTATTTCAGGTTTCAGCCCAGTTGCTAGGACAGGTGTCCACTTGAGAACTTGGCACTAAAATTGGTAAGGCTAGGGGAGATATCAAAGTCAGAATAAGTCAATGGGGCCTGAAGGAGCTCCTTCTACTTGGAAATGTTTCCACTGAGGGTAAATCTTGGGGCTAACCATGGTAGTACAGGTGGAAAAGAGTGGGATCTTTGCTGTTAGTTACATCAGTCAGTAAACATTTATTAAGGGGTAACTACATGCCAGGCATGGTGTTAGGTACTGGGGATACAAAAAAGATTTTAAAAAACTATGTGGCACTGGGAATAAATTTATCACTGCCTCTTCTGTGTGGATAAACAGAGCTTTTAAAATGTTTGTTCCTGGCCAGTGACTTTATTGGTATAGAGAATGTTTATTGTAGAAACTCCTGCTACCAGTGTAGGTTAATAACTGCTCAGCAATCTATAGTTTTAGAGATCTGTTGGGGGTGGGGAGGGAGAAGGGTGAGGAGATGGAGTTAAAATGACCTACCCAGAGTCACCCAGACTGTTTGGCTCAGAGGATGAACTCTCTCTTAGGATCTTTCTCTTTCAGGGATGCAACTCTGTCTCTCCCCACTGCCCTTCATGAGCATTAAATGCTCTGGAGGATGGGGAGTGGGACAGGTTTTTTTTTTAATAGAAACTATGACACAGAATCCTATGCTATAATGACACGCTGAATATTCATAAACCTAAAAACAAGCCTTTTAAAACTTTCACTCCCACTCACCAGGGTAGAAGCATTTCAGCAGGAGGTGCTCAGCAACCTTCCATGTGTCATTCACTTCAGGGGCTGAAAATACAATGTCTCCAGTTCTCCTGCAATATCTAGATTCTCCCTTTTATTTTTCTTTTTGGATACTTAGTTGTCATATGTTATTGTGATAAGAGATATTATGAATCTGTCCATACATATATACATAAGTATATGTGTGCATAAATATATATGTATATGTAAACAAAAACATACACATATATTTCTATGGCATAAACAAAATGACTTGCATTTCATGAGGAGAGTAATTGTAATGAGAAGTCAAGCTTGGAATGGAATGTTGCTCAATTTATGGGAAGGAGAAATAAATCTCATCTGTTTGACACAGGGTGGATTGCTATTGCATTTTCCTAAAAGGATCATTACTGTTATCATCTTTTTCTCTTGGATGAGGGGTAGAGGATTAATATATATATTTATAGAGATCTCCCTCCATTTCTTCCTTCTGCTCCACCCTCTTTCCCCTTCCCAGCAATGAGAGACTTTGATGACTCCAGTGAGAAATTTGTCCCAACCAATGCCTGAGCTGGGTGGCAGAATTAAGAATGGTCTAAAAAAGGGGTGACATCATTTCCACCAAAAAAAAAAAAAAATTGACCTCCATCTACACTGAAAAGAGCAGATCAGGACTAGGTCACAGCTATCTATCCATTTTCCCTGAAAAGTCAAGAGACTACAGCTGCTTTTTTACAGGACTGTGTCTCAGTGTTTTTGTGGGTGTTGTGAAAGGAAAATCTGTGCTCGTGTTTGTGGGTATGTAGAATCTTTTTTTAGTGGGGGGAGGTGCCCCAAAATGTAGTACTTCTGAAGCACCTTAGCTACCCAAATATGGAACTGGGGCAGCTGAAACACATTATGAAAATAGCATTAAAAACCTGTAATGTACCATAAATAAACAGAAGGAGACAGCCAGGAAGTTGTGCTAATCACTGCTTTGATGTAGCATGAATTACTGTATCTTTATTTTTTTTTTTTAAAGGGCTTCATGTTTCTGACTGCTTGTTATGACTCAGCTTTCATTGCTCTGGGGAGAGGTTGGATCTAGTTTTGCGGCCCCCACCCGGCATTCGTGGTGACAGCTGGTGTCCTTTGACTCATAGGGAAATGATTTCTCCACCCCTTCCTCCCCACCCCACCCCCACTCCCACCCCCTTTTTTGGCTAGTTCCTTTGCAAGCATGCTCCTCCATTGCTCCAGCTGCAGTAGAAGTGGTGAAGATGAGAGCTTGCAGCATTTCTAGGTATCGGCCGGTGACCCTCTTCCTGTACTTTTCAGGAGTTTCTTTGTAAATAGATCCCTTTCCCTGATGCCCCAGGACTGCTGCAATACCCTATTTTTAATCTCTTGTAATCTGGTTTCCTATCATTTGGTTTGGATCAGAGTTACTTTGTCACCAGCAAAATGATGAAGAGGGAGTGGAAATGAGAGCAGGAGGAAGGGGCTCATTACGAGTTGTGGGTAGCATGAACAGAGTTTTTATTGCCCGTTGTTATTCATTGCTTTACAATTTACCTTCACGAGGATGATTTGTTTAAAAAAAAATCCCAAGCATGAATCTAAAAGTGCTTAAGTTTGATACAAGTTCAATGAATTCCTTGATCTTATGATAATATGAATGCCACAGGGCACCAATAAATGCCAGAGGCTGTCTCCATTCTGTAACTAGCTAGAGAACCACTGTCAAATGGGACTTTCAGACTGGCCCCTCTCTGCTGGTTCTGTTAATGATTCGCTAATAATCATTACCCTAGACCCGGGTCCTAGAGTACCCTCTTGTGGTTAGAAATGTTTTGACAGGCAGTGGGAATTGTGTTTAAAATGTTTAATCACAATTTACAGCTGAAAGTTAACGTCCCTCAGGGTAATTTCTTTTTGCTTAACCGCTGTAGTTAAAAATGCCAAGCGCACATTTCTGGGGTAGAACGAAGGGTGTGATAACATAGACTAAAGAAAAGTAAGATTTGTTCTATTCTTTTATTTTGTTCTGCACATTATGGTAGGAAAGGCACTGAATTTCCAGTCAAAAGCCTTGAGTTGGCGCAATGACTTTGTATTTTCTGGGCAAAGTAAAGCTCCAGGAAGATTCCTGAGGAACAATGATAAATGCAATAATTACATTTGAGAAGTAAGATTTTTTTGTTTTCCTTCATTTTGTCTTCCCACGTGGTGTAGGGGGCGGAAGGAAGGAAGTACTAGATCTGGAGTCCAAAGAACAGAGTAGGAAACGATTCTGTTACTTTCTGCCTACGTGATTCTGAGTAAATTACAAAGGTAGTAGTAACTGGCAAAAGGTGGAAAAATGTAATTTGTCTATTTGAAGAGATCGATGTGGATGCACAGGGAACTCACTAATCAACTTAAATTGAAAAAAAACAAAACAAAACAAAACAAATACACATATCCCAAAGAAATCATAAAAGAGGGAAAAGGACCCACATGTGCAAAACTGTGTGTAACAGTTATTTTTGTGGTGGCAAAGAATTGGAAAATGAGTTCATGCCCCTAATTTGAGGAAAGGCTAAATAAGTTGTGGTATATGAAAGTAATGGAATATCATTGTTCTGTAAAAAAAAAAAAAAAAAAAAAAAAAAAAAAATGATGAACGGGGTGATTTAAGAAAAGCCTGGAAAAAGATTTACACAAACGGAGGCTGAGTGAAGCAAGCAGAACCAGAAAAACATTTTACACAGAAACAACAGAATTATGTCATGATCAACTATGATAGACTTGGTTCTTCTTAGTAATTCAGCAATCCAAGGCAATCCCAATAAACTTTGGATGGAAAACACTATCTAATATCCAAAGAGAGAATTATGGAAACTGAATGTGGATCATCAACACATAATATTTTCACCTTTTTTTTCCCTTGTGGTTTTCCCCTTTTGTTCTGACTTTTCTCTCCCGACAAGACTTATATGGAAATATATATATATATGGAATGGAAATATATAAATATATATATATATGTAAACAAATGTATATGTATACCTTACAATTAATTAATTAAAAAAGAAATGCACAAGCAAGAAAATGGTATTTACACACATATATTGTATCTAGGTTATATTGTAACACATGTAAAATGTATGGGATTGCCTGTCATCGGGGGAGGGAGTGGAGGGAAGGGGAGATAATTTGAAAAAATGAATACAAGGGATAATATTATAAAAAAAATTACTCATGCATATATACTGTGAAAAAAAATTCTAGATAAAAAAAAAAAAAAGAAATGCACAGAAGATGAAGGCAAAGCTGGGTAACAAAGATTGAAAATGAGAGTATGGCAGAGTCCTATAAAATGTAATGCTAAGATTCTAAAAAAGATGAGACCAGTGAAGAAATGTAAGATTAAAGGAAATTTGTTTTGCTTTGTCTGTTTTCACTATATTAAGGATAGAGGACATCATACTTTTGTTTTTAATTGTAGTTAATATAAAACTGCTTGGTTT
This sequence comes from Sminthopsis crassicaudata, assembly GCF_048593235.1. Lineage (NCBI taxonomy): Eukaryota > Metazoa > Chordata > Mammalia > Dasyuromorphia > Dasyuridae > Sminthopsis > Sminthopsis crassicaudata. Next base: position 127,310,957 of record NC_133620.1, on the reverse strand, counting down.
TTATTTTATTTCTCCTTTTTCTTCCAAGCACCATGATCTTTGCATTAGAAATGAACAATTTAAGCAGACATTTAGATAGATCCTTGAGAGCAGGGACTGTCTTTTACCTCTTTTGGTATTCCCAGTGTTTAGCATAGTTCTTGACACATGATTAAAAATGTGTATTAACTGACTGATGGAACAAAAACTATTAATGAGGCATTTGTACTAAAAACAAGTAAGGGAATAATACCCAGCTGCTATAGATGAATTCAGGTCACCAGGTCCAGATGGACATTTCAGATTATTGTATTAATAGTAGTATAATTATATAATTATGTAATTGCTAAATTTCTGTCAGTAATTTTTGGGAGAGGATGGAAAATTGGAGAGATGTTACAAGATAGGAAAAGGGTAAATTTCTCAATTTTCAAAAGAATCAAGATAATAGAGTCTGTAACTGTAAGCCAATGAACTTAATTTTAATTGATTTGATTTAAATTCTATAATTTAAATTATCATGATGTGAATATTCAGAAAGAGATTTTTTGGTGTTGAGTCATTTCATTTGTGTCTTTTTTTGACCAAGATACAGGTGGTTTGCCATTTTCTTCTCCAAATCATTTTACAGATGAGGAAACTGAGGCAAAGAGACTTAAAGTGACTTGTCCAGGCTCACATAGCTAGTAAGTATCTGAGATCAGATTTGAACTTGTGAAGAAAAATATTCCTAATTTCAATTCCAATGCTATATTCATTATACCACCTCAATGCCCAAGAAGGAATGGAGAGATTACAAAAAGTCAGGGTAAATTTACCACAAATAGATCATTCCATATTAACCTCACTGTCTTTGTGACAAGATGACTAAACTAATAGATGAAGAGAATCATGTAAGTGTAGTTTGCATTAGCAAAGCTTTTGATAAAGTATGTTATACTATTCTTGTGGGGAAAAAAAGAGACACACATGTATACACACAGAAATAAAAAGAGAGATAGAGACAGAGAGAGACATAGTAAGAAACAGAGACTGAGAGACAGAGACAGAGACATACAGAGCCAGAGACAGGCAGAGCCAGACACAGGAGAGACAGACAGACACAGACACACAAAGAAACGCACACAGAGAGAAAGACAGAGACAGAAAGAGAGGTAAATAATCAGTTGGACTCAGAAATGGTTAGATAGGCTCCTCAGAGTAGTTGTTAATGTTTAATGCCAGTGTAGCAGTCAGGTACACTGAGCACTGAACCTGCAGATAGACCCCTCTTCTTCCTGAGTTCAAATCTGGCCCCCCAGACACTTACTAGCTGTGTGATCTTATGAAAGTCACTTTATTCTGTTTGCTTTAGTTTCTTAACCTATAAAATGAACAGGATAAGAAAATGACAAATCATTCTGATATCTTTGCCCAAAAAATCCCAAATGGTCACAAAAAGCTGGATACAACTGAAATGTTTGAATAATAATAACCATATCTGTAAGTCAGGGCTTTCTCTACTTTATTATAAATTTATTTACCCACAAATAACTGGCAATTCTGTGGGGAAGATGACCATGACATAATTTTCTCCTTTGTGATTTCTGAGAACAGTAAATTAATCTTCTGGGCAGGGGCATAAGGCAACTTTCATCTTTGTAACCTGTTTCCTCAGAGTGACAGTATGAGCTTCTATTAAGAGTAGGGATTGTAATCTCATTTTTAGTTTTTTTTTTTAAGTCTACCAAGTTGAAAATTTATTCAGTGGGGTTGGCAATTGTTGTCTTGTCAATCAAAGTATAAAAAATATAAACCAGTTAACTTTAATTTTAGATAAAAGCTTTTATCGAGGCTTGAGAATTACTCCCATCATTTGCTAAATCTATAGAATATATCTCATTAATGTTTACATAAGAAGCTTACCATGTGGTCTCTAATGTGCTTACTATGGCTTATTTGTAGAAGAAGTCTAAGTGAAATTTTAAAACATATACTTCAGGAAAAACTTATAGATGGTTTCCTGATAAATTTTAATTGGAAATCATAAAAAAAAGTTACTGTATATTCCCCCCCATTATTATTATGATAGATTCTGATTAAAAAGTGATATCTTCATTATTTGAAAAGGAAAAAAAGTTTCTGGAAGATACAATATATTTTTATTTTTAATAAACTCATTCATTTTTATCTCCTTCCCTTCATTATAGGGATAAAGAATTATGGGTATAGAAATTGTATGTGATTTTATACATGATCGATATGTTGATTTTACTGAACTATTTCCCCCTCTCTTTCCTTTGGGCCTAGATATTCATAATCAACCTTTAATTCTGCATCAAATACAACATCTTCAAGTTAGCAATTTGTAATCCTTTGTAATAGAAACAGTACAAATTTCCTGTTCTCAAGAAGCTCACATTAGAATGGGGAAGACAATTCAAGCAATTAGATACAAATAAGTTATTTACAAGAAAATTTAGAAATAATCAATAGAGGGAAAGCATTAAAATTAATTGGCATGGAGAAAAGCTTCCAGTAGAAAGTGAGATTTTAGCTGGAAGCCATTAGAGGCAGAGATGAAGAGGGAAAGCATTCCAATACATGGGACACAGCCAGTGAAATGCTGGAGAGTTAGAAATGGTGTGTCCTTTCCCACCATGAGCTGGACATAGCATATCTCTTGTCACCACATCCCCTAGCAAATTCAAACATTTGCTAAGGATTCCAATTTGATCTGCAACTCATGACCCCAGGGATATAATCATAGAATCACAAATTCTCAGAGTTGAAAACTACCTTCAGAAGCAAACCTTCAGAGCCAACATTTACCTAAAACATATCTGAAAAAAAGGTCAGATAGCCTGTGCTTGAAGATTTCCAGAATGGAGAAATCTATCACTTCACTGGGCTGTCAATTCTTTTTTTTGGTAAACAATTAATTATCTTCCTTAAATCAAGTCAAAATTTGTCTCTTTTCAATTTCTACCTCTTGCTTTTACTTCTGCTTTCTGGAGCTTAGCTTCTTCTAAGGGACAAGCCTTTAAATAATATAGATAGCCATAACAACTTCTCAGTGTGGTCTTTTTCCATTGTAAATATACATAATTCCTTTAACCAATTCTCGCATCCTGTGATTTTTAAAGATCCTTCATCAGTTAGTTTGCCAACCTCCAAAGATAGGGTTCTGTTCCTCCCAAATTTATTTTATTTGAAGAAACAGAATAAGAAAACACAAAAACAATACAAAATAAAATGAAATAAAAGAAAAGAGAACATTATCATGTGCCCAGCAGAACATCAAGGAGCATTCAAAATATATAACAAATACCAATTTAAGAAAGTATATATATATTAGTAGAAGAAATTATATTCATGACTATCATCTTTTCTTTATTTCCTCATAAACTGTTCTTTTGTTCTTTACTGTACATCTCTTTTTTTTTACTTTATTCTTTTTCCCCCTTTCTATGTTCCCATCACCCCCAAACAGGCTATAGTTAAGAAAAGATATATTTATGTATACATATGTAGATATATATATACATATGTAGATATATATATATGTACATTATACATATCTCAGATACATACACGTCTTTCCTGTCCCTGTTTATTTTTTCACTAAATCATTTCTGGTTTGGTAGAACCTGTCAGAACAGGTGCTTTCCTGGCAAAAGCTACCAGAATCCAATGGTACCTCTATGTGTTGGTAGGGGATAAGAGTTGAGATCTAGTGAAAATTTCTGAAGTCAGAATTAAAACTGAACAAATTTCATGAAGGATTTATTATTACTATAAACACTTAAATTTATTCCCATATTATTAAAATATCACATTTTCAAGTTAAGTCACAAATACTATCAAGAAAGCAAAAGAGTGAATATCAGTGCTATTATGGTTGCTATTGTTATTTTGCAAATAGCAAAGTTCTTAACTTTAGCAGTATTTGTCTTACTGAACTTTGTTGTCAATTTAAATACCAAATATTGTTATAATTCAAGGCAAATAGATTAATAGCCATCATTTACATAAGAAACATAATGCTACTTACCAACCATCAGTAGGGCATGCAAACAAATTAAAGGGATATATGAAAAAAATTTAATTAAACTAGAAATACTGTGAAATCATTCACTCTCATTTTCTTCAATTGAATTATTGTAATAGACACGAGGATGAGGGGCTAATATTTGCCTTAGGCATTATATCTAGCATTATTAACTAGTTTACAATTTACTTGATGACTACTATTTGTAGCTCTATTGGGCATTATGAGGAAGCAAAGTAATTTGAAATCATTATTATTGTTAAGGAACTTATTCTGTATTGTAATAGGAAATGGTAGGCAGAAGAAAAATTAAGGAGACATGAAACATAGATAATAAACATATAGTAGAAATATTTTGGAGAATATCTATATGCAGCATATTAATTAGTATAAAACTAAAGATAGAAATGCTAAGATAATAGAGTAATCAATAGGAATGATTTTTACTTTAAAAGGTTGAGTAGTGAATAGGGATTAAAACTGTGAATTCTCTGGTATAGGGAACTCCTTCTATCAATATAAATAGACACTTTCTCTGTCCAATGGTTGCCTAGAGAGCAATGAAAGGTCAAATGACTTACTGAAAGTCAATAGCTAGCATGTTTCAGGTAGAGTTTGTGCCTACATTTTCCTGTCTTGGAGGCACACTTTTCTTTTTTTTTTCTTTTTTTTTTTAAAGGTTTATATTTTCAAAACATATGCATAGATAGTTTCCAATATTCACCCTTGCAAAACTTTGTGTATTAAATTTAGTTCTACCTCCCCTTCCCCTCTCCCTCCCCCAAACAGCAAGAAATCCAATATATGGTAAACATGTGCAATTCCTCTATAAATATTTTCACAGTTATTATGCAGCATGAGAAAAATCAGATCAAAAAAGAAAAAAAATGAGAAAGAAAAAATACAAGAAAATAACAACAAAAAAGTGAAAATGCTATGTTGTGATCCACACTCAGTCCCCACAGTCCTCTCTCTCTGGATGCAGATGGCTCTCTCTATCACAATTCTATTGGAACTGGCCTGAATTGCTATTGAAAAGAGCCACGTCCAACAGAATTGATCATTGTATAATCTTGTTGCTGTGTACAATGTTCTTTTGGTTTTACTCACTTGGCATTAGCTCATGTAAGTATCTCCAGGCCTCTCTGAAATCATCCTGCTGGTCATTTCTTACAGAACAATAATATTCTATAACATCCATATACCATAACTTATTCAGCTATTCTCCAGCTGATGGGCATCCACTTAGTTTCCAGTTCCTTGCCACTCAAAAAGAGCTGCTATAAACAGTTGTGCACATGTGAGTCCCTTTCCCTTCTTCAAGATCTCTTTGGGATACAGTCCAGTAGTAACACTGCTGGGTCAAAGGGTACACAGTTTGATAGCCCTTTGGGCATAGTTCCAAATTGCTCTGCAGAATGGTTGGATTAGTTCACAACTCCACCAATAATGCATTAGTGTACCAGTTTTCCCACATCCCCTCTGACATTTATCATTATCCTTTCCTGTCATCTTAGTCAATCTGAGAGGTATATAGTGGTACCTCAGAGTTGTTTTAATTTGCATTTCTTTGATCCTTAGTGAGTTGGAGCATTTTTTTCATCTGATTAGAAATGGTTTTAATTTCTTCATCTGAAAATTGTCTATTCATATCTTTTGACCAATTATCAATCAGAGAATGACTTGTACTCTTGTAAAAAAAAAATAGAGTACTCTTGTATTCTATATATTTTAGAAATGAGACCTCTATCATAACCCTTGGACGTAAAATTTTCCCGCAGTTTACTGTTTCCCTTCTAATTTTTTTTCTGCATTGATTTTGTTTGTACAAATACTTTTAAATAATCAAAATTATCCATTTTGTGTTCCATAATGTGCTATAGTTCTTCTTTGGCTATAAATTCCTTCCTTCTCCACAGATCTGAGAGATAAACTATCCTTTTATTTTTCTGATTTGCTTATAGTTATCATTCTTTATGTCTAAATCATCAACCCATTTCAACCTTATCTTGGTATAAGATATTAGATGTGGGTCAATGCCTAGTTTCTGCCATACTATTTTTTAGTTTTCCCAGCAGTTTTTGTCACATAGTGAGTTCTTATTCAAGAATCTGGGGTCTTTGGGTTTATCAAACACTGGATTACTGTGTCATTGACTGTTGTGTCTTGTGAACCTAACCTATTCCACTGATCAACTTCTCTATTTCTTAGCCAGTATCAGATTGTTTTGATGATCTCTATTTTATGATATAGTTTTGGTCTGGTGAAGTAGGCCACCTTCATTTGCAATTTTTTCATTAATTCCCTTGAAATTCTTGACTTTTTGTTCTTCTAGATGAACTTAATTATTATTTTTTCTAGTTCTGTAAAATAATTTCTTGAGTGTTTGATTGGTATGGGACTGAATAAGTAGGTTAATTTAGGTAGAATTGTCATTTTTATTATGTTAGCTTGGTCTACACATGAGCACTTGATATTCTTCCAGTTGATTAGATCTGACTTTATTTGTGTGGAAAGTGTTTTATAACCGTGTTCTTGTAGTTCTGATTTTGTATTGGCAGGTAAGTATTTTATCAAGGCTAACTTTCTAACCATTGTAGCATTCTTATATAAAGTTATTTAAAAACCAAAAATAACAACAAAACCATTTATGCCTTTTAAAAACATTTCCCAACATAGACTTGCCCTTGTAGTTTCTTTCCTATAACTACACATTTAAATAAAATTGATAAGCAAAGCAATTACAATCTGACAATAATGAAACTTTCCACAGCTGTAGTTTCTCCAACCATTTCAATTCTTTATCAAGAAGATGGATATTGTTTATCTGAACTAAGATTGCTGATTTCAAAAAATCTATAGATGTCCTTTACTATTGTATCACTTAATTTATATATTGTTCCCCCATCTGCTTTCTTTTATTCCCATACATTCCTCTTTTTCTCTGAATTTTCATCGTTTTCATTTCTTATATTGAAATAATAAGAGGCACAAGAAATTTCCTCAATTATGAGTTCCTTAAATTTATTAAAGCATAGCTTAAGTCCCTTATTTCTATCCCTTAATATAATAATGATCCACTATTCCTATTTATTCAGCCATTGCCCAATGTGTGACAACTTCACTTTTAGACTTCTGCTATAAAAAATGCTGCTATGTATATGCATATATTTTCATATGCATGTATTTGTATACATATATACTTTCTCTCTGCCTATGATTCTTAGAGGGTAAGTCCAAAAGTAATATTTGTCAAAACAAATAAGCAACTTAATCACTTTTGAATTGTATTTCCAAAGTATTTTCTGGAGTGATCATACAAATTTATAACTTTAGCCAGAATGTAGTATCATTCCTATCTTCCCATTATATTGCCAACACTGACCATTTCTTTCTTTTATTATTTTCTTCATTTTACTATTCTTTAGTCATCTTCTTTTAATCAACTCTGTCTTTGACCTTACACTTCAATTCCTGCACTGGGACCCTGGATTTCAGACTGGTAAGCCGTGATCATATCTAGCTTTGATTGAGAACCAGTAGTTTATTTTCTGACCCTCTCTATCCCTTGCCATTATTTGTATATCCTTGTTACCATCCTTTCCTGATTCCTTTTGTATACATTTAAACAAAATATGCAAAGCAACTTCATCTGATGAAACTGAAGCATTACATGGTTGCAGCTTTTCACAATTTTAAGGATGGTTATCAACTTGGAAATGGTGTGTCTGTCATTGCCTATGATTTTAATGGCCATCCCTGAAACTTCTCTGACCAGAATTCTGGATCTTGAGTCAGGAAAACCTAGATTAAAATCCATCCTTAGATATTTAACTAGTGTGTGGTCCATGACAAATCACTTAACCTCCGTTCCTTTCAGTTTTCCCAACTTCAACATGTGAATCACACTTGCATCTAACTCATGGATAGTTGGAAACATCAAATGAGATAGTAATTATAAAGCACTTAGCATAAGGCCTGGCAGGTAGTGGGTGTTACGTAAATTTTAGTTATTATTATTAATCGAGATAATATTTTAAAAGCATATATAACACAAAGCCTGGAACATAGGTATCTAAATAAATGCTTTGGATCATAAAGAGCTGGACATGACAGAAATGAGTTAAAAGCCACAATAAATGCTTATTCTCTTTTATTCTTCCATTTCTTCTCTCCTCTTCTTCCTTCTTTTCTTTCTTCCTTTCTTCTTTCCCAAAACTTTTTCCCCTTTCTCCTTCCACTCTCATATGTGCTGTTTTTCCTCATGCGATTCTTTTACTTGTTTTTCTTTGTATTCCCAATACTTAGCATAGTTTCTGGCCCATAGGAACCACTTAGTAAATATCGCAATTTTTTTTATTGCTACATTAAGTGATGCCATTGATGCTTTAATATACAACTTAAAAGTACACTTTGAAATTTTTTTCGTAAGATTCTAGATAGATAATTTGAATTTATTCTTTTGAAATTTCCTTTGACCACTGGTAGATTGGGAAATGACTATTGGTCTCATACATTTATATTAATTGATTATGCAGCTTAAATATCTAAGACACTTAACAGGGACTTTTGATGTAAATATTTTTCCTAATCAACCAACAATTTCTCTTTCAATTCTTCTTATATTATTTTTTTTCATTTAAAAAATGTGCATGCAATCTTTTTAAATGTGTCCTGTGATATGATCTGTCCCTTGTTTGATGATGATCATTTTCTTCTAACTATAAATATGAAAAGTACCTCTTTCTGTTTTACTATAGTTTAATGTATGTATATACATATACATTCAGTGCTATGCAAAATAAACTATAATATAAATAAAAATAAATAAAAGGTAACAGAACTTAGATGAACCTTTTATATTAAGGTCAATTATAGAGTTTATTTTGATAATTTGATGTCAGTCTAAATCTATTTTCTTTCAAACTTCTTTCTAGTTTTTTCCACTCTACATGTTTAAATAGGAATTCAGTTCCTTTTTCACAATGGCCCCATTTTGGTAGTTTGTGTCTTATGAAGCTTATTAAACCCTGTAGTTTTGTGTTCATTTGCTCATAGATTTTGTTTATGATCTTAAGCACTTTTAAAACCAGTACCAAATAAGTTTAATGATAGCCACTTTAAAATTTAATTTGAGATCTGATATTAATTTCTTTGAATTCCTATATCATTATATCCTATCAAATTATTGACTTCATTATACTAAAAATGATTAATAAACATCTTTGTTTTACTTGAGATTGTTTTGAAAAAATATAGCCTTTCTCTATTACAGGTTTTATATATTTCTATTAAAATAAAAGGAAAATCCTTTGAATTATATGCTTTTTTAGTCTTTTTAACATTAAAAAAATATGTGCCCCATTTTGTTGTTTTTCTGCATCTATTGAGACAATTGTGTAATTTTTATTAATTTTGTAATTAGTATTCCTAATGTTGAAATGTTTTCTCCCTTGGTATAAGCCCACTGTTTAATACTGCATAATTTTGAATGTATCTTACTGTAGGCTTTTTACTTACATTTTATCTTTCATTTTTTCTTCAATAGAGATAATGTTCCAGATATCTCAAGATCATATTTACCTCATAGATTGAATTTGAAAAGTTACCTTCTTTATCTTTATGAACAATGTGTAGCCTAAAACACATGAACTAATTATTTAAGTTTAAATGTTTAATAGAAATTATTTATAAATTCACTTGAAATTGAAGTAATCTTTCTTTCTGATTTTTACTTATGTACCTTCAGTTTTTTTTTCTTTCTGAGCCTGAGTTGTTTAGATTTTCTGTTTTAAAATTATGTGTGTATATGTATATACATATCCACCCATATATAAGTATACACACATATATAGAAATATATTCTTTAAAATTTTCAATTTTGGTTAGCATGTAGTTGTTATTTCTGATAATTTAAAACAAACTTACTAATTGTAAATTTCCTCTCTCTATTTTTATTTTGGTAATTTTATATCTTTCTCTTCCTCCTTTTTGCTCCCTTTTGATTCAAATAAGTTAATCATTTGATTAATTTTAATATAAAAAACCCTAGCTTTTTATCTTGTCAGCCATTTTTAAATTTTGTATAATAATTTCTTGAGATATTCAGATTTCCATGTTTCTATTTGTTTGAAGTTAATTTATTGATTTTCAAGTTTTTAAAATAATTGTATGCTCTATCGATTATTGTTTTCTCTCTTTTGTTGACACAAATGATTAGAGGGGTCTGCTGTTGTATCCCAGAAATTTTGAAATGTGTGTTCTTTCAATGTTAATTTGGACTTCGGGGATAGTTTTCTTTTGTGATTTCTAAAAAATATAGTGTGTGTGTGTGTGTGTGTGTGTGTGTGTGTGTGTGTATAAGCATACTGTTCTGGAAGAACACTATTTCTTACCTTATCTCTTTTTTTAGGTCAATAGTTTGTTTTTGTTTTTGTTTTTGTTTTTGTTTTTTTGAGGCAATTAGGGTTAAGTGATTTGCCCAGAGTCACACAGCTAGGAAATGCTAAATGTCTGAAGCCAAATTTGAACTCAGGTCCTCCTAACTTCAGGGCTGATGCTCTGTCCACTGTGCCACCTAGCTGCCCTGTTAATAGTTTTTGACAGAAGATATTCATTTTTTCAATCTTGAATTTTCTCTAATATTTTTGCTGTAGCAATGTCTTCTTCTTCTTCTTTTTTTTTTCTTTTTCCTCCATTTTAAATCAATGTTTACTGGCTTCATTTCTAGATTGTCTATTTTATTATATTATCTCTTCCACTGACTATTTTATTAATCATTTTTCCTTCTCTTAGATTACTTTTGCTTGTTTTAGATTTCCTTCCTGGGATTGTTGAAAAAGTATTTCCTTCTTTTGAAATTTTCTCCTGCGATTTTATTACCCAGCCAGTTTTGTCACTGACCTGGTGGAAGCTACAGCTATAGAAAATTAATTGATGTTTGCTTTCCAGGTCAAGGGGTTTCTTCTGTCCACAGAGTTCCTCACTGTCCCATTGGTTTTGGCACTGTTATTGGAACCAATTATGGCAGCTATGGCTGGCTAGAAAACCTGGAAACCTTTATTCTTCTTTATTTCGGGAAGGTACTGGCAATCTGGGACTGGGGTGAGGTGGAGGGTTTACCCCATCACTAGGAAATCCAGAGTCTTTTCCAGAGGTATTCAGGATTGGGCTTGAGATGATCTTCCAGTGATGTCCAAAGCCGTGTCAAAAGATGCCTTCCTGAAGTCAGCAGCAGGGTGCACCCAGGCAGCCACCTTCAGGGATTCATTGTATCAGAAAGTTTCCTTTTCTCATTATTTCTACCATTGCTTTCTTCCCTTGAAATGCCTTCTATTCCTGCCATCATTGAACTGAAATCCCCTTCTGCTGATTGAGGCAAACTTTAGTTGAATTGCTGTTGAAGGGAAACATTGCTATGAGAAGCTAGTTGAGAGAACTTATGATTATTTATTCTACATGTATTTAATTTAAAAATAACCATTGTATTAACTACTCTCAAGTGATAATGCTGAGATAATGAATCTTAAGTATGGGACTTGGGGTAGGAATGAATATGAAAAACTGGTATCTTGCTGAGTGAAATGAGCAGAACCAGAAGATCGCTGTACACTTCAACAACAATATTGTATGAGGATGTATTCTGATGGAAGTGGAAATCTTCAACATAAAGAAAAGCCAACTCACTTCCAGTTGATCAATGATGGACAGAGGTAGCTACACCCAGAGAAGAAACACTGGGAAGTGAATGTAAATTGTTAGCACTAATATCTGTCTGCCCAGGTTACATGTACCTTCGGAATCTAATGCTTATTGTGCAACAAGAAAATGATATTCACACACACACACACACACACACACACACACACACACACACACAAAAAGATGGAACTGGCTGAAAGCCTGTCCCACTTAATAGGATACATATGAGTTTTTTGCCCGTAACCGTACTCATGTTCAATTTAATCCATAATGCTCCCCATCATGACCATCATCCACTTAAAAAAAAAACAAACTGGTATCTATAATAGACTTTGAGGTGATCTGAATGGACCTTTGGTAGTTGAAAATTTCAGTCTTTCTTTGCTACAAATGTCACTGTCTATAAAATTTAAAGAGAGGAGACATTAACTTGAGACAAAACTAGAAATGAGCAATAAAGAACAGGAAGCCCACAATTGTAATGGACTCTGAGAAGACTGGTCAGGGATATTGGTGATTGGTCAGCCATAGTGAAATTAAAATTTTGTTTGAGTCAATAGTTACAAGTAGACACTGACTATTAGTGGATTTAGTGAAGTTTTTTTTTTTTTTTTAAATTGAAGTGGAAATTACTTTGTACAAATTTATCTTCTTTCTCAAATTTTGATTAAAAACACTATATTAGGTATAAACAGGTGCAGATAGTGCAATATTTTGTTAGAAACTTTCTAATACCTTGCCACAATTATATATATGAATTACAGAAAATTATTTGGAACATATAAATTATCTTTTTAAAAAAATTATCTTATGGCTAATTATTTATTCTTTTTATAACCTAGCTTATGGAAGCTTTTTGTAGGTTCACATTCTGTTATGACTTGTAAATTCTATATATAATTCTATGTATTCTAAGTAAATTATATGAATAAAAAACAAAATGTATTTTAAAAAGCATTTATAAAGTTTATATTAGCAACTATTCAATTCCTTGTCTTTATTCTCCAAATTCCTCTATCAGTCAGCTTATTTTACGAATTCAGTGTTTCTTTGATTATGATTTATGTTCTATCATTTCCAATTATCTAATATTCCATCTTTTTGAGTTGTTTTACTAATGATTTTCTGCAGAACATCATGGCTGAAATTTTTTTCTTTATCCCATCCCATTTCACCTGTAAAGTTTATATAGGTGTTTACAATTTATACAAATGTTCAGTGATCATTACATGTATTCTATCAGTAGCTTCAGTGTCTGGCATATGAGAAGTGCTTAATAAATATTTGTTGATTGAAAGTAAAATCTACCTATGATTGCATATGTTTTTTTAATTTAATATTCATGTCCTTCAATATTTCAAAGATCTAATTTTGTTATATCCCTACTTTGCTGATATATCAGAACAAGTCTTTAGTGAAATTAAAAGATTAGCCGTGATTCAGGCATATGTAAATTTATCTAGAAAATAACATTCACATTTGTTGTTTAGAAATGTGATAAATAACGTTTGTGTTATGATCAGAATTAATCTCTTCATTGCTACTTTTGTCACCCATAATTTTGATTCATCAGCATTATAGTGTTCTGTAATGCTCTAGCATTACCAGGAGAATATCCCACTATTCCAAAGGATATGGGTATTTTCTTTTAATAGTATAGATCAAAACAAATCTGTGCTTACCCATACACAAATTGAGCACAATGAGGCTACACATTGTGCTATAATCCTTCCTTGAATTCCCATGACAATGTAAGAATACCAACAGAGAGCATGCATTTTTATTCTAGCAGTCTAGGTGAGGAGAGGGAAGAACCATAAGGGGAACTTTGGATACCGTTAGTTGATTATGTGCCTAGGAGAATCATGCCATTGAATTGTATTTATTGGGATGAAATGTCAAAATGAACATGTTGAAAGAAAAAGAGCGTCAGTGATAAATATTTTTTTTTGATTGAAAATTGGAAACAAGATTTAAAATTGGGTGAAGTTTCATAGGTTTTTATAAGTAACATTTTAAATATATTTGACTTTTGGGGAGGGAGGCTGGATATTATGGAATAGTTTCCTATACTTACAAATATAAGGGGGAATCATATTTAATTTATTTCATGTAATCTGGATTTTTAGAACTTGAAGTTTGGCCTGCTGCTTTCCTTTTTTGTATGAGTGGTGTCCCTAAGATACCTAATAGACTTAGTTTGTGAGAATATTCTTTGTTTCTATGTTACTTCAAGATGACTCTGCACTCCTGTTTTTCTGTATACAAGGATAAGTTATGAAGAACTCTTGCCTTTTTCACCTTGTGACATAATATATCAAAGAAATGGAGCATGTGAATGATGGCTCCAGTGACACATATCCTTCAGCAGAAATAAACATTGTATATATCACATTCAGCTCCTTGAAAGAGTTCCCTACTATTAAGATTGAATTATCTGTTCTTTTATCATGCTTTATTTCTGTTTCATTTCAGTTTTCTTCTCTGATCCCTTGCCCTCAGACCTAGTAATTGTTTTTCTTTCTTCCCCCACTTTATTTTTCTCTGCTTTTATGTCTTCTTAATTTTGGAAGTCATAGGAAGAGTTGCCCTATAGAATAGTTCTATGTCTATTTTCCAATATCATTTGGTGGGGCAGTTTCATCCAATTTTTGAAAGTGTGCCTTGAGTGTAGATGATTTTAACAAAAGGGTGATACCATAAGCAAATTAGGGAAACATGGAAAATTTTACCTGTTAAATTGGTGGATAAGAGAATAATTTATGACCAAAGAAGAGAAATAATTTTGATTATATTAAAATAAAAATTATTTTGCACAAACAAAATCAATGCATCCAAGATTAAAAGGAAAACACGAAATTTTTTGGGGGGAGAATACAGCAAGTTTCTCTGATAAGGGCCTAATATCTCAACTATATAAAGAACTAAGTTAAATTTACAAAAAATATAAGTAATTTCCCAATTGATAAATTGTCAAGTGACATGAACATGCGTTTTTCAGAACAAGAAATAAAAGCTATCAATTCTGTTGTTCAGAAGGTTTTTTATTCTTTAAAACCCCATTTGGGATTTTCTTGGCAAAGATATTGGAGTGATTTTCCATTTCTTCATCCAGCTCATTTTACAAATACGGATAATTGATGCAAACAAGGTTAAACAATTTGACCAGGGTTATATAGCTAATAGTTGGCTGGGACTAGATTTGAACTTACAAAGATGAGTCTTTTTAACTCTTAGCCTGGCACTCTACCTACTGTACCACTGATCTGCCTAAAATAATTATGTGAAAAATGTTCTGAATTACTATTGATGAAAAGCAAATTAGAATGATTTTGCAGTACTACTTCATACTTATCAGATAAGCTAATATTATAGAAAAGAAAAATGACAACTGTCAGAAGAGTTGTGAAAAAATTAGAACATTAATACTCTTATTGGTGAAGTTATAAACTGATCTAACTACCAACTATAACCAAAGGACTATAACACTGTACATATCCTTTGGTCTTGCAGTACCATTAAAAAGGGATAAGGACCTGTTTTTATAAAATATTTATAGTAGCTCTTTTTGTGGGAGCAAAGAACTGGACATTAAGTGGATTTCCAAAAAAATTGGAATGCCTGAAGAAGTTGTGGTACATGATTGTAATGGAATTCTATCGTGTTATAAAAAATGATGAGTAGTAAACTTTCATAAAAATTGGGAATATTTATATGAACTAATGCAAAATGAAGTGAGAAGAACTAGGAGAATATTGAGAATATATGTAAGAGCATACTGTAATGATTACCAACTGTGAAAGACTTTGTTTTTTTTTTTAATCAAGAGAATAATCTAAAATAATTCCAAAGAACCCATGATGAAAAATGTTATTTCCCTCCGCAAAGGGAAGTAATGACCTCTGAATTCAGATTGAAACATATTCTTTACTTTCTTCATTTTTATTTTTTTTTAGTGTTTTCTTTTATAAGATGGCTAATATGAAAATAACCTCAATTATATAATCAAAATCATATTTCTTACTTTCTCAAGGTGGGGGCAGGGGACAGGAGGAGAGAGAGTATAAAATTCAAAATATAAAAAGTTAAAATTTTTTGCTTAAATGTAATTGAGAAAAAATTAAATATAAATTAAGTTTAAATATTCCACTCTCTTCACCCCCCAAAAGACAGATAACAGTCATGAATATACTTTTCCCAGGATCATACTACCTTGAAAACACAAGAAATGTTCAAATGCCAAGGATTAATGCTCTGTAAAGTACCCATGAAAAGTAACCTGAAATAATAACCTTCAAAAAAAGGCAGGGGAAGCAACCATAATCTCAAATAAAGCAAGAGGAAAAATAGAACTAGTTAAAAGAGATAATCGGGGAAACTACATTTTGCTAAAAGATACCAGAGACAATGAAGTAATATCCATATTCTTGGCAGCAAAATTCTCGAATACAGGCCTCACTTCTAATATATACACTGAGAATAGAAATGAATCAAATTTATAAAAATAAGAGCCATTCTCCAATTAATAAATCTTAACCAGTAAGTTCTCAAAAGAAGAAATCAAAACTATTATCATATAAGAATGCTTTAAATAAGTCTTAATTAGATAAATGCTAATTAAAGCAATTTGAGGTAGAGGTTCACATATTTCAGAAATTTCAAATTGTAGAGGGGAAGACAGAACAATAGATATACCAATGAATTATCTGTGTAGTACTAGACTGCTTCATTTTGGACAATTTGGAACTATGCTCAGAGCGCTATAAAATTGTACATCCACTTTGATCCAGCAATACCACTTCTAGATCTGTATCTGAAAAAGATCAAAGAAAAAGTCTAATATGTACATATTTATGGCAGGTTTTTTTTTGGTAATGGCAAAGATTTGGAATTTGAAGGACACTGAAACATAGGGAGAGGACTGAGCAAGTTGTAGTATATGATTGTGATGGAATATTACTCTTATAAGAAATGATGAGGGAGTGGCTTTAGGGGAAAATATGACATGATCTGCATTAACTGATACAAAGTAAAATAACAATTGGGAAATCATTTTAAAGAATAACAGTAATGTTTTAATGATGATCAACTGTGGAAAAAATTGGCTGCTCTGATTACTATAGTGATCAAGAATAATTCCATAGGATTCATGATGAAAAAAGTACTATCCACTTCCAAAGAGATATATGGTGAATCTTGAGGGCAAATTGAAGTATGGTTTTCTTATTTCCTTCATTTTTTTTTGCTTTTTTTTTGGAAATATGGCTAAAATTGAATTATGTTTTGTGTGATTTCATATGTATAACTGATATCTTATTGTTTACCTTCTTAGAGAAGTGGAACTTAAAAATTAAAAAGAATAATCCTTAAAACCAATAAGGAATCCTTTTATGAAAGGAAAAAAAATGAACTAAGGATTATGTAGACTGCCAGGTTTGGCAATCTTCATTTTATAGGTAAAATTAAAAGATATTTTATTGCTAGTGATGTCTTATGGAACTTAAAGCTTCCTATGACTTATAAAATAAAGGTAATTCATTACTTTCTATTGCTTCATTGATAGGAGTTAAAAAAATGATGGCTTCTGAATGTTTTACTGACATTTGGGAGAAATATGATTCTTTAAAAGTGCAGTGAATGTGATAAATTTGCATTAATGGTAAAGATGTGACTATAAGATGATGTACTTTTGGAGTAAGAAAAATAGTTCAGATAAAGCATAGACCCTTCATGAAGCTTGCAGTTTAATATGCAAATAACATAAACCTACATACACTTATTTTCCTTTTATTTTTTAATACTTATTTTAAATACAAATTGCTTTATGAGACATACTTTTATTTCTTCATTGCCTGTTCTAATTCATTTAATTTATTTTTCTTTCATTACTGGTAAACCCAACATTTCTAGTACAATGTGGAATAATAGTGGTGATAATGGTCATCCTTTTTTCAACCTTGATCTTATTGGGAACTCATCCAGCTTCTTTATATTATAAATAATGTTTGCTTTTAGTTTTAGATAGATACTGTGTATTATTTTAAGGAAAACTCCCTTTATCTCTATGCTTCCTTGTGTTTTTAATAGGAATGAGTGCCATATTTTGTCAAAATCTTTTTCTGTATCCATCTATTGAGATTATCATATGATTTCTGTTGGTTTTGTTATTGACATAGTTGATTATGGTAATAGTTTTCCTGATATTGAATAAGTCCTGCATTCCTGGTATAAATCTCAGTTGGTTATAGTGTTTTATTATGCTGATAAATTGCTGTAATCTCTTTGCTAATATTTTATTTAAAATTTTTGCTTCAATATTCATTAGGAAGATTAGTCTATAATTTTCTTCCTGTTTTTGTTCTTCCTGGTTTAGGAATCAATGCCTTATTTGTGTCATAGAAGGAATTTGGCAGGATTCTTTCTTTATTATTCCAAATAATTTACATTGTAGTGGAATTAATTATTCTTAAAATGTTTGGTAGAATTCTCTTATGAATCCAGTTGGCCCTGGAGATTTTTTCTTCAGGAGTTCATTAATGGCTTTTATAATTTCTTTTTCTAAGATAAGCTATTGAAGTAATTTATTTCCTTTTCTGTTAATTTGGGAAATTTATATTTTTGTAAATATTCCTCCATTTTGGCGATTATCAGACTTGCTGGCATACAGTTGGGTAAAATAGTTCTTGATTATTATTTTAATTTCTTTTTCACTGGTGATAAGTGTAAAAGGATAGAACTGAGCATGCACTTGGATAATGAAGCACATGAGACTAATTGCCAATTGGACAGTTCCCTATTAACTTGTTTGAAGGTTGACCCTCCCCAGCTGTTCTGTGCTGACTTGATTGGTGGGACAAAGAGGGGGAAGTGACATGTGTGGGAGGCGTAGGAGGAGGAAGAAGAATTGAGATGCTGACCCTGAGTCAGTCTCTCCTGGTGTTTGAGGGAGGAAGATGTGTGTGAGATTGCTAGGCCTAACTCCCTGGCCTTGACTGTAAAAGATCAAGAATAAAGACGTTTAGTGATCCTGACTCCGGCTGATTTCTGGGAAGACAGAGTTCCAGTAGATAAGTTTACCCTTTTCATTTTTGATGCTGATGATTTGGTTTTTCCCTTTCCTTTTTCTAATCAAATTAACCAAAAGTTTATCTATTTTGTTGGTTTTTTCATAAAACCAACTTAGTTTTATTTAGTTCAATAGTTTTCTTAGTTTCAATTTTATTAATTTCTCCTTTAAGTTTTAGAATTTCTAATTTGGTATTTAATTGGAAGTTTAAAATTTTTTCTAGGTTTTTTAGTTGCATGTCAATTCATTGATCTCTTCTTTTTCTATTTTATTCATGCAGCTATTTAGAGATATATAAAATTTTCCCTAAGCATTGCTTTGGCTACATCACATAGGTTTGATATGTTGTCTCATTATTTTCATTCTCTTAAATAAAACTATGGAGTGTTTCTGTGATTTGTTGTTTGATCCACCAATATTTTTAGAATTAGATTATCTAATATCCAATTGGTTTTTAGCATGTCTTTTCTGGTCCTTTATAGGATTATATTTTTTTATTGCATTGTAGTCTGTAAAGGAAGCATTTACTATTTCTATCTTTCTGCATTTTATTCTGAGGTTTTTATGCCCTAATACATAGTCAATTTTTGTGTAGGTGCCATGTATAGCTGAGAAAAAGGTATATTCCTTTCTTTTTCTATTGTTTTCTCCAGAGATCCATCATATCTAGGTTTTCTAGGATTCTCTTACCCTACCTATTTTTCTCTCTTGTTTATTTTGTAATTAGATTTATCTGATTCTGAGAGGGAAAGATTGAGCTCCCTGACTAGGTTTGCAATCTGTTTCTTCTTGTGACTGGCTTAAAATCTTCTCTAGGAATTTGGCTCCTCTACCATTTGGTGCATACACATTTAGTATCATTTCTACTTTATTTTTCATAGTATACTTAATCAAGATGTTCTTTCCTTCCTTTTCTCTTTTAATTAGATCTATTTTTATATTTGTTTTATCTGAGATTAGAATTGCTACCCCTGATTTTTTTTTTTAACTTCAGCTAAAGCATAAATTCTATTTCAGGATTTTACATTTACTCTGTATGTGTCTCTCTGTGTCAAATGTATTTCTTTTAAACAACATATTGTAGCATTCTATTTTTAAATCCATTCTTCTATTCACTTCCATTTTATGGGAGACTTCATCCTATTCACATTCACAATTATGATTACTGACTCTATATTTCTCTCCTTCCTGTTTTTTCCCCTGTATATATTTTTGTTCTCTCTTTCCACCCTGTCCTTTGTAGAGGGCTGAAACTCTGAATCAGACAAGAGAGCACTTATTGCTACCTATTTGATGTGAGACAATGGCTTTATTAACATATATTTAGATGATGACTCTTCTCACCATAGATGCTTAATGAATGTTTAATGTTGAGATAATGATAGGCAAGGACTGGAAAGTGGGAAGAGAGAAGTCAGAGGCACTTGGTGGCAGGATGAGGAGAGAGGCTGGAAACTCGAACTCCAGAATCCAGGTTACATCTTTGGCAAGCCTTGTGTCAACTTGCCTGCCAACTTTACTTCTCCCCCTAAAGACCAAGGACTTTGATTTAGACTCTGACTGACCCTGAGGCCCTCCAGGGAACTAGCATGTACTTTACAATCCTTAGTAGTTTTTTTTTTTTTTTAACCTACTCTACCCACTACCTTTTCTTGTTCTACCCCTTCCCCTTCTATTAGTAGGGTTTTTAAACCCACTCCACTCACTACCTTATTTTGTAGCAACTCTTTTCCCCTTCTATAACTTTTTTTTTCCCTAGTGTTTCTGTCCTCCCTTTTATCCTGCCCCTCCCTTTTCTTTTCTCTTTATCCTCCTAATTCTTCATAGGATTAGATAAATATAGAAATTTATTTCAGTGATTAGGTTATTCCCTTTTAGAACCAAAATTGATGTAATCAAGCTTCAGGCAATATTCATCTCTCTCCCTTCTTTCCCTCAGATTGTAATAGGTCTTTTGTGCTTTTTCATTAAACTTCCCTTTTCTCTTTTCTGGAACAGATCTTTTCCTACCCCTTAACGACTTTTTTTTTTACACCTATTATCACACCAGAGACCATTCACAACCACACCCTTAGTCCATGTGATTCCCCCTCCTTTGTCTGTCCCAGTGACAGATAACAGACTTACAGATATAATTTTTCAATCTAGTAATGTAAAAAGTTGAGCCTTTAAATAATATATATTTTCCCCCTATTTACCTTTCTGTGCTTCTCTTGAAGTGTTTGTAGATTAAATTTTTTGCTTAGTTCTTTTTTTAGCTTAGTTTCTGTTTTCAATAGAAAGATTGAAAGTCTCTTACTTCATTGAAGATCTAACTCCTTTCCTGAAAGATATTGCTGAGTCTCCCTGGGTAGTTAATTCATGGTTGAAATCCTAGGTCCTTTGCCTTCAGGGTTATGTATTACAGGCCCTCTAATCCTTTATTGTAGAAGCTGCCAGATCCTGGATAATCCTAACTTTTGCTCCTTGATATTTGAGTTGTTTTTGTCTGGAAGTTTGTGTTATTTTTTATCTTGGGACTGTAGTTCTAAAGTTTCACAGCAATGTTCCTTTGGGTTTTCTTTCTCTGTTTCTAGAATATTGGGGCAGTTTTCCTCTATGAACTCTTGAAGAATGATATACAGATTCTTTTTTTGGTCATGGCCTTTAGATAGACCAATAATTTTCAATTTTTTTTTCTGGATCTATTTTCCAGGTTGGCTGTTTTTCCAATGAGATATTTCACATTTTCTTGTACTTTTTCATTCTTTTAAGTTTTTTCAAATGATTCCTGCTCCCTCACAGAATCATTAGCTTCCATTTGTTCCTTTTTAGTTTTTTTTTTTCTTTTAACTGTTTCTTTTTCTAATTTTTAATGTGATTTTCTTTATTAGTTTTTAACCATTTGGTTAATTCTATTTTTGAAACTGTTGTTTTCTTCAGTGGATTTTTTTCTTTTTTGCATTTGGCCAATTATATTTTTAAAGGAGTTGTTTTCTTCAGTCAAATTTTTCCCTTCCTTTTCTAAGCTGTTGACTTTCTCATACATACCTCTTATTTCTTTTCTCATTTTTTCTTCTACCCTTCTTATTTGTCTTTTAAAGTTTTTGTTTGTCCTGTCACCAGAGTAGCTTTCTATGGCCAAGATTCTTTTCTATTTCTTGCTTATTTTGATATTTCTTCTTCTTTTTTACTTTTATGGATGAGCTCTGTTCCTGAGGTAAAAGGGCAAGTGCTCTCTCAAGCTTCATGTGCAGCTAGCTCTGAGCCTTGGCTTCAAACACAGGGACCCATGTGTTTGCATGAAGTAGTTTTGCTTTCTCTTTTCAGGAAACAGCCTGGTTTCCCAGAGTTTCCCATCTGAAATGAAACTGGAGGCTGTCCCACTGATCTGCTTCTCTACTGAACCAGAATTGAGACTCTTGGATGCTGCTTTGCTGTGATTAATTTCCTCTCACCAGCTTTCCCGGAATCTCTCTAAACTGGGTGGAATACCCTTTTCACCCCAGTGAGACTGACTTTTCTTGGAGTTTTACAATTTATCTTGAGCTGGAGAGAGGTTTTATTGTCAGACTATGTTCAGAGGCTTGGTTTCATGTGGTTTTCTAGGGAAACTCCAAACCCATATACAATAATCATGATACAAATAATGCACAATAAATAGAGAGAGGAAAATCCTTTTTTCAATTTTCTTTTCTTATTTGGAATTCAACAAATTTCTATTTGGAATTGAAAATCTAGAATAAGAGAGCATATTTATCTCAAAGATCTTAGTGCAGTTTTAGGAATTGATAATTATTCTTGATAGTTGAGCGTAATGGTTTGTTTTAAATGTTTGTGAAACACTTTGCTTAAAATCCATAAGTTTAGTATTTCAAACTTGTAAATTTTTCTGACTTCATTTTATATAATTGGAAACTAACGTTTGTTGAAACTAAAGAATCATTCAGTGTTTCAAAGCTTATGTTAGAGGAGGTATGCTATTTCTGACTCCCAAAACAGAGATTTTTCTCCATCATACTGCCTCAAAATGTTCCAGCATTTTGCTTAGTATTGAGGGGATATAAAAAGGTAATATGATACATTTCTGGCTCTTGGGTAATTTATAATATAGAAGTTCAAACAATATAATCCACAAACATGAGAATAGTTCTAAAGGATGGTAAATGTTTTAGGAAACAGATTTCATACTAAAGGACTTAGATGGACACAATGGGTCAATCTAAAGACATTCTTGGCTGAGAGCAACAGCATGAGTGATGGCATAGAGAACAAGCAATTACAATGAAAGCTGAATAACGAAGCTCAAGTTAAACAGTTATGACTAATGCAGGCCCAAATTAGGATGTTATTTAAAAATAGAGGGATGGCTAGAATTAACATCTTTATGAGAAAATCATGAAATGTCTGTGTCTATTGTTTTGATACAAGACACAGAGAAAGCTCAGATCCTACATGAAAGAAACATTTCATCTAATTCCCAACACATGGATGAATAGTTAAAAATAAGTAAATATAATATATAATGTCTTCTGGGATAATAGTTAGAATTTATATAGTTCTCTAAAGCTTGCAAAAGTACATTGTATATATAACAAGGTTATAGAAATTAAAAAAATACTTTTAAAAGACTTAGAACTCTGAATAACACAATGGTAAGCCAAAAGTCCAAAAGAATGAATATGAAACATACTTCTCACATACTGAGACAGGAGTGATGAATTTAAAATGCAAGAAGACATATGTTTTAAAGATGGTTGATGTGGGGGATTTATTTTGCCAGACTACACACACAAACACATACACACACATATATATGTTGAGGGCTTATTTATTTATTTGTTCATTGAAGGGTGGTAGGCTAGTAGGCTATTATGAAGAAAGATTAATAAAAGAAAACAAAATAAAGAATGACTTATATGGTGATGTCAATAGGTGGTGATTTTTAAAAAGCAAACAATATCAAAGAAATATTTGGAAATACATAGAATGAAATAGAGAGGTGTTTATCATGGAAAATGATAATTAGTTTAATATATATATATATATATATATATATATATATATATATATATATATATATATATATATATATATATGTATGTACTCATTGTTAATTGGTCCCAGAAGGTACCATTAATGGCAAAAATGACAAGTACCAAATGAAGTTTTTTCCTCTAAAGAGTATATCTCCAGTCCACAGCCTAGCCATCCCTTCCCACCCAATTCCCCAAAGAAGCAAGTAAAGCTTCTAGCTGCAAAGAAACAAGCCAGCCCAGCCCAACTGAGTTCCTCCTTTTTTTGACCCAATTCAGTTTCTGAGAGGGTTTATAGTCTCTCACCCCAGGCCATTCAAATTTACTTGAAGGGTGGAGGGGAGCTTGATATGGAGGCAAAAGCTATGATCCTGAGCCCTGTGCTGACCAGGGCTCTGGCCATCAACTGGGGCATGGGGCTGCCAGGAATTCTGGGTCCTTCTCCATTGCTGCAGACCTGCTGTTCCCATCACTGCCTCCACCAAGGCTCCTATTGCTGCATCTTGCTGCTACTTCTTCTCCTAAGAAAGCCAATCATTCTAATACTTTCCCATAATTCTGTTTTGGGACCCAGGAGACTACACTGCAACTAGATCTTTTTTTGTAGAAACTTCCCTGTGATCTGTCTGCCAATGGGTGCAATCTCAGCATCATGAGTTCCAAATTGACAGGTTCTGAGCATCCCCACCATTACTGGGCAGGAGCTGCCCATAGCCAAGGGCAACAATGGCAACTGGGACTGGACTGCATGCCTGGCCATTCTCACATCCCCACCAACAACCGAGTGCTATGAGTGCTGAGTATTTACTCAGCATATACTCTTCAAGTATATACTCTTCAAGTGCTGAAGTATTTATTTTCCTCATCACAATGTGTCAAAGATGAGTTGAGAAGTGGAATACCAAGGTACCATTGTAGTGATACTTTTTTTTTTTTTCTTATTTGTATATTGAAAAGTTTGTCTTTGTATATAAAGTTCATAATAACTCCCCCCCCCCCCCCCCGAGGCTGGAGTTAAGTGACTTGCCCAGGGTCACATAGCTAGGAAGTATTAAGTGTCTGAGACCATATTTGAACTCGGGTCCTCCTGAATTCAAGGCTGGTGCTCTATCCACTGCGCCATCTAGCTGCCCCCAAAGTTCATAATAACTTTACTCACACACAAAATAAAGTTGAAATTGTATGCTAATGCATAGATAAAATACAGGAACTCCTGTGGTTTTTCATAGGTTAATCCAATAGGCATTATTGTTTCTTATTTTCTGATGCTACCAAATTTTAGGACTGCCTTCCCTTTGTGGCAATGGTTTCCTCATTTACATCTTGCAAATATAATTTATAAAATGTAAATTTCCTCATTTGCAAAAGACATATAATAATAGTTGTTCTACTTATTGTGCTGTCATTTTGAAGAAAATGATTTTTAAATGTTTGTATTATATAAATGAATTATTTGTATTATATGAACATGGCTTCCACTTCTACTTGCAGACTTCTGAGGTAATATACCCCCGGTTTAAAATTTTGGATGGAGATAGTAGAAAGCTATAAGGCACTAAAGCAACAATAACAACAAAAAAGGTGCTACAGTGACTACAACATTACAAAGGGGAAAAAACTAACAATAAAAAGAAAACTGACCTTTGTCATTTTAATGACAAATAAGCTTAGCCTTAGAGAAAAGTTGAAGATGTAGTATTCTCCCTTTTTTATAGAGGTGAGGAACCATTGGTGTAAAATATTTCATATACTGTCAGACTCGTTTTTGCTGAGATTTAAAAAATTATATCTGTCTTTTTTATTCTTTGTTTCAAGGGACAGATGAGCAAGGGTGGTGTAAAAGCAAAATATTTCAATCATTTATTTTTTTAAAATAGAGCTTTAAAAAGAACCAACATCTAATAAAATAATCTTCCTAATGTAATCAGAATTAGAAGAATGTTAGAGAGAAATATGGACAGCTATCTAAATGATTTTGCATCATGAACAAATTCTGTTATGAGCATATTTTATTCCTGTCATTTACAATAGAATATTGATGAAAAACTTTAGGATAGATTTTCAACAAATAATAGGGGTTATTCTATATCCAGATGATCCAGGGCTTTCTTCATTCCTCCTTCCCTTCTTTCCTCCCTCCCTTCCTCTCTCTCTGCCTCTCATCCTTCCTTCTGTAATGCCGGAGAAACTGAGGCAGAATAGAGATTAGAGTGTTTTTAATATTTTATTAATTGGAAAGTATAATTGACTATTGACTGGACAGGACTCTTGTCTCAAAGTATCCAGTGGTGAATGTGAGTTCTCTATGACTCATGGTTTAGCTTAAATCAATTAGCTACAAGCAGGGGTGGAGTCAGAACATTGAGAGTGGGAAGGGATTATCAATCTGGTTCTGACTGAGAGGGAAAACTAGGAAGCCAGAGTCAGTATGTCTGAATGAAACTGAAGTAAATATGTCAAAGGGGTATCCCAGATAGTCTTATCTTTTGGAATATTTAGAGGAGGGGGGTAGTGCCATAAATTCTTGAGGACAGAAGGAATTAGGAGCCAGGAAGTCTGATCTTCCCCTTATCTTGAGTTTCACATTAACTATTTTATTCTTTCTCCCTCCCTCCCTCTCTTCCTTCCTTCCTTCCTTCCTTCCTTCCTTCCTTCCTTCCTTCCTTCCTTCCTTCCTTCCCCTTCCTTCCTTCTTTCCTTTTCTGTTTCTTCCCTTTTTTGAACATTTTAGAATCCTGAATGCCTTCAATGTATGCATTGTGTATTTTTAAAACAGATCAACAGCAGTTTGATTTCAAAGACCTGGAGAGACTTACATGAACTGATGCTAAATGAAATGAGCAGAACCAGGAGATCATTGTACATGGCAACAACAACATTCAGAGAGGACTGTGGGAACTGAGTGTGGACTACAACATAGCATTCTCATTCTTTTTCTTGTTTGCTTGCATTTTGTTTTCTTTCTCATTTTTACTTCCTTTCTGATCTGATTTTTCTTATGCAGCAAGATGATTGTATAAATATGTAACATATATTTTTAACATGTTTAACATATTTGATTGCTTGTCATCTGGGGGAGGGAATGGGGGAAAGGAGGAGAAAATTTGAAACACAAGGTTTTTCAAGCGTCAATGTTGAAAAATTATCCACGCATATGTTTTGAAAATAAAAAGCTTTAATAAAAAATTAAACAGAGATCAATATTTATGTTTTATACAAATTTTCATTTAGCAGTTTTTTAACACAGCCATATATTAATAGACAAACTTGTTAACAATTCAAAATAAATAATTAGTTTGTGTATGTAAATTGTGTCTCAGCTGGTAGTCCAGACACAATAATCACCCAGTTTTAGTGTTGACAGTTGCAATTTCTTAAATCAATTATTTCTATGATTTCTACTGAAGCAGTTTGATGTGACTATTAGCTTGTTAAAGCTCCAATTACTTGTTTTATATCTGGATATTAATGATATAGATTTCTCTTTCTTCATCAGTACTATATAACATATTTTGACACCCATATTAAGGAAGTTTCATATATAAAGATCCCATTTGCTAAATAGAAAGGTTTATTTAAAACCAAAAAACTAAGCACTGAAGTCCAGTGAAAACCAGCACCCTGAGCCCCATCAAAAAGAGTTCAGGAATAAAATCCAACTATCACACATAAAAACACTAATTAAAAAGGCAGAAAAATGAATAAAGCCAAACCAAAACAAAAGCAAAAAGCCTCTAAAAATCAATTTACTATGATAATAAGGATCAAGGAATGAAATCTAGAAGAGGACAATAACATAGCTACACGTAAAGTCTCAAAGTAAAAGTTATAGGAAGAATTTTAAAATGCAAATTGGAGAAGTAGAAAAAATTGGTAAAGGAAAGAGAGAACTGCAAGAGAATCATTACTAAAGAATCAATAGCATGGGAAAAGATATACAAAAATTCACCAAAGAAAATAATGCTCTAAAAAACATAGAATTGGTCAAATGGAAAAAGGAAATATAAAGCTCACTGAAGAAAATAATTTTTTTTAAAATTAGAATTGAACAAGTGAAAGCTAATGACTCTTAAGACATCAAGATACAATAAAACAAAATAAAAATAAATAAAAAACAAAAGAAAATGTGAAATTTACTGGATTACTTGAAAATCATGATTAAAAAAATCTGCACATCATCTTTCAAGAAATTATCAAAGCATTAAACAATTTTCAGATGAAGAAATTGAAACTATTTGTAGTCATATGAAAAGGTACTCCAAATCACTATTGATCATAGAAATGTAAATTAAGACAACTCTGAAATACTACTATCCACCTTCAGATTAGCTAAGATGATAGGAAAAGATAATGATGAATGTTCGAGGGGATGTGGGAAAACTGGGACATTGCTACATTGTTGGTGGAACTGTGAATGGATCCAACCATTCTGGAGAGCAATATGGAACTATACTCAAAAAGTTATCAAACTGTGAATACCCTTTGATCCAGCAGTGTTACTACTGGACTTATATCCCGAAGAGATCTTAAAGGAGGGAAAGTGACCCACATGTGCAAAAATGTTTGTGTCGTCCCTTTTGTAGTGGCAAGAAACTGGAAACTGAGTGGATGGCCATCAATTCGATAATGGCTGAATAAATTATGGTATATGAATGTTATGGAGGATTATTATTCTGTAAGAAATGATCAGTAGGATGATTTCAGAGAGGCCTGGAGAGATTTATATGAACTAATGCTAAGTGAAATGAGCAGTTCCAGGAGACCATTATACACAACAACAAGACTATACAATGATCAGTTCTGATGGATGTGGCTCTCTTCCACAATGACATGATTCAAACCAGTTCCACTTGATGAAGAGAGCCATCTACACCCTGAGAGAGGACTGTGGGAACTAAGTGTGGATCACAACATAGCATTTTCATTCTTTCTATTGTTGTTTGCTTGCATTTTATTTTCTTTCTCAGTTTCTTTTTCCTTCTTGATCCGATTTTCCTTGTGCAGCAAGATAACTGTATAACTATGTATACATATATTGGATTTAATATATATTTTAACATATTTAACATGTATGGGGCTACTTGCCATCTAGGACAGAGGATGGGGGGAAGGAGGAGAAAATTTGGAACAAAAGGTTTTGCAAGGGTCAATGTTGAAAAATTACTCATGCATATGTTTTGTAAATAAAAAGCTTTAATAAAAAATATAAAAAAAGAAATTATCAAAGCAAACTGCCCTGATATTGGAACCCAAAATAGAAATTGAAGGATTCACAATTAATGCCTGAAAGAGTTCTCAAAATGAAAACTCAAGAAACATTATAGACAAATCCCAGAGCTCACAGATCACTGGGAGCAGCCAAAAAGAAATAATTCAAATATCATAGAACTACAGTCATGATTACACTGTATCTGGCATCCTCTATATTAAAGAACTGGAGCTTTTGGCAAATGATATACCAGAAGGTAAAAAAGTTATGATTACAATAAAAATCATTTATTCAGCATAATGGAACACAATTTACCATAGGAAAAAAATGGATATTTAGCAAAATAGAGAACTTTCAAGCATTCCTACTTAAAAGACAAGAGCTGATTTTTTTAAAATATAAGAACTTTAAATATAAGACTCAAGGGAAACACAAAAAGATGAGAAAAGAAACAATCAAGAAAAATAAAACTTAAGAAATTCAATAAAGTTAAAATGTTTGTCTAAAATGTCTTTGTCTATCAGCAAGATAAATTTATAACTCTTTAAAATTTTATTATCACAAGGGCAATTAAAAGAATTCTATATAGATAGACCATATTGCTATAAAGTGACTGATGTGATGATGCCCTCAAAAAAAATATAAAGATGTAAGAAAAATTTCAGTGGAAGAAAAAGAAGGGTGGAATTGAATGAGGATCAATTCTTCTATATAAAAATGCCATGAAAGAGCTATTATAATGGAAGGGAAGATAGGGTGAGATTGCCAGGCAGAGCTTAAACCTTACTCTCATCAAACTTGGCTCAGAGAGAGAATAATAAATACACTCAATTGAATATAGAACTCTCTTACCCTATATAATGAAATAAAAAATAATAGGGATAATAGAAGGAGGAAGGGGAACTGATAAAAAGAGTGCATAGTGAAGAAAAGGGTAATGAGAGGTAAAATTCTTGTGAGTTTATGAGACAAAAGGTGAGGGAAAGAAAAAGGGGGATAAACAAGAAGAAAATGCCATGAAGGAGAAAAGTTACTATAATTATAAATGTGAATGGAATGAATTTACCCATAAAATGGAAGCAGAGAGGAGACAAAAAAAGAGATTCCTGCAATACTTTATAAGAAATACATATGAAGCAGAGAAATACAGATAGGGTAAAAGTAAAGGACTGGAGCAGAATATATTATACTTCAATGGAAGCAAAGAAAGAATGTTTTGCAATCACAAGCTCAGACAAAATAAAAGCAAACTTAGATCTAATTAAAAGAGATAAGGGAGGAAATTATATTTTGCTTAAAGGCACCATAAGCAATGAAGTCATATCAATATTATATAGTTTAGCATTTAAATTTTTGAAGGATAATTTGAATGAATTATAGGAAGAAATAGATAATAAAACTATAGTAGTGGGGGATTTTAACTTCCCCCTCTCAGAACTACTAAATCTAATTTTTAAAATAAGGAAGAAAGCAACTAAGGAGATGAATAAAATTCTGGAAATATTAAGTATGGAAATGTTAGGTATCTGGAAATGTTAGATCTCTGAAGAAAATTGAATGGGTAAAGAAAAGAATATATCTTTTTCTCATGAGCAAATGGCATTTACATAAAATCTGACTATATATGAAGACATTAAAAACCTCACAACCAAATGCAGGAGAGCTGAAATCGCAAATTCATATTTTTCAGATAATAATGCAATAAAATTATATTTGATAATGGACAATGGAGAGATTAAAAACTAATTGGAAATTGGAAATGAAATAATCTTTTTCTAAAAATAAGTGGATAAAATAACATCATATGAACAATTGATAATTTCATTAAAGAAAATGATAACAATGAGATCACATACCAAAATTTATGAGAAGGTGGTACTTTGGGAAAAAATTTATGTCTATAATTGCTTATATCAATAAAATAGAGAAAAAGCTAATCAGTTAATTGGGCTTAAAAATTAACCCATATGGATCATTTGCATTTCTATATATTACCAACAAAGCTTAGCAGTTAGAAATAAATTCAATTTAAAATAACTGTAGACATTATAAAATACTTGGGACTCTTATCAAGATAAGCCCAGGAACTATATGGACACAACTAGAAAATACTTTTCATACATATAAAGTCAGATCTTAATAAGAAAAATATTAATTTCTCATGGGTAGAATGAACCAATTTAATAAATGAATCTATGTATTCAGTGCTATACTAATAAAATTACCAAAATTATTTTATAGAGCTAGAAAAAACATTCATTTGGAATAGGAAAAAGTCAAGAATATCAAGAAAATAAAATGGAAAAAAATGCTAAAGTAGGTGGTCTCTCCATACCAGATCTCAAACTGTTTTATAGTGCAGTAATTATCAAAAAAATTGATACTGGCTAAGAAGTATAGTGACAAGTCAGTCGAATAGATTAGGTACAAATTATATGATAGTAATTGACCAGAGTAATTTGGTACATGATAAATTGAAAGAACCTTTTTTGAACAAAAACTCATTCTTTGACAGAAACTCCTTGGAAAACAGTATGGCAAAAACTAGGTATAGAATACATTTTGTATCATATACCAAATAAGTTCAAAGTGTCTATATAACTTATATATAAATGATGATACCACATGTAAATTAAGAGGGCTTGGAATAATTTGCTATTATCAAGAATTAGGAAAAATTAAAGACCAAAGGAGATATAGAAAACATTACAAAATTTAAAATTAATAATTTGGTTATATAAAATAAAATTTTAATTAAATTTTTATTTAAATTTATTAAATTAAATTAATTTAATAAATTTTTTTTTGCACAAACAAAACTAATGCAATCAAAATTATAAGGAAAGTCAAAAACTGGGAAAATATTTTGCACCAAATATTTTGCATTTGATAAAGACCTCATTTCTCAAAGATAACTGAGTCAAATTTATAAAAATATAAGTTATTCCCCAATAAATAATTGATTAAAACATATAAACAGACAATTTTTATACAAAGAAATCACAGCTACTTGTGACAATATGAAAAAAAAAGTTTCATATCTCTATTTAGAACTCAAATCTTTGGATTTGGAACTCATTTTTTTTTAATATGTTTATAAGTGTGAGCACACACACACACACACACACATACTCACACAGGCTCTGACCTTTGCTTTCTGTTCATTTTCCCAGTTGATGAGAAATTCTTACCCTTTATCAGTCATTTGGACAATAAACATATGCCAGGTACTATGCAAAACATAAAGGATACAAAAGATATTTTTTTCCCTTAAGGAGCTCACAATTTAAGGGGAAGACAAGAAGCAAACAAATATATACAAATAGATTTTATGCAGACTAAATAATGGGGGATAATTAACAGAAAGGGGTACTAGGATTAAGAAAAGTTGGAAAAGTCTTCCTGTAGAAGTATTTTAGAAGGAACTTGAAAAATCATAGGGAAGGCAGAAAGAGAAGAGGAAGGAGAGCATTCCAGATAGAGAAAATGCCTAGAATTGGGAAAATGAGGTGTCTTGTTCATGGAGCAACACAGAGGCTGGTGTTGAATTGAAGAATTCATGGAAGGGAGAAGGATCTAAGAAGACTGGAAAGGTAAGGGATGAAACTAAGTTATGAAAGGCTTTGAACACTGAGCAGAGGAATGTTGAGTGTTTGAGACAGACTGACAACTACTCTGAGTATTGCTCCCTTTTGTCTACTCCATGTACAGTTAATATTGCTCATCTTTTCTTTAATGTTTTGAATCATCCCTGTTCCTAAATACTCTGGGGTATAATTTGCTTATGGGTATTTCCCATACTATGAGGTGTATAGGAAAGAGAGCAAGTAATAGTGGATCATTTCAAACCAGGTCTTCCATTAATGGTACTAAAAGTCACTAACCCTAGCAAAATACTTACATTTTTATAATCTTTCATGGTTTATCAAAAAGACAACTGGTGGTAAAGTTAGAGGTATGGGCTTAAGTTCAAGAAAATCTGAGTTCAATTTTGACTTCAGATATTTATTTATTAGCTGGCTAATTCTAGGCAAGTCATTTAACTTCTGACTGGTTCAATTTTCTCATCTGTAAAATACCTTGTAGAGTGGTAATGAAGATCAAATGAGAAAATGGTTGGAAGATCACCAGTGCCTGCTATTGAGTAGGAGCTTAGTCACTTCTTGTCCCTTCACTCTTACAACATGCTTGTGAGACAGGTGTGATGGGACCACCGTTTTTCTGACCTTTCTGGTTGAAAGGCATAAAAAGCCCCGACAGCTGTAGTCCAGATTTTTTGGACTTCTAAGATCTCTGAGACCACAGGGACCTTGATGATTTACTGACCAGATGTTATGTTTTGAGATTGAGATGACCAGGAAAATTCAGAGAAAATCAGTGCTATTTTATCCTTGCTTCATATTTATATTGTATTAAGAAAAATCTGGACAGGGAGGCCCAAAAATAAAATGGCTTATACATTATTAGATAGCTAGTTAAGTCATGTACCTAGATCTACTTAGTTCAAGTTCAGAGGGTTTTTTTTTCCCACTGTTATAATGTGCTTCTTAAAGATGCTGATTTACCCAAGGCAGGCAATCATTAGGTGTTCTGAGACTGGTAATCCACAAAAAGAATTCTCTGAAATGATAGAAAACATTTTCTTTTCTCCTCAAAGGGATATATAGATATATCTGTATTTAAAAAAAACTCATATTAAATAATTGTAATTCTATGTATAAGAGGATATGGAAAAAATGTTTCAATATTTTACAGCTCATCCACACAATCCCTTGGGATCTCAGTTTTAATATTTATGCTCTTTGTACCTAATGCTACCATTATTTTCTCTCTTTCTCTTCATGCTTGATCTATAGCCTAATGATGAATGATTATAGCCAAGAATGATAAAACAAGTAAAATTTCTTTTAAGAAATTGTTACTGAAAAGGAATTTGCATTATGCCAAAAGATCCAGAACATTAGAATCTATTTATTTGATTTATGAAAACTGTAATGCTTGTGATTGGAATCATGTTGGTAGGGTTACTGTGCTTTAGATTTCAATACAAATATTAAGCACCCACATTTGGAATGATTTTATCCTCGCTTAACAATTCAGAAAATGCCAAATTCTCTGTTTATTTTATGCAAGTTAAACATATGCATTCTTAGTATGTGGACATATTTAGAAAAGGAGTGGTAAGTATAATGTATTTGGATTGTAGGAAGACTGAATGGGAATAAGGTATAAAAAAAGATTGGAAAGCTAGGAATGACCAGGTTTTAGAGAGCATTATGATGTTTAATTTAAAATTAGAATTGAATTTAAAATTTAAATGTAATAAAAATTAAAATTTAATTGTACTTTTAAAAGATGCTTTGAAATAAAGATTTTTAAATGTCAAACAAAGACTTATATGTGATTATGGAAGCAATAAGGAAGCACAAGAACCAGGAAAATCTGGGTTCAAATCCTATTTCTAATGCATAATAGCTCTGTGACCTGTGGGAAAGTCACTTTATTTCTTAGGAGTCTAAATAACTGTAAGACTATAGGGGCAAGAGAAGTTTCTAACTTGCATTGGTAAAATATATATTTTTTTATCTTGGAAATCCTGACACCACTGAAATCATCATTCTATTCACTTTTCCTATATTATGTATGTATGTATGTATGTATGTATGTAGTATCTATCTATTTATCTATCTGTCTGTCTGTCTATGTATCTATCTATCTATCATGTGTTTAGATCTATGATTTCATTTGTGTAGGCTACTTCTGGAGAAATGTAAATGTGTAATTACTCTACAATTTAAGGACTTGGAAAAATACTTGGAACAAGTTAAATGAATTGCTTGGCATTATAATTATTATAGTCCAGAAGCAGGATTTGAATTAAATTCTTCCTAACTCTGCCTGGTTCTCCACCCATAATGTTATGCTTTCTCCTTAAATATGTTAATTTACATATCTACAGTTATAGGTACCCACAAATATTCTCCTCCCAACATCAACACCCTTCTCCATAAGGAACAGATTCCAGAAAGAATTGAGTAGGATAGAAAACACTTTATCACACCTTTTAAATCTTCCATGGATGATCAAAAGGAGAACTGTCCCAATATTACTGAGGTTGGTGTTTGGAAGTGATATGTAGAGAATGGGGGTTCTGTGTTATTTGTGGCCTTGAATATGAAAAGGTTTCTTTCTCTAATTATAAATCATAAAAAATTATGATTTTTTTTTCCTGTAATGTCTTAGCAAGATAGATATTTCACTAGGAGGTACTTGTAACTATTTTTATCTTTCTTCTGAGGGGAAAAACACACTAAATGTGAGCAAGAAATAAACATGAACAAATCCAGGAATTCTTCTTTTAGATAAATAAGCAAATATTTGCATAAACCCATTTGGGGCTTACTTGACCATTGGTTGGGCCCCAAAGGAGAGATCATTACTACTATTAGGGATCCAATAGTAATGCTATGAGTGGCTATCATCTAAAATACTAGCTTATGATTCCTATCAGGGTGCTTCTCTCTTAATATTCAGACAGTAGAGACAGTTCTTTGGGACGATCATATGCTCAAGTGGCAAAATAGTAACTATAAAGCATTTCCCCAATGATAAAGGCACACTACTCTAAAAATACACCCCAAAACTAAAATGCAGAAGAGTGGGAATGAGCTTAAAGTACAATGGTGAATGAGACAAATTTGTGGCGGGTACAT
Organism: Sminthopsis crassicaudata; assembly: GCF_048593235.1. Lineage (NCBI taxonomy): Eukaryota > Metazoa > Chordata > Mammalia > Dasyuromorphia > Dasyuridae > Sminthopsis > Sminthopsis crassicaudata. Next base: position 127,275,244 of record NC_133620.1, on the reverse strand, counting down.
ACAGCTAAGTCAAGTCATAATTGAAGAACTGAAGGGTCTTGATGTCTTTTCTCTCCATTATAAATCTCTCTATGAACCATTCTCTTATTAAGATGCTCTGATTCTTTACAGGACATACAGACTATATTGAATTGGGAGCTCAGCTGGATTTACTCATTTTCGGATGTGGTGTCTTGGCTGAATAGGTCAATTTGCTGCTGAGCTAAATTGATCATGTCAGTTGGTGGTTGTAATGGCTCCTTACCAGGCTCTGTTGCTGTTGAACAGGGGATGTTCGGCAGAGAAGGCTCTCTATCACTAGGCAGCTATTGCCAGGCAGCTCTTCTGAGTATGGTATCTCTCCTGGATGGATTAATCCACTGGACTCCTGGGCAGCTGCAGTCTTTTTTCCACTCTTAACTATTTGCATAGTTGGATAGTCACGTTGGTCTCTTCAGCTGCTGTGTTCCAATGTTCTTTTCAGATGGAATGCTACAAAGCCCCTAATTGAAAAAGTTCTGTAATACTCCATCTGAAATGATCCTTAGCTTAGGATTAGCAGAAGCTTTTTCAATTTGATTCACTCAGAGCCATTGTTTGTCCCCTGTAAATAGGAAATAGAAGAAAATTTTCTTCTTTTCTTCTCTCAGTGATTCATTCCACTTGGCTTTAGGGTGAAGAGTTTTAGTTCTGTCATTTTAATTTCCTATACTTCTTGGGGAATCTCCTCACTGTAGGTGAGTGGCTAGTGAACAAAGTACAATACAATTTGTACAATAGAAGTAAATTTATTTTCTTACCTCTTCATAAGAAATGGAGGTAGTTAAAGTTCCTGCACTTTTTCCTACCATCTGTAGGGTGGTTAGAGTGTCCATTTTCTATCTATAGACTTTCTCCTTTACAATTCGATATCTCTTTTAGCCCCTGATAAAAGCCCAAGTTTTGCTGAGGTCTATGTAGGATACCTTTCTTAAGTCAAGAAAGTAAAACTAATTGAGGAATAGGCCCACTCTTCTTACCTGCCAACTAGAAAGTTACTCTTCAGCCCATTTTTTTTTTATCTTATTGAAAAAACAGGCAAAAACCAAGAAAAAGAAAACAAAAACAAAGCAAAGGTTGTCATATGAAGCAGTGTCTTTCTATCTATACAACAACCCTTTTATACATATTCATTCTGTTCCCTTCTATCTGCTTTCATCACTACAATAACCTTAATTAAGATCTATATTACTTCTCCCTAAACTATTGCAATAATCATTTAGCTGGTCTCCCTGCCTAAAGTTTCTCTTCATTTTAATTCATTTTCTGTTCAGCTGCCACAGTGATTTCCCTGTATTATAGTTCTATGTCATCCCTCTTTAGGAGCTCTTTATTAATCCCAGGATCATATAGCAGTTCTTCTATTTGGAATTTAAAGATCTTCATGGATCTTTAAATCTGGCTTCAAGATACCTTTCTAGTTTTCTCATATTTTCCTTTCCTTCATGCCTTATAAAATCTAGTTACATTGACTTACTTGCTTTCTTTAGAAATCTATTTCCTCAGAAGTCCACTTCCCATCTCCATGGCATTATATGGATGATCCCCCATTCTTGAGCTTTATTCTTTTTTCAAGACATATATTAAGGGATCTTTCTGGGCCTCCTTGATGACAGTATCTTCCTTTCTGAAATTATCCTATCTACCTTAAATTTATTTGAATAAACCTATACATGAATATATTGTTTCATTAGAAGTTACTCTGACATAAGTCAGGGACTAGTTTTTTTTTTTCTTTGTAGCTCCAGAATTCAATACTTCATAAGGCTTTAATAAATGTTTGTTGAATTGTGCAGATAATCAACTTTTAAAAATCAAATAATAGCCTTTTATTTTCAAAATACATGCAAAGATAGTTTTCAACATTCACCCTTGAAAAACCTTGTGTTCCAAGTTCCAAGTTTTTCTCCTTTCCCCCCACTTACTCCCCTAGAGAGCAAATAATCCCATATATGTTAAACATGTACAGTTCTTCTATACATATTTCCATATTTATCAGATCAAAAATCATATCAAAAAGGAAAGCAAAGATGAAAAAAAAAAAACAAAAGCAAGCAAACAAGAAAAAGGTTGAAAAACTATATTGTGATCCACATTCAAATCCAACAGTCCTCTTTCTGGATGCAGATGGCTCTCTCCATGACAACTCCATTGGAATTGTCCTGAATCACCTCATTGTTGAAAAAAGCCACATCCATCAGAACTGATTTTATATAATATTGCTGTTGCTGTGTATAATGTTCCTTGGTTTTACTCTCTTATTATTGGTTCATGTAAGTCACTCCAGGCCTCTCTAAAATCATCCTCCTGATCATTTCTTGCAGAACAATAATATTCTATAACATTCATATACCAGAGACAGATATAGAGAGACAGACAAAGAAAGAAACATAGGGGTATCCACAATGAGGAGTTCACTGAGCCATCAAAGCTTATTTTTGTATATGTATAAAATTATATAAGCAAAATATAATTGTTTATTTGCATATAATGATATATAAATTAACTTCTTTTACAAAATTTAATTCTCTAAGGTTGATTATGATTGTGATATGATGCTGATACTATTAAGGAATATAAGGAATTAGGGTCATCTTAGGGAAAAAAAAGTCAGTCATATCTGACTCTTTGTGATCCTGTGGACAAGTCACTCCCCAGTTAGGGTCTTTCTTCAGATCTTCTCAAGTTGTATCAGGAGGACTCCTGTTCGGTCCCAAGTCATCTTGATTTTTCACAAGTCTGTGTTTATCCTGAGGCACAAATTTGTTTTATTTGTAGAAGAAATCTGGAGAGCTTGAAATTTACCAACCTACTCAGTCATCTTCCCAGAATCCTCATCCTATTCTTTCTTTCTACCCTGTGTTTTGTAGTGTTTTTTTTTAAACTCACCCCACCCATTACTTTATCTTCTATCACTCCTCCACCATTCTCTTACCTTTTTTCCCCCTAATATTTCTACCTTCCCTTCTATCCAATTCCTCCCTTTTATCTCCTCTTTCTTCTCCTACTTTTTTATAGGGTTAGATAAGTTTCTATACCTAAAGGAATGATCAGGTTTTTCCTGTTTGAGTCCAAACTGATCAGATCAAGCTTCAGATAATGCTCATCCCCTCCCCCCCTCTCCCTCCCTCTATTGTAATATGTCTTTTGTGCCTCTTCCTGTGATCTAATTTGTCCCATTGTATCTCCCTTTTTCTCTTCTCCCAGTATAATGAACGTCCACCCTTTAATATTTTTTCTTTGATATCATCACATCAGATTCCATTTACTAACACACCTTCTTTCCACCTGATACCCCTCTCTGTCTGCCCCAGTAACAAATACAGTTCTCAAGAGTTCATATAGCATATTTCTATTTAGGGATGTAAATATATATTACCTCTTGGGATGTAAAGAGTTAAACCTTTAAATTATATATATATATATATATATATATATATATATTTCCTCCTGTTTACCTTTCTGTGGTTCTCTTGAGTCTTGTATTTGTAGATTAAATTTTCTGTTGGGGTTCTGGTTTTTTCAGTAGAAATAATTGAAATTCTCATACTTCATTGAAGTTCCATTGCCTCTCCTGAAAGATGATGCTGAATCTCCATGGATAGTTAATTCTTGCTTGTAATCCTAGGTTTTTTGCCTTCTAGAATATGGTATTTTAGAACCTCTGATCCTTTATTGTAGAAACTGCCAGATCCTAGGTAATCCTGACTATTGTCCTTGATATTTGAATTGCTTTTGTCTGACAGCTTGCAGCATTTTTTCCTTTGAGAATGTAATTCTGGAAATCAAATTGTCACTTTTCGCAGATGACATGATGGTATACTTAGAGAACCCCAAAGACTCTGCTAAAAAGCTATTAGAAATAATTCAGAATTTTAGCAAAGTCGCAGGATACAAAATAAATCCACATAAATCCTCAGGATTTTTATACATTACCAACACAATCCAACAGCAAGAGATACAAAGAGAAATTCCATTCAAAATAACAGTCGATAGTATCAAATATTTGGGAATATATCTACCAAAGGAGAGTCAGGAATTATATGAGCAAAATTACAAAACACTTGCCACAAAAATAAAGTCAGATTTAAATAATTGGAAAGACATTCAATGTTCTTGGATAGGCCGAGCGAATATAATAAAGATGACAATACTCCCCAAACTAATCTATTTATTTAGTGCTATACCAATCACACTCCCAAGAAACTATTTTAATGACCTAGAAAAAATAACAACAAAATTCATATGGAAGAATAAAAGGTCGAGAATTGCAAGGGAACTAATGAAAAAAAAGTCAGAGGAAGGTGGTCTAAGTGTACCTGATTTAAAGCTATATTATAAAGCAACAGTCACCAAAACCATTTGGTATTGGCTAAGAAATAGACTAGTTGATCAGTGGCATAGGTTAGGTTTACAGGACAAGATAGTGAATAAAAATAGCAATCTAATCTTTGACAAACCCAAAGATCCCAAATTTTGGGATAGGAATTCATTATTTGACAAAAACTGCTGGGAAAACTGGAAATTAGTATGGCAGAAACTAGGCCTGGACCCACATTTAACACCACATACTAAGATTAGATCAAAATGGGTCCAAGATTTAGGCATTAAGAACGAAATCATAAATAAATTGGAGGAACATGGGATGGTTTACCTCTCAGACTTGTGGAGGAGGAAGGAGTTTGTGTCCAAGGGAGAACTAGAGACCATTATTGATCACAAAATAGAATATTTTGATTACACCAAATTAAAAAGTTTCTGCACAAACAAAACGAATGCAAACAAGATTAGAAGGGAAGTAACAAATTGGGAAAACATTTTTACAGTTAAAGGTTCTGATAAAGGCCTCATCTCCAAAATATACAGAGAATTGACTTTAATTTATAAGAAATCAAGCCATTCTCCAATTGATAAATGGTCAAAGGATATGAACAGACAATTTTCAGATGATGAAATTAAAACTATTTCCACTCATATGAAAGAGTGCTCCAAATCACTATTGATCAGAGAAATGCAAATTAAGACAACTCTGCGGTATCATTACACACCTGTCAGATTGGCTAAGATGACAGGAACAAATAACGATGAATGTTGGAGGGGCTGTGGGAAAACTGGGACACTGATGCATTGTTGGTGGAGTTGTGAAAGAATCCAACCATTCTGGAGAGCAATCTGGAATTATGCCCAAAAAGTTATCAAAATGTGCATACCCTTTGACCCAGCCATACTACTACTGGGCTTATACCCCAAGGAACTACTAGAGAAGGGAAAGGGTCCTGTATGTGCCAAAATGTTTGTGGCAGCCCTTTTCATAGTGGCTAGAAGCTGGAAGATGAATGGATGTCCATCAATTGGAGAATGGTTGGGTAAACTATGGTATATGAATGTTATGGAATATTATTGTTCTATAAGAAATGACCAACAGGAGAAATACAGAGAGGCTTGGAGAGACTTACATCAACTGATGCTGAGTGAAACGAGCAGAACCAGAAGATCATTATACACTTCAACAATGATACTGTACGAGGATGTATGCTGATGGAAGTGGATTTCTTCAACATAGAGAAGAACTAATCCAATTCCAATTGATTAATGATGGACAGAACCAGCTACATCCAGAAAAGGAACACTGGGAAATGAATGTAAACTGTTATTTTTACCTTCTGAATCCAATTCTTCCTGTGCAACAAAAAATTCGGTTCTACACATATATATTGTATCTAAATTATACTGTAATATATTTAACATATATAAGACTGCTTGCCATCTGGGGGAGGGGGTTGGGGGAGGAAGGGAAAAAATCTGAATAGAAGTAAGTGCAAGGGATAATGTTGTAAAAAATTACCCATGCATATGTACTGTCAAAAAATGTTATAATTATGAAATAAAATAAAAAATTAAAAAAAAAAAAAAAGAATTTAATCCAAAAAAAAAAAAAAAAAAAAAAAAAAAGAGAATGTAATTCTGGAGTTTCACAACAATATTCCTTGAGGTTTTCCTTGTGCGATCTCTTTCCAAAGGTAAATGGTGTGTTCTTTCTCCCTCTGTTTCTAGAATATCAGGGCAGTTTTTCTTGATAATCTCTTGAAAAATGCTATCCAGGCTCTTTTTTTGATTATGGCCTTCAGGTAGACCAATACTTTTTAAATTGTTTCTTCTGGATCTATTTTCCAGATTGGCTGTTTTACCAATGAGATATTTTAATTTTCTTCCATTTTTAACTTCTTTTTAGTTTGACTGATTCTTGATATCTCATAGAGTTATTAGCTTCTATTTTCCCCATTCTAGTTTTTAACGTGTGATTTTCTTCAGTTAGCTTTTGTATCCCTTTTTCCATTTGATTAATTTTACTTTTGAAGGTGGTGTTGTCTTCAGTGGATTTTTTTTTTTTAATTTGTCAATTGTATTTTTTAAGGAATTGCTTTCCCTTTCTCAGCTGTTGACTCTCTCATTTCTTTTCTCATTTTTTCTTCTACTTCTCTTATTTTCCTTTTAAAGTCTTTTAGGAGAGCATTTCCAAGAAACCTCTTTGGGTTTGAGACCAATTCATATCACTCTTTGAGATTTCTTCTGTAGACATTTTGTTTTCATCTGAATTGGTGTTTTGGTCTTCCCTATTACTATTGTAGCTTTCTATGGCCAAGGTTCTTTTCTGTTTCTTGTTCACTTTCTTTCCTTTTCTTTTGGTATTTTCTCTTTTTTTTCTGCTCCTGTAGTAAAGAGAATACTGTCTCAAGCTTCTGAGTCTTGGTTTTGACCCAGGAGCAACTTGTGTTTGTAGGAGGCAGTTTTATCTGCTCTTTCTAGGAAATAGCCTGGTGTCTCAGAATTTTCCTTTGGAGCTGGAACTGGAGGCTGACCCATCAGTCTGTTTCTCTACTGAAACAGGACCAAAAGTCTCAGTTGCTGATCTGCTGTGATTAAGATCTTCTCATTGTCTTTCTCAGATTCTATCTGAGCTAATAAATATCCTTTTTACCCCATTGAGGCTGACCTTTCTTGAAGTTTTTCCAATCTATTTTGAGCTGCAAAGTGGTTTATTCTATCACATTCTTTTCAGAGGCTTGGTTTCATGTGATTTTCCAGGGAAACTGGGAGAGCTCAAGCAGATTTCTGCCTTTATTCTGCCATCTTGACTCCATCCTTGGAAAGTTCCTATTTGTTTTTCTAATAAATATACTTTTGATCATTGTTGTAGTGTTTATGTATATCTCTTCTATAGTTCCATGTTAACAACTGCCTGCTGAGTGTTCCATGTTAACAACTGCGTGCTGAGTGTTCTATCTGGATGTTTCCCAATTTACTTTTTATGGTGCTACCAATATTCCACTCCATAAGGTTTACCCTTTTGGAATCATTCTCAACAAGTTCTCAACTCATATGTCTAATCAGTTACCAAGTCATGACAATCAATTCCACTTTCATAAAATCTTTCTAATACATGTCATTTTCTTCATTCACACAGCATTTACCCTAGCTCAAAACCACAGAAATTTGGTTATGAATATAATTATTACCTCATAGTTGGTCACAACTTTCTTTCAGTTTTTTCTCTCCTCAAGCCAACCTATCCATTGCTGCCATTATTATTTTTAATTCAATTTTAATGGTATATTTTTTTCCAATTAGAGGTAAAGATGGTTTTCAACTATGATAGGATGACCCTTAATTCCTTATACAATATGGCATCAACATCAACAAAGCACAGAGACAAAAGTTAAGATGTAATGAATAGTAAACAGAAAGCAGTTCACCTTGTATAGAACCTAGGATATGTGAGAAGTAGTAATGTAATTATATAATAGTGGCTACAGTTGTAGGGTATGTGTGAAACTGGCTATAATACTACTTTAGCTTCCTTTCTCCCTTTTGGATAGAGGTAGTTGAATTTTTCCATTCTCAGGTCTTTTCTATGTCTTTCCTAGAGAATTATTTAAGGTATGAGCTTTTTTTCTACGTGGCAAATAGAGTATTGAACTCAGAGTTAAAATGACTCAAGTTCCAATCTAGTTTTAGACATTGCTGAGTCATCCTGGGCAAGTCATTTAATCACTGTCTTTCTTGGTTTCCTCAACAATAAAATGAGGATAATTATAGTACTTCCATGCTTACTATGACAATGAAATGAGATAAGATTTAAAAGTATGTAGTATATAGAAGACACTTGACAAGTGCTTGTTCTTTCTCTATTTTTGTGCCTTGTGCATCTCTTTTTCCCTGAACCCTGTTTTTGGAGGTTTAATCAGCTATGTCTTGTGCAGTCAGCAGTGCCTATACTTTAATAATTATATATATGTGGTGTGTGTATTAATAGTATCTATATATTATTTAATTATATATATATGTGATGTGTTTTGTATGTGTATATATATGTCTATGTAAAGTTGTTCTTTTTTCTTCTTTTTCCTACATTGTAATATTTGTATCAGGTAAAATGTTATTAAAGCAATTATAATAGCTCAAAGCCCCAAGTTAAAAAAATGCTTATCATTCAGACAGAAGCTTGATTCTCTGCCTTAATCTGGATGTGTATGTACTCATACAGACATATATATTACACAAAATATACATAGAAGCACACATAAAATGTATAATTTATATGCATATACACATGCATACATACTTGCATGCATATACACACATCCAGATTTTTATAAACTATTAAAGAAGGCAAACTAATCCATTTATAACTACAAAATCCAGATTTCTATGACAAAATTATTTAGAAATTTATTATCCTTATTAGATATTTGAAAAATGAACACTATATTTAGAAATGTATTTCACCTTCCAGTAATGTTTTTCAGAGTTTCATTGAACAAGGGTGGTATCTCCAGGGCCAAACCAATACAATAAGCTCTGGCAGATTTAGACAAATTCCAAAAGTTTCAAATTTGACAAGTAATTGTATCTTCTGTCTAACAATCAGCATAACTAAATAAGGAGAAGCTCATCATTAAAATTTAGCTTCTAAGTGAAAAATTCTTTGGCTGCTTCAGTCCATAAAACTACTGTGACATTCCCAAGTTGCTGATCAAAGTCAGCTTTTATTTATGCAAAGAGAGAAAAAGGGTCTTTTGTATATATAAATAATAAGGAAGACAGAACTTTTAGATAAGTCTGGTGATAAGAATATTCCTTCCAACGAAGTAAACTTCAGTCTGTGTACATGTTTTTATCTGATGTGATTCTTGTCCAAGTGCTTTCATAAATTCTCCACTGAATTATACCTAGTGTTCTGGGAACGTGGTCCTAAGTTTCTTGACTTTACATGGATGCTACCCAACAGTTATCCCTTTATCTTGCTATATGACTGATCTATTTCTCTTCTAATCATATATCTCTGATGATATCCTTTATAATTATTCACATATTGCAAAATTATTTTTGAAAATGTTTATTTATTGCTTTTATTTTTCCATCATAGTCATTACTGTTTATTATCTCCCTACTCTCACTTCAAACCCTGCATTAGGATTAAAACCTCCCTTGTAACAAACAAAACAGTTAAGCCAATTAATACAGTGATTGTATTTAATTACAAATGCATTTGTTTGCCTTTGAAATCCCTCTGCTGAGAGGTATATATGTTTCAATATTCTTTTCTCAGGGACCAAAATAGAAACATTGTTTATAATATCAATTTAAAAAGAAAAAATATTGCTTGGTTTTGTAGAACTTTTTGTTATTTATTCTTCCTTTTAAAAATCATTTATTAGAGGAAGAGAAGAGAACAAACATTTATTAAGTGTTTATCATGGACCAGACACTATACTAAATGATTTACAAATATTATCTCATTTGATACTCATAATAACCATGGGAGGTAGGTACTATTACCTCTATTTTTACAGATGAAGAAACTGAGGCAAACAGAGGTTAAGTTACTTGCCCATGATTCCATGGTAAGTGGGGATGGATTTGAACTCAAGTTGTTCTGATTCAAAGTCTGACTCTTTTAACCAATAAAGTCTAGTTCATTATTTGATATCACACTGTATCCAAAATACAGATAGACACTGTTACACCAGATCTATTGATGATCAGATAATGGTTTATCATAATTAAGACAAGTTATTTCTTCATATACAAAAGGGGGGATTTTTGAGGAAGTGCTGTCTGTAATAGTCTTAGGCATTAATCATAAGATTCAAAACTTATTTTTCTCTCTCTTTGTATGTCTGTATTTTAAGTTTTTGTTTTAGTATGAACTCAAAAGTCAAGAAAAATAAACACAGCAATATAATAAGGACAAAAAATTGCAAAAGAGGATTTTGTGTGAAGCTATGAACATCTTTTATTTATAGATTTATGGTTTTAAATTGTATGTTAAATTTAGACAGCAAGAAAATTATCCTATTTGCTGTGATCCCTTTTGAACTTTTTTGATTTCTTCAATATATTTTACAAATGCTTTATTGATTTTTCATCCTTTTTATCTGTAATAATTCATATTATCTCACATAGCAATCTCCTTCCCCACAAAAAGGCCCCCAACAAACTCAAGTAAAATATAGCTCTCATTTGCACTCTTGCTGTTTGGCTCCAATTATTCCAGTTTGGGACCTGTTCTTGAATTCCAGTTTCAGGTTCTTGCCTAATTTTCTGTATATTACTTTGTGAATTTCTGCCTTTGATTTTGAATGGAATGGCCACTCTCTTTCAAGTACAGAATGGAGACATTAAACTTTGCCATCCTATCCTTCTATAATTTGGTCTTGATTCTTGATTGCTTGCTTGTCATCTGTAAGTCTCTAGCACCAGATTTATCCCTTAGTCCTCCCCTTTATAGTCTCCCCTTATTTCTGTAGTGGCAAGAACACAACAGGAAGTCTCAGAGGACAAATTACATTGATTTCATAATTTTGTTCAAGATGGACTTGACATGATTGTTTTTTGAGATGGTAGGAGAGGGAAAACAGTAGGTAACTTACTCTTAATTCTGCACTTACAAACCTCATGTCCAAAACAGGAACAGTAGAAAAGAAAGAGTAGATATTCATGCAACAGACAATAAAACTTTAATCATGCTAATTCATATCACTGGCTGTTTTAGTTCCTATTTCATAGCCATATGCATTATTTAAGTATTTTATCTTCTATTAATTTGAGCAATTTATATTTTTGCAAATATTCATCCTGTTCATTTAAATTTTTAAAAAGAATGCATTTTCACATTATTTTTCTTTTTTCTTTGTATTTGCAATATGGCTAATATGGAAATATTTTTTAAAATTTAGTTTATTTTCAATTCACAAAACAAAGCAAGCATTACCATAACGGTACAATAAAAAAGATGATTAGATTTATTGACATATAATTGAGCAAAATAGCTCCAAATAATTGCTTTAGTTTTAGCTTCATTAATGTTGAATTCACCCTTTTCATTTTTGATAAAGGCAATTTGGTTTTCTTCTTTCTTTTTTAAAATCACATTAACCATTGGTTTATCAGTTCTATTATTTTTTTCATAAAGCCACATTCATTTTTTTGTTTATTTATCTATTCAAATTTTGATTGTTTTGTTACTTTCAATCACTTTTTACTTGTATGTTTAATTTTTTTATCTGCTCTTTTTCTATTTTGCTGATGTAAACGATGAGATATATACATTTTCCCTTAAATATAGTTTTGACCACATCCCACAAATTTTGGTATGTTGTCTCATATCATTTTCTTTAATAAATTTATTGTTTCTTTGATTTACTATTTGACCCACCCATTTTTAGGATAAGATTTTTAGTTTAAAAAATGAATTTTTAAATATTTCATGGCCATTATTGAATACAATTTTAATTTCATTATGTGTAATGTTCTCTTGTTCAGTTTTCTTGAGGGTCTCTTTGCAGCCTTCATTTCAGGTCAGTTATCACTACAAGTGCAGCCAGGTGTTAAAAGTCCAAATCCTTTATTGTCTCCTTCATTTGGTGCTCAGCTAGTTTTCTGGAGGCCTTCTGGAATCTTGATTTCACTGGAGAACGCAGTGTGAGATGAAGTGAATGAATTTCTTTGAATCCAAAGGTTTGTGCTTCAGCCTCCAGCCACCACAAAAGTGGATGATGGAATGTATCTGTCTAAGCCTTTGCTGTTATATACTCCATTTTCATAGGTGTGAATCTTGTGGAACTATATTAAGGACTAAGTACATGTACTGAACTAGAGAACTATTAAGTGACTTCCACTGACAACACCTTGTGCGAATCCTTGCTTCAGAGTTCTGGTCCACAACAATTATGCTCTGAAAAGGATGCATTTAATAATTCTGCTTTTCTATATCAGCTTTTGAGGTTTTATGCCTTTTTACAGAACCAGTTTTTGTGAAGGTGCCATATACAGATGAGAAAAAAGGTACATTCTTTTCTCTTCCCATTCACTTCTCTTCAGTGGTCTATCACATGTAACTTTCCCAAAGTTCCATTCATTTTCTTAACTTCTTATTTAGTTTATGGTTAGATTTATCTAATTGCAAGAGGGGGAATTTAAGCCCCACCTCCAGTAGGATAATTTTACTATCTATTTCCTTATGTAACTCATTTAACTTTTAAGAATTTGAGTGTGATGCCATCACTTACATTCATTGTTATGATTAATAACTATGTATTTCTCTCCATTCTACTTATTTTTTCCTCTCCCTCTGCATATTCCTTTTCCTTGGTCTTCCCCTTTCTCTCTCCCTCTTCTTCCCTCTCCTTCTCTTGCTCTATTCCTCCTCTCCTCCTCTGGCCCTCCTTAAAAGTTTGGTTTTCTTCTGATCACCACTTTTTACCACCATGTCCTTTTGTCTCTTTTATTCCTTTTCCTTCCTACTTCCTTTTAGGGTAAGATGGTTTTCTACAGACAGATGTGATGAGGAGTAAATTGGAGCTCTAAGCCGAGATGGATCAGCTCTTCTCCTCCTGGGTCTGATTTACCTCTCTCCTTTCTCCAAAGTAACCAAGGGTGGGTTTGGTAGCAAATGAATTCACTACTCAATGCTGTATCAAAACAGTCTTTATCTTTTTTTCAATTTTTCAATTTGTTTATTTTTTTTAAAATTTTTTGACAGTATATATGCATGAGTAATTTATTTTTATAACATTATCCCTTGTAATCATTTTTCCAAATTATCCCCTCCCTCCCTCTACTCCCTCCCCTAGATGACAGGCAATCCCATACATTTTACATGTGTTATAATATAACCTAGATACAATATATGTGTGTAAATCCAATTTTCTTGTTGTACATTAAGTATTAGATTCCGAAGGTATAAGTAACCTGGATAGATAGACAAAAACAAAGTCTTTATTGATAGTAAAGGGATAGACAGGTATTTGGTCTCCAGGAAGGCCAAACTGCCTAGCAAGGGAATGCCAGTTGGTGGGCACAAGGCTGGTGTAGACTGAGTGCAAGGATTCCATTTTTTAGACCTTTCTTTTATACATAACTAGGGTCATCAAAACAACGTTTGCACAGAGATGTTATCCAAGAGGTTCTGGAGATATTTGTAAATAAGACAAGAATTTCTCTTAATCATTTGTATCTCAAATTATCTCCTTTTACTCCTCCTCAGACAAGAATTTCCTGTTAATTATTTTTATCTTGAACTATCTCTTTTTTTCAACCTTATTAAAATGAATGTGCAAGTTATTCTTTTTTGAATAAAAAAAAAGATGAGAATAAGTTTCAAACATTACCTCCTCCAACATATTATTTCTTCTTTCACAGTAAAAGCTCTTCATTTTCTACCTCTTTTATGTGTAATAATTTTCCCTATTCTTTTTTCCCTTCCTTCTTCTCCCAATAATACATCCCTCTTTCTAACCCCTTAATTTTCATTTTTTTTTGAAGTCAACTTACACCATGCCTTCTTTCTATATATTGTATTTTTAACTGTTCTAATAATGATCATTATTAGGGTTCTTCCCATATAGATATGTAAGCAGCTTAACCTTGTTGTACCCCTTATGTTTTCTTTTTCTTATTTACCTTTTATGCTTCTCTTATGTCTTCTACTTGAAAATCAAGTTTTCTATTCAGCTCTTGTCATCAAACTTTTTTTTAAAGTTCAATATATTTTCTGACTAATTAGTCAATTTTTAATAAAAGGGGGTCAGTGGTACTCTCAAACATCAAAAACAATCATGGCAGTAGAGTTCCAGCTTATATGCCCCTGGAAGAGGGGTATTTCTGAGGATATCAATCAACTCTGGTTAACAATGAGAGGTGGTCTTTGCAAACTGAAGTGAGCTCACTATATTGACATCATGTCATTCTTGGATGTATTAGACTTTGTGGTAAATCATTTATGAATATTATTTTATTTGATCCTCATAATTACCCTGGGAGATTAATCCCATTTATAGTTGGAGGACCTAAGGCAAATTCAGGTTAAAAGAGTTGCATAAGTTGCGAATAAGCATCTGATAGTGTATTTAAATTCAGTGCTTCCTGACTCAGCCCTGTACTCTGTCCATTATGCCACTAGTTACCTCCATGATATTCTGTTGACCTGAGAACTCTCAATAGATAGGGAAGCAACACCATCCGTGAATAAAATGATAATAATGATAGAAACTTTAAATTAAAATTCTTAGGTCCACATTTGGAAATTAGTCCAATTATAAACCCTTTAGCAAAAAACAAAAACAAAAATAAAACCATAAAAAGCAAATGCACTATAAATAAGGCTTTGTTAGGAAACTATCAACACATGCATTAAAAGAAGATTTCACCAATATGGCTTTCATTTGTGAACCTCTTAACTCTTCTGACCTTAAGTAATTTAAAATATACTACAGTGCCCTGAAATTTAACAGTCTTAAGTAGGTCATCATTAATTGGTATGTTCTTTAGAAGGACATCCTGGCCAATAGATATGGACATTTCTTCTTCTACATTCAGTGAACAGCCCAAAACCAGATCAGACCATAATAAATCCCCAATGATTTTTGAAATAATGAATTAAAATGGTTATATAACTTTATTTCATTTCCCCAGTTAATATTTTTTTTAATTAATGAAATAGCCATGAATATTCTTGAGATCTGTTTTCTCCATAGACTTAGAAAAATGCTAAAAATGATGAAGCTAGTGATCAGTTTAAAAATAGTAACTCTATGCAAGACTCATTTCATATTGATATTGGCTCAAAGGACTGATTTGTTCTCATATTCTTGTTTCAAGGGTTAGAGCTTGGTAAAATCACAACTTTGAAAACAGGACTTTGTGTACTCAAAATTCTCATGTTGTTTACATATTAAATCTTAGCATGTGAGGAGTATTAGAGTTAATTCATTACAACTTTTAAAAACATATTTAGGCCACATATAATATGCTTAATTGGAGTGAATTCTACTGTAGACAAAAGGACAGGAAAGGTGACAGACAAATGAACATAAGCAAATGCCCCCATTTAAAATGTGACAGTTACAAAGTCAAGGTTATTCCCTGTCATTCAAGTCTTCACCACAACATGTAATGAGCAGGTTTAGATGAGAACTTTCAACACTTAAGGACAGCTTAGATATTCAGTCATAGTTCCCAGGGCTTCTTTTAGGTTTTGTGACAACTGCTTTTAGAAACTCACAATTCTATTCCTTTATGAAGGTCCCCCAAATTCTTATATTAGTTTAAGATTCATTTGGATTAACCAATCAGATTATTAGTCCTGCTGTAGTAAAATTTCTCCTCCTCATCCTGTCCCTACTAATTGCATTTGAGGTTGTAGAATGAGGCTGCAGTTATAGATACATGACCATGTAGTCCATCATTTCAGATAAGAAAACTGGGATTCATTAAAGTAATGTGATTTTAACTACAAAAGTTGTAAATTAAATAAATAGTATTAAATTTGGGTTCTCAGAATTCAGAAGAATTTTTTTTTCTCATTGTACTAGATCTTTCAAAGCAGAAAAGCATAGTGATTGGACCCAGAGTTAAGAAGACTTAGATTCAAATCTCATATTTACTTACTACTTTTGTGGCCCTGGTGAAGTTACAACCTCTCAGAGTCTGTTTCCTCAGTTATGGGGGAAAAAAAAAAAAAAAAGATGACTCTATGCATTTTACCATGTATCTTGGGTGGATCTCTTGAAGTGAAATTGTGAGAAGATATAAACAAAAGTAGCACAGAATGAGCATTTATGGATATAATTTTCTTTATATATGAGATCTTATGATTAAAGGACTTGAGTATTGTTCAACTTCTTTTTTAAAAAATGAGGCACTCAAGGGTTCTTATAAAAACCTTATTCTTAAAATATATAAAAAATTAGCTCACATTTATAAGAATACAAGCAATTCTCCATTGGTCAAAGGAAATAAACAATTTGTAGATGAAAAAATTAAAATCATTTCTAGCCATATGAAAAAAATGCTCTAAATCACTATTGATTAGAAAAAAAGCAACACACCTCTCAGTCTGACTAACATGTCAGGAAAAGACAAGGACGAATGTTGGAGGGGATATGGGAAAACTAGGACACTGATATATTATCGATGGAGTTGTAAACAGATTCAACAATTCTGGAGAACAATTTGGAACTATGCCCAAAGAACTATCAAACTATTTATACTCTTTGATCCAGCAGGGTATTCTATACTGTATCCCAAAGAGATCATTAAAAAGGGAAAAGGAACCTAGAAAAAATAACAACAAAATTCATATGGAAGAATAAAAGGTCGAGAATTGCAAGGGAACTAATGAAAAAAAAGTCAGAGGAAGGTGGTCTAAGGAAGGGAAAAAATCTGAATAGAAGTGCAAGGGATAATGTTGTAAAAAATTACCCATGCATATGTACTGTCAAAAAATGTTGTAATTATAAAATAAAAAAAGAGAGATACTCATAAAAAAAAAAAAAAAGGAAAAGGAGCCACATGTGGAAAAAATGTTTGCAGCTGCTATTTTTGTAGTAGCAAGGGATTGTAAACTAAGTGGATGCTCATCAGTTGGAGAATGGCTGAATAAGTTATGGTATATGAATGTTATGGAATATTAGTATTCTCAAAGAAACTATCATCAGGATAATTTCAGAAAGGTCTGGAGAGACTTGCATGAACTGATGTTAAGTGAAATGATTAGAAATAAGAAACATTGTACACAGCAGCAAGAAGGTTATGTGATGATCAATTCTGCTGGACATGGCTCTTTTCGACAATGGAATGATTCAGATCAGTTCCAATAGACTTGTGCTAGAGAATGCCATCTGCATCCAGAGAGAGGACTATGGGATCTTAGCATGGTATTTTCACCTTTTTTTGTTTTGTTTGCTTGCTTTTTTTCTTTTTCCTTTTTTCCCTCTTCTTGATCTGATTTTTCTTGTGCAACATGATAAGTGGGGAAATATGTATTTTTAACCTGTGTTGGATTACTTGCTATCCAGGGGAGGGGAGGGAGGAAGAAAGGAAGAAGAAAACTTTGGAACACAAGATTTTGCAAGGATGAATGGTTAACACTATCTTTGCATGTATTTTAGGGAAAAACAAACAAACAAACAAACAAAATGAGGTACTCATCCTTAAAAAGGTTGAAATCCATAAATAGTGTTTTCCAGAATTCAGAATTGGAAGAAAACTTAGGTAACTGACATCAGTCTGCTTACTTTATAGATGAGAGAAGAAGCAGGGAACAAGTTATCCATAAAATCATAGAGGGTAAGCAGGAGAGCTGAAATTTGATTTGAGGTTTTGTGTTCCTATTATATCATATGGCCTTGCCAATCTACTACAATTTGCAACTACAATATTTAGGCTTCTAGTCTCTATTTACTACTTACAACATGGCAGACAGTATATAAATGAACATATGCCTAATCAATTTGAAGGAAATGTATTTCTATTCCCCCATGCAGCAGAAAGGCAAATACTTTGATGTTCAATGCTTGAGGAAATTAATAATGAGAAAAGAGAAAGCAACTAGCTATATGCATGCAAATTCCTTAATTTCTCAAAAATTTATCATTCACCCTAAGTAAATCTCTCCAATGTGCCCTCAGAGATACCTGTCAGAAGCTCGCCAAAAGACCACTTAAGAATTCTATGACCCTGGGGGTGGAGCCAAGATGGTGGAGAAGAAACACACGACTCTGTGAACGTCCTCACTCCCTCACAACCAATTAGATAAATCAGCCTCAGAAATAGCGCTGGACTGATAGATACCACAAGGACTGGAAGCACAACTTACCAGCTGAAGAGAATCTGGAGTTTCAACAGAAAAGGTCAGTCCCCAGGGGAGGAATAAGAGAGACCAGCACAGACGGTGGGGTAGGGGCACACTGCGCCGGTCGCGCTGGGAAGGGCTCTGGGATCAGAGAAGCCACTGAGATAAAGGAATCTGGCACAGGCTGTTAGCTCTTCTCTGCTTATAATATAGCAGTTCAGAAGAGAAAGCTAAAATACTTTAAAAATTCAGATAGATTAGATTTTCCAGGACCCTGGGGGTGACTCAGCAGATCTCTGCACCAGGGGGTGTGGCCTCAGCTCCCACCTGAGAATAGTTAAGAGATTGACAAGTGGGTGGATACGGCCCAAGGCAACACACACTGCCTAGCTTAGCTGGAGGGAGTGGAACTCAGCTCCAGGAAGTCCCAGAGAAGCAGAACCTTTGAACTAGGGACCGCGGTTTCTGGCAGACACTTCCAGTTTGAGCGCAGGGGCTTTTCACGTCACCTGCTGCAGACATCCACGCCCTACTGGGATGCATAGGCTAGGCTTTGTGCCGTATTTACTGTTCAATCTCAACCTCAGGGAAGCCACTAAAA
Organism: Sminthopsis crassicaudata; assembly: GCF_048593235.1. Classification (NCBI taxonomy): domain Eukaryota; kingdom Metazoa; phylum Chordata; class Mammalia; order Dasyuromorphia; family Dasyuridae; genus Sminthopsis; species Sminthopsis crassicaudata. The sequence goes on along the minus strand of NC_133620.1, from coordinate 127,256,489 downwards.
CACAGTGCCCTCAGGGCACAGCAGTGCTAGTCACCTCTGAGGCACTTCCAGGGAGGGGGTGGGGAACTCTCTCCCAGAGCTCTATCTTAGCTCAGGCGCTAGAGCCGCTGCATCCATCCGGTCTGGGAGGAAGCTGGTAAAGAAGTAAATAAATAATTTCCTACCCCAGGACAGACCCCAAAAGATTTTTTAAATATGAACAAAAAAGCCAGAAAAACTATAGATTCCTTCTACACAGAGAAAGAGCGGGTATCCAACCCCAAGGAAGTTAACAGCAGAGAGACAGCAGATAACAACCTAAAGGGGAATGATTCCTGCCCCCCATCACATAACTCTCTCCTAGAAGAGACTATTAAAAAGTTAAGAGAGTTTGAAGAAAAATGGGGAAAGGAAAGGGAAGCTATGATAGAGAATAACAATGTCCTGGAATTGGAGTTGGAAAAAATAAAGAATTCACAGGAGATGCAGGGAAACAAAAATTTGTGAATTAGAAAAGGTTAAAAAATCACAGGAAAGTAGGATTTCTGAATTGGAAAAGATAAAAAAGTCTCAAGAAAATAGAATTTCTGAATTGGAAAAAGAAAATAATTCTCAAAAAAAAATTAGGGAAATGGAAAAAAATTCAATAGAGCAAAATAATTCATTTAAAAACGAAATTGGGCATTTACAAAAAGAACTAAAAACTGTGAAAGAAGAAAATAACTCCTTAAAAGTCAGGATGGAACAAATAGAAATGAATGATTCACAGAGAACCCAAGAATCAGTCAAACAAAACAAAAAAAATGAGAAGCTGGAGAACAACATCAAATACTTACTGGGAAAATCTATAGACCTGGAAAATAGATCTAGGAGAGATAATCTGCGGATCATTGGACTTCCAGAAAACTGTGACCAAAAAAAGAGCCTAGATTCTATTTTACAGGAAATTATCAATTAGAACTGTCCAGAGATAATAGAAACAGAAGGGAAAGTAGATGTGGAAAGAATTCATCGAACTCCTTCTGAAATAGACCCTAAAAAAAGAACACCACGGAATATTGTGGCTAAGCTGCAGAATTACCACACAAAGGAGAAAATCCTGCAAGCAGCTAGAAAAAAACAATTTAAATACCAAGGTGCCACAATAAGGGTCACTCAAGATCTGGCTGCCTCCACATTAAAAGATAGAAGGGCCTGGAACCTGATATTCCGTAAGGCAAAAAAACAAGGACTGCAACCAAAAATGAACTACCCAGCTAAGTTTAGCATCTTTTTCCATGGAAGAAGATGGTCATTCAATGAAATAGAGGAATTCTACATGTTTCTAAGAAAAAAAACAGACTTAAACAAAAAATTTGATCTACATCCACAAGACTGAAGAGAAACAGAAAAAGGTACACAGAACCCTTGAGAACTGTAACTCTGTTGTGGGTATATAAAAAGTACTCAAGGATAATTTGATTTTACTGATATAAAAGAAAAAAAGGGGGGTGTAGTAAAGGGAAGGAGGTCGTTTCAGAAAAAGGGGAAGGAATGATAAAAAGAGGGAAACTACATCCCAGGAAGAGGCATAGAAAATACACCATATCTGAGGGAATTTAGTGAGGGGGAGAATCATTGTGTGAATCTTACTCTCATCAGGAGAGGCTCAAAGAGTAAATAATTAACATATTTGTTTTTCAGAGAATTTTCTCTCACCTCATTAAAAGGGGGGAGAGGAAAAGGGAAAAGGAAAAGGAGAATAAGTGAAGGGACTTGGAGGGAGGGGGGAAGGATACTAAAAAAAAAGGGAGGGTTGCGCTTCACAAGGAGGGTCTGTAAATTAAATATTGGGGAGGTGGATCAGGGGGGTCAAGGGAAAAAGCATAATCTGGGGATAATATGATGGCAGGAAATACAGAATTAGTAATTTTAACTGTAAATGTGAATGGGATGAACGATCCCATCAAACAGAGACGGATAGCAGATTGGATCAAAAAGCAGAACCCTACAATATGTTGTCTGCAGGAAACACACTTAAAGCAGGGAGATACATACAGAGTAAAGGTAAAAGGTTGGAACAGAGCCTATTATGCTTCAGGTAAAGCCAAAAAAGCAGGGGTAGCTATCCTTATCTCAGATCAAGCAAAAGCAGAAGTAGATCTAGTTAAAAAAGATAAGGAAGGAAACTATATCCTGCTGAAAGGTAGCATAAATAATGAAGCCATATCAATACTAAACATATATGCACCAAGTGGTATAGCATCTAACTTTCTAAAGGAAAAGTTAAGAGAATTGCAAGAAGAAATAGACAGTAAAACTATAATAGTGGGAGATCTCAACCTTGTACTCTCAGATTTAGACAAATCAAACCACAAAACAAACAAGAAAGAAATTTAAAAAGTAAATAGAACATTAGAAAAACTAGGTATGATAGACCTTTGGAGAAAACTGAATGGCAATAGAAAGGAATATACTTTCTTCTCAGCAGTTCATGGATCCTATACAAAAATTGACCATATATTAGGACATAAAGATCTCAAAATTAAATGTAGGAAGGCAGAAATAATAAATGCCTTCTTCTCAGATCACAATGCAATAAAAGCTACATTCAGCAAAAAGTTAGGGGTAAATAGACCAAAAAGTAATTGGAAACTGAATAATCTCATCTTAAAGAATGACTGGGTGAAAGAGCAAATTATAGAAACAATTAATAATTTCATCCAAGATAATGACAATGATGAGACATCATACCAAAATCTTTGGGATGCAGCTAAAGCAGTAATAAGGGGAAATTTTATATCTTTAGAGGCTTATTTGAAGAAAATAGAGAAAGAGAAGATTAACGAATTGGGCTTACAACTTAAAAGGCTAGAAAAAGACCAAATTATAAACCCCCAACCAAAAATTAAACTTGAAATACAAAAATTAAAAGGAGAAATCAATAATATTGAAAGTAAAAAAAACTATTGAATTACTAAATAAAACCAAGAGTTGGTTTTATGAAAAAGCCAATAAAATAGATAAATCTTTGGTAAATTTGATCAGAAAAAAGAAAGAGGAAAATCAAATTGTTAGTCTTACAAATGAAAAGGGGGATCTTTCCACCAATGAAGAGGAAATTAGAGAAATAATAAGGAGTTACTTTGCCCAACTTTATGCCAATAAATTTGATAACTTAAGTGAAATGGATGACTTCCTCCAAAAATATAGGCTCCCTAGATTAACAGAGGAGGAGATAAATTGCTTCAATAGTCCCATTTCAGAAAAAGAAATAGAACAATCTATTAATCAACCCCCCAGGAAAAAATCCCCAGGGCCAGATGGATTCACATGTGAATTCTACCAAACATTTAAAGAACAATTAGCCCCAATGTTATATAAATTATTTGAAAAAACAGGGGATGAAGGAGTCCTACCAAACTCCTTTTATGACACAGACATGGTACTGATACCTAAACCAGGTAGATCGAAAACTGAGAAAGAAAATTATAGACCAATCTCCTTAATGAATATTGATGCTAAAATCTTAAATAAGATATTAGCAAAAAGACTTCAGAAAATCATCTCCAGGATAATACACTATGATCAAGTAGGATTTATTCCAGGAATGCAGGGCTGGTTTAATATTAGGAAAACTATTAATATAATTGACCATATTAATAATCAAATTAATAAGAACCATATGATCATCTCAATAGATCAGAAAAAGCATTTGACAAAATCCAACATCCATTCCTACTAAAAACTCTTGAGAGTATAGGAATAAATGGACTATTCCTTAGAATAATCAGGAGCATATATTTAAGACTGTCAGTAAGCATAATATGCAATAGAAATAAACTACAACCTTTCCCAGTAAGATCAGGAGTGAAACAAGGTTGCCCACTATCACCATTACTATTCAATATAGTACTAGAAACGCTAGCCTCGGCAATAAGAGCCGAGAAAGAGATTCAAGGAATTAGAGTAGGAAATGAGGAAATCAAACTATCACTCTTTGCAGATGACATGATGGTATACTTAGAGAACCCCAAACACTCTGCTAAAAAGCTACTAGAAATAATTCAAAATTTCAGCAAAGTGGCAGGATACAGAATAAATCCACATAAATCCTCAGCATTTTTATATATCACTAACAAAATGCAACAGCAAGAGATACAAAGAGAAATTCCATTCCAAACAAATGTTGAGAGTATAAAGTATTTGGGAATCCATCTACCAAAGAAAAGTCAGGAATTATATGAGAAAAATTACAAAACACTTGCCACAAAAATAAAGTCAGATTTAAATAATTGGAAAGACATTCAGTGCTCTTGGATAGGCCGAGCGAATATAACAAAGATGACAATACTCCCCAAACTAATCTATTTATTTAGTGCTATACCAATCAGACTCCCAAGAAACTATTTCAATGACCTAGAAAAAATAACAACAAAATTCATATGGAAGAATAAAAGGTCGAGAATTGCAAGGGAACTAATGAAAAAAAACTCAGAGGAAGGTGGTCTAAGTGTACCTGATCTAAAGCTATATTATATAGCAGCAGGCACCAAAACCATTTGGTACTGGCTAAGAAATAGAATGGTAGATCAGTGGAACAGATTAGATACAAAGGACAAAAAAGGGTACATCTATAGCAATCTAAGCTTTGACAAACCCAAAGATACCAACATTAGGGATAAAAATTCATTATTTGGAAAAAACTGTTGGGAAAACTGGAAATTAATATGGCAGAAATTAGATATGGATCCACACTTAACACCATATACCAAGATAAGATCAAAATGGGTCTATGATTTAGGCATAAAGAGGGAGATAATAAATAGATTAGAGGAACAGAGGATAGTCTACCTCTCAGACTTGTGGAGGAGGAAGGAATTTATGACCAGAGGAGAACTAGAGATCATTATTGATCACAAAATAGAAGATATTGATTACATCAAACTAAAAAGTTTCTGTACAAATAATACTAATGCAAACAAGATTAGAAGGGAAGTAACAAATTGGGAAAATATTTTTAAAAGCAAAGGTTCTGACAAAGGTCTCATTTCCAAAATATATAGAGAACTGACCCTAATTTTTAAGAAACCGAACCATTCTCCAATTGATAAATGGTCAAAGGATATGAACAGACAATTCTCAGAGGAAGAAATTGAAACTATATCCACTCACATGAAAGAGTGTTCCAAATCACTACTGATCAGAGAAATGCAAATTAAGACCACTCTGAGATACCACTACACACCTGTCAGATTGGCTAAGATGACAGGAACAAATAATGATGAATGTTGGAGGGGATGTGGGGAAACTGGGACACTAATACATTGCTGGTGGAGTTGCAAAAGAATCCAGCCATTCTGGAGAGCAATCTGGAATTATGCCCCAAAAGCTATCAAACTGTGCATACCCTTTGACCCAGCAGTGCTACTACTGGGCTTATATCCCAAAGAAATACTAAAGAGCGGAAGAGTCATATATGTGCCAAAATGTTTGTGGCAGCTCTTTTTGTTGTAGCTAGAAACTGGAAGATGAATGGATGTCCATCAGTTGGAGAATGGTTGGGTAAATTATGGTATATGAAGGTTATGGAATATTATTGCTCTGTAAGAAATGACCAGCAGGAGGAATACAGAGAGGCCTGGAGAGACTTACATCAACTGATGCTGAGTGAAATGAGCAGAACCAGAAGATCACTATACACTTCAACAACAATACTGTATGAGGATGTATTCTGATGGAAGTGGAAATCTTCAACATAAAGAAGATCCAACTCACTTCCAGTTGATCAATGATGGACAGAGGTAGCTGCACCCAGAGAAGAAACACAGGGAAGTGAATGTAAATTGTTAGCACTAATATCTGTCTGCCCAGGTTACATGTACCTTCGGAATCTAATGCTTATTGTGCAACAAGAAAATGGTATTTACACACATGTATTGTATCTAGGTTATATTGTAACACATGTAAAATGTATGGGATTGCCTGTCATCGGGGGGAGCGAATAGAGGGGGGGATAATTTGGAAAAATGAATACAAGGGATAATATTATAAAAATATATATATATATAATAAAAAATTATTAATTTAAAAAAAAGAATTCTATGACCCTGTTAAAGATGTTCCATCACTTTCTGATTGGTTGCAGTAAAAAGAAAGCAGAAATTATGAAGATGTAAAGTAAAAATCATCTATAGGGCACTGTGATCATATGAAATAAAATTTTATGTTACTTGGCTATTATATTGGCCAATTTAGTAGATTTATATTCCCTCTCACAAACTTTACACTGAATGCAGATATATAATTTACAATTGAAAAAATAAAATAACTTAGATTGGAATGGTGGTAATTTTTAATATAAAAAATAAGTGGACCTTTGTCAAGTGTGCCTTTATTCCTATGTGAAAACAATTGATTGCACTTTTTTTTTTTTTCCAATGGGAGAAGGGTGGGACAGAGAGGGAGACATAAGTAATCTTATTAATGGAAATCAGTAGCTTATTAGAGATAGCTTTTCTTTAGTCTTTGTTTTAAGCTTGTAAGCTTATTCTGAGAAATAAATCAGAAAAAGCAGGATTGTTTTCCAGGAAAAAGGCAGTCTGCTTTATTTTTAAATGAATAAAGACTTAAGAATAAGGAGTTTTTTCTTTAAAAAAAAAGTGAAGAAAACACTGAGACTAGAAGCAAAAATCTTCCTGGTGATTAGAAATATTAGAAATTGATATATTTGGGGGGTATGTGGGTTGTTAAGAAATGCATCTCAGGCCATAATCATTGAGCTTTAAAAGAATTTGGCAAATGGTTAGTAATCAGTAGTTTCAGACTTCACCTGTGATCAGAAAGACCTTGGTGGCAAAGATCAGTTTAGAAAATCAGGGATCCCACAAGTGGCAATCAGCCATGAAAAGATTTGTGGAATGCTATTTATGAACTGTCTACATGCTCCTTTCTTGAAGTGTGTACTAGCCATTACTCCTCTCCTTCAGTGTGCTCAGTTTTGTAAGAGAGCCCTTCTTTCTGAGAGAAGAGAGGGAATGCTTGGAATAGATATCCATTAGATTACAAAGGACCTTTCTAGGGAAAACATTTCTCCAAATAGAGGCATAGCAGAATCTGACATTATTAGTATGATCATGCAAGCTGCCTTAGGACCACTTCATTCCACCCCTAGAATCACTTCATTAAAGCCTGAAAATGAAACAAAAGAGTATCAGATAAGCTGATCTCAAGGCTTTTTCATGCTCTAACATTCTACAATCTATTTCAGACTTTTTCTAGCTTCTAGTACTTCATGTACTTTTTTTTCTTTCAATAGTAGGAGGAATGTCTAGATCTGGAATGAGGACAGAATTAGATGAAACCAAAGAAGAAGCTTTTGAGTCTTTGAAGTTGCTGAGTTGAGCTTTTAGATTCAGATTTTTTTTCAATCCAAACACTGAACTTCTTACTGAATATGTTTATTATCTCTTATGAGACATTTTTTTTAAAGCCTCTGTCTTCAAGATTGAACAACAATTTTCTCTACTGAAAGACCTGCCTCCTCATTTCCATCAGTAATAGGTACAAATGACCTGAGTAATAGTGAAGCCATTGGTTGCCCTAGAATTTCTCTGTTGTGTATGATAGGAGTTGCTTCAGTAGAGCTTGTCAGATCAGACAATTAGGAAACTACTAAATTGAGAAAGAAGGCTTTGAAGACTGGAGTGGTGAGTGACCAGGGGCTGAAAGAAAGCTTCCTGGCGATGTTGCAAGTTCCCCTCATTGGGGCTGGGTAAACAAAGGGACTGTTTTCTCTCTCTTTACCAGGCAGGATGGTAGCTTGGGCCAAATTCTCTGGCACTGTTTGCAGATGACTGCCAAAGCCCTGTCCCTTTTATAATAGGGATGCTTGTCTTTGAGAAACACTTGAAGTTCTACCACTGGTGTTTCCAGGGCATGAGAATTTCCAATCCTGGAAAAGGAATAAAAAAAATCCCAGTTCTTTTCTCAGCTAGCAAAGGAATATTCTGAATTTCCCCAGTGTAGACTCTCCTTTGTTTTTAGCCTAGAGATTGTCTTTGATCCAAGTCAGTGGAACAAAAGCTGATTATCTCACCTTTAAATAGAAGGATTACTGCAGAGAAGTGGTGGCGTGGAGGAGAGGTGTGAGAAGCTGTGAGCCCCTCACATACAGTTAAGGGGCATTCCACTGCAAAGGCGGGAAATGAAGCCGGCAGAAAAATCCAAGCTTTCCTGAAGTTAAGTTTAGAGCTGTTGCTAAAGGCTTTGTTGCTGACACTGGAAACATTCGTTTTCAGTATTTGTATGCCTCTAAGAGAGGGGTTATAATTAAATAGTTATATTTATGGTAAGAATCTGGAATTTCAATGTTGTGTATTGATATCAAAACTGATAAAATATCAAAAAAAATAGTTAACCAAAGATTAATTTTTTTCTGGCATCAAATGCTACACCTTTCACTCTATCATACATGTTTATATACATAATTGACTGCTTCTGACCCTTCATGGATAAAAAGCAATATTATGTCACCAGAAGAGGAAGTGAAATCTTTAGAATGAAATAGGGTATGAACTAGGGGAATGTATATGATGGCAACTTGGGAGAAAAAGAGAATTTCAAATAGTGATAAACCTGTGCCTCATTTTACTTTGAAAGTGAGTTATCTATCTTTCCATTTTAATAAGCCTCCTTGTTTAAGAAGAAAATTTGACCCAGACACTTAACATATTATTTTTTCCTAATTCAGGGCAAACAATGTAATTAACATTAAAAAATTAATTATAGTTTTTATTTACCAGATATATGCATGGATAATTTTATAGCATTGACAATTGCCAAACCTTTTGTTCCAATTTTTCCCCTCATTTCTCCCCCACCCAGATGGCAGGTTGACCAATAATGTAATTAACTTTTAAAAGCAGTCTTAATTCTATCAAATGTTTAAAGAACAATTACTTTGAATACGATATAATCTATTTGGAAAAGTAGGTGGAATTCTGCCAAATTCTTTTTATGACACAAATATGGTGCTGACACCTAAGCAGGAAAAGCAAAAACAAAGAAAGGAAACTATAGACCTTTCTTCCTAATGTATATTGGGCCAATTTTTTATTTTCTATTGTTTTTATAATAACAGCTTTTAATTTTTTAAACTACACACAAAGATAGTTTTCAACATTTACCCTTGCAAAAATTTGTGCTCCAAATTTTTCTCCCTCTATTCCCACTTACACCATCCCCTAGGCAACAAATAATTCAATATAGGTTAAACATATGCAATTCTTCTAAATTTATTTCCATAAAGGGGCAGCTAATTGATGTAGTGGATAGAGCACCAGCCCTGAAGCCAGGACAATTCGAGCTCAAATCTGGCCTCAGATACTTAATACTTCCTGGCTGTGTGACCCTGGTCAAGTTGGTGAGGTCTAGAATTGGGGTACCTAAATGAAAGTAGGGTTTAATTGAGGTCTAGTGGCAGGTTTGGGGTACAGGGAGTCAAATAGAGCTCCCCTGCAACCCCTTTGGATTTGGCACAAGGATACAGAATTAAATGAGGTTTAGTGGCAGCACAAGAGTCCCCTGTAAAGGAATTTACAGACCCAAAAACCTAGATTGATAAAAGAGGTTTATTGTGGGGTTTGGAAGTAAAATTAAAATCTAGTTAGTAAAGTTGTAGAGATAAGAGGGCACTGGAAACAGTATTCCAGTGGGCAGAGATCCTTGACATGCCAGACATAAGGCTGCCATATTTGGAACCTCTGCAAAGAGAGGGTTCCAGTCTGGCTCTTTTATAATAGAAGGCTTTGGCTATAAGCTGAAGGGGGCTTGTGGGTAGAGTCCCAGGTTGGCTCCTGGCTGGGTTTCAGCCAGGGTTAGAATTTGAATTGAATTCAATGGTTTTTGGGACTGAGCCTTCCCCACCCAGATAACACAGATGAAACTGTTTGTGCTTGGGGTAGAGTCCCCTCACTGAGGCAGAGTTGAAGGAGCTTTTCTTCTTTAAGGATTTTTCAGAGTTTTGGACTTTCTTCTTCAAAGTCACTTAATCTCAACTGCCTCAGCAAAAATAAATAAATAGATGAAATATTTATTTCCACTTTTATCATCCTACTCAAGAAAAATCAGATCCAAAGGGAGAAAATGAAAAAGAAAAATACAAGCAAACAAACAACAATAATAACAAAATTATAAAATACTATGTTGTCATCCACATTCAGTCTCCATAGTCCTCTCTTGATATGGATGACTCTTTCCATCGCAGGTTTATTGGAATTGCCTTGAATTAGCTCATTGTTGAAAAAATCCAAGTCCATTACAGCTGATCATCACATAATCTTGTTGTTGCTGTGTACAATGTTCTCCTGGTTCTACTCACTTCACTTAGCACCTGTTCATGTAAGTCTTTCAAGGCTTTTCTGAAATCAGCCTGCCTATCATTTGTAATAGAACAATAATAGTCCATTACTTTCATATACTATAACTTTTTCAACCATTCCCCATCTGATGGGCACCCACTCAGTTTCCAATTCCTTGCCACTACAAAAAAAGACTGCTACAAACATTTTTGGATATATGGGTTCTTTTCCCATTTTTATGATCTTTTTGGGATACAGAGACACTGCTGGATCAAATGGTATGCACAGTTTAATAGCCCCTTTGGGTATATTTCCAAATTGCTCTCAGAATGGATTGCATCCGTTCACAACTCCATCAACAATATATTAGGATCTCAGTTTTTCCATATCCCCTCCCACATTTATGATAATATTTTCCTGTCATCTTAGCCAATCTGAAATGTATGAAATGGTACCTGAGAGTTGCCTTAATTGCACCAAAATTTTTAAATAAAACATTAGGAAAACTATCAGCATAATTGACCATATTAATACCTATTCTACAAGATAACCAAAGATGGAATATCCCTCTCTCTCTGTCCTTGTTGGCTTTTTATATACTCTATTATAATTACAACATCATAGGTGTGAATCTTGTAGAATAGGTGTTAATCTTATAAAACTATATTAAGTACTAAGTTCATGTACTGAATTAGAGAACTATTAGTCACCATGCTAAACTGGATAACCATTGTTTTATCAATTCCACTGACTAAACACCTTGTAAGAATTCTTTTTCCAGTACAGAGTTCTGGCCCATAACACATTCCTATTAAAAACACAGAGAACATAGGAATAAATGGATTTTCCTTAAAATGATAAGCTTTATCTATCTAATACTATAAACAAGCATTGTCTGTAATAAGGATAAGCTAGAAGCCTTCTCAAAAAGAATAGGAGTGAAGCAAGAACACCCATTTCACTAGTATTATTCAGCAAAGCACTAGAAATGTTAGCTTTAGCAATAGGAGAATAAAAAGAAAATAAAGAATTAGAATATACAAGGAGGAAATGAAACTATTATTCCATAGATGATATGATGGCATATTTAGGGAATCTTAGATTATCAAATTAAAAAAAAAACTACTTGAAATAATTAAGAACTTTAATAAAGAAGCAAAATATAAAATAAAATCACATAAATGATTGGCATTTCTGTATGTCACTAAGAAAGTCCATCAGCAAGAAATAGAAAGAGAAATTCCATTTAAAATAATTGTAGACAATATAAAATATTTGGAAGTCTACCTATCAAGACAAGCCCAGGTCCTATATGAATACAACTATAAAACACTTTTCACACAAAGTCAGATTAAACAATTAGAAACATTTTAATTGCTCATAGGTGGGCTGAATTAGTATGATAAAAATGACAATTCTACTTAAATTGTTCTATTTATTTGGTGCTATGCCAACAAAACTGCCAAAACATTTTGTAGAGCTGGAAAAAATAATAACAAAATGCATCTGGGAAAGCAAAAGGTGAAGAATATCAAGGGAATTAATTACAAAAATCCATAGATAGAGGGAATAGTCATTCATATCTCAAACTATATTTTAAAGCAGCAATCATAAAAATGGTACTGGCTAAAAAACAGAATACTGTATTAGTTGAATAATTTAGATATACAGACAAAATAGTTAGGACGACAGTAATCCACTATTTGCTAAACCCCAAGATTTTAGTTTCTGGGATAAGAGCTCACTATTTAACAAAAACTGCTAGAAATCTAGAAAATAGGATAAAGGACCCTAAGCATTGACCAACAATTCATAACCATTTTCCAAGTTAAGGTCTAAAAGGTTACGTGATTTAGACATAAAGGGTGATACCATAAGTAAATTAAGAGAGCAAGGAACAGTTTTTTGATCACATCAATGGAGAAGTGAAGAATTTATGACCAAATAGGAGACAGACAACATTATAAAATACAAAATGATAATTTTGATTACATTAAATTAAACAGTTTTTGCACAAAAAAAAAGTCAACGCAACCAAGATTAGAAAGGACTTAGATGGGAAACACGTTTTATAGTCAATGCTTCTGATAAAGACTTATTTCTAAAATGTAGAGAAGTGAGTCTAATTTATAAGTATACAAGTTATTCCCCAATTGATAAATAGTCAGATTGATTACTGCTTGGGGTGGGTGGAGAAAAAAATTGAAATCAAAATCTTACAAATGTAAATGTTGAAAACTATCTTTTTATATAATTGGAAAAAATAAAATACTATTAAGTGGAAGAAAAAAGGTAAAAAAATAAAATTCAGAAACAACTATATTATTATATTATTATTAATAATATTAATTATATTATTCTTAATAGTGAGGGGACAACAATTGCAGGGAATGACTACAAAATGCTATAAAGGTTTTAGAAGTGGCTAGTGGTTCATTAGGCATAACAGTTTCAAAATCACATCCCGTTGCTTTTTATCTAATTGTCCCAGCTAACTGGGTATTCGGATCATTAAAAAAATAATAATAATTCCAGGAGACTCTGTACTCTCTAAATTTTGGTATTCTGAGACAAGCCCTAACTATCCCATTTTGATTATGTCTCTACTTCTTTGTGCTAATTTTTACCTAGATGTATAGCCAACTAATACTTATTATCATTTATTTGACTGTCCCCCTTGAATTTTGGGATAAAATATTATATAATTAGTTATTTATCTATATCTATATCAACCCAAGAAACTATAAACTAATTTGATTTCAAATTAATTGACTCAATCCCTTTCATTAGGGTGTACAGCCACAATTTTCCTCTATGGTATCACTTAAATATTGATATTTTAATAATCTAGATTGGATTTTTCAGCATGTAACCTGGTTAGAGTGTCCTGGCAAAGTCATAAAAGATAATTCCTGATTTTGCATTGTTGATATTTCTGGGTTAAATTGATCCATTTTCAAGAAAAATAAATTAGGATTAAAAGAAAATTTCTTTCATAAATTAAAAAAAAGCCTGACAGGGAAATAGTCCTCTCAAACATGGAAGCAAAAATTTCTTGCTACTGGATTTTGTTAGTAGTAGATAGAAACACTAATGACTTATGTGCATTTATTTTGTGTCCGGAAATTTTGGTAAAGTTGTTAATAATTTTACATAGCTTTTTAGTTGATTCTCTAAGTACTGCATTTTTGGTGCAATTTTGAACTGATTCAACTATTCTGGAGAGTGATTTGAAACTATGCCCAAATGGTTATGAAACAGCAATACTACTATTAGGTTTATATCTCAGACATTTAAAAAGAAAGATGAAAGGACTTATTTGTAGAAAAATATTTATAGCAGTTCTTCTTGTAGTAGTCAAGAATTGGAAATCAAGGGAATGCTCATCAATTGGGGGATGACTAAACAAGCTGAGGTATATGATTGTAATTATTTCATTATAACATTGTGTTATCATGCTATATAAAATGACAAGCAGGATGATTTCGGGAAAAAACAAACAAACAAACAACCCCCCCCTGGATTTACATGAACTTATGCAAAGTGAGGTAAACAGTACCAGGAGGACATTATACATGGTAACAGAAATATTATTTGATGAAGAACCATGAATGATTTGGCTATTCAGCAATACAGTGATTCAAGAAAATTCCAGAGGACTAATGATGAAACATATTAACTAACTTCAGAGAAAGAACTGATATCATCTGAAAACAGCCTGACACATACTATATTTCACTTTCTTTCATTTTTTTTTTCATTTTTTTTTTCTTTTTTAACTTCAGAGAGAGAGAGAGAGACTGAGAGAGAGAAATTAATAATGACAACTGACTAAGAAAGTTCAGGGAAAGTCTATGTTGTGATGCCACCAGAAAATAACATGATGAGCTCAGCTCTTCTGCCAGTGAGTCCCTCTTGTTTGGATTAAATAGTTTTGTTTTTTGGCATTGAATATGTTTCCTTGATAAAATGTATATCGTTAAACTTTTTTTATGATGCTTTGTTTATTTCATGAACAAGACATTAAATTCAAATTACATTTTGAATGAGATTTACACAGTTCTGACCTCATTGTGGGTATATCTCATTATCAGTGTTTTTAATTTCTAGGTCAAGCAAAATCAGAATGATTCTGCCACTTTAACCATCTTTCAAGTGAAAGGTAATTTTGATTTTTATTTATAATTCATTTCTCTAATTTTTTAAAAGAATGTGAAAAATAATAATGCAAATGTGCTTCCCAAAGGCAGAAAATGGATATAGAGACCCGTTTTACCCACAGCCATAATTTAATATTTCAATGTTGATTACAGACATTAAATTTTCATTAATATATGTACTTGGGTCATTCAGGGTACAAATGGTGTTCCGGGTCCCTATCAGAAATGCTCCAAAGCTCTGACTTCTTCAGAATAAAAAGCAGGCTCTTAATGCCTTCCCTCCTCCTTTCCTGTTGGGTGGTTGGTTGGTCATGAATTTTCTAAAGGGTGAAAACTGCATAATTGAATGTATTGCTCAGAAGTAGCAAAGGTTTATTTGCCATTAATTTGAAATGGAATTATGTTACTCCCTCCAAGTCTCTCCTTTCTTCTACAGATAAGCATTTTGTAGCCTTTAAAAAAGTGCACAAGAAGTCCTTTGCAATTGAAGGTCTTGCCAGCTCTTTAAAGGTCTCATACACAAGATCATAACCTTTTTAATTGGTCATTGGCTTATTTCTTCCTCCTTTTTCTTGTATTCCTCTGCATGATGCATGAGGGTTTATTATTTTCATAGCAGAAAACTCTGGCTGGAAACTAAAAGGCAGCATTTAAAAATGACATATATGTCTCTCTCTGTGTGTAAAATCTTAATATTCTATAAAAGAGGATATCATCTTCTTTCATAAAGTCCTTTGTAATTTTTGTATTTGATTTGAATTTTTATAATACTCAGAATAACTTAGTCATTTATAGTTATTCTTCAAACAATATTGTTATTACTCTATACAACATTCTCTTGGTTATGCTCTTTTAACTCTTTTTATTTCATGCAAATCTTTCCATATTTTTTCTAAAATCAACCAGATCACTATTTCTTATAACATAGTAATATTTCTTCACAATCATACCACAACTTTTTGGCTCCTCAAATCCAGTTCTTTGCCAATACATAGAAAGATGTTATAAATATCTTAGAACATACATATACATTCTTTTATTTTTTCCCTGATCATCTTGGGAAGCAGACTGAATAATGGTATTGTTGGGTAATTGTTATTGGTATCCAATAGTTGGATAAGTTCACAGTTCCACCAACAGTGTATTATTTTCCCAATTTTTCCACATCCCTTCCTATCATTTTAGCCAATCTGATATTCATTGAGTAAGATGGTATTTCTAAATTGTTTTAGTTTGCATTTCTCTAATCAATAATGCCTCAAATCAGTTTTTATATGACTATATATAGCTTGATTTCTTTATCAAAAAACTACCTCTTCATATCTTTTGACCATTTATCAATTGGATAACAACATATTCTTATAAATTTGATAGTTATATATTTGATATATGAGAACTTTATCTCACTATAGAAACTGTCTATAAAATTTCCTCTCTTCCAATTTTTGGCTTTCTTTCCAATCTTAACTACATTGATTATATTTGTATAGAAGCTTTTAAATGTAATGTAATAAAGGTAATCCATTTTATTGCACACAGTGCTTTCTATCTCTAGTCTATTCATAAATACTTCTATCCATGTTTATAATTGATATGCTAAATGTTCTTCTAACTTACTTATGATATCTTCCTTTGTGTCTAGATTATGTATATATTTTGACCTTATGGTAAATAGTATAACATATTGGTGTATATCTAGTTTCTGCAAGATTGCTTTCCATTTTTGCCAAATAGTGAATTCTAATCAAAAAAGTTTAAATCTTTACATTTGTTAAATATTTGGTTGATAAAATCATTAACTATTATGAATTGTACGTCTACTTTATCCCATTAATATATCTTTCTATTTATTAGTCAATCTCAGGTAGTTTTAATAATTAGTGCCTTATAATACAGTTTAAAATCTGGCACTGCTAAACCTCCTTCCTTTACATTTTTTCCCATTAAATCTTTTGATATTCCTGACCTTTTGTTTTTCTAAATGAATTTTGTTATTATTTTATAACATCAAACATTCATTCTAGTTCTAAAAATCTGTCATCCACTTTATACTAGTCTTTGAAATCTTTGGTGTTTTTTGCCCTTTGCTATTCCTACCCTCTGTTAATCCTCAGCTTTGATCTTACTATTCAGCTGTCCAACATAGTGAAAAAAATACTGAGATTTAACTAACTGGATCTATTACAGATATATTCTTTTTTTTTTAAACTAAAGTTTTTTTTAATAAATTTTCAAAACATATTTTTCAATATTGGCTCATGCAAAACCTTGTATTCCAAAATTTTCTCCTCTTTCCTCTTCTTCCCTTAGATGGCAAATAATCCAATATATTTTAAACATGTTAAAATATATGTTAAATCAAATTTACGTATATATTTTGTATATTATTGTGCCACACAAGAAAAATCAGATCAAAAAGGAAAAAAAATCGAGAAAGAAAACAAAATGCAAGCAAACAACAACAAAAAAGAATGAAAATGTAATGTGATCCACAC
This sequence comes from Sminthopsis crassicaudata, assembly GCF_048593235.1. NCBI lineage: Eukaryota > Metazoa > Chordata > Mammalia > Dasyuromorphia > Dasyuridae > Sminthopsis > Sminthopsis crassicaudata. Next base: position 127,239,515 of record NC_133620.1, on the reverse strand, counting down.
TCAATTCCCACAGTCCTCTTTCTGGATGTAGATGGCTTTCTTCATCACAAGATCATTGGAACTGGCCTGAATCACTTCATTGTTGAAAATAGCCATGTCCATCAGAACTGATCATCATATAATCTTGTGCATAATTATCTCCTGATTCTGGCTCACTTCACTTACTTCAGATATATTCTTTTGAATCTAATGGAACTTTCATTGATACAGAACATTCCTTTTATTCATTTTCTGCTGACTGACACAGTGATGATTCCAGAACTTTTCTTCCCTCAACAAGCCCAATGCCACCCCTTTTCTGTTCTACACCTAATCTTGATTCTGAAGTATTGAGTTCAGTGCCAAGCATCCCTTTTTAGCAAGAATATTGGCAGTGGCAATTAAAACTGGTGCATTTAAGACTCACCACAGTCTGGTTCCACTTACTTTTCTAGCTTTATTTCATAAATTTCCTTTTACAAATTCTATTTACAAGTTTTACCTCTGACACAAACTGTCTCTGTACCTCTTGCTAAGATATTTAACTTCTTAGTATACCAACTGAGAGAAATCTCTGAGATTATAAATTTCAGGGGGAAAAAGGTACAAATCCATTTAGTAGGGGAAGTTTTCTTAGGGAAATAGTTGATTTTCTTTTTAACCCTAAAGTTTAACACAATTCTTCTCCTATAGCAGCAGTTTAATTAGGGCATGTTGTCACACAGATAGTTCATATTTATTTAAGTGAATTGACTAGGTGGAAAGCATCTAAAAATAGGCAACCAGGATAGTTAAGAGGGCAGTGAAAGGAGTAAGCATTATTAAGTGTCTACCATGTGCTAAATGTTTTGCAAATATTACATGAATAAACCAGGCCATATGAAGGTTATTTGAAGGAACCAGAGATGGTAAGTCTATAAAAGAGAAGATTTATGGAAAGTCTTCAGATTTTTAAAGGGCTCTATTGTAGAAGAAACATTTTTATTTTGGCCTAATTTATTTAGACTGGTGGTCTTTAATGTGTCTGTGCCTTAGGGACTAGAGTAATATGTGACCAATCAATTGGAAGGTGGGGAAGGGAATATATCCTATCTTTTCTTTTATAACCAATCATGTGTTTCCAGCCCAACTACAAAACCCCTCTTGTTTTTTAATCTCTTGCTCTGATTACTCTACTCCCTATTGCTATGTATGCTCCCAGTCTTATGTTTTCTCCATTGTTGGGTCTTCAGAGTGTTTAAAACCTAATCTTGGTGAGTACTGAATCTATGCCAGCAGCTGTAGCTTTTCTTTAGCATATATATCAGATCACTTTGTAATTATTATACTAGATACTCTTTAAAGGATTGGGCACTGTGTTCACTTGCAATGGCTAGTGAATATTTCAGTGGAACTGAGAGTGAGTTGATTAGAGTGATTAATCAATAAGCATTACATGCTTGTGATGAGGTCCTGAATGGTAGCTGTGGTTGGCAGAGAGAAATTGGAATTGTTCCCTGGGACAGGTAGGGAGAAGCTTCTGGTAGAGATCAGTTTGGCTCCCTGACTTCACTCGTTATGGAGGCTTTATGTTAAAACCCTGAAACCCAGCCTCTATAGGGCTAATGGGCAACTTCACCTGGCTGTATCCTGTCTGAAATCCCAGTCATGTGTCTGAGTAAATTTTCCCTAAATTTCTACTTATGGCCCATGCCATATTTACTGCAGTCTACCATTACACTCTGTTTCATGCTGTCTTTCCCCTTATCCTTTCCTCATGCCCCGTGGCGTCTCTCCTAACCCCATTATGCTTCTCGACTCCACTTCTCCTCCTTATAGCTAATTAACTTTTTAAGGGCACTAAATCCCTTTCAGGATTTAGCCTGCCAAGTAAGGACATTCCCCAACCTCATGGGGCACTCCCTTTCTACTGGATAATTGTGAATTCCACTAAGGAACTTGATTTTCATATGCTCTCCCACTCTATTTCATATTTATCATTCCTAATGTCTATTGTACACCTTCATTTTGTCTATAACCTCTTCTCTAAATAAATCTACCTTTTTCCAAAGAGAATGACCATAGTGAATTCTTCACATGACTGAATCCCAACATTTGGTGCTTCTCCTAAAGCACATCACCTGGTGCCACATTATTTGCTACATCAACCACATCACATGGGTGAGTTACCAACTGCTCTTGTTACAAATACCTTTCTATCCATTCTTGGGATGAAAATGCACAATTTAAAATTCACATCTAAAGGGATTTCAACCACTGTTTAGTACAACTCATACACAAAATAAAATCTCCACTATAATATCCCTAACACCTTATATCCTTAGCCAATTTCATTTTTGGATGACTATAAATGTTAAGATTTTTTTTTTATAGTAAGCCTAAATTTGACTTCTTTGCAAAAAGCAAACAATGACAACAAAATTCTCTATCCATTGCTCCTAGCACTATTTTTTGGGTTTAAACATTAAAAGGCTAATCTCTCTCTCTCCTTTTTTTTTTCAGGAAAACGCTTTAAATACTTCAAAAGAGCTAACATGTCTCCCCTTTTCCCTCTCTTTAATAATACTTTCTAGAATTTTGCTAGGAATCAGTGAAGATCACTGTCCCATAGCTTGTATATCTCATCTTCTTTTCTTTGTAGGCAATTAGAACATTTCTATTTCACTAGTCCTGTGATATCTCATCCATTCTGCATGATTTTCACATATTAATGACAATGGCTCAGCAATTACACATATCAGTTCATTTAATACTAGAGAATATAGTTTTTCTGTCCAGATGACTTGAAATCATTAAGCTAAGGTTAGTCACCTTTAAGCTAGTATTTTGCTCTACTGAATCAGAGCTTTGAAAAAAAAAAAAAAAGCACACTGAAATTTTATGTCCTTTAAGTCTTTAGTCAGTTTAATGGTAAAGATGTGATCTTCTGTGTAATACAGATTACAAAAAAAAAAAAAAACCCACTAACAAAAATAAACAAAAATCTGTCTATTCCCTTTAAATTCCCTCATTAATCATTTCTTTGATTCATGGGTAGGTCAATTTCATAAATATCTTATGCAGATGGGAAAGTAGCATATGGATTGGTAAATATTGACATGCTTTCACTTTTTCCCAAAACAAAAACCCATACTTAATGCAAGTATTATACAGGTAATGAGGTTGTGCTATGAATTATGGAAAATTACAAACTATGGAGAGATACATAATGAGCATGAACAGGCTGTAATATATTCCAAGCAAAGAGTTACACAGGAGAATAAGCATAAAGAATATCATCAAATATATGTTTCAAAGCTAGTCATGTGGACAATGAGATAGAGACACTGACAAGCAAGCCCCAATGTTCCATTGTTACCTTTGTTATGTCAAGAAAAACTTTTAGAATATATGATCATTTTCTTTACTATGGAAAAACCAGGCTGGACTGGAGTCACCTAAAATGGAAATGTAAGGATGTTTATAATCTATATCATTGAAAAGAATATTCACATTAATGAAGCAATAGGACATTGACCCATTAAAATCACTCTCTTTCCTGGGTATATAATCTCTGTTAGCTCCCTTCAGCCTTTCAAGCATTTCAGCCCTTTTATTTTATTATGGGTTGTCCTTGTAGTTCTTCAGTCTTTATCAGTCAATGACATCTATTGATATATATTTTTTTAATTTTTATTTTATTTTATAATCATAACATTTTTTTACAGTACATATGCATGGGTAATTTTTTACAACATTATTCCTTGCACTTACTTCTATTCAGATTTTTTCCCTTCCTCCCCCAACCCCCTCCCCCAGATGGCAAGCAGTCTTATATATGTTAAATATATTACAGTATATTCTAGATACAATATATGTGTGTAGAACCGAATTTTTTGTTGCACAGGAAGAATTGGATTCAGAAGGTAAAAATAACAGTTTACATTCATTCCCCAGTGTTCCTTTTCTGGATGTAGCTGGTTCTGTCCATCATTAATCAATTGGAATTGGATTACCTCTTCTCTATGTTGAAGAAATCCACTTCCATCAGCATACATCCTCGTACAGTATTATTGTTGAAGTGTATAATGATCTTCTGGTTCTGCTCGTTTCACTCAGCATCAGTTGATGTAAGTCTCTCCAAGCCTCTCTGTATTTCTCCTGTTTGTCATTTCTTATAGAACAATAATATTCTATAACATTCATATACCATAGTTTACCCAACCATTCTCCAATTGATGGACATCCATTCATCTTCCAGCTTCTAGCCACTATGAAAAGGGCTGCCACAAACATTTTGGCACATACAGGTCCCTTTCCCTTCTTTAGTAGTTCCTTGGGGTATAAGCCCAGTAGGAGTATGGCTGGGTCAAAGGGTATGCACATTTTGATAACTTTTTGGGCATAATTCCAGATTGCTCTCCAGAATGGTTGGATTCTTTCACAACTCCACCAACAATGCATCAGTGTCCCAGTTTTCCCACAGCCCCTCCAACATTCATCGTTATTTGTTCCTGTCATCTTAGCCAATCTGACAGGTGTGTAATGATACCTCAGAGTTGTCTTAATTTGCATTTCTCTGATCAATAGTGATTTGGAACACTCTTTCATATGAGTGGAAATAGTTTTAATTTCATCATCTGAAAATTGTCTGTTCATATCCTTTGACCATTTACATCTATTGATATATTTCAAGAATAGGTATAAAAATGTTCACACACATATATAATTTTTCTATTGGATGATTGTTCTAACCTCTTTTTTTATGTTCCTCCTTTATTTTATTCACAATCTTATCCTTCAACCTCTCCTTATCTTTGAGAAATCTTTACCTGTTTTTTTCTCACTACCAGCATTATTATTTCCAAACTATTCATCTATATTTAGAAAAATTCTCATCCAAAATATATAATGTTGTATTCAAATATAGTAGATTTTATCACTGGTTGCATTTTGGGGATAAAATCCTTAATGGGGAAGACATTTTTAAAAGGTAAATATTGCTCACTTTTATAATCCTACTTAGGACTGGACTCATCTAGTAGTCCTGGGAGTCTTCTTTCTTATGCTTATCTTATCTCAATTTCTATCAGTGTTTTGGTGACCTCACAAGGAACAAAAGTTAGGAATACAGTTAGACACAAAAATTCCTAGAAAACTATTTCCTCTAAAATACTTGGAATAATTTTTTTCACTCTCTTTTGATTAAAAAAAAAAAAATCAACACAATGATTCCAATATGGGAAGACCGGAAGTCAGAATGAAGATACAAGACTGAAATGTGTGGGATTTGCTTTGTGTTTTCTTAATTAAATTTTTTTTCAATAAATAAATTTTTTTTCTTCCATTCTTTCTTAAAATAAAGAAAACAAAATTCTTGTAACAAACAAGTCATGCAAAACAAATTTTGCATTTGCTCTATCCAGAAAATTGTTTCGTTTTATACTCTGAATCTATCATCTGTTTTTTTAACCATGAGTAGCGTGATTCTCCAGCTGGAGACCATAGTTCATTGTGCTGATTACAATTCTCAGAGTTTGTTGCTTGTTACAATGCTATAATGATATAAATTGTTTTAATTTTTCTTACTTCATTCTGTATCAGCTTATATGCATTTACAGACTTTAGTGAAACTATCCCCTTCTTCATATGACACAATAGTATTCTATCACCTTCCTATGCTATTATTTGTTTGTCCTCCCCAATTGATGAACAGGGTAAGTTAGGTTGATCAATGGATAAAATGCCAGGCCTGAAATTAGGAATACAAGAATTCAAATATAGCCTCAGCCAGACACTTATTAGTTGTGTGATTTTGGTTAAATTACTTAGCTCTCACCTTAGTTTCTTCATTTTAATAGTGAGAAGGAACTGGCAAACTACCCCAGTATCTTTGGGAAGAAAACCCCAAATGAGGTCATAAAGGGGTTACAACCAAATGGGGGATACAACTGAAAAATGACTAGACAAGATGAAATCATCAGGGATTTCCTTAGTTTTCAATTCCTTGGTATAACAAAAAGACCTGCTATATATTTTTGTTTAATATAATATAATAATATTTATTTATAATAAGCCTGTAAATAGTATTTTTGGGTAAAAGAATAGGCAGTTTTGTGACATTTTGGGTAAAATTGTAAATTATTTTCCAGTCAATTCAGTTACAGCAACAACAACAACACATTAATGTATCTGTTTTCCCATAATCCCTCCAACATAATTTCTTTGTTGGTCAACTTTGCCAATTTTATGATTGTATGGTTAAACTTCAAAATAATACAAAACTTTTTGAAGATCTCGTCTGAGTGAAAGGAGAAAGAACATGAGAAGAGACTTGGCAAGATGCTTCCTAGTGACAGTGGCCACCAGTCACAGCTACACATGTAGTTTCCTTGTATCCTAGGTGACCAGGAGAGGGGAACTCTAGAGAAATGGATAAGTATATGACTGTTTGTGTTTGTGTATTTAAAACATGAGAACTCATTTAGGATTTGGTAGTCCTAGAGACTCTACCCCTTACTTCAGATTGTGTCATTGGCATCTGTTTCTAATTGGATTCTACTAGATAGTGCTTCTTACTGATATAATCTCATTTCTCATACATCTCTTTGATGGACTCTGTCTTTACATTCCTTTTGTCTCTTTGCTCACTGCATAAATATGTGGGATGGGTTGACTTTTTCAACCTTAGGACTAGGTTCCTAACTCATCAGTTCATTATTAGAAATTTTCATCCTCTAAGTAGGGGCATAATCATGAACCAATTATATAATTAATAGCTATATTTCCAGAGGTAAAATTATTGTGAACTCAAGACCTTTTATAATCTGCCTCTTAGAAATAGAATAATATGTCCATTTCTATGGTTACAATAGAATTTTCAGAGGGCGAAGGAACTTTAAGGTCATGTAATTCTTTGTTTCCCAACAGGAGATTCATGATTTGATAATGATCTGTGGACTATTTTGCCTACCAGATTCCAAAATATCTGCTCTCAAAGATCTCCCTCAAAATATACAAATTAAATAAACAAAATCAAACAACAACTTTCCACTCCAAGCCCTGGCTCTTACTGGACAAGGCAAATTGAACCCTACTCTGGGTAATATGAATAATACTGCTTTCCTATTTCAATTAGTTTAATGGGTGCAATGTCTTAACAACTCAATACCTGAATGGGAGAGGTCTCTTACCATTTCATTACAAGTGCCACAGCCTTCCTGTCTGTTTATAATCAGTCTCCAGTCAGCAGGTGGTATAGGAAATGTGCATGTTTAAGTAGCATCATGCTGTTCTTTTAATTATTGTGGTCTTGTGTTTTAAAGTTTGCATAATATATTCTCTCTCATTCAACATAAACACAAAATGGTAAGTGTGGTTTTAAAGTAAAGGCAAAGATGCAAGAGGCAGGGTTTAGCTTTATTTATAGGAATGATTCAATAAAACATTTGAAAGTTGCCCATAGCTAGTTGTAAAAATGAGGTAGGATTTGGCTATCTAAAAAGAAGGAAATATTCTGTAGTTATTGTCCCTTGCTCTTTTACCCCCTAGAGATACCACATCAGCTATTTAAAATTTAGGATCTTAGTTTGGTTTGGATTGGAGTAGAATTCTCTAAGATTGATGTATATCATTGTTGGAGATGTTTTATTAAAAGAAAAAATAAAAGCAAAGTTTTCTTGTTAGTTGATGAAGACCCATTCAGAATTAGAAAATAAAAAAAAAATGATTCTTAAATAAAAATATAAATGCTAGATAAGTTCTTGTTAAAAAGTATTCATAAATTGAAGAACCATTTATGAAGACTGCAATGAAATCACTGTCAGCCATAATCCATTTTGGCAATAGTGAAACTTAAGTAAAGAATTTGGTTATTATCTGGTACAGCTGTATATTCTGTAGTCAAAACTTTACCTCCCATCCCAAGAAAAATGATTAACTGATAGCACTAGTATGTGCTACCTTTGCAAATCACTTAGCTTCAGTTTACTTATCTCTAAAGTGAGGAGATAAAAGTAGATGACCTCCAAATTCCCCTTGGACTCGAATCATATCATTTAGCTTCAATTTCTGCAAAATTATTATAATTATTCATATTTTAGATAACATTTCTATGCCTAACTAAAACATTTTTAATGTATGTTTCTATTTTACCTCAGTGATAAAATGACTAAAGTTTTAAATGTGATTTTTTTGGCTTTTTTAAATAAACATGTATATGGGTGTCAATGAGCCATATTCACCTTGTGGCTATGAAACAGATTTCCCAAGATCTGAACATGGGAAGACAGGGTCCTTTTTTTGTTATGGGCCAGAACTCTGAAACAAAGATTCTTACAAGGTGTAAATCCAGTGCAATTGATGAGACACCCATCTCTTTTGCTGCTGGTATTGCAAAAGTGAATCCTGAAAAGGTGTCTACCACAACATGGATAAAAGACAGATGACCAAAAGATTTATAATGGGTCATATCCATTTGCCAAATTTTATTAGGTCTCAAACCATGAGGGTTCTTCCCTGGAGGGAGTGTAGGAACATGGAAAGAAAGGCAAGCTGTACAGGCTTTTACTATGCTTCTAGCTACCTCTCTTGTTAATCTAAATTGCAAACATAAAGCTCGAGTAGCCTGATGATATTTAGAATGAGATTCTTTGGCTGCCTGAAATAAAAGAATATTGGCTAACATAAGGTTAGAAGGCTATCTGCCTTTGAATTACCATCAAAAATAGGATCTGGAAGTCCACTATGAGAGTGGACATGTAAGATATAAATCTTATCCAGATGCTTTCTCATTTGCTCTTGAAGTTCCTTAAAGAGCTGATATATATTAGAGGCTACAAAATTTATTTGGGCTGTGGCAATTCTTTGTACCACACCTACTGAATAAGCTGAATCAGATATTACATTTACAACTCCTGAATGATAAGAGCTAGAATTATTGCATACAATTCATTCTGCCGCCTGGACTGAAAAGGAGTTTTGACTGCTCTCTTTATAGTTAAGTCATGAGACTATACAGCATAAATGTTATGTTTGAATGCATCTGTAAAGATAGTTGACTCAAGGAAACGGGAAGTGGGGCCCAGCTCCAGGGCCCCTGTAGATATCAGAATGTACACTGACTTGGGAAACTAGGGAGCCAAACCAGATATTGTTATCAGGTTTCTTCTGGGCTAAAAGGTTTTATACCTCACCCAGAGTTCTTCCACTATCTGGATCCCTCTATATCTGTGGACTTTTTTTTCACCAGTAAAATTAGAATCTTGGTTTAATGTTAAATTATTTTTTAGGTTTTAGAGAATTTGTGACAAGAGATTGGTGAGCATTGTGCCTGACTCTTTGATCAGCTTAAATGAGGTGCTTGAGTGGCAGGTAGCAAGGGGCTAAAATCAGTTACTCCACCTAATCCTTTCTTGTCATTTCAAATATGATCCTGAGTTGTGAAGATTAAAGGTTTTCCCAAGAAAACTTTGAAATTTATGCACTGATATTCAAATGTTTAAAAACACAGTCATTAAAATACATTTCAAAGAGTGTATTTTAAGATCACATTTGATATCTAAACAATATTTAGATATTTCTGAGTGATTTGTGGTAGGAAAAAGCATTTTCAAAGCAGAAATTCTGGAGAATCAAATCATTAGGTCCTGTGCTAGACCAGAATCTTTTGAAAGTCCCCAGTAGGAAACTTGATAGCAATTCCATGAGAAAATTCAAATGAAACTTGCCAAAGAACTCTGATATTCCTTTGAGCAATCTCGGATGGAACTAAATAAGTTTGAATTTAAGCAAAGTAAATGACTGAACATTCCACTTTCACTTTTCATTTCCTTCTCATCAAGGAAATGATGGAAGCTAATTTTCTTTCTTTATAGTTTAGAATATAGTGCTATTAGCTTGCTCCCTTTCTCTCTCTCCAACTAACTCCTTTCTTTAAAGGAAAAGGTGCAGGGAAGAGCAATGTTAATGCTTGCTCTTTCTTTACTATCTTCTTTGGAGTGGACAATAACAGGTAGAAATTGTGTAACACTTTGAGGTTTCCAAAATAATTTATATATGTTATTTTATTTGATATTCACAAAACCCTGTGAGATTGGTGCTATTGTGATTCCCACCTTACAGATAAGGAAACTGAGACTGAGAGAGGTTTGATGGTTTTCCTAGGGAGATATAACTAGTGAATATCTGGGACACAATTTGAACTGAGGTCTTCTGGATTCCTAATCCAACAATTGTAGGAAACAGCAGCAAGGAGGATTCCAAGAGTCTTCAAAATAGTTTTTCAATATAAGAAAAGACTTTAATTTTAAAGAAATAGGTTTTGAATCCCATTTTACAGTCTGCCTTTTAGTTTTGAGAGTCAATTCCCCTTGATTCTCATGGCTTTAATATTCAACGTATCCATGCTCAAAGTAGCACAGCTACATGCTTCTTATTGGGTATTTGAACATTGCTCTCAAGGAAAAAAATGATTTTCATTTTTGCTAAATGATATAATCTATGTCTAGATAAATGACTTGTTTTTAAACTCAGGAGAAACATAGAAACAAATAAAGAGGATAGGTACTACAATTCTGACATACTACCACTACAGCAAGTCTATTATTCATTCATATTACTATTACCAGGCAATACTATTCCAGAGGTGTACCTTTTCTCACATTTTTCAGTATAACAAAATTTAAATATGAGACTTTTTTAGAACACACAAGACTCAAGAGAAATCTATTTAATTTCTATCAGATAATACGCATACTGCTTTCCACACTTTCTCACACTGCCCAGAAATCTCTCTAGAGGTTTTCACATTTGGCACAAATAGATACTATACAAGTATCTGAGGATCTGGCTTTACCCACTTCCTTTATCCCTTCCCTTTGCCCTTGTAATTACACATCCTTATGAGTGATAATCCCAAGATTCCCCAAAGCAGTAAGGCTTTACTATATTACTAAAACTTTTCACCTTTACCACTTGTCCTACATTCCTTGAATTTCCCTTCAGCAACTACCATTTCAAGCATAATACGTTGAATCTGATTCAGGCTGATGCAACTTAAGTCTAAAAATGGATTAAAATGAGACATTTGTAATGCATCTAATAGTTAACAATTGGAGGTTTACTCAGAAGGAGGAATACAGAGAGGCTTGGAGAGACTTACATCAACTGATGCTGAGTGAAATGAATAGAACCAGAAGATCGCTGTACACTTCAATGTTGTGTGAAGATGTATTCTGATGGAAGTGGATATCTTCAACATAAAGAAGATCCAACTCACTTCCAGTTGATCAATGATGGACAGAAACAACTACACCCAGAGAAGGAACACTGGGAAGTGAATGTAAATTGTTAGCACTACTGTCTATCTACCCAGGTTACTTATACCTTCGGAATCTAATACTTAATGTGCAACAAGAAAATGGGATTTACACACATATATTGTATCTAGGTTATATTGTAACACATGTAAAATGTATGGGATTGCCTGTCATCTAGGGGAGGGAATAGAGGGAGGGAGGGGATAATTTGGAAAAACGAATACAAGGGATAATGTTATTAAAAAAATACTCATGCATATATACTGTTCAAAAATTTATAAAAAAAAATAAACAAAACAAAACAAAACAAAACAAAAACAATTGGAGGTTTACTTAGCCATAACAGGAGAGGAATGTTCAAGAAAGGGAAAGCAAGAGATATGAACACTAATTCAACTATGCACACTTTCATAGTCTTATGCATAATGCTTATTTAGAATTTGAAGTCTCAATTCCATTTTTTCCTTTCCTGGTTATTTATCAATGATGAGGAAATTTACATTACCTTCATTTCTGAATATAAATATAGAAATACATCTCTCTCTCTCTCTCTCTCTCTCTCTCTCTCTCTCTCTCTGTATGTATGTATATCTATATCTATATATATATCCCTATAGGCCTACTTACTATGTGCCAGCACTGTAGTCTGTATACAACATAGTCACTGCTCTCAAGGAGTTTACAATCTAATAGGAGAGACAATGCATAAGCATATAGCAAGCTATATACAGGATAGATAGGAAAATATTTACAAAGGGAAGGGACTAGAATTATGGAGGATTGGGGAAAGCTTCCTCTAGCAGATATCATTTTATTTGGGATTTTAAAAAGCAAGGATGGATACTAATCAGACTGGAAGAGAAAAAAAATATTCCAGGGATAGGGATTAACCAGAGAGAATAACCCAGAGCTGAGAGTTAGTGTGTCTTGTTCTTAAAACAGTCAGTAGTCATTGGGCTGAAGAATATGTGCCAGAGAGAAAGGTGTTAGAACTCTAGATAGGTAGGAAGGAGCTAGGTTATGAAAGGCTTTATATATATATACACACACATATATGTATATATACACATATGCATACATATAGACCCACATACAAATGTTGGTATGTAGATGTGTATATATATATATATATATATATATATATATATAAAATGTGTGTGTATGTGTGTATAAATGTATATGTATACAAAATAGATGTGTGTATATATTATATATAATACACATACACACACACATATATATATATATATATATATATATCATATATATATAATATATACATACACATACTTATATATACTTTTCTTCTACTCAGGTATCTATCCTCAGATATGATAATAAAGAAAGGTAATTCAAAAAAGTGAATCAAATCTATTTTCTTTTAAAACACATGTTTGTAGATTTAAAAAAATATATCTAAATTTCTCTCAGAGAACAATCCATATAATTGTTTTCTCAGAACATTTGATATAATATGTTATATGCTATTATTTGTTATTATGTTATATAATTATATGTTAACATTATATTATATAATTATTATATATTGTATAATATATTATATTTTATATATTATATGCTATATAATTATATGTTATATAGTAGGGGTTCTCAAACTACAGCCTGCGCCACATGCAGCCCGCTGAGGATGTTTATGGCAGCCTGACAAGTTATGGCAAATGGGCTGAGGGGCAGAGACAGAGTGTGAGTTTTTGTTTTTACTATAGTCCGGCCCTCCCACAGTCTGAGGGACAGTGAACTGGCCCCTATTTAAAAAGTTTGAGGACCACTGATATATAGTATAATAAAGAATATTTATATATAATAAGGAACATTTCAAAGAAAAAAAGGAAAGAAGAAAACAATAACAAAACTGATCCATACAGAGAAATATTTAAAAAGACACAAAGTGTTCCATGCCCATGTATTTTCTCCTTCTCCAAAGGAATAGAGAGGAGGTTTTTTCTTCTCTCTTCTTTGAGGACTTGCTAATCATTTCAATTTACATTGTTATATCATGTATTATTTTCTTTATTTATTTCACACTGCATCAGTTTCCATGTTTCTCTGTGTTAATCTTATCTTTAAATTTTTTAAAGTACAGTAATATTCCATGGGCAGCAAGGTGGTACAGTGGATAAAGTGCTGGGTCTGAAGTCAGGAAGACTCCTCTTTGTGAATTCAAATCTGGCTTCACACATTTATTAGGTATGTTACCCTTGATAAGTCACTTAGCCATATTTGTATTAGTTCCTCATTGGAGAAGGAAATGGAAACCTATTCCAGTATAATTGCCAAGAAAACCCAAATAGGTTATGAAGAGTTCAACACAAAATGACTGAACAACAAGAATAATACCCCACAGCATTCTTGTACCATAATTTGTTTAGTCATTCTCTAATCAATTTTGTTCCCAATTTTTTTTCCACCACAACATAAAAATGTGACTCCAACCATTTTGGTGTATAAAGGACTTTATTTTTTATCAGCGGCCTTCTTTGGGATATATGAGTCGTGATGGAATTAATAATAATAAGGTGAAAATCTATATTTTATTTTATTGGCATAATTTCAAATTGCTATCCAAAATGGTTATACTGATTCAAATTCCCCTAATCCTTCTTTTGTGATATCTTTTTCCAATTTGCTGATTGTGAGGTAAAATATCAGATTCTTTTATTATTTGTATTTCTCTTGTTAATTATTTGAACCATTCTTTCACATGATTATTAAGTGTGCAACTCATTGTAAAAAAAATAATTCTTTGATCTCTTATCTATTGGATGAAGTATCTTTTCTTAACTACTATTGAAGGTCAAGGTTGGTCAATATAATTACACAGGGTTCATATTTGTTGTTTGCAGTTATAAAATTGGGGACCAACTTTATTTCTATCTTTTCTTAATCCAATCTAGATTCAGTTCATTGATATTCTCATCATTCTTTGAAGTATCCAAATTGATCAAGTCTTCTGGTGTAGAGTTATTCCATTATATTCATGTACCAAAATTTGTTTAATATTATCCAATTATTTCTACTAGTACCTTGCTACCAAAAAAAAAAAAGTTCTACTATGAACATTTTGGAGTATGGCAGACCTTTATGTTTTATTTTTGACCTCCTTCTTTGCATGACTAGCAGTGGGATTTCTGGGAACTCATTTACTCTGAAGATGTTAACTACACAAGAAAATGTCAAAAATGTAGGAGTTTCTTTCTAATCTCTTTCTATTTGGTGTTTTTGGGGAAGTCCTAGCTGGATTTCCTGTTTCATTTTCCAACATGACATAGGCCAGTTAGTTGCCAGTAAACTTCTGTTTAATTTTTTTTTCATTCATTCTTTAAATTTTCTACTATGTACTTGTCACTATGCTAGATACTAGCATTACAAACCAATAGCCTCTGCACTCAAAGAACTTATGAACTTGGGAAAATAACATGTACACAGATAAATTAAAGCAAAATACACCCAACATGGTACTTTCTGAGCATAAATGGCATAGAAATAATTGCCTGGTTTCTGAAAGTTCTTTTCTCCCATTTATGGAGTGCTCAGGAAGATACTCTTAAGGATGGCGAATCTATTTCCATGTGTTCTTGGATCCTGATGTTAGACACATCAGCTGATCCAGGGATACCATACCACCAGGACTAATGGGAAGACTAGAAGTTTAATATCCTCTGAACCTTTCAAAGTTCTAAAGGTCGCACTCCAAAAATACAGTTGGACAATACTCTGGGCAATGTTGAAGTCAGCCTTCCCTTCTCTCCCAATCTTACAGGAAGTTTCTGTGAAGGGGTGTGCTGGAAAAGCATTCTTGTTCCAATTTCTATAATCCCTTTATTTCAGCTAACAATTATGCTTTTATAAAAGACCCAGAGGCAGGGACTATATAATTCAGCCAACTGAAACCAAATTCCTGTTTATTATCCTTTTACTTCCTCAAATGAATTTTAATGACTTTTCAAACTTAGCATAAGGCCTTATAATCCTATAAGGCATTCTCCTTTAGTTAAAGTAGCTGATTAAAAATGGGCAGGTTAATTTTGATTATGCTCTTACAGACAAGTGTAAAGTAAAGAAAGCAAAGCCAGAAAGACAAAAAAGATGGACTTGCACATGGAAATGGAAAAAATAAAACAAAAACAAAACTAATTACAAAACAATTGAACAAAAATATTGCAAAATTAAAAAAGAATGAGCTTGATTTTCAAGAAGAGATATGAGGAAATATTTCTACCTTATCTTTTTAATATATAGAAGGTCTTAAGTGTGTAAAACATTGTATAAAATTGATGCATTGATAGATTTTTTTTTTGCTGATTTTTTTCTTCTTCCTATTTTTCTTTTGCAAAATTCATTATCATAAGATATGGGTCTCTAAGTAGTGGTAGGGGCAGGGCAATGGTAAATCTAGGCAATATCAACATAAAAGATGTCAATTATAATTTGTTTTTTTTTTAATGAGGTGAATGTAGACCAATTGGTTTCATAAAACAGTAATATGGATTTCATATTCATATATTATGTTACCTAAAGAAAAATTAAATAAAACAGGCTTCCTTAACAAAATTTTGATTCTACACATTTTTAGCTAAGTTTGAATATGATACCTAGTTTGGGAAGATTTGGGGGAAGTCTTTGAGTGACCAGAAAATAGGAGTATTAGAGGTGGAATTTTTAGCAAAACTATGACACACACATACAGATTTGAGAGAGAAAAAGAGAGAGTGTCGTTTATTTTGCTTTATCACATAAGATGAAAAAGTTGAGAGTTTGGACATTTTATAGCCCTGCCATCTGGCCTCTTGATTCATTAACCTTAGACATCAACTGATGAGACCACATTGACCTTATAGCCAAAGGAAAAAAATGTCCTTTGGTTATCTAATATTCCCTGTGGTTTCAAGCAAATAAGAGATTCTTCACTGCTGATCCTAAAAGTTAGCATAATGTTATTGTGATTTATTTAAAGTTCCTGCATTTCCCCTTGAGGTGATTATACCTCTGTGCAGGGTGAAGTGATCCATATCTTTGCTGCTTCTAATCCATTTGTAAGACCATTTATAAAGGTATTTGGAAGGAAAGGTGGTCTATAAATGCCTGATAATAATAATTATTGTAATACTTATGAGTGATGAGAGCCAAACAGGCAAGCAGAGTTTACTAGCCTAGTCTTCAATCCTTTGTTTATTATTGTTATTAGGTTTTTTGTTTTGTTTTGTTTTGTACATATATATATATATATATATATATATATATATATTTATATTTATTTATTTTTAGCAAAACTCCCTCTGCAAGATTCATCTGATTTGCCAGTCCTAATCAGTAGAGAAAAATTACAATGCTTTAAGAGGGTATGTCATTATCTGCTGCTTTACTTTGCTTTTTTTTTTCTTCTTGAAAATACATCTGCAGTTGCTTCAAAGGACTATGAATTTATTCTATATGAGATGAGTGCTGATTGCTACCATAAGAGCTATAGTGCAGCCTTAACGGGAAATTTATTTAAATATTGAGGGAAAAAGTCATTCAATATCCTTTGTCTCTTAACAGAGAGCAGTAGGTATGGTGTTATCCACATTTCTAGACCATTTTTCTCAATTCCTGAAATATTATTATTGTTTGTAATTCACTTTGATTTCCTTGCTAAGGGTAGGTCAAGAGCAAACTGAATTGAAAGCTTGGCTCTCAGATTTGAAGGCAATGCCTTTTGTTGGATTCCTGGCAATTTACACAAAATGTTAATCAAATCTGTGGTATAGCTCTTCTCTTCTTCCATCCTTTTCAAAGTCTCTACATCCTCTTCTCCATGAAATGCAATACTATTGTTCTTTGTATAGGTGAAATAATGGATAAGAGGAACAGATGAGGCAGTGCAGTTCATGAGTACTGGGATTATGTTAAGAAAATTCCATGAATTAGATATCATTTTCTTGATTTAAGATTTTTTTGGGGGGGCATAGCAGTCTGATTTTTTTTCTCTGCTTACATCTATAACTTATTTCTATGACTAATTAACACCTCACCTAAGTTGAATGTTTTATACTTCTATTTATACTGAAATTTTTTATACATGTATGGAAATGTTTCATGGAGTTTGTAATCAGGCACAAATATTTTTGCCAGTATATTCAAAACCAGATTAAATTTCTCTATCAATGTGAACTCAGAGAAACATTTAAAAAAAACTGTTTATACATTTAATGTTCTCTCATTTTCCCCCAGGGCTTTGGTCAATATAAATGCATGTAGGAATACTGAAGAATATGTGATCATATATGCATGGGGAATTTATGGTGTGAGAACTCTCAACCAATAATTTATAATCTTTTTGACTTAATAAATACATCCTGACATAATCTGAGAATACTCTGAGTACTGAAGCATAGAGAGAGGAATTTTCTCCTTGGTACTTTATCCAGCTTGCCATACTTCCTAATTATACCCATGCCTACATAGACATAAACATACCAAAAGCAATGTTTTAAATCTATTTAATAAATTCAATGGGGCATTTTGCTGATCATGGTGGGGAAAACATGATGGAAACACATTGCTTGTTGGTTGTCTAAAAGGGAATATGAGATAAACACAAATAGTAATTTTTAATATTTCATAGACCTGTGACTGCATTAGTATAGGTATTCCCTCCACTGAGGCAAATCATAATTCCCTAGGTCTTAGTTAGCTAATGTTCCAGAGTTACAGTGGCTCCAAATCTCAGCACTCTGTAGTCTATATGGAGATGATTCTCAAAGAATTTAATTAAATTTATCCCGACAGATATTTCCTTGTTGCAGGTTTTTCTATCTTCTTCATAGCTGTCAATACTACTTCGGTACTTACTGTATAATGTTTCTTTCCTCCTATAACTGACTTGTTCTTCAGATAGATTGAAGCTGGGACAAATATTCCAGAGATTGGTGATAGTGGAAGAATATTCTAGACAGAGAGAAGCAGAATTTTTAAAGGCATAGAGGTAGGAAATTAAATATCTTATTTAGAAAAAAGGGATGGGGGAGGACTATGCAAGTACTAGAATGTTGGGTTAATGAAGAAACAAGAGTATCTAAGAGATAAGAACAGTGATCAGGGACAGATCATGAAGTATGTAGATTGCCAAACTAAGAAGGATGGATTTTTTTTTTTTTTTTAAGTAAGAGTTTTTTAAATTTTTATTTTTTTGAAAGCCAAGTGATATGATTAGTATCAGTAGATTTCTGTCAGATCACTTTGAAGGAAAAAGAGATTTGAAGCAGATATATATATATATATATATATATATATATATATATATATATATATATATATATATATATATATATATATTTATATATTTGAGTCTACTGAAGTATCCCAAAGAGAGAAAAGAAATAAAATCATGGAATACATGGAAAATTTCAGTATTCAAGATATTTAATTTAGAACATTGCAGGATGTTCTAACAATCACAGAAACATTGTCAAGACTTTGTAGAATGTAAACTCCTCAAGGGCTGAACAATTTTAATTTTAAAATGTATTCCTAGCACCTAGCACAGTGCTTTGAATATAAGATAGGATATTGGACAGGTATTGGACCTCTGTTTTGCTGAGTAGAAGGATTTCTAAGATGAGAAAAAAAAACAAAAACAAAAACCAAAAAAACCTCTTTATCAAAGTAGGCAAACACTTTTAATGAAAATTTTTGGTCTTAGAGAGTCATCCAGATTACTGAGAGAGTCAATGATCTTTCCCAGATCACATGTCCAGTATATGTAAGAGGTAGATTTTGAAGTCAGGCCTTCTTGGCTTGAATATACAATTACATTTTCCACATTGCAACTTTTCCCCTAACAGTTTTGATATATTATATCTCAGCATAAGAAATTAAATGGAAATTTGGTGGGAATTTTGTGGCATATGAAGTCCAAAAGGCAACCCAGAAAAGCTTTTGAAACTCAGAAATGCATAAAATGTATGTATAATATTTTTACTTACCTTTTAATGTTAGAAAATTTTCCTTATGAAACAAAATTTAGGAAAATGAAATATCCTATATATAGTCCAGTTGCTTGAGGCATATCTATGCTTTATAGAAACATTACCCTTTATAGAAATAAGTATAACTTTTAAACATCTTTTCTCACAAAGACTTTGGATGTAGGGACTGAATCTTTAAGAGACAGGTAATTGTCAGAGTTGAAAGACTGAGACACAGATAAAAATAGATTAAGATAATTTCTTTCCTAAAACTCTTGAAATCTCAATTGTCTTCTTTTGGAGAAAATGAAATGTATTTTGAGAAAATTTAATTTCTATTCAGTGGAGAAGATCTAAAGAGAATTATTGAATAATTTTGATTGCTTTATCTATGAAGATGAATGGTAAAACTATGATCCCAAGATCTTTGGTGAAATTCATCATTGTTGATGGTTATAAATGTCTTTGGTTATGATTTAGAAGTTGGGTAGGCTGGGCTATTCATGCACTAGTCAGAAAACCCACCAACTTGTATTCCTCTTTAATTGCTACTGACTCATTTCTGTATTAATTATTTACGTAGTTTTTAAGGAAATTAAGGAATTTGCTCTGATACTTTTTTGCAAATTGTAGAATACACAATTATTTAATTAATCAATTAGCTTTGATTTTCCATTTCAATTTATATGTAAACAAGAAAACTTTTCCCATAAGCTTTTATTCTTCTTCTTCCTCAAACTCTCCAGATCCACAAATTTAAATGGACATCACTACTGCAGGCTACATAATTTATTAATGGTGCCACAAAATTATCAGGAATTTAAATATTTCAACAATGTAGCAGATATAAGAAAGATCATGCCAGAGTTATACTTAACCATCAAACTGTATTTGTTAGCTTCTTCACAAACATTAGAACCACAGCCTCACTATTCAAACTCTTGGGATGACAGTCAAAAATTTTCAATTATTCTCTTCAAAATATCTTCTTCATAATATATTTTCTTTACAGGATAAAAGCAAAATTCTATTTTTATTAAAAATTCTCTCCAATCTCTCTTAGGTATTCAAGATATTTATTTTTACTCTATTGAATTGTAAAATCATGAAAACAGGAGCTATATCTTGTTTCATTTTTATATTTTTTCCCTAGAATTATACATGAACGTAATGAATATCCAAGAAATATTTAGACCATAGTCTCTACTAATCTGAAATATTGCTATATTAAAATCATTGTGCTTTTCCTAAAAAATATCCAAATTTTAAAAAATTAGGAAATATGTCATCCAAGTAGACAATTCTGTAATTAGAAGAACTAGATGCTCTTTTTTCTAATTCAATTTCCTGGCTAATAGAATTTTTTTTCCTTTGATGCCAAGATTCTTATAAATATTATTTTTGTTTCATAGCATGGAAAATGGGAATATTGATAAGGCACATGTATTGATGTGTATCTTCTTTTTCATAAGTTCAGTCACTTAGTTAATTTTTTACAATGAGATTTAACTGCTAACTTTCAAAATTGGATTCATTTGATTGCATTAAATAGTGACATCCTATTGCAAATGTTCTGGCATTATGAGAATGGCTTATCAATCTTAATTTACCTTTAACAAAGTTGTTTGTGTGGCAATACTTTTAGATTGTATGGGAAAGCAAGATTCTCCGCATAAAACACACTGGGAAATCTTGTCTTGTTATAAAATATATTTAAAATGTTTTCAGTGAAAGATTCATTTTTCCTATTTAAAAATGAACACTGTAAGCCCAGTACATTTTTGAAATATATCTATTTATTATAGTTGGTGATTATATTGATTTTCTTCACAAATTTCAGTCAAAATAATATGTATTCTTAAAATCATGTTCCCAAGTTCTGGCACTAGAGAATCCCAAATCTTCTTCCCAAATCTTCTTTTTATCTCCTTGACATGTGTCAGCTACAGCTATATTAAAACTACATTTTAATCTCTCAAGTTCAATTCTTTAAATGAATTTCTTCCTCCTTCATTCCTAGAGCTCCTATTGACTACAAAAGAAGCTTCTCATATACAAAAGAGATAAATGCTAGAGGAATTGAATCACTGAGGAGGAAGGATTGGGTCAAATAACTTTGAGAACCCTCCCTTTTCTACATTTTGAGATGTGAAATGTGAACCCAAATGAAAGAGTGAAAAAAGATTAGTTCTTATTATATTCTCTGTATGTTCCCATAGAAGAAGCAACTGTGCATTTAAAAAGTTCAAAAACTATCTGACTTTCTCCTCTCTCTCTCTCTCTCTCTCTCTCTCTCTCTCTCTCTCTCTCTCTCTCTCTCTCTCTCTCTCTCTCTCTCTCTCTCTCTCTTTTCCTCCCAGGTGTGTGTATATGTGTGTGAACACACATGTGCACACACACACACACACACACACACACACACAATGTTAGCAATCCAGACAGGTTTTTACAAGTACATTGTGAGAATTCAGCACAGCAATGAAGAATCCTCTACTTTCAGGAACAATACAATGTGCACTTCTTGAGTCCAAGGACAGTTTTTGACTTTTTTTTTTTTTTTGCTGAAGAAATTGGAGTTAAGTGACTTGCCCAAGGTCACACAGCTATGAAGTGTTACTTGTCTGAGGTCACATTTGAATTTAGGTCCTCCTGACTTCAGGGTTGGTGTTCTATCCACTGTGCCCCCTGTGGCTACCCTCAGTTTTTAACTCTATCTCCAGTGCTTTGCACAGTATTTGGCACAAGCCATATGCTTAATAAATGCTTCTTGACTACCTAACTTTTGGCCATTAGAGGGGAGTAGTAAAGAAAAAAACATATTATCAATTTTGTGTTAAGATCATTTTCTGTCAGGCACTCTGCTTGCCTCTCAAAACACGTAGCCTTTTCAGTCTCATAATATTAGTCAGGGCTTGACCTTTAAATTTGCAGCACATCAACCTCACAGAGAAACAAAGTCTTATTTTTAAGTTTTCTCTTTTTAAAAAATCCTTTGTGATTATCAGCCCCCAAGATTCAAGTAATTACTTCAGTTTGACTCATAGTGGAATTTTCCTACTTTATATAAAATAAACTCTATCTTCATATTATTTTGTCACAAAAAAACTATATGTACTTATATTTTTGAAATTATAGAGGATGTGGAGCAACTGTTGTCAGTTTACATGGAAGACAGAATAAGAATGGAATTCTGCTGAAGCATGACTGTATTGGTCTGAATATTAAGTTGGGTTTTCCCTCTCCCCAATCCTGGTTTATATAAAATGTGGAGAATGGTCTTTGTTCTGGGTTAGCTTTTGTTAGGACATGGCCCAAACAACAGAAGGAAAAATTACAGCTCTAATAAGGAATCTGCTGGGTAACTGAATTTTAATTGCTTGGAAAAGAATACTCCTGATTTATCATCTCATTTCAATAACTTGGTTTCAATAACACTTTTTAGCCTAATCTTTCCTTTTATTTATTAATATTCCTTCCTACTTGAAATTATTTTAATTTACTTTAGTTATTTGTCTACATGCCTATATTTTTCTCTATCCCCTCCCTCACTCCCTTCTCCCCAACCTTATGCTTCCTAAAGGAAAAAAGTTAACTCCTGGAGTTCTGATAGATATTATTTAATTTTTTAGCTGTGTTTTCTCAGATTTGATTCAGAACCTGACAAACAGAAGGCAGTTAATTAATATTTGTTAGATAGAATCTGTTGAAAATGTATTATGTGTAAAACATATGTTGGTACTAGGGACACAAAGACAAAAAAAATGAAAAAGAAAAAAAAGTAAACATCAAGTCCATGATCTCAGGAAGCTTACATTTGATTGGGAATGTAAATGTCAGCAGAAATAAAGGAAGAAAAGACACAATGGTAATGGGCTGAGTGGAGTGACAACCTTCAAGAAAAGTTTATGGTATAAAAAAACACCAAAGTTTACAACCTTGAAAGAAATTAAGGATTAAAAAATAAGAATGAGGCAGAACTTCATTCCACCTAGGAGTGACAGGCTACCCAAAGCCCAGATATAGAAAATTAAATTCTGAGTTGGGGGAAAACAATATATAATCTGAGACTGAGGCTGTATAATGAGTTTTGAACCAAATTTTGAATGGTGTTAAATGCCACATTTCAGAACTTGTGCTTTATCCCAAGGAAATAAGAACCAATAATAACTTCTGAGGCGTGGTGTCTGGTTAGCTCTGTGCTTTTTATAAGATTCTTTTTTTTCCAGCATGTGGATGATGTATTAGACTGCAGGAAGATTGGAAGTAGGGAGACCAATTAGGAGGTTTTGCAATAATATGAGGTGAGTGATGATGAGACTTGAACCAAAGTAGAGGCTTCATGACTGGGGAAAAAGAGATGGATAGGAAAAGTGTGGAGGCTGAATTGCCAGAAATGTCATAATATTGCAAAAGGGTGGTGAAGAAGAAAGAGTCAAGAATGGCATGGATGTTGTCAATATGGGTAACTGGAAGGATGTTGAGCATCTCAAGAGAAAGAGGAATGTTTGGATGGGGAGAAACTTGGGAGATGATGATAAATATAGTCTTGCAGATGTTGAGTGCTAGATGTCCAAATTCAGATATCCAAAAAGAAATTAGTTGGTAATCATAGAATTCAGGAAAGAAATTAAAATTAATTGCAGAATCATCTATGTAGAAATATTCATTGAACTCAGGAGCTGATGAAGTTACCAGAAGATAAACTAAAGAAAGGAGAGGGTTTATTATAAGAGTCTTGGGTGACATGAATGCTAATAGTTGAAAACAGATTATCCCTATTGTTTAAAACAGCTCTTGGCCATTCTATGTGCTTAATAATTAGTACTTGACTAGTGAGTCAGTGAAGGAGCCAGAGAAATAGTATCCAGAAGAGTAATATGAGGGTATAAATAGATTAATATCACTCTTTTTCCTATCCCCGACAATACATATATCATCTGGTGGGTTCAGTCAGTCCCTTTCCCCATAAAAACTTATATACCAAAGTTACTAATGCAACCCAATGCCAACTGCCTAAAGGTTTGATTTTGTATCACTCTGGTCTTGGCTCACCAAGATCTTACAAATGACAGAAGACAAGATGATAATAATAATAATTTGCAACACCCTTCCAATTTTAAAATAGGTTGGAGACATTTGCTGAAGTGATCAATGATAAGTTGTATATCTACTTGGAATCTTGATCATGATGGTTATTGGATTCTGACAATCTGCTTTTTTTTTTAAAGAAACACACATTTACATTTAATAACTTTTTGTTGACATTGCAAAAAGCCAATATTTTTTCATCCTCTAAATTTGTGGACCTCTAAAATACCATCAGCAGAGATGATTGAATATGAAAATTAAGGTTTCTAACAGTTTTTCCTTATTGTCTTATTCCCAATTCAGATTATCTTTGAACTTGCAAATGATATATCTTTAGGGAAAAATTTAGGCAGAAGTGTCATCTTCTATGAGACTTGAACCCTGTGTCCCTGAGGAAGGAGCTACTGGTAACTGATGAAGATGTCAAACCGTGTTACAGGAATATCAACAGCTGCATATTTATCACTGTGCCATGGGCTCCTCTCAGACTGAGAGATTTTTACTATTTATTCACAGCAAAGGCATTTAATTAATGACTAGGCCTAATAGGGCTGTCTTCTTATTTGCAGGGATGCTGGTATGGCTTAGCTCATCTGATATGCAAACAAACCATCCTAGCTGATGCTTTAATTAATAATTTTGAGCTAGGTCTACAGAATGACGGCATTATCATGGGGCTTTTTGGCGATTTACATCATCTCCTTGGCCATGTCCTCATGTCCTTTGCATACAAATCAGCTGCTAGCCCAGCAAATCTTTCATCTTAAAATGCTTGTTGACTACCGGGATGCCCTTATCTTGCACATCACTTAATAGAGACAAATGCTTGCTTTGGGGAGGTCTTTCATGGACTCATTGACTTTCAGAAGCACAGAAAAATCATAGAAAAGAAAAGAAACCAACAGCAGTGATGCTATTAATAGTATTTTATATATTGAATCATTTTCGTCTCCTTCTTATTTATGAGTTAAATGCATATGTTTCTGAACTAGTTTCAAAAATGAGACATAGAGGGCAATGTAGAGGTGAAATTTCCTGGCAGAATATGGTGCAGAATGTTTGGGAAGCTTACTATAAAGCAGTAATATCATTAAAGAGATTATACTGTTTGATTCACCATGTATAAGATAACATGTCTTCAAATGTATTTATATAACATCTGGGATATGTTTATAGATTTCACAAATAAAAGATTTGTTTTATTGATATTGTATCGATCTGCTTGCATTGGAAAATAAGATATTGTGAAAAAAAGTGAAAATCACAGTATGTAGCCAGAATTAACTTTTAATTCAATTTAATTAAATAAACATTTATTGAGCATCTATTATGTGCAAGATATAGTCCTAAAACATGAGCGCCACATAAAGCATAAAAATTGTATAACTCTCATCTCATGGAGAGTTTACACTCTAGAATTGGAGAAGAGAAATATTTACAACAAAAATAATGTAATTACACAATAATAAATATTAGATGAACAGAAAACCGCTTAAGATAATCAGTCCTAGTTGTCTTTTTAAATTAAGTTAAAATTTTAATATATAGGCAGGGGTCATTAACTTTACATTTTGCATTATGGATTCCTTTGTCAATGGAACCTTCAGACCTCTTCTCAGGATGATGCTTTTAAATATATAAAATGAAACGTACTATTACAAAGAAAAACTATGGTTTTGAAATATAGGTATTAATATGTTAAAATTGCTTATTCTTTCAATACACCCACTGGGTAACCAGGGACTTCAGGTTAAGGAAAAACAATTGAGGATATCGTGGAAAACTGGGATAATACAGGATAGAAAAATTGATGGATATGAGGAAGCCAGTGTTTGAATTTCTATTCTGATACATATTTCCTTAGAAATGTGGATGAATTTATATATATATATATATATATATATATATATATACATATATATATATATATATATATATATAGTTATCAGTTCATTATAAAATAAGGGGTCTAGTCTGATCCTTTAAGTCTCTTTCAGCTTTAAATCCTATAATTCCTTTTATAGTAAGTTCATGACACTCATAATAATTCTGTTTATTATATATGACAGGTATTAACACTTAGGACAGTTTACAGTAATTAAGCCTTTCTATCTAATTTCTATATAAATCTGTATTTGTATGTTATGATAAGGTTAAATTAACTTTTTTTTTTGTTTTGTTTTTTTCCTGAGGCTGAGGTTAAGTGATTTGCCCAGGGTCACACAGCTAGGAAGTGTTAAGTGTCTGAGACCAGATTTGAATTCAAGGCTGGTGCTCTCTCCACTGTGCCACCTAGCTGCCCCTATGATAAGGTTATAAATTAACTAATGCATCTATTCTTGATATTATCAAATTATTTAGTTCTATAAAATTCAATATCCTTTTTCTGGAATAAGAATTATCACATAATGATCAGTTAGTTTTTACCTGGATACAGGAAAACCCAAATTCAAACCCTGGATATAGCACTTAGTAGCTATATGGCAATGGGAAAATGCAGGAACCACATTGGGAAATTAGATGTCTAAAAAAAATTACCTGCAGTGCTCATGCCACATCTAGTCTCTTTTTCCCCTCTGCATCCAGTGTCTCTTTATGAATTGCCTTCTCCTATTAGAATGTAATCAACAAGATGGAGGACTAAGCATTTTCGCTAATCTTCACGACATTTAAAACCTTTCCAAGGCAGAAATTATGTACCAAGGATAAAGTGATGTCAGCTCTCTCTGTGTTCTAAGATTGGTGTTAAAACTCAAATAGAAATGTGACCTCTATTCTATACTTAAAGATACTTGTGAACTTCATGCTGACAAGGTTTTAAAAATGTAATGTTATTTAGGTATTAATGTATTTTTATTTATTTTGTTGAATATTTGCCAATTATATTTTAATTTTGTTTGGAGGGCACTAAAGCATGCACTGCATGCAGCTCGTGGAATGAGATTAACATCTTTGGTCTAAGACATCTGGAACCCAAAGGAAGGTTTAAAAAGTGAACTGATGCTTATACTAAGTTCATTTAGCACCTGTTTCCCCACTTCTCACATTGCTGCCAGCAGCAAGACTGCTGAATCAAAAGCCCAACCCAACATAGAATTGCAACTGAACCTAACTCCATACTCTACTGTCCCCTCTCTTTTTTCCAGGATTGTGGAGTTCTGGATGTTAAACTAAGGAATTTTGCTGTGGATATAAAAGACAGGCAGTATCATAGCAGCAGGGGTTTGTGTTACAAAAGATCTATACAAGAAAGAACAGGAACAGAGAGAAAGAGCTTGTTTTTGAACTTGAACTAGAGCTTAACCCCACTTCCCATTGTGCCTTCTGCTTAAAACTTTCAAGACCTAAATTATAGGGATCAGCATTATAGCATTAGTGGAAAAGAAACCTAAAATTCCAGTGAAGTCAGAGAGCTTAAAAACAGAGGGAGGTGGACAGGACACTGTTTTGGAGGAGGTTATAAAGCATTCCACTGTCTGAAGGAATAAGTTCAACATCTAGCTAGATTCACTTTTGTTCTCCCCAAGTCAGTTGTTACACAGTCCTAGATTACTGAACCATAAAATTTTCAGGGTGAGGAGAGTCTGAGATTGTGGGTATACTCTAAATTAGATTCTCATCTGGTGAACAGTCAATAAGTAATATGTGAAAATAAGAGGGAAAATTTTGAAATTACCAAAGATTTTAGGAGGTGAAAACTCAAAGTCTTTGAACATAAGAAGAAAAACCAAACAGGAAAATATTAGCAGCAGAAGAAAATATGGTTTCTAGATCTATATAAATAACAGAAAAAAAATCCATCAATTGATCAGATTGCTAGGTTGGGGATACAACCTGGACTCTGTGCTAAGTGAAAAATGACATGAAATGATGATGGGCTATTGTTTGGTGATTCAATAAAGAAAAGTGATTCATAGGGACATAATTTATAGCCTGCATGGTAAAATAGTGGGCAAAATAGAAAAATTTCAATCTATAATGGCAAGTCTCAACAAAGAAATAAGAGAAAACAAAACCACTATATTAGAAATGCAAATATATAAAATTGAAGTGAAAACTAAAAAAAGAGAAGCAAAAAAACCCAACCCAAAAATGTTAAAAGAGCAAATGTTTACTATTCAAGCAAAACATGCTTATCTTGATGATGGGATATGTAGAAAATAACTAATGATCAGTTCTTTCAGAAGAACATGATAATATCCAAAATAATATAAGAGAACATTCAGGGATTGTTTCAACACAGAAAATAAAATACCAATTGAAAGAATTAATGAATTGCCTACAGAAAAAATGGCTGCAAACTCCAAGAAACAGTAGTTAAATTTAATGATTCAATTTAAAATCAAATTTGGCAAGTGATCAGAAGAAAAATCTTCAAATACAAAGAAAAACACAAGCACATAACATAAGATTATTCTTCACCTACCAGAAAACAACTGAATGAATGGGAGAATTTATTTCAAAGAGCAATAGAGCTCAGGCTATATTCTATGGTATTGTACCCTGCATAGACAAGCTTAAGTGTAAATAAAAAAGAAAAGCTGTACATAATAACAAAGAACTGACCAATTTGCTGGAGAATTTAGAAATAAAACACAAAGCATCATCTAAATGGGACTGCAAAAGTATATGTTCATTTTTATGTATTGGGGGCACAGAGATATTGAAAATAAATGTAAAAAGGCTGAGTTACTATATCATTTTGAAATCATAACAATATAAATAATCATTGCTTCAGGGATTCCTCCCCCATCTCAAAAAAAGAACACAGACCCAAATGGAAACTGACTAATGAAACCTTTAATAATGAGTGGGTCAAAGACAAATCATGGCAATAATAAGTAATTATTTGAAAGAAAATATTAATAATAAATCTACATATTACAATTTTTGGGACTCAACTGAAGTAGTTCTTAAGGAAAAGTAATATTGCTGTAATTATACATACAAAATAGACCACTGAATTTATTATGCATCCTTAAAGTTATAAACCCAACAAGTCAACAAATCTAAAATGAGCAAAAAAATGTTGAAAGTTAGAGGAGAATAGATAAATTAGAAATACAAAAACATGGTATTACAAAATACAAGAAGCTTGTACTTTGAGGAAACTTTAAAAATTGATAAACATTTAGCTAATCTGATAATGAAGAGGGAAGAAAATCAGATCAATAAAATTGCATATAGCAAGGTGAAATCACAATAAATCAAGAAGAAATAAAAGAAATGACCAGAAATTTTATAAAGTTACATGCTAACAAAATTGAAAACAAAAAAGGAGTACCCTAAAACATATTTTACCCAAATTATCAAAAGACTGGAAATAATTCTTATATAGCAAGTCAATAAAGGAATTAATTCCGGTTATAATTTAGTTCCTAAAATTTCTGATGGATTTGCAGAATTTCATCAAATTAAAAAAAATAGAACTTTTAATTCACAAATTATTCTCAAAACTTGAAAAAAAATAACCTTACCAGAATTATTTTGTGAATCAAATTTAGTGATAACAGTGAAAGATAAAATAATGACCTGTAAGTCATTAATCATAATGATTGTTGAATAAAAAAAATAAAGAAATTTCTATCAGACTACAATGACACATTCAAGAAATCATTCATTATGACTAAGTTCGAATTATAAGATGTATTTAAGGATAGTTTTATATTAGGAAAACAATATCATTAATCATATAGAAAATATATTCAAAATCATATGATCATCTCAATAGATACAAGAAAAGCTTTTTTTCAAAGTACAACACTTTTTTTAAGATCACCACACTAAATGGACTTTTAAAATATCAAAAGATGCATCTATCTAAAACCAAAAACAAATCTCATAGATGGGGGCATACACTACAAGCATTTCCAATAAATAAAGGAGTGAAGTAAAGATGCTCACTCTTCCTAAAAGATCTTGAATAGCAAGGGAAAAGGATGAAAGGAAGTAGAGATCAAGGAAGAATAATACTTCTAGACCTGAAAATATTTTACAAAGAAGCAATCAACAAAACTATTTGGTATTGATTAAACAAAAGAGAGATGGATTAATGGAACAGACTAGACAAGGAAGAATCAAAAATAATATAATTCACTAGCCCAGTGTTTGTTAGGTAAAAAACATAAATTATTTAGAAAAAAATTCTTTATTTGAAAAAAAAAAGACTACATGGAAAACAACAAGTTGGCAGTAATTAGGTTTAGACTAATACATTCAACCATATTCCACTATATACTCTAAGTGGATGTGCAACCTCAATATTCAAAATCATAACACACACACATACACACACACAAAAATAGCAGATCATATACCTCCTCACTACTAAGGAATAGAAAATATATTCTTAACCAACTAGAAAGAGAGGTAATTACAAAAGATGAAATAGATAACATTTATTATATTCAAGTGAAAAGCTTCTGTAGAGACAAAATTAATGCAATTAGGATAAAAAAGGAAGAGGTCAGGGAATTTTTTTTTATCAAATTTCTCTTTTAATAGTTGAAGAACTAAGATATAACATAAGGTTGGGGGATCTAGGTGGCACAGTGGATTGAGCTGGACCTGGAGTCAGGAAAATTCATCTTTCTGAGTTTAAATCTGACCTCAGATATTTCTTAGCTGTGTGACCTTGGGCAAGTTACTTAACCCAGTTTGCCTCAGTTTCCTCATCTGTAAAATGAACTAGAAAAGGAAGTGAAAAACTATTCCAGTATCTTTACCAAAAAAACCCAAAAACAAACCCAAATTGGGTAATGAAATGTTGGCATGACTGAAACAATTGAATAATCCCAAAAATATATATATGCATGTATATCAGCACTTTTTGTGATAGCAAAGAATTGAAAACAAATGAATGCCCATCAGTTAGAGAATAGATAAACATATGTGGTCATGAATGTTATGATATATTACTTTGTTATATGAAATTAAATATGTAACAAATGCAGAGAAGCAGGAAAAGTTCTATACAGATTGATATAGAGAGATGATGGATAAAGAGAAGATATAAATGAAACCTTTTTAAAAAAAAAGAATGTAAGGTGTTAGAGAAAAGGAATGTTTTGCTTACTTGTATGTATTTATTCAGTATTTAGGAAACATAAAAGATATTTAATAAATTCTCTATTTCAGTTGTTCTCTATTTCTCTCCTTTACCCCCAACTTTCTCCAGCTCTGAGGAATATCTTAGGGTGCTTATTAATCAATGGTTATAAATTTTCCTTAACTTTTTTTTTATAAATGTTATCTGACAGGTTTTTAGAAATTTCCCCTACTTATGTTGCTACAATCCATTAAAAACTCAGAACCTATAAATACTGTATTAAACTGCTTTTAAAATTTAGGGAAATAAGGATGATGGTATGTCGAACTATTAGCGACGTTAAAGGCTTACAGTAACTAGAATACTTTCAATAACCTCAAGAATTATTGAAAACTACTATAAATTTTATCTCTGCAAGTAATTTCTTCTATTATTCTTTGTAGATTATATGATACTTTCAAGCACACCCTTATCACTATTCTTGAAGTCATTCCCTGAAGAAAATAAACTTCTCTTTAAAAATAGGGACTATGCTTCCTTTGAAATTTTAAATCCAGGGCTAGTTTAAAGGAGTGAATACCATGTATTTCTGAATCATTTGCATCTAAACCAGACATATGTTTTTACCTATTTGACATTCAAAAGCTTATTCCTTGCTAGAATAACACAGAAGTTGTATTTGGTAAACAGTAGCAAAATTTCATCCCCTAAGTTTAGAGATCATTTCAAAGGTGAAATGTATAAGGTATAATTTAATTCATTGTATTGTAGATATCTCCACTGGCTCATTCTTCCCTCCTCCAAAATTTTTTTCATTCCTAGTTTTGGAATAAGAAACAAAATCATCATGTTTAGCATGACAGCAACTACAACAAGCATTATTAATAAATCATAAATGAGATGAATTTTATGACATGATTGTTATAAAGTTTATCTCTACATATATTTTTCCTTATGAATTTTTATTTCTTTTGAACAATAAGCAGGATTCAAGGAAAAGTAAGTAAGGGAAGTAAAAGGCTTGCTTAATTAGGGAAGATAAAAATATTACTTAGTTCAATTTAAAGACATCTTAAAAATAGAACTATTCCAAAGTAGAATGTTGTTCCTGGAAAGGACCTGAGATTCTCCCTATTTTTAAGTGAAGATGAAAGGATCTTTACGTGCTGACAAGCTATTGGGACTTTTTTGATTAAAGATAAGAATAATTCACTCCTTAGGTTCTTTCTAAAACTCTGATCATTTATCTTTTGTATTCTCATTTCTGTGGACTTTCATAAGAACTTACATTAAAAATATATCCTTTCGATTCAGGACAATTTGGTTTAAATGGTATAATACTGGATAAATAGATTCATAAGTCCTTTCAATAATGAAATATGTTTTACCCCTCTAATAGAGGGTCTTTATTTAGGTATAAAAATAAGAATGAATTCCCATTCAGCTAATTAAATGCTTAGATTCTATCAGATTAAGGAAATCACTATTTTTATCTTTACAATTTATTTTAAAATCATTTTCATTGCAAAATGTCTCTCTCCCTACAATTTACATATGTGGGTTTGTGTTTGCATGGATATGTGTATGTATATTATATATATGTATATATGTGACTAAAATAAATTGAAAAAGTAGTTCAATGAGACAAACTAAAACCTCAAGTGTCTGATAGCATACACTATTCTCTACTCATTGAATCCTATTTTGGCAGGAATAAAGATTCATATCTTCACTTGTTAATTTTTTAAAAATTCAGCCATCACAAATTCAACTATCATTTCTACAACTGAGGAGTTGAGTTCAAGAGTAGTTAAGTAATTTGCCTAAGATCACACAGTAAAAAATGTCAGGATTAGAATTCAGCTCTTAATCCAACCATTCTGGAGAGCAATCTGGAATTATGCCCAAAAAGTTGTCAAAATGTGCATACCCTTTGACCTAGCAGTGCTACTACTGGACTTATATCCCAAGGAAATACTAAAGAAGAGAAAGGGACCTGTATGTGCCAAAATGTTTGTGGCAGCCCTTTTTGTAGTGGCTAGAAACTGGAAAATGAATGGATGTCCATCAATTGGAGAATGGTTGGGTAAATTATGGTATATGAAGGTTATGGAACATTATTGTTCTGTAAGAAATGACCAACAGGAGGAATACAGAGAGGCCTGGAGAGACTTACATCAACTGATGCTAAGTGAAACGAGCAGAACCAGAAGATCATTATACAATTAAACAATGATACTATATGAAGATGTATTCTGATGGAAGTGGATATCTTCAATATAGCGAAGAACTAATCCAATTCCAATTGATCAATTATAGACAGAATCAGCTACACCAGAAAAGGAACACTGGGAAATGAGTGTAAACTGTGAACATTTTTTTTTGTTTTTTCTTCCCAGATTATTTTTACCTTCCGAATCCAATTCTTCCTTTGCAACAACAACAACAACAAAATTCGGTTCTGCACATATATATTTTACCTAGGATATACTATAACATATTTAATATGTATGGGAATGCCTGCCATCTAGGGGAGGGGGTGGAGGGAAGGAGGGGAAAATTTGTAACAGAAGGGAGTACAAGGGATAATGTTGTAAAAAAAATACCTATGCATATGTACTGTCAAAAATGTTATAATTATAAAATTAATAAAAAAAGTAAAAAAAATAATTCAGATCTTAGTTATAATCCACATTTGTTTTTCCATTTCACCATGCTCTTGATATATAAAGCCTATAAATATTTCTTTAGACAAAATTATATAATCACATGTTTTTCTTTTTTTTTTCCAGTTATGCCATTTTACAATATAACTTTACTGCAGAACTAACTTACATGTTATAAAAAAAACAGGCCACTGCTGAACATAGTTGGGATTTCATCCCCAACACCCACAGCTCTCTTAGAACTAGGAAAGACTCCCCAGGCCATGAGCTCAGTCTGTACCTGAAAAATGGGACCCCTCTTCAATGTCCTTCATATAAAGATTTCTAAAGACAGAAGGTTCACTAATGGCCAATTCAAGGAGAGAGGTTGGAATTCCCAGAGCTCTACTCTTACCCCTCCTCCACTTCCCCACCCAGGATTCCTTAGCTTCTTTAGCCTAGGGATGTCTACACCTTGGCTCAGAAGCAAGAAAGCAACACCCAGGACACTTCCCCCAGTTCCTGCTGACTCCCCCTAACGTGCCAAACTCATGAACACTGGCAATCCAGAGAAAGCCCCATGTACAAATTTTTAAAAGGATGTAGGTTGATGTATGCTCTGATGAATAATCCCTAAAATAAACAAGAAAAAAAGCAACTATGAGATCAATCAAGTACTGGAAATATTTTCTTGATATATGCAAGTCAAGTTAAACATTTATTACCTACTATGTGTCAGATACTGTGGTAAGCTCTCGAGGTTTATAAAGAAAGGCAAAAACAATCCTTACCCTTAATATACTAATAATTTAATAGGGGAGACAATTTGCCATCAACTATGTGCAAAGAAGATAGATATAGGATGAAAGGGGTGAGTTTCAGAAGGAGAACTAGACTTAAGGAATATCAGAAATGGCTACTTACAGTAGGTGAAATTTTAGCAAGAATTCATAGAGTGAGGAGATGGATGTTGGAAGAACATCAAAGAGACCAGTATTACTTGATCATAGGAAAACAACAAATAAAGTGTGAGGAACAAGAAATGTAGGAAGTGACCAGGTTATGAAGAGCTATCAAAACAAGAGAATCTTGTAAATATTCCTGAAGGTAACAGAGAGCACTGGAGTTTATAGAATGGAGAGGTGATAGTGATTTGGTCTAACCTTTATTTTAGGAAGATCACTTTGCAAGATCAGTTGAGGATGGATTAGAGTCAAGAGTTGAGGCAGGAAGATGAGTCAGATGGTTATTTCACTGGTCCAGGTGTGAGGTTATGAGGGTTCCAATATGGGCTCAGTGTCACAGGAGAGAAGTTATATACAAGAAATACAAAACTGCCTAGCAAATAAAAAGAATTTAAAAACATGTGGCTCAAAGGTTTTCATCTAAGAAATAACATTGACACTCACAAGGTTTTTCTTTCTGTGAAGACAGCTGTGGTAGGAAAAGCATTTAAAACTTTAGAGTGACATCCATATTGGAGTTATCATTACTATCATCATCAAAATAATTATTCATCATCATCAATATCATCATCATCATCATCATCATCATCATCATCATCATCAAGGCAGAACACATCAACCTAAAGATAAGTTAGAAAGCAAGACTTTTCAAAAATACCTAAAGGATCTTGAAAAAAATGACTATTTCTTTACTAGTCAATAAATGTCT
Source organism: Sminthopsis crassicaudata (assembly GCF_048593235.1). Lineage (NCBI taxonomy): Eukaryota > Metazoa > Chordata > Mammalia > Dasyuromorphia > Dasyuridae > Sminthopsis > Sminthopsis crassicaudata. The sequence goes on along the minus strand of NC_133620.1, from coordinate 127,203,817 downwards.
TATTTCTTATTTCTCTAATCTTTTCTTGAAACTCTAAAACATTACAAAAATTATTTAAATAGATGAGAGCAGTGTTGTAATGGATAGAGTATTGTCCTTGGAGTCAAGGAGACCTTGATTCTAGTCTCACTAGAATATTAGCTGTGTCACTATCATTCTGACTGGTCACTTATCTTCTCAGTCTTATAGTCAACAAAGCTAATGCTAAAACTATAGTTTTTTGAGAAGATGCCAGCCTGCCTTCCTATAAATAATTTTCTCTCTCACAAATTGTCTCTAGCAAAGCAATCCTAGATCCAGATTTTAACCCAATGTAAATATGTAGCAAATGAGGGACATATGCCATGATGGATAGAATGAAGACTTTGATTCTTATTGTACACATATCAGCTTTGAAACCATAAGAAAATTAATCAATCTATCAGAGTACTCAGAAAACACTCTAACATTTTGTACAACAGTGGCCCATCTGCAATGGTGGAGAAAGTTTCTATAATGAGAATTGTAGATAAAATCAGGGATCTGGATCAAAACTAAGCAACTCCCCTCCATATATATATGGGAATTGTAAATGAAAAGACAAATGATTAAAAAAAAAGCAAAGATAGAGTCCCTCAATAACTTTCAATTCTTTGCAGACCTAGTAAACACTATATTGCTGTGTTAATAGGCAGGCTATTTAACTGGAATCAGCTTTTGAATGTTTCTGTTCTGTGAGATTAATAAATTCTGTAACAGGAAGCTACATTTTAGAATAATGCATTAAGTGATGAACAAAGTATTTTTGAGACAGGTAGTAAATGTTAAATGAGTGCAAGAGAACTCACTGTCTAAGCCTTAGTTGTGTCTATGCCATTGATATAATAAATTTGGCAATAATTCTGAATGTCAGAAGGCCTTGAATCAATGATCATAAAAAACAAGTTTCCTTTTTAGTGTCTTTGCAAATCTAGGGCAGAAGGCTGAAGACTATATATGAACATAACATTTCTCATTTTTACTTTGAGCAAAGGATATTTGGTAACCCTCTTTCCCACAAACTAAGCTGTCACTCTTTACCTTGTGATGAAGCCTCCCCTTTACCTTGTGAAATTTATCCCATGGTTCCTAGGTCTCTGGGTCTTATCCAGGCTAGATGAGCAGGCACAACAATAGTTTGTATGATTTGTGGTGGATTGTAAAGAAATGCAAGAACTTTAGGAATCTTTTCCTAGCTAGAAAATAGAACATTTTCCATCTTTTGTTACTCAAGATGGAATAGCAACAAAAACTCTATTTATAGCAACAGGTGCTTTTTCTTTCTTTTGGTGCTATTTTAAAAATATATAAACACTTCTCCAAATGTATAATTTTTGCAAAAGCTTGCCGCGAATATTCATAAAAGGGGAAATTGTAGTTTGAGTGCAGTTTAGAAAACTATGAAATTGTTCAAGGCAAATTGTACTGAAGAAAAGAAAAAGAGATATATACGTGCATATATACAATGCATATATCTATAGATATCTATATATTTATCTACAAATATCTATATATACCTAGCATCTATCCATCTTAGATGGATGAGTGTTAGGTGATTGGCTTTCTAGGAGACTAAAATTGGAAGTAATTTTCTTAGGGAAAGAAAAGCTTAAATTAAAATGAGTGTGGAGTGATATAACATATAACTGTATAAAAGCTAGACCTTTTTAACTCTCCCCCGTATGGCTCATTTCCTTACTAGCGGGGATAAATGTGTTATCCCACTGTAACTCATTATGTTCCCTACCTCCCTTTGTTCCTCTGTATTATAACAGTCATTAGTTAGTTCAGTGGCAGATTGTTCAGTACTGAAACACAGCCACAGAGGGGTTTTCAAATTGCCCCATGGAAACTCTGGATATTCTGTAAGGAAATGGAAGAAATGGTGCATAGGGAGTCTAACTATAGAAAGAGCTTGTAAGGAATTGAATCAAGAACAAAAGGAGATGAACATTGCAGGAAAGGAAGGGGGGAAAGGTTCCTTTTTCAGCAAATAAATCACATTGCAGTATTTTTTTGCTGGCCAGGGATTCTTTCCATTGACAGTCGTTAGGGGAAAAATGCCTTCAGCACTAAAGCCAGAGGACATAAAGAGAAAATATCATAAGTTGGCAATAATAATGTCTAATTAAATTTACTTTGATTTGCCTTAGGGCTGCATTATGGCTGATATGACAGAAAGCTCTAGTTTCATGTCCAGATATTTGATGAGTTTCTTGGGGTAATAGCTCTTTCAGAAGAAAATAAAAGTCTCAATCTGAATCTGCAAATATTCTTTTATTTATGTATGAGTGAATTTCACTAATAGCATATAAGCTTCTTGAGGTCAGGATCTATTTCATTGCCTTTGTTCATCCCATGCACATAAAATAAAACTTCATGTAAGTGCTTAATATATACTTTTTTGCAGGCAATTTGGGTTATATAACTTGTTCAGGGTCACAAAGATAGTAAGTGTTTGAGATCAGATTTGAATTCAGGTCCTCTTAACTCAGGATTGGTGCTCTATTCACTGGGTCACTTGGCTATCCCTTAATAAATGCTTCTTGAGTTAAATAGAATTGGTCAAATGGAATACAAAATGTCAGCTTTGCTGAAGTGAGTTGTTCATCTCTGAAAAGTTTTCATGGCAACCTAGTAAAGTTCAATAATTTGGATTTTAATTCTGCTTGGAAAAAATAGTGGTGCTTAATAGAACTAGTTTTCAGTTTCAATTCTCAGAGACAGCTCATGATGCAGGAGTTGGAATGCTGAATTCAGGAGAATCTGAGTTCAAATTTGGCCTCAGACACTTGCTATCTGTACCCTGGCCAAGCCACACAATCTCTTTTTGCCTCGGTTATTTCAAGTATAAAAAGAGTAATAATACCAATCTTGAAGAATACAAGAGGATCAAATGAGATCATGCTTATAAAAATCACTTAGCATCATTTCTGGCCTATATTAAGTGCAATATAAGTGCTTATTCCTTCCTTTTTCTGTTTCTTCCAATAATTCCAAATCCCAAAGGTATTTTTAAAATTTGAAAACACTCTAAGAAATTAAGTGGTCTTTGCATTTTCTTATATTTAAATTTAATAATGAAGCATGATAACAGTGCACAAAAAACATATAAAGATAAAGAAGTAGGAAACATGATTACCTCTACTTGTTTTCATTCAATCTTCATACCAATGTTGTTATAGAAATCTGTCAGTATTCTCAGTCTCTCTTTGAAGACACTGATGAATCCAGAGAGAAAAGGACTCTAGTACAAGGTTTTTGGTGCATAAATATTATTTATTCAGTAAAAAGCTAGAGGAGAAGAGCAGTCAATATGGAACTCAGCAGGAGAGCAGATGGAATTGTTCAAGACTGAGTAATATAACTCAATCAGCCAATAATATTACATTTTTTTTCTTTTAGTCTTAGAAACACCCTGGAGTTTTTCAAATGTTAATATTTTAAAAAACCCACAAATAAGATTGTTAAAATAAGTTCACTGGATTCTACTTTAATATAACCTTATCTGGGCAGAGATTTTCCCATCAGGTTCCTATATATAATTATTAGCGTCTGTTATGTATTTTTACTGTATCTATCATTTTAAAACTGCATAAAGCAATTGAATTTCATACCTGAGTAGCATAAGTCACATGAACATATCTACTTGGTACCCATGTAATGAAACATTACTTCTCTGCATGTGGGGTTGGCGATGGATGATGAAATGTTAATCCCTTCCAATCTACTTAAAGCAAACTTGTGATATATTTTGAGCATCAATCTGTCTGCTTATGTGTTTCCATGCTGCTTATCTCCTTAATACTTTGGTGCTTAAAATAGGGTATTAGGCTAGAATAGATGATAAAAGGAGTGGGTATTATAGCATGCTTTCTATTCTTAGGGCTGAGAAAAAATTTGGGCTCCTATAGACTTTGGACACCAACAGTTGTAATTTTCTCACTGTCTCGTTTGCTTTAAAAGGATGGGTAAAGTGTGCCAAAAGAGATCTTCAGATATTTCAATTAAACTTTGCTGGCATTGTCTGTTCTGACATCGGGAATTTCTTGTTGAATACCTAATTAGGAAACTGTAGCCTTGAATGAAATTTTTTCTTATTACCTAATTTGTCCCATTTTGCTAGACCCCAAATTCTTTTAAATTTATTCTTTAGTTCTTGTTTTCTAAAAACATCACTCAGTAGAACCTTCCATGTGGAAGGAAAGTAATAGCTATAGATACACATATCTTAACCTTTTTTATCTCTCATAGTGCTTGATTCATAGACATTTAAATTCTTATTTAAGGAGTTGCAAGGCAATTTAAAAAGTAAATTTAAAGAAAACTCTTAATAACAGGTGTTCAATGGACCTTTGATCTAGCTAGCACCTAATTACTTAAGCATCTAATTACTTAAAGATATTTTAGAGATGATATATTTATATGTGGGAATAATTAAAATGCATTATTCTTTTGAATGAACTGTTATCATTTCTTATTTTTAGATAAAGGAATTTAGACATAGGGTAGCTCAGTGATTTGGCCACCATTATGGTTTCAGAATTTCATAGAAGTGGTGTGTAAGGAGTCATGGAGGTAACACATGAAGGAATAAAATAAGGAAGTTCATCATATACAACGAAAGAAATATCCAGAGATGTGCTCAACACATGGTGTGGACCCCCAGGGCAAATTTAGGGGGAAAAATGTGGTCAAGAGTCCTATAGGATGGACCACTTGCATGGATTGGGGCAAGGCCTATTTTATTTTTGTCTTTTCCCCCACCTCCAGCACCTGGCACAATACCTGATACATTGTAAGCACTTAATAAATGCTTTTAAATTGAATTATTTTGATGGATTATCCCCTCAAGTTAACACAAATCTAGTGGGAACTGAAATAGTTTTGGAACTGGAAATAAAATATTAGGGTTGGAAAAAAATCTTGCAACTTCTATAGCTTAGGGGAAAATAACAGTCAACGTTGCATGGATATCTTTTTCACCTGGATGATTACTCTCACAATAATCTTCAGGCTAAATGTTATGGATCCATCTGAAGAAGAGCTAACTTACATTAATCTGCCAAAGCTTCCCTAATTAATACAGTTCTTAAATTCTATTTCAGTTTTAACATTTAGTGATGGAATGAAGGAATTATTTTTTTCCTCATTTTGCTGAATTTGTAATACATGGAGGAGTTCTGCAGAAGATTTGGCAGAGATGTTTCCAGGAAGTCTGACTGGATGCATTTGAAAGCAGTTTTGTAAGTTTATCAACAAACAGACAGATGTTTTCTCTTTGGTTTCCTATTTGTTAAGTACTTGCATTTAATTCTGGAATCACAAATGTATATCAAAAATGATTAGAAAGGATTATACAAAGCATACGCTAACTTGTCTCCTAATAAACTTAGAACACTGTATTGGAGTTAGGTGAATGAATGAAAAGATTAGGTTCTACTTTCAGTTCTTTATTTTTTTTTGGCACAGGAAAAGAAAAGAAGGACCAGACTTATTAGCAGACAGAGAAGCTAAGATAAAGATGATGAAAAAATAAACATGTAAGACAAGGCAAAAAGGTGGTATGGAGGAAGACAACTTTGGAGTCAAGAAGACCTGGACTCAAGTCCCAACTCAAATGCATACTGGTCATGTAACCCTGGGGGAATCACTGGACCTCTCAAGAACCTAGTCACTTCTCTATATAACACTGTTTACAGATTACAGATGCTAATCATTTGTCATATAGGAGAATTTTCTTACTAGGAGTTCCTTATACCAATAAAATCACAGATAAGTTTAGATATACATCCAAAATGCAATCTCCCTCTCCCCATCTTTCCCCATGTCTCTGTCTTTATCTTTTTCTCTCCTCTCCTTTCCTTCTGTTCTCTTCTCCATGCCCCTTCTTTCTCTCCCCCTCTGCCCCTCCTCCCTTGTCCCTCCCTTTTCCCTCTTCTCTTCCTGCTCTTCTCCTTCCTCTCCTTTACTCTCTCTGTTTCTCTCTCCCTCTTCCTTATTCTCTTTCTTTCTCCTTCCCTGTCTCTGTCTCTTTATTTCTCTTTCTCTCCTATATTAAAAAAATAAAATTATTATCCCAGGTGCCAGATTCAAATTTTTCATTGAAAGAGTAAAAATGAAGACAGCTTTCTCTTCCAAGTTGTTAGACTATATGCTATGAAAACAGTGGTTTTGATATCAGTTTTATATACAGGGTGTTCCAAAAGCCTCAGTGTGTTTTAAAATATATTATTTAACCTTCAACTAACACTATGTATACCTTTGTATTACATTCACCTCTTGGGGAGAAGGCATTGGAATTTTCAACACTTGTGAGAATCATTTTGTTTCATGTTAAAACAAGATTAGAAAGATCGATCAAGACGATTGATTTATCTTTGAATGATGGTATAGTTTGGAGAACAAAAGAGCCTCCTGACTTTAGAACCAGAAAATGAGTTCAAAATAAGCAGTGCTATTATTTCCCTCCCTATGTACTTTTGGACAAATCATTTGACATCTATAGGCCTCAGTTTTCTCTTCTGTAATACGAGATTGCATTGGATAGCCTCTGAGGTTCCTTTCTGCACTATGACTTTGCTCAGTTTGAAACCCTGCCCCAAATCTCTACCTCCTCACCTTCATTTCTATAAATCCCAATCTTCCCTCCAAGCATATGCTTGGTATTACCACTTACTTGACCCCATTCCTGACCTCCCTACTATAGTGCTCTCCTCTGATCTCAAATGACTTTAGCTTTAATCTGTATATATTTTACAAATACCTATCAGTGCATATATTCATTTGTCTATACTTTCTTTCAATAGGATGCAAATCTCCCAAGAACAGGGATGATAATTTTTGTATTTTAACCTCAAGGTGTAGTATATAGTGCTTGATAAATGCTTGCTGAATTGAAATTAATTGAATCTTAATCAAACAATTCGAAGCATGGTTTTGTGATAGCCACACATGAATTTGAATTCTTTATAAAATCAATTCTATTTACTCTAGATTGCCTTAAGTGAATTTGATGTAGACTAAACAAAAGCCAAATTTCTAGAAATTTGTTTATGTCTTGACATATGTATTTGTTTATATATATAAACACATATGTACACTTACATATTTAATAATATATTATATAGCAAATCTATCTATCTAAAGTGTTCCATAATATAAATATACAAATACATAATTACATATGTGCATATATGTGAGTGTATCTTTCTATAGCTATATTTTTCTATATCTGTCTCATCACTTCTTTAGTTTCATTAGTGTGAGGATTAGCTCCAATGATATGGATGACAACCCTTTATACCTCCAAAACAATCATGATAAGTTCCCATGATAATAATAATAATAGCTAGTATTTATATGATGCTTTCAAATTTACAACATTGTTTTATGTATTATCTCACTTGATTCTCATAACAAGACTCAGAAGTAGGTGCTATTATATCCTCATTTTATAGAAGAGGAAACTTTAAGCTAGAGAACATATGAAGATTGCCTAGGCCCTAGGGTCACACATCTAATAAAAGTCTGAATCAGAATTTGAACTCAGATCTTCTTGACTCCAAGATCTGTACTCAAATTACAAAGTAATCTAATTATCAGTGTTTTTATACAACTCCTAGTCATACTTCTACCAATGTTCCATTCTTATGAAACAGCTAGATAGCTTAGTAAATATAATGTTGGACCTAGATTCAGTGAAATCTGAATTTAAAGTATCCTTAGACACTTGGATGAATCACTTAATTTGGGTTTGCTTGAGTTTTTTAATCTGTAAAATGGGGATAATAATAATAGATCCTAACTCTCAGTGTTGTTGTGAGGATAAAATGAGATTATTTGTGAAGCTCTTTCTAAACTTTGAAGCACTATATAAATATTATCTAATTATTCTTTACTTTGCTAGGCTGCCCGTTTTCCAGGAGATATTCAGATTCTTCCCTTTAAGTCTATGTCTTTAATCAATATTCAGCATTTCTAGTTTATAAAACCTGGTAGAAATTACATTATGCTGTCATAGTCTCCTAGAATTTGGAATTACTTCCATATAAAAATGAAACACTGGAGGTAGACTACAATGGACAATGCATTAGAAATAGTCCATGAAAATCCTTGGTATTAGTCTGGAGATTTAAATTGGTAAGAGATATACAACTAAAATCTATTTGATGTTTGGGGATTTAATCTCATAAAATAATCACATGCCTACAATTCTTTATTGTCCAACTTGGATCTGAAATGACATTTGCAAATTGCCCTCTATTAAATCTAGCTTGAAATATTGTCATTAAGGGCAGTTAACTGTGTCATATTCTTCCCATAGCAGTAAACAGATTCCAAGAAATTAAAATGGAATATTGAAATTCCAAAGTTGGGAAACTTGCAGTTAGATATCCCATTCCTTTGGAAAAGTATTCTGTTTTTCATTTTTCAATTCTGTGCTTCCTCTACTCAGGGAAAAGAAAGATTGCTGGTATTATTAATTTGTATAGATCATTTTTTAGCATCCTTCAAACTTCAGAGAAACCCAGGCTGACTCACGAAAGCTCAGTTTCTCACTTTTTTATTTATAAAACCATGGATAATCCTTAATAGAATATAATATTAACAAAGTCTTTGAATTTCTAAATGGAAGATATATCATTAAATATAAACTATTCCAGGAAGAAGGGCAAGAAAAGTTCATATTGGCAATACCTTCACTGTGCTAGGGAAATAAATAGTGGCCCTAAAGGGACAATACTTAACAGAAATCATGACAGGCCTAATGAAAATCAGACAGCAGGTCTAAAGGAAATTTAGTAGATTCTGCCTTTCCTCTTTATATCCTTCCCATTTGGTTTCCATGGGAATCTGTGTTTGTGGTGAAACTCTGAATGTACCTTTTTTTTTTTTTTTTTAAACAAATGCTTATATTATCCTTTTGTGGTAGAGCGCTGAGGAAGAGGTACTACCCAGATATTGATATTTACTAAAATAAGTAGCTAAATTAAACACTGTTACTGTTACATGGAATTCTAATTACCCCAGTAGCTGCTATTAACTGTAAGCCAGAAAAAAATAATTTAGGCAAAAACCAATAATCCCCAGGTATGGTGAAGCCATGATTTTCTTTATCAATATATTTTCAAAGTGTTGCGTGTATGGTTTCAGAACTCTAATCTGGGAAGTTTTCAGTTTATAATACACTCAAAATGATTTATTACTTGGATATATGATCAGAAAGATCTGTGACTTCTGATTCACAATGGAATTTTTCAAGATGAGAACTTTTAAATAATAAAATAAAATAATAAATAAATAATAATAAATAGCATCATGTATATAACTTAGTAAATAAAATCTAGGGATTTATTTGAGGCATACTTGAAGCAAATGGTTTACTCAAAGTCACAAAACTTACAAGAATTGGAAATGGAATTTAAATTCATATCCTTCTGATTCCAAGAATAGCAATCTCCCCCCACTAAATTACATTACCGTGAGTTACTCTGAAAATTGAAGTGGGCCAGAAACCATCCTTGTTAACCAATTATCTACTTATTTGTTATCAGATTTCTGCTCTTAAATATAACACTTTTCTGATTATTTTACCTCAACAATATACTTAATGTCCCCCCCCCCCCAATTTATTTTATAAAGTTTTTTTTGTTTTCATCTTTAGATAATTATATTCTAGTCATGAAAGTAATACCTAATATGGAGGCAAATTAACTTTTAAAGGGGGAAAAGATTAATTTTTTATAATTGCCCACTTCACCCTAGCCCTATCCTCCCCTTTCAAGTCAGTTATTGTTCTAGAATTATTGGCAATATCATATGGTCTGAAATAACTTCAGAGTCAACAGAACAAGATTGAACTTTCAGTATCTAAGATTTATTCAAAAATGTCTGGGTCCCCAAACATGTTTTATGAGAGTTAAAATGGAAGATATAGTTCCTCTGTCTCAGATGACAAACATGCCATATGTCTATGAAATTTATCTCTTCTTAGACATTCCTGATATTTTATTAGACCCCAAAATCATGACTGATTGCTCCAAAGGGGTAAACAGTTTATAGTCTGATTCCAGTCATAATGTTAATCCCACAGTGATATTTCTAGTGTCTAGATGACAATTTTTAATGGAAAAAAAGAAATCATCTTTAATATGCAGTTTTCAACAATCATGCATTTCACATGAATCCAATTGTGAACGACTTTAAAAGTTTTAAGTCAATGGGGTCTACATATAAAGTATGCAAATTGAACAATGGTGGCTCATGCATAGAATCTTACATGTCCCACTCTGAATACTGTTCTTGGACTGTAGGGGTTAATAGAAATATACACCATATGACTAGATTTTTAAAAATTTTTCTTATTTTTATGAATCTAATTTCTCTCTTATCTTTCTCTACATCCTTTATAAAAATTGTCATGTTGTCAGTCTTTTTTGCTCTTCCATTCTTTTTATGTGCCCATATTCAAAACACTAAAATGGACTTGGGATTTCATCAATATGGATATTGATTTCCTAGGATATAGTTGATAACCCAGCATAACTGCATAGTCTGTCTGACTTTTGGTTAAGTCCTCTAATAAGATACCCACCAGAGATCTATCTAACATGTTAAGATCTTCTTCTAATCAATCAGATATATTGGAGAAACCATTAGCCAGATGAACTCTCCATTGCTATCCTTCATTTTTAGTATCCAACTAGCCTAAAGCATATTTTTTATTGACAGTGCTGCTTTTCTTTGAAATTCCTTGTTTTTGATAGGATACATATTGCACACATCCACCATATTCCTTTCTGCTGTTCTTTGGAGACTGGTGTTCCATGACCCAGAGCCATATGATGTAATTCACATGTGCAAAATAGAAAAAAGGAGTTGACTTCACTTCTTTCTGATGGGATCTTTAAAGGTAATTTGGTAAACAAGAATAGCCACTGATTTATAAGAGATAAGACACTCCGATTAAAATATTTATTGCATTAAAATTTGTTAAGTCTTTAACATATTTTTTTTCCCCTCAGGTAGACTGAAAAAAATTCACAAAAACCTTCAGTGACATGAATAATTATCTGCAAAAAGAATAGTCTTTTTAGATGTGTTCAAATGCCTTCTAATTAAGAAAATATGTTAAGCTATAGATTCTAATGTGTAAGTACTGACTTTTATCCTTGGTATTTTACTTTGTACTGTTATTTTGGACTAGACAAATAATTTAATCATTTTGTTCCTCACTTAACTAAGTCACAAGAATGGTAGTATTTGTCAAGAAGGATGCCTTCGTATTTTATTTTTAAAAATGAATCATTGATAATTATTTACTTAATTTTGATGAAATATAAATGCTTTTGAATAAAATTAAAGTAATAATCACCTTTGTGAGAGAAGAGCACTTGACAATCAATTAGGGTTTTAACTAAATAGAATTGAATGCCTTGCCATCATTTAGTTGTATCATTTTTCTTTTGGTAAGGGTGGTGATGACAGAAGGAAATTTATACACAAGCTATTTTTGTTCTTGAATCAAATGAATTGTTATATTTGTCAAGAAAGATGCTTTCATATTCTCTACTTTTTCTACTTTTAAAATAAATATTGAAAATAGATCAAGGAGAGATAATTTAAGAATTGTTGGATCTGGAAACTACAATAAAAGAAATAACTTAGACTTCATCTTTCAAGTAATTATCAACTAAAATTTCCCTGCTACAAAGAATTAGAAAATAAAATATAATGTGAAAGAATCCATTGATCATCTTCTGAAATAGATCCCCAAAATAAAAACTCCCAGGAATACTCTAACCAAATTTCAAATTTCCATGTCAATGGATAACATTGCATGCAGTTCCCTCTTAGTTCCCCAATTCAAATATCATGAAGACATAGTCAGGATGCCACAAGATTTAGCAGCTTCTACATTAAAAGATCAGAAGGTTTGAAATATGATTCTGAAGGGTAAAGGATTGAGATTATCAATAGGGATCATCTATCCAGCAAAACTGAATATAATCTTTCAGGGTAAAAATGCATATTTAATGAAATAGATGACTTTCTAACATTCCTGATGAAAAGATCAGAGTTGAATAAAAATTAGCTTTCAAATATAAGACTGAAGAGAAGAATAAAAAAAATAAACAGGAAAAGAGAAATCATGAGGGAGTTGATAAAGTTAAACTGTTTTCATTCCTACCTGAGTAGATGAAACTTGTAACTCCTAAGAATTGTGTCATTATTAGAGTTATTAGGAGTATACACAAGCAAAGAGCATGTGCATGAGTTGATTATAATGGGATGATATCTAAAAATAAAATTAAGAAGTGAGAAAAAGGAATGCGCTGGGAGGAGGGGTGAGAAGTAGAATAGAATAAATTACCTCACAAAAAAGTGGTGTGAAAGTTTGTTCAGTGGAGGAGAAAATATTTGTATTGAGTGAACAATGCTTGAACCTTACTCTTATTGGAATTGATTTAGTTGGGTACAGAAATTTATATTACCCTATAGAGAAATAAGAAAAGAAGGGGTTAACAGAAAGAGACTGAGCTGATAGAAAGAAAGGTGGATCCAAGTATTTAATTATAATGTTCTCCCTAAAATGTAATGTTCTCTGTTGAGGTTTTCTTGGGGTCTCTGGAGGCAGTCTTTGTTTCATTTCAGTAATCACCACAAGAACAGCCAGGGGTTAAAGTCCAAATCCTTTATAGTCTCTTTCAAAGTCTTGTCTCCTTTCCTGGAGCCCAGTTAGCTTTCTTAGAGGCCTATCTCTCTTGTTGGTTTGGAGAGCTTGAGCTCCTGCTGCCAGTTCTTTGTCTTTTATGCTTCTGCCAGCTTCTACCTCTAGCTCTCTCCAAATGTCTCTGAATCCCCTTGCTGAGGCTTCTAGCTTATCTGCTCCACACTGAGTATACCCCAATCATTATGTCACTAGGAAACCATTATTTGTTGTAGGATTAAATCAATGCTAAACTAGATTTAACCATTGTCTCCTCAATTCCTTATTTCAGGTTCTGGCCCATAACATCCCTTGCAGGATTAAATCAGTCATATTGAACCATGCCAAATTAGATAACTATTGTCTATCAATTCCACTGTCTTAGTACCTTATAAGAATACTTTGTTTCAAGTTCAGAGTTCTGGCCCATAACAGGTAATGAACAGAAGCAAAAAATGTTTGAGAGGGAACAGGGTGAAAGTACACAAAGAGAAAGATGAATAGGTAAAAACAGGATGGAGAGAAACACACGGTAATCACTATGTAAAAATGTACAACAGGCTTCTCTGATATAGGCTGCATTTCTTAAATATTTGTAAAATTTATTAAAAAAATGAGTTAATGCCCAACTGATAAACTCAAAAAAATATGAAGTTTTCAGCAATTAAATCTATTGTCATATGAAAATATTCTCTCCATCACTATTGATTAGCAATATGCAAATTAAAACAACTCTAAGTTCTGCCCCACACCTATCAGATTGATTACTATAACAGAAAAAGTAAATAACAAATTTTGCAGAGGATATGGGAAAATTGTGACATTAAAACATTGTTAGTTCAATTGTGAACTGATTGAACTATAATGGAGAACAATTTAGAACTATCTTAAAAGGTTATAAAATGGCACATATTCTTTAATTCAGCAATACTATTATTAGATCTGTATCTGTATTAGATCTCTTTAAAAAGAGATTTTTAAAAGGAAAAAAAAAGGCTTTATATGTAGACATATTTATTGCATCTGTCTTTGTGGTGGCCAAGAACAGAAAATTGAAGGGTTACCCATCACTTGAGGAATGGCTGAAGAAGTAAATAATGTAGTACCAAGTACTACATTATTACAAGAAGTAAATAATGAAGTACTAAGAAATAATAAGTAAGATGATGTTAGGAAAACCTGGAATGATATATATAAACTATGCAAAATCAAGTGAGGAGAGACAGGAGATCACTGTACACAGTAACAACAATATTGTATAATGAACAACTGTATAATGAACAACTGTAATTGACTTAGCTAATTTCAGCAAAATAATGATTTGAGATAATTTTAAAGGATTTATGAAAAAAATGCTATCCAGTTTGAGAACTGATTGCAGATTAAAGCAAACTTTTAAAAAGCTTCTTTTTTTTTGTCTTTGTTTTCTTTCACAGAATAACTTATATGGAAAATACTTTGTATGATTGCATGTGTATAAATTATATCAAATTGCTTGTTTTCTCAGGGAGAAGAATTTGGAGCTCAAAAATAATAAAAATGTTTAAAATTATTTTATGTATTATTAGAAATTAAATATTTTAAAATACTCATTTGGCTAAAACTTGTGTAGAGAGTAATAATAGCATAATAGCTTGATTTTTGTATAGGACTTAAAGGATTACGAAGAAAATCTCTTGATCTTCACAACAAGCCTTTGAGGTAGTTGTTATTGTCATCTACATTGTACAGATGAAAAAACTGAATCTGAGAAAGGTTAGATAATATATCTCAAGCTACAAAGGATGTGAGTGCCTTCCCTTAGCCAGGAGAATCTTATCTCATTGAAGAGATAGGATATACATACAAAAAATATAATCACTTCTTGCTCAAGGTAAGAGTAAAAAGAAAATCTCATATTAGCATATGATTAAATGAAGCCACTATATAATGTTATAGGATTTTAGAGAGAGAGAACACTTCAGTATTGTTGGGGAAAGGATTCATGAGATCTTGGGCATTAACCTAGATGATAGAGAACACCTTAAGTCAAAGTACAGGTATAGAAGATACAAAGCAATGGTGGGTTCATTTCAATTTCGTAATGACAATGATTACATCCCTCTCCCTCTCCCATTCCATAGTCCCTTCTTTTCCAGGATAACTAGTCCCATTTACTTCCATTTTTGGCAAGAATTCAAATCCATTCACAACCCTAATCACTTTCCTTTAAACTTCCAATTCATCAATGCCTTTCCTAAAATATGATACTGAGAACTGAATACATGAAATGTGGTTTTATAAGGGCCAAATACAGTAACATAATTACTTCCTCATTATGGGCATTATAGAATCATTGACTCTTAGTTATCTGTCTCAATCTTTTCATAATATACTAGGTGCCCAGAAAAAGAATGGTTTGTTCAGTCATCTCTCTCTCTCTCTCTCTCTCTCTCTCTCTCTCTCTCTCTCTCTCTCTCTCTCTCTCTCTCTCTATATATATATATATATATATATATATATATATATATATAAAACTCTAAAAGTGAAAGAACCAGGTTTGTGACTATACTTTCAGTGCTCTTTTTCTAAGACATCAAACACACTAAGATAATATTAGCTTTTGGGGGCTGCAATATCACATTGATGGCTCAAATTGAGCTTGTAATATACTAACACTCTAGGTTTCTCTCCCTTACCTGATCAATCAATAAAACATTTATTAAGTACCTACTTTATGCCAAACACTGTGTTACATCTCATCTATACTTTGTTTGTGTAAATATCCATTATGGAATAATTTAAAACTCATTATCATAGAAGGCACCAACTGAAACCATATGAATGGATGAAAATTTTGAAGAAGAGAACATACAGAAAAAAGAGCAAAGGACTGAGTATAGCATCTACCAATATTGGTTGAAAAGCAGAAAAGAAGCTATTTAAAAATTTTTACTATATCTTTTTATTTACAAACATATGCATGGATAATTTTTCAACAATGACCCTTGCAAAGTCTCCTGCTCCAAAATTTCCCCTTCTTTCCCCCACCGTCTCCCCTAGATTTTGGGTAGTCCAATACATGTTAAATATGTTAAAATATATGTTAGATCCAATTTATATATACATAGTTATACAGTTATCATCATGCTACACAAGAAAAATCAGACCAAGAAGGAAAAAAATTGAGAAAGAAAACAAAATGCAATCAAACAACAACAGAAATAGTGAGAATGCTATGTTGTGTTCCACACTCTGTTCCCACGGTTCTCTCTCTGGGTGTAGATGGCTCTCTTCATTAGTGAACAATTGGAACTGGTTTGAATCATCTCATGTTGAAGAGGGCCACATTCATCAGAATTGATCATTGTATAATCCTGTTGCTGCCATATATAATGATCTCCTGGTTCTGCTCATTTTACTTAATATCAGTTCAGGCTTCTTGGAAGGCTGGTCATTTCTTACAGAACAATAATATTCCATCACATTTATATACCATAACTTATTCATCCATTCTGCAACTTATGGACATCCATTCAGTTTCCAGTTTCTTGCCACTATAAAAAAGGCTGCCACAAACATTTTTTTGCATATGTGGGTCCCTTTCTCTCCTTTAAAATCTCTCTGGGATATAATCCCAGTAGAAACACTGTCGGGTGAAAGGGTATGCACAGTTTGATAACTTTTTGTGCATAGTTCCCATATTGCTCTCCATAATGGTTGGATCCGTTCACAGTTCCACCAACAATGAATCAGTGTCCTAGTTTTCCCACATTCCCTCAAGCATTCATCATTATATTTTCCTGTCAATCTGAGAGGTGTGCAGTGGTATCTCAGAGTTGTCTTAATTTGTATTTCTCTTATCAGCAGTAATTTAGAGCACCTTTCCATATGACTACAAATAGTTTCAATTTCTTCATCTGAAAAATATCTGTTCATATCCTTTGACCATTTATCCATTAGAGAATGACTTGAATTCTTATAAATTTGAGTCAATTCTCTATATATTTTAGAAATGAGGCCTTTATCAGAACTTTTGAATTTAAAAATGTTTTCCCAGTTTATTGCTTCCCTTCCAATCTTGTTTGGATTAGTGTTGTTTGTACAAAAACTTGGAAAAGAAGCTATTTTGGAAATATTTTGGAAATTTGGAAATGAAGAAATTCTTATACAGAAGAAATTCCACAGACTTTAACAATTTGGATCATGACTTAAATCAATTCCCAGTGCTGTAAAAAATCAATTGAATTAAAATGGCTTTAAAGGTGACTTCATCTTCCTCATTAATAGGATTACTTTACAGGGTATATTTATGGGAATATGGCCAAACACTTTATTAATCAAGTGTAATCAGGAAAAGGAGGTAGCAAAAAAAAACTAAGATGAATTGGAACTATATGGCATAGTATAATGATTCTAGAATTGGAGTAATGTAACTTTGGTTTAAATCCTAGCTTGAGGTTGCCACTGATACATCATTTGCCTGTGACTCACTTTTAACTCTCTAAGACTCAGGTTTTTTATCTTTAAATCAAAATAAAAACAATTATAACTTTTTTCATAATCATTATAAGAAAATTGTAACCCAGAAATCACCAGTATAAACATGAATTGTTTCATCTTTCATAGCATGTTAACTTTTTTCAAATAAAAACAGCTATCTTTAGCTCTGAAAATGTACATAGATAAAGTAAGACTATTAAAGAAATGTGTGTTTATGTATATACACATATATGTATATGTTATACATATTTATGTATATATAGTAATTAAGTGGATGGTTGATTCCCTTAATATTCTAAGAGCAAACACTGTTATCATTATGAATCTCTATACTTGATGAGTCTAATTCTTTTTAATGCCATTATAACAGATGCTCCCATTTCAATTCTCCAAGGACAAATCAATCTTCTTGGTCTCCTCATGCATATTCCAATACACATGTTAGAATTTTAACATGCTGTGCTGTCATGAATTGGCAACATAGCTTCTTTAGACTAACTGGTCAAGCAGGAAGTTATAAAATTAGAGTAATGCATTTTAAATCTAATGCTTCAACATTAAAAAAGGTGAGACAGTTTCCTGAGTAGTATTTGAGGATTTAGATGGCTAAGGGCTTTCAGAAAGAATTTTATCTTCTCTTTTTTTTAGAATCTTCTACTTCAGATACTTAAAATTTTTTTTATCATTCCTTCCATTCTATTTATTAAATTGTATATTTTCAGGTACTTTTAAACTGAATTAATATAAATTTGGTGGCATAAGAGAAAAAAGTAACCAAGAAAAATACTAGGTTTCTACTTATGCCAACAAAATGGCCTGGTCACAATTATGGTAGTATTACAAATTTTCCTCTCATTCAGCGAATGAGAAAAAGATACTTATTAAACCTTTACTATGTATCAGGAATAGAAGGAAGGACTTTGGATGTAAATAAAAACAAGAAAAACAGTTTCTAATTTCAAGTAGAATACAGGAAAGAATATAAAGGATATAGGAAAATTGTATATGTATGTATGTATGTATGTCTATATGCACATATGTACACATATACATTTATATATGTATGTATGTTTATATAAACAGAGTGGACTGAGTAAGAGCTCTAGGTTAAGAAGGAGGAAGAGAAATCTATTGAAGAGAGCACAATTCTAATTTTTCAAATGCCAAAAATATGTTTGCCTAAAAGACTATTTTATAGGGAACTCATATGGGGCAAGGACTCATGTTGGTCAGAAGTCATACAAGAATACTCTCAAAGCCACTTAGAACTATGGAATCAATTGTAAGGAATGGCAGATAATGACACAGGACTGCCCAACATACTGTGCCTACATCAGAGAAGATGCTGTTCTTTATCAGCTAAGCAGTAGTTTTTGAGCTGCTCAACAGAAACATGAGATGCACACATTTAGAGACATGTCCACTCCAAATGTTTATATGGACCACTTGTATGCGACCTGTGGTAGAGCCTTTTCATCTCAGATCAGCCACAGTCAGATACACTGGACCTTGACCCCAGCACAGTGTTGCTTTTCTGGGACTCTTTGAGATCTAGGACAACAACCACCATCAAAATCTTGATTCTGGGGAATTTCTATTCACATTAGTATAATTAATCAGGTTACAGTAATCATAATCATGTTTAAATGTATTGGACTGACATAGTCTAAGAGAATTTTAGAGTATTAATCATCATGGAGTGAACAATATAAAGTGGAACTGATTGAACAATGATACTCTGGAATCTGCATGGAAGCCTTTCATTTCTCTCCATTGCAAGTATTATTTTGCTTTATGTGCAAAAGCTTCAGTGTTTGCTGAATTCTTTGGTAAATGTACTGACAAAAGCTATGAAGTACAAAGGAAGGAAGGAAAAGATAAGAGACAAATTTTTAATATAGACAAATTTAAAACCCCAAAGACTGAGAAATTTCAAATACTTTTCTCATTCAATATCCATAAACTATAAATTAGGAGCCACCTGAGACTTCAACATCTTGTTTGAGTATATTGCTGATATATACTTTCAGTCTTTCATTTTCCTTTTATGTTCTCTTGATTTTCATTTAAGGAAGTGTGGGCTAGACCCAGAGTTATTACCAAAATGGATTTTGAGTCTGCATCTGAAGCATTATACACTACCTCCCTGAGGAAGATAAAATAGATATTCATCAAAGTGTCTTGGTGAATAAAAGATAAATACAAACTGGTAATAACAATAACAACATATCTATATTTTTAAGCCATGGAATCTATCTCTTTCACTTCAAAATTTCTTCTCACCATTACTCATCTTTAAGGAAAGATCCTTAATAAAGTTCAGTGAGCTGACAAAGGGAACAGGATGCTGTAAGTAATAGATGGGTAGGAAAGCTGTCTTAAAAGACAAGTACACCTGTGAGAAACACTTGGCAGACTAGAGGGACTTTTATGGATAATTATATTATCCAAGCTCTCGTAATGTCAGACGTAATGTAATAAATAGACACCTCCATTTGGCCGTTCCTTCTAATCAAATAGAGTCATCTATGATACAACTCTTCATTTCCCGGGTTTGTGTAGAAATGATGCCTTTTAGTCAGCAGCTCTTTACTTAGCAAAATACTGCAAACACAAGCATTTTTCCCTTCCACAGTATTAATTAAATTACATAAAACTGGCAGTGTTTAAATTCTGGCATCTGTATTGTCTCACTTAATTACATCCCTGGACTCCTTTCAAAATTCTTTCACTTGCTACAGGGACATCTATTGGTGAAAAGAGAGGGAATCTGTTGTAAGAGGATCGAGTGTTATTTTCCCTCCTCCTACACTGACATTCCCCGTGGGTCTGGTTCTTTCAGCCTATCTGTATGCAGCACTTCCACAGAGGTGCTAAGTGGCTGTAATTACGCAGCATAAGGGAAATAGTGGGATGATGTAGACTCATTTTAGATTAAGAGAATTTAGAGCTAAAAGCTTTATAAATAAAATCATCCTTTCAGTACTATGATAACTCCTTTGAAAGTACAAGCAAGCAGCCTTATAAGTGGAAATGATGTTTAGGGTTTGCTTTTCCCTTCCAGTAAGTTACTTACTTAAATTACCAAGAAGGAGTCATTCCATTTCTCACCCATTACTAAAAACACAGATAATAGCACACCTGCCCAGGTGCTGAAAAAAGAAGTCTATGTACACATGTTCTTTGCTTTCTGGTGGCTTAAGCAATGATGATGATGATGGGGATTAAAGTGTACAGAACAAGCCTGAAGCATTCTTTAGAATATTTCATTCTCAAAGTATTCAGGGACTGATTACTCCATTGCTGATTATCTGTGCTCACTCTTCATTTTCCTCATGCTGATTCTATTCACTGTCTATTGCTCAACAGCAAATTTCAGAAGCTTTTAACTAATTAATTCTCCAAACACTGTACATTGTACTCAGTATTGGAAGAAATACTTGGTAAAAGAAAAAAAGATCCTTTCTTTGAGGAGCATATAATTAAAATATAGACAAGTATGATTTAAATTAGGATATGTTAAATGCACAAGAGATAGGCAACATGGTATAGCTGATGGCAAATTGATCTTAAAATCCATTAGACCTGGATTCAAATCTCACTTCTCAGATACTAACTGTGTGACTCTGGATCAATGAATGAATCTCACAATGATCCAGGTGACTCTATATTTTATAAATTGCAAAGTGCTGATCTACAGTGGCAGAACATTTTCTTTATTACAAGATTTCTATAACAGTGAAATTCCTTCCCCTTTTGTAAAAAGAGAAACAAAAATTTAATTATGTAAAATAAAGGAATGCTAAGTGTTATGAGATAAGTTATAAGAGTGATCATACTTAGTTGTGAGTATCAGAGAAGCTTTGAAACTATTTTAGTAAAATGAAGTATTTAAACATTTATAACTTGTTTTAAAAAGGATCTGGACATCAGAAGAATTTAGGTTAGACACAATCCTTACCTCTAGAGTTTATAGGCTAGAAAAGGGTTATTATAATCTACAGATAACTATATATTATATAATAATACAAAATCAGTTTATAAGAGAGGGACAAAATCCAAGTGAGAAAAATCATAAGTGACTGGGGAAAATCAGACTCTCAAGAGTTGGAGGAGACAAAAAAAAAGGCTCTTAATCAGGAGTGTGCTGGTAAATACAAACAACAAGAATAAGATCTTCAAATTTTTTTTTTTACATTTATTTAATATTTTATTTTTTTCTCAGTTACCATGATTTTCCCAGCCATTCTCTGTAGTGACCACATTAGTACCCTGGATATCATAGAATCAGCCAGAGTCAGGATAAGCAAAAATCTTTATTCTTGGTCTTTTGGGGTTGCCTTCAGGGGATTAGATATAGGAATCTCCACACTTCCTTTCTCTCTCTCCACCACCAAAGAATGACACTGCTTGTCCTACTCTACCCTCTGATCTCTCTCACTCTTCTCTGTCCACACCCACACATTGAGCCAGCACAGAATCATTGAGCAGGGTCATACTCCAAGCATATGTTAATAGAGTATTGTCCAATTGGTAATTAGCCTCTAGTACTCCGTTATCTTGGTTAAGTGCATCTGCTCACTTTTAGCCTTTTTCAGTTCTCTACTCTATGGACTTCTCTTTAATTTCTAATTCTTTGCCACTGAAAAAAAGATCTGCTATAAATATTTTTGCCAATTAGATTCTTTTCCTTTTTGTATTTCATCTCCTTTGGGATGCAGACCTAGTAATATTGTAATACTAAGTCAAGGGATGTACATAGTTTTATAGCCCTTTGGTCTTAGTTCCAAATTACTCTACCGAATGGTTGGATCAGTTCACAACTCCACCAACAATATATTAATGTCTCTTTCCCCCCACATAACCTTCAACATCACACACATACACACACACACACGCATATTTGATTACTACATCTGAAAATTGTTCATATCTTTTTTGATCATTTATAAATGGGTGATGACTATTATTTTTTATAAATTTGACTCAGTTCTCTATACATTTGAGAAATGAGACCTGTATAAGAGAAAACTGCTTCAATTTTTTTAGTTATTATTACTAATTGTATTTTCTTCCATTTTATTTTCTCTTGCTCTGTTTATTATTTTATTTTTCTTCTTTCACCAAAAGTATTTTGCTTTTGACCACCCTTTCTTCTAATTTGTCCTCCCTTCTATCATCAGCATCTCTCCTCTTTCTCACTTCCCTTTCTACTTTCCTTTGGGGTAAAATAGATTTCTATACACAAATAGCATATATATTATTCCTTCTTTGAGACAATTCTGATGAGAGTAAACTTTACATACTCCTCCTCATCCACTTCTTCTCCTACATTGTCAAAACTTTTTCTTGCCTCCTTTATGGCAGATCATTTACACCATTCTACCTCTTCATATCCCTTTCTGTAATACATTCCTTTTATCCCTTAATTTTATTTTAATTATATAGTTACCATCTCTTAATTTTGCTTGCTTTCTCTTTGTATATAAATATATACATATCTATATACATATAATACATACATATATATCTATATACATAAAATACATACATAACTATATATATATATCTATATCTATACATATCTATCGTCTATCAATCTACATGCTTTCTAACTTCCCTATAATGAGAAAAGTTTTTATGAGCTACAGGTATCACCTTCTTATTGAGGAATATAAATAGCTTAACCTTATTAAGTTGTTTATTTCCTTTTTCTGTTTATGCTTTTCTTGAGTTTTGGATTTAAAAGTCAAATTTTCTATTTGGCTCTGGTATTTTCATCAAGAATGCTTGAAAGCCCTCTATTTTACTGAGTATTCATTTATCCCTTGAAGGATTATACTCACTTTTAACGGGTAGATGATTCTTCTAATACATGTTCCTTTGTCCTCTGGAATATCATATTCTAAGCCCTCTGATTCTTTAATGTAGAAGCTGCTAAATCTTGCATTATCATGACTCTGGCCACTATATTTGAATTGTTTCTTTCTGGCTGATTGCATTCCTTGACCCGGGGGCTCTGGAATTTGGCTATATATTCCTGAGAGTTAACATTTATTTTTGGATCTCTTTCAGGAAGTTACTGGTAGATTTGTTCAATTTCAATTTTTTATATTTCTAGAATAGCAGGGCAGTTTTCCTTGATAATTTCTTGAAAGATGATGTTAAAGTTCCTTTTTTTAAAACATGTTTTCAGGTAGTCCAAAAATTTTTAAATTATCTCTCTTGGATGTAGATTACAGGTTAGTTTTTCCAATGAGATATTTCACATTGTTTTCTATTTTTTTCATTATTTTGATTTTATTTTAATGTTTCTTGATTTCTCATGAAATTATTATTATCATTCGCTTCAATTTGTTCAATTCTAATGGAATTATTTTCTTTAGGGAGCTTCAATTTTTGGGCCTCTTTTTTGATTTGACCTATTTCTTCTTTTTATTGCATTTTTCTCAATAGCTTTTTGTTCTTTTTTTTTTTTTTAACATTGGAGATATATATATATATATATATATTTTTTTTTTTTTTTTGTAGTAAAAATCTAGAGTTTTTTAAATCAAAGGAAATGTACTGGAAGCACCCAGAAAAAAGAGTTCAATGCTCTTTTAGTGTCAGATGTTTCTTAGATCTTCTCCTTTGTTTTGAGGTCTTTCTCTTTTTCTGTCTCTATCTGAAGAAATACAAGCAAACCCTCTCTCCCAGGCAGTTAACCTATCTAATTTCCTTCTAATTACCACTTTCTAAATCTCTTCTCATCATCTGGCAATTACATTGAAGTTGTTTGTACTGGACACAGTCCTGTTGGTTTAAAAGGCCTGTATTCTCCCCAAGTGTAATCCATTTTTGCAATCTGATTGCCTTTTGGCTGACTGATCAGGTAATCCCTTTCTTCCATGTGATTGCTTTTCAGCTGGTAGATCACATCAGAGTCCTGACCTTCTAAAGGCTCTTTGGGTGTAACCTCAGCTGCCATCATGCCCCAAGTCTTTTTTTCTTGGGGCCATGAACCTGGGCCTCTCATCCTGTTTCCCTGAATTATTCTACACTCTGATGCCCAATGGAGTCCTCTGTTGCATTTTGGACATGGGGTATTGGGTCTTGTTCTCCCACCCTGTCTTCTCACTCTATCTCCATAACTACACTGAGCTCTTAGATGTCCAATCTTTCCATATTGGAAACATCAACGAATTTCTCTAGAAGTCCTTTGCCAAGAGGGACCTTGTCTTTCCATGTTCATCATAATCCGGGTATAAAAATCATTTGTTCCTACTGTAGCACATCGTCTTATGATCTCCTCTAAAGGAGCATCTTTGTCTAATCCCCATATAATTATTTTGCAAATCTCATTGGTATTTTCCTAAGCCAGATGTCTGGTCATTATTTCTGTAGCTGCATTTTCTCCAATAGTTCTTTTGACAGCAGTTTGCAGACATCCCACACAATTTGCAAAAGGTTCATTGGGACCTTGTTCTATTTTAGTGAAATCCCCAATCTTTCTGTCAGGGGAGGAAACCCCAAGCTTTAATTGCAGCCTTAGCAATTTGCTAATACACTGTCATGGTATACTTAATCTGTTCTGAATTCTCTCCATACTGACCTTCACCAGCTAATTGCTCAAAAGTGAATTGTGTGTTAACTCCTATTTCCAAATTGCATCTGACTTGGATTTTACATAATTTATGAAACTCTGCAAGCCACAAAGGGTTTTGTCTAGGTTCTAAATATGTCCTTGGTATGGATTTCCAGTCATTCGGGGTTAGGACTTCATAAGACAAACCATCTAGTAACATTTTAACATAAGCTGATGTAGCCCCATAAAGGGTACAACCTTTTTTCAAATCTTTAATTTTATTCAAATCTAAAGGTGTATATCCTCTCCTTTTTTGACCTACAGAGTCAATATCTTCAATGAAAGGATATGCATGTATAAAATCACTTATATCCTGTCCTTCTCTCTTAGCTTTAACCAATGCTTCCTTTAGAATAACAATTTTTAAAGCTACTTGGATTAAATTATAGATATGAAGTGTATCTTTGGAAACTGAGTTTGGTTTGGAATTGTAGTGCTCACCTAATTGCCCTCCTACTAATTTCCACTCATCTGGATCCAATTCTTTTTCCAGAGAAAAACAAGGACATATGACCTGCACAGTTTTTTAAAGTTCTGTAATCTCCTCTAAAATTATAATCAATCCTTGGCTTTTCATAACCTTGATAATGCTCTCTAAACATTTTCCTTGAACAGAAGGCATTTGCCCCATTTCACTAAAATTCTACTTTAGCTCTGTAACAAAGTTAAACAAAGTTTAACAAAGTTTCCATGTTACTCACGCTTCTGGGTCAGAGAGACTTTTCCACTGAGATCTGGATCAGAGGCTTTTCCACTGGAATCAGGATCTTGTCAGTCTGAGGGTCCCTGTTTGGGCACCAAAATGCGAAGGTCCAGGCTAGCTCATTGGAAGGCCTCAGAATAAGTCCTTGTCAGGATAAGCAAAAGTCCTTGCCCCACATTGTGGGGCAAAAAAGTTAAATGAATTACAAAAGGAAATAGTAAAACCTCAACTTTCCTCTCTTGGAGCTAGATAAATTTAATGTTGAAATAAATTAGAAAAAAAATTGGGGATATAAATAAAATCTTAGAAAAGTTAAATATGATGAACCTCTAGAGAAAACTGATTGGTAGTAGAAAGGAGTTAATCTTTTTTTCACCTTTTGAAAAAAAGTAATCATATAATAGGGCATAAAAACCCCATAACCAGATGTAGAAAAGCAAACATCTGAGATACATCCATTTCAAAACATAATGTAATAAAATTATACTTTATAAAGTGCTGTGAAAGCACAATTTAAAAGTTGAGTGGAAATTAATCTAATTCTAAAAAATGAATGGGTTAAAGAACAAATCATAGAAACAAATGATAATATCAATAAAGAGAATTATAATGAGACAACATTCCAAAATTTGTAGGATGCAGCCAAAGAAGTACATAAGGGAAAATTTATGTGTGCATAGTAAAAGAGAAAAAGGATAGATGGATGAATTGGGCATGCATGTTGGTATGTATATGTTTGTATTATCTAAAAAGAATAAAACAAAAACACTAATGATCAAATTAAAAACTATGAATTAAACATGAAATTGAAAATTCTGAAAATCAAGAGTTATATATAAGTGAAAATAAAACAAGTCAGTTTTGAACTAATAAAAATAGGAGCTTTTTTTTTTGAGGAGAAAAATAGATAAGATAATTAATTAATTAATTTGACTAAAAAAGCAAGAAGAAAACTAAATTGCCAATATAAAAAAATGAAAAGGGAGATGTACCATCAACAAAGATGAAATCAAAAGCAATTTTTAGAAATTATTTTGCCCAGATATATGCTAATAAAACCTATAATCTAAGTAAAATGTATGGATATTTCATTATCTAGACTGCCCTTATTAAGAGCAGAAGAAACAGATTGCAAAAATAACCTAACATTAGAAAAATAAATTGGACATGCCTTCAGTGAGTTCTCTGAGCTCTCTAAGAGAAAAGCTCTATGATCATATCGATTCAGAAGTAAATTCTACCAAACATTTAAGGAACAATTAATCTCAATACTATGTAAACTATTTTTTTTAAATAAGAAGGAGTCCTATCAAATTCCTTTTATGATATAAATATGAAGATTGATACCTAAATCTGTATGGTAAAAACAGAGAAGATTGTAGACTAATTTTCTTAATGAATATCAATACAAAAAATTAAAACCATATCAATAGTAGTAATATATAATATAGTAGTAATCATATAAAAACATCAATAAATCCAGAAAAAAGCCTTTGGCAAAATGAGACATTCATTTCTAATAAACAAATAAAAAACTAAAAGGCTTAGAAAACAATGGAGCCTTTCTTAAAATTATAAATATTATCTATCTAAAACCAAGACCAAGCATAATCTGTAACAGAGATAAACTTGAATAACTCCCATTAAGATCAAGGATGGAGCAAGGACATTGTATATTATTGTAGAAATTCTAGCTCTGATAAAGGTCTCATCTTCACATATATAGAAAGACCTGAGTCAGATCTATAAGAATACAGTAATTCCCCAAATGGTCAAAGGATATGAACAGACTGTTTTCATATAATGAAATCAAAGCTATCTATAATAATGTGAAAACACTGCTCTAAATCAATATTGATTAGGGAAATACAAATTAAAACATGTACAAGTCAAATAGGTAATATGACAGAAAAAAGAACAAAAAAGATAACTTGTTCAAGATATGAGAAAATTGAGAGACTAACATACTGTTGGTAGAGTTGTGAGCTGATTTGGTTATTCTGAAGTACAATTTTGAATTATATTCTAAGAGCAATGAAACTATGCTTATCTTTTGATCCAGCAATAGCAATACCACTGCTGAGTTTACATCAGAAAAAGATTATAAGAAGGGAAAATGATGTGCATGGACTGAAATATTTATTGAAGCTCTTTTTGTGGTGACAAGGAATTGGGGATGTCTAACAATAGGGGAATGACTGAAGAAGGTATGGTAGATGAATGTAATAAAATAATATTGTGTATAAGAAATGACATGTGGGATGCTTTCCTAAAAACTCTGAAAGTCTTAACAAGTATTAATGAATTGATAAAGTGAGTAGAACCAGGAGAACATTGTATATAATAATAACAAAATTGTGTGATGATCAGGTATGAAAAATATAGCTGTTAGCACAACAATTTTTCAAGACAGTTCTAAAGAATTCATGATGGGAAATGATATCCACATCCAAAGAAAGTGTGTGTGTGTGTGTGTGTGTGTGTGTGTGTGTGTGTGTGTGTGTGTATCTGAGTATGTATGACTGTTTTCCTTTTTGATCTGTTTCTTTTTTCACAACATGATTAATCTGGAAATATGTTTTACGAGATTTCACAAATAAAAGCTATTTCAAATTGCTTACCATTTTAGTTAGGGAGGAGGTTAAAGAGTGAGGGAGAAATTTAGAACTCAAAGTTTTAAAACAAATGAATGTTATAGAAATGTTGAATGTTAAATGATTGTTACTCTTTACATTTAAATAGAAAAAAAATACTATTTCAAAAAAAAGTGAAAGAAAAAAGGAAATGAGGAAACAATAGTTTATTATTTGTAGATGATATAATGTCATACTTGTGTGTCCTTTTCGCAAAGATCCAATGACATAATATCTTGACTTGAGCTTAAATTAAATTTCAGTGAGTCAGAGTTGCACAAAGTAGTTGGTCTTACTGTCTTCCAGAATGTTTGGCATCTAGTAGCAGGACACAGGTCAAGACCACTAGTGATGGCTTAGGATGTAATGGATGATTTGAATATTGTTGATGTCTGACCAAGTGCTAAGCACTCCACAGCACCTGCTTGATCTACTTTTCTGACTGTTAGAACTAATTGTTATCATTTACCCATTTCACCTGGGAAGTTTTCACATGTTTAGGATAGATATTCCCTCCCTATCTTTTGCTACATAGCTAATATGAACATGTATTTTGTATGACATCATATATCTATATCTATATCTATATCTATATAGATATATGTATATATAAAATCAAAGTCAAATTGCTTTCCTTCTCAAAGATGGGAGAGGGAGGGAGAAGATTTAGAACTCAAAATTTTAAAAAATTGTTATTTTCATATAATTGGAAAATATTTAATGAAAAAATATTTTTAAAAGATTCATTACTGTCAGATTCAGTAGACGTTTTTTATTAGTTGAATGCACAGGGTAAAAAAAGGAAAGGAGAGTCAAAGATAACTAAGGATTTGTCCTTAATTAGGAAGCTCAAGTTTGTTCTTTCTTTAAATAAAAGTTCATGGTAAATTCCACACAGAATCCTTATTGGGCCAATAGAGTTTGTGTTTTCAATAAAGTGTCACTTTATTTTTGCATGTTTTGAATTCATAAAATCCCCACTAAGTTCTTTGACCTCTTACATTTTAAATTTGAGAAGATATTGAGTATATTTTGTTTTAGATGATTGCAATTTTAAAAAGAATACTAATCTGCCTCATGGAGAGAGTAAAAGAGAAATTAAAGTAGATGGATATTATATTATTTAAAATGTGCAGCTTAAAATTACATATTGAAAGCTATGGCCCATTAATGTAAATTATGTTGCAATGAAAATATCTAATTATCTCTTCTACATAACAAATAAAAATGTAAATGCTTTAATCTAATGGCAATAGCATGCCTATAGAGAAGTGGGACATTTAGGAATCTAGAATAAGTTTAAAAGTAGAATATTCTGTGTATTACCCTAGTACAAATCTTTATGTTTTATAATATTTCTAAATATTTTGGATGAAATCTGGGAAAACTATATGATCCACTATTAGTTATACTCATAGATTAAATATTTCTCCACCTTCACTATATTACAGTCTTTATATTACTTTTCAGGGAGACCAATTAAGAGGCTACTAAAGGAGTATTGGTAAGAAGTAATGAGGGCCTTTTTAATGATGGTGGACATGCGAGTGCAGAGAAAGAAAATTCTAGAGATATATTTAGCAGATGTCTAGATATATAGGAAAGAGTTCTTTTTGTGATTTTTCCATTTTAGCATCTCTTTCTTCTACAAATAGATTGACATAATCTATTTAAAGAATTAATAAGCCTCATTCTCAATTCTCATGAGAAAAAGAATAGTATATTGTCATAAAGATTTTCAATCTAACATCCTTTGAATGTTTGACTATATAAAATATGTTATAGGTCCAAGTTAATAAAAGTTTACATGACGAAATGGAAAACTGATGTTATATCGATTAGCAGATTAAGAATTCGTGAACTTTTTGTGTTTTTCTTTATTTTCTTTCATCTTGGTCTGAAGTCCCTTTCAGCTTTAACATTATGGTATAGAAAGTCTGGAGAATCACAAAAACAGCTTGGAGAGAGATGAAGATCTTTCTTTAGAGCAGAGTCTTTAGTACTGAATTGTTTTCATTATTTGTTTAATAAGTATATGCCATACAATTGAGCAATTTAAAATTCACTAATTTCTATAAATAAATGTTTTTTATTACATGAATCTGCAACTTCATTAATGTTTATTCTCTTTCCACTACTATTGATAATAATTCATATATGCCATCTTATTTTCTGTGATAATTGTGCATGTTTTCTTACAGATCCTTTGAGAACAAATTACTAAAAAACATTGAAGGTTTTCCTTTGGGATTTTTGCTACTTCATAAGTACCTGCACAACATTAGAGTTTTACATCTATTATTCCATTATAATCCAGTCCAATCCATCAATCCTACACATTTATTAAATATTTAACTGTGTAACTACCCTGCCAAATACATACCAGTTCTCATTCCAGATGATCTGAAACCATATAGAGATGCAAAGAAATACTTTCTCTTTTTAACCTTTCATTTCTTTTCTCTTCAATTTCTAGCCTTACCATTTGTGCCTCTTATTATTATTGGTGATATCATTATTGATAATATGGTGAAATCTACTTAGACCCATGATACCCTATTGTCCTTTGGTTCACCCATGATGTTGATTCTTATGAAACTGCTGAGTTTCCTAATTTTTGGCTATTTGGAATCAACTTCTTGAGTATTTCCAAGGTAATTAAATTACTTACACTTATTTTTAAATGCCATCTGAATATTAGTAAGCAGAAAGGTTAGAAAGTAATAAAATATTTTACATTTATATGTGTAACCATAGTGCCAAATAGAATATGATCCCAAGTGGGCTACAAAATCAGCCTCAGAAATTGAATTCACACTTCTTTGTCCTTTATGTCTTTAATATACCATGAGTTGGATGCCATTTGTTTCTCTAGAACTCAAGAGCCTCTGTCATCTTTTCCCACCATTAAGGATGTGTGACTTGTTAAATAATTGGCGGAGTATCAATAGCATTTTTCAGGGCAATTGGGTTTTGGTTCTGCAAAAACAATGGAGATGCTCTTATGGTTAAAAAATTATCTTTTTCTTACACAGGAATATCTAGGTGAAATATATTTCTCTTAATCTTAAAATTAAATATCTTTTTGAATTTTTTATTTGAGTAGAGACTTAAAAGTAAATTCTAAAAAGTAAGATGGCTCAGGTTGTAATATAAATTTCCTAATAAAATGAATATTAGACTTTACAGCTAATTTCTATTTTAGTTTGGAAATCTATAGAAACATTTGGATTTTTTTACTGATTTCGTGGAGTCAGTATAAATATATCTGATTATAAACAGAGATTGTTTACCTGTGATTTCCAAGGAATAGAAAACTCCAAGCTGGGAAAACTACCTTATCCATATATCTTCTCTAAAACTTAGAATCTAAGAATTTTCTAGACCAGAAGTGTCAAAAACATGGCCAGCAGTTATATGGCCCACAATGCTCTCAAGTATAGCCTGATTCAGATTAAAATATATTTGGGAAATATTTACCATGTAATAAAAATTCAATAAAATATAAATAATGTTAGTTTTTTTAAGTTAATGTATACCTTAGTGGTCCTTGTTTCTATTCAAGTTGGACTTTATTAGTGGAAAGTATTGAGAAGTTAAATTATTTATCCAAGGTCACTCATATAGCATGTATCAGAGGCCTAGGTTCAAGAGCAGCTCTATAATCACTATTCCATGTTTGAACAGAGTCTGTCCCTATGTCATTTAATTTACCATTTTCTTCTGGAGCACTTCCCTAATTTTTTGTCAAAATGGAGATAGTTCTACCCCTCTAATCTCAGTAAGAGACAAATGACATTTTATTAAAAATACATGTGTCATGCATTGTAGAGGATAGAAAAAGGTATACTAGAGGTGAGTACTCATAACTTCAAAAGAAGTGCAGCATCTTGATGTTGAAGAAGACAAAAAAAAAAAAACTCCACTAAAATAACTTTATTTGTTTAGTCATTTCAGTTGGGTCCAACTCTTCATGATTCCATTTAGAGTTTTCTTGGCAAAGATACTGGAGTGGTTGAAATTTCCTTCTTCAGCTCTTTTTACAGATGAAGGAACTGAGGCAAACAGTGTTAAGTGACTTTCCCAAGGTCACGCAGCTAGTAAGTGTCTGAGATCATATTTGAACTCAGTTCTTCCTGGCTTCAAGCCTGGTGCTCTGTCCACTGAACCATCTCACTGTCCTTCCCCAAAAAAATTTTACAAAAGATCTCAAAAAGTATATCCATCTATGGCTCTTTAATCTAGGGTGAGTAGCACTATAAATCTCAATATCTCCAGAGGGCATTGAAGTGCAAAATAACATAATAGAAACAATAATAGTAACCCACATTTATGCAACACTAGACCATTTACAAAGAACTATCCTTAAAGCAATTCTGAGAATTAGGTCTTGGAACAATTATCTCCAAATTTCTAAATCACTCAGTCAACTAGGAGAACTAAATATTTTCTGTAGTTCCATCTAATTCTAAAAAATCCTCAAATGAGTTTTGTTCCCTAACGGTGTCACAATTGCAATTGAGTCCGTGAGACAAGAAAGAAAGAAACCCAACAAAGTGACAATCTTATGAAATAACAATGGAGAATTGCCAATCCTTTACTCACTCAGTACCCCTTATAGTTCCTCTACATTATTCTGATACAAGTGGAGGCAAAATAGGAGTAAAGAAAGTCTTCCCATAAAGGAACAAGTGAGAGTAAGTGAAAAGTTATGTGATATAGTGGGGATTATATAAGGGGGAGGATTGCTTTACATCTCTGACAGCCTCTTCCATATTAAAGCAGGTTAAATGCATTTGGTAAGGTGAACATAGACTGAAGAAAAATCAAGAAGACTTGGGCTAGAACGGGGGTCCTCCTGAGGCAAGCTGAGAAGATCCCAAGAAAGCCCTGAGATTAACCAGTGTGTAGTGCACACACCTCCAGGCTAGCTCTGCACAAAAACCAAGCAGGGATCCCTGGGGCTAGCTAGGATTGACTAGAGACTCTCAGGAAACACAGAAACTTTCACCTCCAGGCTCAGGAAGACTGAGTGAATCTCAGCTGATTAGGAGCACTAGGAGCAGGTGTGCTGCTGAGATGTGGTCCTGGGTGAGAAGGAATCAGCACACCCAGTGAGGGCAGAGGCAATGGGACAGGGATGCTGCTGGCTGTGGGGACTTGAGGGGAGAGATTTTGGTTTGGAGTTCTAAATCAGACGGGAGAGCTGAAGGGAAGTTAGATGCACCATTCTCCTGCCCCATGATAAGAAGTGTTTTACTAAGACTTCTCATTAAAAAAAAAATTAATGAACCCATAAAGAAAGAGCCCAACTCTAGAAACCTACTATGGGAACAAGGAAGATTGGGATTCACCTTTAGAAAACAGTGAAGTTAAAAAAAGCTTCTACCCCAAAGAATAATGTTACATAGCTCCCTGTCCAAAGAAAATTTGTAAAAGAATTTTAAGAATTTAAAACTCAAAAGAGAGAAATTGAGGAAAAAAATTAAAAAGTAGATTATGAAAAAAAGTTAATCAAGTAGAAAAGGAAATATAGAGTCTTTTTATTGTTTATTAGTTTTATTATAGCTTTTTATTTACAAGATATATGCATGGGTAATTTTTCAGCATTGACACTTGCAAAACCCTCTTTTTCAACTTTTCCTCTCCTTCCTCCCATCCCTTCCCCTAGATGGCAGGCAGATCCATACATGTTAAATATGTTAAAGTATTTGTTAAATACAATATATATTTATATATCCATAGTTATTTTGCTGCACAAGAAAAATCAGACTTAGAAATGAGGTAAAATAACCCAAGAAGGAAATAAAAAATGCAAGCTGACAAAAACAGAGGGAGTGGAAATGCTATATTGTGGTTCAAATTCATTTCCCACAGTTCTTTTGCTGGATGTAGCTGGTTCTCTTCATTGCTGAACAAATTGAATTGATTTGGTTCATCTCATTGTTGGAGAGGACCATATCCATCAGAATTGATCATCATATAGTATTATTGTTGAAATATATGATGATCTCCTGGTCCTGCTTATTTCACTCAGCATCAGTTCATGTAAGTCTCTCCAGGCCTTTCTGAAATCATCCTGTTGGTCATTTCTTATAGAACAATAACATTCATATACCACAACTTATTCAGCCATTCTCCAGCTGATGGGTATCCATTCTATTTCCAGTTTCTACCCACTACAAAAAGGGCTGCCACAAACATTCTTGCACATACAGGTCCCTTTTCCTTCTTTAAGATCTCTTTGGGATACAAACCTAGTAGCAACACTGCTGGGTCAAAGGGTATGCACAGTTTGATAACTTTTTGAGCATAGTTCCAAATCGCTCTCCAGACTGGCTGAATGTATTCACAATTCCACCAACAATACATCAGTGTCCCAGTTTTCCCATATCTCCTCCAACATTCAACATTAAGATGTAAAGTCTTAAAGAGGAAAATAACTCTTTGAAAATTAGAATATTAGAATTGGGCAAGGGAAAGCCAGTGAAGCTATGTGACAAAGAAATAACAAAACAGAATATAAAGAGTGGAAGAATGGAATAAAATGTGAAACATCTTATAAGATCTGGAGAAGGTCAAGGAGAAAAAATATAAGAATAATTGGACTATCTGAATGCTGGCACCGAAAAAAGGACTCTGAAACAATAATGCAAGAAAATTGTCCTTGAGTGATAGAACATGAGGGGAAAGTAAAACAAAAAAAATCTATTCATTACCAACTCAAAGAGATCCTTTGTGGAAAACACACAGGGATATTATTGCTAAATTTCAAAACCCCCATATATATTATATATATATATATGTATATATATAATATAGATAAATAGATACGTCAACAATTAAAAGAACTAGGCCTGCAGGCAAAATATCATATCCAGCAAAATTATCCATAATATTGAATAAAATAATTGACGTTCAACAAACTTGGAGATTTTGAGGACTTACTATCAACTAAATCTGAACTGGAGAAAATTTAACATATAAGGGCCAATATCAAAGACTAATTTCAAAGAATTTAACATGAACAATTTGTTTATGTTTTTTTTTTTTAACATGGAAATGTATACCATATATCTAAAATTGACATTAGCATTTAGGTACATCAAAAGAAAGATTGGAGCAGAGTTGAGTATGATCTGATTCTAAAAAACAAAACAAAACTTCCTAGAAAAAGGTAAAAATACTAATTATGTTATACAAATGAGGTAGAAAGAGAGAATAGACACAGAACCATTAAAGGAGGAGAGGCTTAAATAGATTAGCACTGCATATATACCATGAAGGGTATAGCATCCTCCAAAATCTATGAAGAAATAAGTGGGGAGGGATGTGCAGAAGGGGAAGCAAAGGAAAGGGGAAGAAGATTAAGGAGCAAAGCATAGGGGTGAGTGTTTAAGTAATAGTAAGGCAAGTGAAGGAGCAGAATAAAAGCAGAAGAGTTATCAGGAAAAGGAAAGATGTCAAAGGTTCAATCAAGTGAGAAATTTACATTATATGTCAGGCATACTAATTCTGTTTTAGATGCATATTTACATATGGGTAAATGCATATCTTATATATATGTATGTGTGTATTTGTCTGAAAATGTAATTGAAAATATAAAAACATATGTATGCATGTTGCTCTATGCATGTATATATAGATATATATATATAAGTTGGTTTGTGGATGGTTATGAAAAAATATATATGGGAGTATGGGGTATGGAAGTATGGGGGTATATGTGTGTATATGAATATATCTATATCTATACAAATAACATGTATATGTATTAAGCAGGCTTAAAGAGAAACTTTAAAAGGGTCAGGTGAGAGTTTAGGGCCTTAGAGCTTTCTACTTGAGACTAAATTGCTAAGCTGATTTTAAACATTATTGACTAATGCTAAATTGACATTAAGCTACTAATAACTATTCATAATTGTATGTATCTTGAAAATTCAACAAGAGTAAACTGTCATAAAGCATGAGCAATGAACATTATGAATATCAAGGAGGTAGCATCTCATAACTCTTCTTTATGGCCAAACAGCATAATTTCAGAGCATTGCATTTCTTCTAATTTTTAATATTTTGCCATTGTTGCTCTGTTCACTTATCTATTGTTTTCCTGATTTTTTCTTCATTTCAAACAATAAATTTTTTTTTAGGTCTTTATTATGTATGCGGCACTGTGCTAAGCATTAAAGAAAAAGACAAACTGTAAACAGTCCCTACCTTTTAGCAATGGCATTGGCAGTGAGGATATTGGTGGGGAATCAGGAAAGACATCTTGTAGAAGATCATTCCTAAGCTGAATTTTAAAGAAAGTCAGGAACCATTAGAGTTGAAGATTAGGAAGAAGATATGGGGAATAATTAGCATGAAAGTGCAGAAGAAAGACATAGAATCATATGAGAAGAACAAGGAGGTCAGTGTAACTGGATTATTGAATGTGTAGAGGAAAATACAATGTAAGAATATTTGAAAAATAAGAAGGGGCAAAGTTATGGAGTTAAATGTCAAACAATAGACTTTATATTTCATCCTGAAGGTAATGAGAGCCCCAGATATTTATTACTTAAAATATATTGAATAGACTTCAAAATATATTCCTTCTTTTATATTTGTGCATCTTCTACTTTTGTAAAGGAGTGGAGTGGAAGTCTTTTAAAAAAAAAACTTTTCTTTGGGGTCATGTTTGTTCTTTCTAATTTTGCAAGATTTATGTGCAGTCATTGTGTACATAGTTTTCTTGGCTTTGCTTAGTTCATTAAGCATGAGATCATGCTTCTCTGTATTCATTCCTTGTTTCTAAAAGTACAATAATATTCCATTATATTCATGTACAACAATGTATAGTCATTCCCTAATCAATGGGGATCTACTTTTTCCCAAATTCTCTGCTGCCACCAAGAGTGCTGCTATTACTCTTTTGGCACCTATAGAGACTTTCTTTTTTATCAATGACCTTGACGATATATGACTAGTAGTTCAATCTTTGAATCAAAGTTATGGACATTTTAGTCACTTCGATTTTATAATTCCATATTGCAAAAATATTTTTTATAAAGTACAACATTCAAATTTCTTAAAAACCTAAAATATAGGCATGAAAAAGTA
The DNA here is from genome assembly GCF_048593235.1 of Sminthopsis crassicaudata. Lineage (NCBI taxonomy): Eukaryota > Metazoa > Chordata > Mammalia > Dasyuromorphia > Dasyuridae > Sminthopsis > Sminthopsis crassicaudata. Next base: position 127,166,540 of record NC_133620.1, on the reverse strand, counting down.
ATTTTAACATAATAAAATTATCTAAACCTCAAAGCCAGAATTATGTAAAAAAATTAGAAATTTTTCTAATAAATATAGGAAAAAACCAAGTATTCACCCATTTTCGACTGTTAATAATAATCTCAGTGAAACTGTAGATCATAAAATAAACTCACAAAAGCTAACAGTATTTCTATGTAGCAGCCACAAAATTCATAAGGGAATAAATGAAATGGATGTCCCATTCAAAATATCTAGGAGTTGATCTACACAAACACAATTGTTATTGGTATAGAAATAGTTACCAAAAACTCCTCTCAGGAATAAATAAAATTTAAATAACATTAGAATTATTCAGTGTTCATGACTGGGATGTCCCAAAATAATAAAAAGGACAATTAGCTAAGTTAATTTACAGATTGAATGACATGCCTATGAAATTACTAAAAGGCTACTTGAAGGAAATAGATAAAATTATAATTAAATTAACTTGGAGAAACAAAAGATCTAATATATTAAGAGAAAATATGAAAAAAATTAAGAATGAAAGAGGTATATCATTGCCAGATCTTAAAGTACAGAATAAATCAGTAATTATAAAAATTATTCAATTATTTTTAAAAATGATAGATCAGTTGAATAGACTTGACACAGAACAATCAGAAAGAATTAAACTTAGTAACTCAGTATTTTATAAACCCTGGAATATTCAATATATTATTTATTATATGGAATAACTCTAAAAGAGAGAAGAGTGAGGGATTCTGATGATATAAAGAATAAAAAGATGCCAATTAAATTATTTTCAAAAGGTCTTTTCTATATCTATTGAAGCAATATTACAGCTTTGGATACATTTGGTTTTAAAATGAAGATATTATTTTATTAATGTTAATCCATCCTTACATTCCTGGTACAAATCCAATTTGATTATACTGAATGATTTTTTGGATACATTTTTAAAATCTTTTGGCCAAGAAGTTTAAAAACATTTTAAAATTTAAAATCTTCAATGATATTGGTCTATACTGCTTCTTTTATCATTTTTCACTTTAGGATTTAAGAAAATATTTTATAAGAGGAATTTGGCAAAGTATCTTTTCAATTTTGGAGACTAATTTGTTTTGGATTTGGATTGAATTTTCTGTTAAGTCCATCTGGATTCTTTTGTTCTCTCCTTTTCAAATCATGTTTATAAGGTCAATTTCTTTTTAAAGAAATGTTATTATTCACTATGTCTAGCTGTAATACATATGTATATATATATACATGCATATATTATAATTGTTTCTTTTAAGATCTCAATTTGGTTGCTAAATAATTGTGTACAGCATAATAGATTCAAGGGATTCTTTTTATTTCTCTGCTTATGATTCCATCTCAGTCATTTCTCATTTTGTTAATTTAATTTTCCTCCCTCTAATTAGATTAGTTAAAGGTTTATCAGCTTTGTTAGTTTTGTTTTTTTCCCAAAGAATGAATCTTTAGTTATATCAGTTCTATTTCCTTTGGTTTTTACTTATGATTCCTCTAAATTTAAAACCTTTTTTTTTGGTTTTTGCTTATTTGTATTTTTTTATATTTAATTTTTAAATTTTTTTAGTTTTATGTGCACTTCACTTAATCCTATCTTTATTTCTTTTATTGGCATATGCATTTTATGACTATGATTTTTTTTACACTGAGGAATGTTTTAAGTAGCATAAGACCAAAACATACTCATGAAAAGAGAAATATTCAAAGAACATGAACAAATAGTTTTCAAACTGGTTTACTCACAATTCCCTAAGTATCTGGTGCTTTCTTATAATTTTTTTCTGACATTCTCTTTCTTTTCCAACCTAGTATATCTGAATCTTATTTACTCTTTGATATTGAACTTCCTCTGGGATCTCTCTAGAAATGATTCCCACAATGACGTCTCCCTCTTCTAAACTCATATTTTGTACTACTCTTTGAGTGTTAAATGGTATTCATTATACCACTCTTTTGTAGTTAAATTGTCAGCTGACATCATTTGACTATAACTTGGCTATGTATTTAGCCTATAAACTTTTTGAAAGCAGGAGAATACCTTGTATAGCTTTGTGTTCTTTTAAAGCATCTATCATAGTTCCTAAAGCATATAGTCTCAATTAGGTGATATGATAGAGTGAGAAAAGATTCTACTTCATCAAAGGTAAAATTGGTAAACATTATGGAGAAACTGAGGCTTTACATCCTTCCTATATAGATTTGGGAGAACTACAGTTACTTGCCCTTAAGGATGGAGGGCAAGGTATGATTATTCCTATCTGGTTTCACTATAGGAGAAGTTTTTCAAGTATTGCATTTGTGCCTGATCTTTAGTCAGAAGGACAAGACTTCTGATATCATTTTGGACTTTTTGAGAACAAAATAATCCACAATGGCATTTGGAAGTACAAAAAAATGACTATTCTACAGGTTTTAGAGGGGGAAAGTGAAATAGTTATTTTCCATTCTTGAGTGTAGTTCATTAAAAAGGAATAGTTTTTAGAATCATTTAGAAGCAATTTGTTAATGTAAAATGAATCTTGGCCTACTGTTAGGTTTGGAAATGAAGCCAGATTTGAAAGCTTATGCTAGGTCTTTGAATTAAATCTTACAAAACAAAATAGAAAAAAAATTGCCTGCAAAAGGAAGGAAACACTAAATTTAGTTTTGCTTGTAAATAAAAAATATCTTGGAATCCAAACACATATGCTTTATGTTAAACTTTTCCCAGATTAGCATAATCAGAAAGTAGAATTTGTTAATTCCAGATCAAGAGAAGAGTTCTAAGCCCATCTGTTTCTCAGCAAAAAAATGAGACTCTATTATAGACTCAGTGAGAACAGTGCTCATCGCCATTTTAATAATTTCATCCTTTATGTAGCACCTCTCATCCAAAAGGATTCACAGCTTACTCTAGGCACTATAAGTATCCATAACCTACTTTGGAGGGGAATGTGGCAGCTGTTTACCCAGCAATATTAAACAGCAATTTGGGAAAGGGAGTAAAGAAGAATATTGCATCCACATAATAGCACAGAGGAAATGTTGAATATAATTGCCTGAAATAGAATAGGACTGAGACTAATATCCTTAGATTTCTGAAAAGAAGTTGGGGGACCTCATTTTTCTCTTTCTTCCAAAAGAGATTTTATTCTGCTCTTTCTGCCAACCTGAGCTTTTTTTTTTTTTTTTAAATCAAGGTTGATCCTGAACGACCTGTTTCTGATTATCAGCATTAGTGGATACTTCTTCATGGTCTTCTATATCAACAGTGACTATGTCCAACCTCTGCTGAGACATTGGGGAAGAAACTTAATTGGGATCAAAAACTCTCATCAAAAAACTACTCCTGAATTTCTATATTTTAACACTTAAGGGATTTATAGTTTCAGTATTCATTAGTACTCCTTGCAAGAGACACATAGTCTTCCTGAATTTGCAAACTATAGGTATAACTATTGAAAATATAGGGTCACACATGTGCAAAAATGTTTGTGGCAGCCCTGTGGCAGCAGTGGAAAGAAACTGGAAAATGAGTGGATGCCCAGGAGCTGGAGAATGGTTGAATAAGTTATAGTATATGAATATTATAGAATATTATTTTTCTATAAGAAATGACCAGCAGGGTGATTTTAGAGAGGCTTGGAGAGACTTACATGAACTGATACTGAGTGAAGTAAGCAGAAGGAGGAGATCATTATATAAGGCAACAAAATTGTATGATTCTGATCGACGTGGCTCTTCTCAACAAGAAGATAATTCAGACCAGTTCCAATGGTCTTGTGATAATGAGAACCATCTACATCCCGAGAGAGGATTGTGGGACCTGAGTGTGGATCACAACATAGCATTTTCACTTTTTTGTTGTTGTTTGTTAACATTTTCTTTCCCTTTTTTCCATTTTCTTTCTAACATTTCTTGTGCAGCATGATAATTTGAAAATATGTATATAAAAACTGCCTATGTTTAATATATGTTGAATTACTTGCTATCTATGGGAGGAGGAGGGGGGAAAGCGAGGGAAAAATTTGAAACACAGGTTATGCAAGGGTGAATATTGAATATTATGTATATATGTTGAAAATGAACAGCCTTAATAAAAAAAAAAAGAAAATATAGTCATCTCTAGCTCAAGATGATCCAATGGAGTTGTACTTTCATTGTCAAATCTTCTGAGAATTGGAATCATAATCCTATTAAACATACCTACTTTGTATTGGGATTGCTTTGGACATCATCTGACATCTCCTAATATATAAAAATTAAATCGTGTTACCATTGGTCCTTCTTCCTGCCCAAACCAATCTTTTTTTTTTTTTTTTTTTCTTTTTTGAGAAATGTGGTTGTACTAAGCTATACTCAGCATATCCCAATGAGCAGGTTATGTCTTTATTGAATGAGGCGAGGGATTCAAATTGTAATTTTTACTCAGGAGGTGTTCTAAGATGAATATTTCCCCTCCCTTGTCCAAAAGGGGTCAGATGAGATTTTCCCTAAAAGGCAATAAAGCCCAGATTTGACTATACCTCCCTAGATTCAGATTCCTGGTGACCCCTTGAAGTATTATGAGGCTTCTTAGTCACTTAGAGAGGTAAGAGGTCCCATCCATATGAAAGCATTGCCTTTTAATCTCCGTGGCTAGCTGACAGCACTTGAGTCACCACAGCCCGCTTTGTTCATGAGACCTGTTTCCTTATAGAGAAAAGGGAGCTTCATACAGCCATGCTAGTTCTACGCTATATACTTTCTGTGTTTGGCCCAAGCTCCTTTTACTAATGGTCTAATAACAATAGCAATAATTGGCATTTATGTAGTACTTTACAAATATCATCTCATTTTATCCTTACAACTACTCTGGGAGATATGGAACTGTTATTATTATGCCTCAGTTTACAAAAGAGGAAGCAGAGGCAAACAGAATGACTTGCCCAGGGTCACACAGGTAGTAAGTGTCTAAAGCAGGATTTCAGTGTGTTTCTTCTTCCCTCCAAGTCCATCCCTCTATAGACTGTACCATGTAGTAACCTCTGAGTGCCTCATTTCATTTCAACATAAAACTTAAACCAAGGGGTATTGATGCCAGAGCTATCCCTAATGGGTAGAGTCAAGAGTTCATATCTAAAGAAATTGCCCACATTCCCAAAAACATTAGAAATGTTAACTTAGGATCAAAGAATCTCAATTATTGAAGGGAGCTCAGAGGTTCTTTGGTGTATCCTCTCCAACAAATATACTCTAGATGTGGCCATTCAGCCTTTGCTTAGAGACTTCTAGTGTAAGGTCCTTCTCTGTACTATGAACTCTATTGGTTGCTAGTTGCTTTATTTCTTTTTCTTTTTTTATTAGACTTATGATTTAATTTTTGTAGGTCATCCAGTGAAATTAACTTTCCCTACCTCCTTTGCAACTTATAATTTTAAAGATCACCTAGTAGTACTGAAAATTTAAGTAATTTTCCAGGATCATACAGATAATTAAGTAAAAATGAGGTAAAATCTGAATTCAGTTCCTTTTGACTCTGAAGCTACTTTTTATCCACTATTCCAAGCATCTTCTCCTAATACATATCAAGATAAATATCTTCTTGCTCTCAAGTTGTTTGTAATAGGATCAATAGGTTATGATGCAAAAGATATGTGAAATTATGTTTGAAAGGTAAAAACAAAGTCACCTCCCTTTCCTTTGTCTCATTTGCCTAAGAAGACTAATCTAAGCATGGATTGTGTAGCATGGAATGGAAAATAAGAAAGGAGTAGGAAGGAAAAAAAAATTACATGTAGAGCTTATTTAAATAGAACAAGCCAATGAGACCTTGAACAAAGGAATTATCAGTGAGAATAGAAAGAAGGGGGCAAGATTCAAGATATCCGGGAATCAATAAAACTTGATTGTTGACTTCATGTTAGAGTCAAGGAGGAAGAGTCAAAAGTGATTTTCATATTATAAAGCTAGGAATTGTGAAGATGATTATATCATTGAGAGAAAGAAAAAAGTCTGAATTAGATTTTGGAAGAAAATTATGAGTTTTATTTTTAAACATATTAGTTTGAGGTGCTGGAAGTACATTAAAGTGAAGATGCAATTATATTAAGGGGTTGCTTGCTTAGTAATCAGATACCTGCTATAATGAACCCAGTGCAGATGGGGGGAGATTTATATTAGGTCCTGAGTAGTTATTTTAGTAGTGTAATAACTAATTTCTGACAAAGGGTCACCTTCTGGTAGTGGCAGCAATATCCTGATTTCCTGCCCTCATGAAGGCTAAGCAAATGTTTTTTCCTTAAAATGTATTGAAACAATATTCCAATCTTGACTGATTCAGGGCATCACTTCATGGCTGACAGAATAAAAATATCCATGAGGAACTCCAGGATGGCTAGGTTGTTGGACCATATCAAGCAACAAAGAAGAAGGGGAGCTTCTCTCAGCTGAATAAAAAAAAATCAGTATGTCCTACCACAGTTTGTAACGAGAGTGATATTTATCTATCTTTATCTACACATATTATATATATATATATATATAATAATAAATTTCTCTCTCTCTCTCTCTCTCTCTATATATATATATATATATATATATATATATATATATATTTACACACACACACACACACACACACACACACACACACACACACACACAGAGACAGAGACAGAGACAGAGGGAGATTGATTCACAATCTGGCTTGGGTTCCAAAACAAGTAGGTCTTAATATATCATGTTAAGTACATATAGGACATATAGAAGATCTTTAAGGACAAATCATGACCTTATTCATTTAAATTGGGTTTATCCCTTGAAAAGTTAGGTGGGAGAAGATTCTACTGTCCTTTGTATTTTTTGTCATTTAAAAAGAGAAGATACATGATGCTATTTATGACTTTTAAGGGAGTTAAACTGATCGAGCCTGGATCCTAGAATGCAATCTGATGACTGGAAATAGTAGAAGTATGAAGACCAAAGTTTTTTAATGTTATCTTTGCATGCTGATTTCTTCTTTATACTGTAAATCCAAACTTTATCTACTATATAATTTGCTATAGAAATTATAATTGAAGTTATAGTTATAAATAATAATAATGATGATATTCATGTAATGCTTTAAGTTTTACAGTTTCTTACATATTTTATTTTATTTGAGCCGACAAACAACAACCCTATGATCTAGGAACAATTTGTATAATCTTCTCTATTTTACAGCTGAAAAAACTGAGGCATATAGAGGCTGAGTGGCTTGTCTTGTTATACATTTATTAGGTGTCAGAGATGGTATGACATCACTAAGGAATGTGTGGGAAGAAGAAAAAAATATCATTTCAAAAATGCAGGTGAATAGATAAGTGTGGTGGTTGTGTGTAGGGTACTCCCTCCCCCAAGACAGTGTAGCTGTTGTTGGCATGGGGAACATCTGCCTGTAATTATGGCCTCAGAGTGGTGATTATGAGTAAGTGTATAAAAGACAGCATCAGAATTTCACTGATGCTAGCATTTGTTAAACCATTCTGCTGAAAGCAGAATCTGTTGGAACATCATTAGGATGCTGTTGAGGAATGACAAAGAGGAACTGAGCATAACTGCTGCATTCATAGTTGTATAAGAATCCCTAACTTTCTTGCCTCTTAGGTGAATTTTGTGAAGCTTATGGATTTTCCCCATGGCATCCAAACTATAGGAAGTTAATTCTCTTTTTGTATATTCCAGAAAACTGAGTATTCCTGGAATTTTCTGTTCCATCTAAATTATAAGAACAACTTTGAGTTGATACTATTAAACCCCAAACTTGCATAATTAGTAAATATCTGAAAACATTATTTGGTGCATTTCCTTTCCTTCCAGTTAAAATATAAGCTTTGGAGAAGGGATCTGTAGTTGATAGGGATAACCAAAAAAACCTTGGAAAATCACTTAAATAGTTAGAAGAGTATTACGGTAAAATAGAGAATATAGAGTTAGAGGAGGAGTCAGTTTTCTAGAAGCCAAAGGAGAAGAAAGTGGGTGGAAAATAGCACCAAGGGACACAAAAGGTCATGGAATTTAAAGATTATAAAGGCCCTTGAGTTCATGAATTCTGTGCTCATTAATGGACTTTCAAAGAGTTATTCCATTGAATTGTGAAGGCAGAAGTTATAGAAGGTCTAAAAGTGAACTCATCTTTCCATTTCAAACTACCTTTCTATATAACCTATCTTCCATTCACTCTATTATATAACCTGGATGAAATTATACTCATGAGCCTCTCAAAGCCAGTCTTAGCCACTAGTCCCCAAGCTGCCAGCACTGTTATAGCTCAATGGGGGAAGGCTATCTACAGAAGATAAAGAAAGGTAAAAGTAAATGAAATCTGGTGCCCACCTGAAGTTTAGGGGTATTTTGCAAAAGACCAAGCAGAGAGAAGTAGACTGATTCCAGCCACTGAAGAAAAGTACTTGGAGTTAAGTACAAACCAAGAGACATGGGCTTTTCTCCTTCTGGTTGCACAGGAAAGAAGTTGGAGGTCTCACTTGTCCTTTAAGTTTCTTCTCTTTCTCTTGCTAGAGACTGGAAAAAGGAGGGTAGGAAGATAAAGTGAGCCAGATAGCCTCAAAGTTTTGCAGGCAGCCATCTCCCAACTCCAGGTATTTTTAAGGGCTGTTTACTCTCAATTTTGGTTGGTGAATTTGTCTGTTCTCTTTCCTCTCATTTTCTTCCCCATCTCTCAATATTTCCAAACTTCTTGTGGCTGCCAGATATCTCTACTCTACTTACTCTAAACCTTAAATATGAACAATGATGACAGTCAACTCCCTTTCAAAGAACCTATAAAATTCCTCCATCAAAGTTGGCAGGGGAAGAGCTGCACAGCCAGTTCTTTTCAATTTTATCTCCATCTCTTTGCATATCTCCCACATGTAACCATTTCTCCTCATTCACACCACAACATTCATAATTTTTGTCCTCTTGCTTGGACTATTAAAATATCTTTGTAATTTGTTTCCCTATATTCAAAATCTAGTGTCTAGAATCCATTCCCTACAGAGTTCCTAGACAGATATTTATGAATCAGAGATCACAGCATATTGCAATCACATCCTTTCCCATTATCCATTGCCACCAGAGCTCTGTTGTCATTTGATATCAAAGTAGCAAAATACGAATGACAAAGTCTTTTGTTTGACTTTATAAGGCCTTTTCTATCTGCCTCCAGTCTACACTTTGAGCCTGTTATAGTGTTCTCTTTCCCATACTCACTGTGATGGTCAAACAGGCCTACTTGTTGTTCCTTCTTCCATACATTCAATACCCTACTTTGGCTTTGTTAAGCTTGTCCACTATTTTTAGAAGACTCTTATCTTCATTTCTTGGTACCTACCTCCTTCAAGAGGCCTTTCCTGATTACTTTTATTCTTAGTGCCCTGCTCTCTAATTATTCTGAATTTATTTTGTACAACTCTTGTATTTATTTAACTGTGCTCCAGTTGTACTTACACTAGTCTAATGTAAACTCAAGGACAAAGATTATCTCCTTAAAGCTTAGCTTGAACTGATACATAATTTAAAGGTTGTAGGCATTTAAAAGTTGTAGATTCTTAAGGAATAAGTAGTGAGGTAGAAATAAATAAGAAACATACTGTTAAGATGTTTGAATTTAAAAGGGAAGAAATGGATTGGATGGTAGCTTATTAGGGCAAAAGGACTTAGAGAAGGTTTTTTGGTTATAAAGGCAAGCTGAATGTTTACAGAAAGAAAGATCCCATGGAAGAAGACTGAAAATAAAGAGACAGGAAGAATTCTTGGTGATAGAGCAAGGTTTTAGAGGGGATAGGTTCACACAAATAGCTAGTTGAGTTAGTATTATATTCCCATGAATAAGAAGGAAAAGAATTGGATAGTGAAGCTCCTACTTTTTATTTGTGTCTTCTAAACATTCTTATCCCATTCTATTTTCAATTTTGCTTCAGATTTCTGAGGTGCCCAAATAGGTGACCTCTACATAAGTAAAATGATTTCATGTTCTGTTGATAAAAATCTCTATAAAGAACAAAGGTACATTGGTGTTATGGGATACCCCCCTTTCTGATCACATAGATCTCAAAACCATATTTGGTTTTGATTTAAAAACAATAACATAATACATATTTGTAGTTGTCTAGTTCAAAACTGTATTGATATAATTTCACAGATCTAGGCAGAACAGAAGAGTTATGACTTTAAAACATACTGAGGGCCATCTGGCTCTGAGCCATAGTTACACCATAAATAGTGAAAGAGTTGATTTAGACAGCTGGGAGCTACTATCAATAGCAAAAAAAACCTAGAAGTCTTTGAATGAAAAGCAAACAGAAAATGAAAGTGATCACATATTATTAAATGAACTAGCTTTGTCAAGTCAGATAAAAGGGACAACTGTTTATGAGATGAGTGTCTCACCATCTATGATCTGTGATTTTCACTTACAATAAACATATTTTCAATGTTCTTCATAGTGTGTATGTCTTTGTTCCTAGATCACCAGGAGGAGATGGATACTGCTATTTCTACTGCAGAAAATGGAGGGTACAGTAAGTTGGCTTGGAGAATAGTTCTATAACACTATTAGTTTTTGACTTTAGAGATTGGGATAGGGATAGCCTTCATCAAAATAGTATAATCTTCTACAGATATAATTTGTAGGATGTAGGAAGACTATTCATCTCTTTTAAAATTCTTTCCCACAGACAACAAAAAAGCCAGAATGTCATTATTAAAACAACATGATAATCTGCCCAAGTACAACACAGGAATGGCAATACTGTCATACTTCAGTGTGAATGACTAAAGAAACTTTTAAAAGAGATCCCAGAGAGCAGACTTTATTAGAAAAATGATGAGGAAGAGAGGTTCAAAGCACCACTCACTGTTTCCAGAAGAAGATGGAGAAGAAAAACATTTAGAAATAAGTTGGGGAAGATGATGGAACTGAACTCTTTTGACATTACCCTTCAAAGAACTTTAAAATAATGCCTCAAAAAGTTTTAGAACTGCAGAACCAAAAAAAGTTTTAGATGAGGTATTTTTTTCTAAGAAAACTTATGAGAATAGCAAGAGAAGTACATGACATAAGAGAAAGCCTATCTGGAGCCCAGACATTTAGTGAAAGTAACAGCAGGAGCTTTGGAAGCTCTCAGCCCAGAGAGAGTAAGGGAGTTGAACAACTGACCAGAAAGAGATTATAGGGGACCCTTTGCTGGCACAGGATACAGTTGGTACTGATTGATAACTATATTTCTTTTTTTAATTTTTTATGATAGCTTTTTATTTACAAGCTATATGCATGGGAAACTTTTCAGCATTAACAATTGCAAAACCTTTTGTTCCAATTTTTCCCCTCCTTCTTCCCATCCCCTACCCTAGATGGCAGGTTGAACAATACATGCTAAATATGTTTAATAGTATATGTTAAATACAATATATATATATATATACATATATATATATATATATACATGTTCATACAGTTATTTTGTTGTACAAAAAGAATCAGACTTTGAAATAGTGTATAATTAACCTGTGAAGAAAATAAAAAATGCAGGCGGACAAAAATAGAGGGATTGGGAATTCTATGTAGTGGTTCATACTCATTTCCCAGAGTTCTTTCGCTGAGTGTAGTTGGTACTGGTCTATTGGAATTGATTTGGTTCATCTCATTGTTGAAGAGGGCCACATCCATCAGAACTGATCATCATATAGTATTGTTGGACAACTATATTTCCTATACACACTTCTGGGTAAGTGTTCCAGGGTTAGAGAAACACAAGTTGTTGGTCAGAAGAAAAAAGGAATCCTGGTTACAATTCCAAGGGAAAGACATCATTAATGTATGTGACTGTAGTGGATCAAGTCCCTTTCTGGGTAAAGATAAGAATACAGACAAGAAAGGTTAGCAGAAGCCAACTAACATAAAGTTGAAAGTAAATAATACACTGGGAAAATGAACACATAATAACAACAATAAAATAATTTTATCACAAAAAGCTATCATGGTAGCAGGCAGTAGCAAGATATAAATTTAAAAAGATAGCAGTGTGAAAATAGCTATGAACAGAGTCTCAAAGAAAAGCAATAATTAGTCCTAAGCTCAACAGGAATTCTTGGATGAGTTAAAGAAAGAGATGACTATGCTAGAGGAAAAATGGGTAACAAAAATGTGATGCAAGAAAATTATGAAAAGGGAATTAATAACTTGGTAAAAGAATCACAAAAAATTGTTGAGAATAGCACCTTAAGAAAAACAGAATTAGCCTCGTGATAAAAGAGGTACAAAAATTCACTGAAGAAAAGAACTACTTAAGAAACAGAATGGCTAAATGGAAATAGATTTACAAAAATTCACTGAAGAAAATAATCCTGTACAATTTAAAACTTGGGAATGGAAAGCTAAGAGACATCAAGAAACAATAAAACAAAGTCAAAAGAATAAAAAAAATCTCATTGAAACAAGAAAGGAACTGTATCAACTACCTAGAAAAACTGAGTATAATCCTTCATGGTGAATATTGATATTTAATTAAAAGAGAACTTTCAATCATTCCTGGTGAAAAAACCAATGCTGAAAAGAAAATTTGACATTCAAATACAAGACTCGACAGAAACAGAAAAAGGTAAACATGAAAGAATAATCATAAGGGATTCAATAAAGTTAAATTGTATAAATTCTTACATGGGAAGATGACAAACATAATTCCTTATTACTAGGGAAGTTAAAAGGAGTTTATACAGACAGAATTCATAAATGTGAATCAATTATTTTGGAATGATTTTTTAATGAAGGGATGAGAAAATGATGCACTGGAAGAAGGGGCAAGGAAGAAGAATTGAGAAAATTTTCTCTCATAAAAGATATGTATATGACAGAGCTTTTACTATGAAGGAGGAAAAAAGGTGGAGTTGGGTGACACATAAATGTTTGGACTTCACTTTCATTGGAATTGGTTCAAGGAGGGAAGAATATATATATACACATATTCATTTGTGTACAGAAATGAAACTTACCTCATAGGGAAATAGAAGGGGGAGAACATAAGAAAAAGGAATGGGAAGATAAAAGGTTGATCAGATTAAGGAAGGCGATGGTTAGAAGCAAATTAGATTTTTGAGGAGGGATAGGGGAAAAAAGAGAGAAAGAAACAGAAAAAAATGGAATAGAGGGAAATAAAGTAATCATAATTATGAATGTGAATTGTATGAACTCATCCATAAAATAGAAACAAATAGAATGCAATAGAAACCAGAATTGAACAATATGTTGTTTATAAGAGTTACACTTGAAACAGAAAGATGAACACAGAGTTTAGATTAAAAGTTGGAGCAGTATAGATTATGATTCAGCTAAAGTAAAAAAGGGGGCTACAAATTCAGGGTATATTTTTCACTATACCATGTTGATTTCCTTCATTAGAAGAGAACCTTATTGAGAAATAAATATTTTGAAGAATAAAGTTCCAATTCCCCTTTTTAAGTTTGGAGCAGATTAAAATAATTAATCTTCAAATGGTTAAGTGCTATTTTTGATGCATATTGTACTTATGTAAAAAGCTAATAGCATGCCTATACAACTTTTTCTCTTATATTTACCAATTCTAATAACATTTCAACTTGTTATATCAGTCTTTTAGCCCATTCTTTTCCTAGTTCTTTGAAACTCTTGCTCTATTTCCCAACATTCTCCAACATCTGAACTTCTGGGCTATAGGAGGAGCTAATGTAGCAAACTCTATATAATTTTGTTTTCATTTTATTAGAAACAAATAAACCCAGAAGTCAGATGGCTGAGGAGTCAAAAATAAAAAAAAATGATGATTTAATGCTATATCAATTTGAATTTAATTCTATTTCTCTATTTTAATGGAAATCTGGATTTTCCCTGAGGGTTCTATCTCCTTTGGAAGCCTCTTCTCTGGAGAATTTTCATTTTAGTACTTCATGAGACAAGCCAAAGTCAAGAGAAGAAGCACAATATTCCTATCACTTTCTGACTATTCTTATACTATAATTCTTCAGTGTCCTTTCCTCTTTTGAAGTTCATGCAACCAGATGACACATTCTTTATCATCCCTTCTATTATCTCTTGCCTTTTAGGTTATTCTTCTAAATTTTTTTTCAAGAAGTTTAGAATTTTTTTTCTTTACCTCATCCTTGTTGTCATCCTGAGAAACTTGAATATGTAATATTGTTACCTATCCCTCAAGCAAAATAACAACATAAATCCTCAGCTTCTCTAATTCCATCCCTATTTCAGGCACATTCTGAAATGGTCATAACTGAGACAGAACCATATTTTAGAATTACACTCCTTGCAAGGAGCATATGGAAATACATAGTTGTGGAAATAATAAAATCTACTTGACTCCACCCACTACAGATTAATGGCCCATAAAGATATATATGGATTTGATGCTTGAGCTTGCTCCATTCATCTCATTCTCTCAGTGACTGTATTGAATATTTTTGTCTTTCATTTTCCCTCAACTACACTTTTATCCCTGACCCATATACAATGTTTTTTGATCTCTAGTTTTATTTTATTTTATTGATTTAATGTTTTCTCCACTTTATTCAAAACAGTTTTTAAAATTTGTTTTCAAATTTTTTTAGTTCTAGGTTCTTTCTTTTATCCCCACCCAAAATTAAGAAACCACATATCAAATTATATAAAATCTTTCTATAAAAGTTGAATTATGAAAAAATATATAAATCTCTTATTATAATGAAAACAAACCCCTTCAAAAATAGAGAGATGGGAGAAAAAGAGAGAGAGAGAAAGAGAAAGAAAGAGAGAGAGAGAGAGAGAGAGAGAGAGACAGAGAGAGAGAGAGGGAGAGAGAGAGAAAGAGAGAGAGACAGAGAGAGAGAGAGAAAGAGAGAGAAAGAGAAAGAGAGAGAGAGAGAGAGAGAGAGAGAGAGAGAGAGAGAGAGAGAGAGAGAGAGAGAATGAGAATATAACGCTTCAATCTATATTCAGTCACAATCAGTTCCTTCTCTGGGTATGGATAGGATTTTTCATTGTAAGTCCTTCAGAATAGTCTTGAATGATTGTACTTCTGAAGACAGCAAAGTCATTTATACTTGGTCATCCCAGAACATTGTTATTGCTTTGTATACACTACACTTCACTTTGCTTGAGTTCATGGAGGACTTTCCAGGGTTGTTTTTTTTTTTTTTTTTTAATTTTTCATCATTTCTCATAGAACAACAATATTCTATCATTAACACATACCGGAGTTTATTGAGCCTTTCCCCAAGTAATTAGACATTCCCTCAATTTTCAATTACTTTGCCCTGGGAAGAGAACTTCTTTGAATATTTTTTGTAAGTCATTTTCCTTTTTTCACCCAAATCTCTTAACATTCATGCCTAGAAGTGGTGTTGTTACACATGAATTTATACTATTTGGATAGATCATGCATTTTGATCATTTATCAATGGGGCATGGCTCTTATTTTTAATAACCTTGACTCAGCTCTCTCTGTGTTTGATAAGTGAGGCCTTATCAGAGAAACGCTTCAGTTTTTGAAAATAATAATTGCTAACTGTATTTCCCCCCATTTATTCTCTCTCCTTCTACCCTGACCCTCCTCAAAAGTATTTTGTAAGTCAACATTTTTTTTCTCTATATGCTCTCTCTTTTATCCCCCTCCCCCTCCCATATCCTATTCCCATCCTATTTTCCTGCAGAGAAACATAGATTTCTATACCCCTATTGAGTAAGTATGTTATTTCCTCTTTGAGCCAATTCTGATGAGAGTAAAGTTCACTCACTGCCTCCTCCTCCTCTTCTCTTTCACAGTAAAAGCTTTCTTTGACATTTTTTTTATGGTAGATAATTTGCACCATTCCATTTCTCACTCTCCCTTTCTCCCAGTACATTCCTCTTTCACCCCTTACTTTCAACATTTTAAAAAAAGATATTATCTCTTTATATTCAACTCACACATATACCCTCTGACTATATATACTCCTAATTTCCACAATAATGAGAAAATTCTAATAAGTTACAAGTATCATTCTCCCATTCAGAAATGTAAAAAGGTCAACTCTATTAAGTGCCTTATGATCTCAGTTTCCTGATTATCTCCTTATGCTTCTCCAGAGTTCTATACTTGAAAATCAAATTTCCTATTCAGTTCTGGTCTTTTCATCATAAATGCTTGAAAATCCTCTATTTCATTGAATAACCACCCTTTTCTCTGAAGGATTATACTCTGTTTCACCAGGTAGGTGATTCTTGATTGTAACCCTAGTTCCTTTGCTCTTCGAAATACCATATTCCACTCCTTTAATGTAGAAGCTGCTAAATCTTTTGTTATTCTGACTGTAGCTCCACTATACTTGAATTGCTTCTTTCTGAATGCTTGCAATAATTTCTCCTTGACCTGGGAATTCTGGTATTTGGCTATAATATTCCTGAGAGTTTTCATATTTTGGGATCTATTTCAGGAGATGATCAGGGGATTCTTTCAATTTCTATTTTACCCTCTGATTCTAGAATGTCAGGACAGTTTTCCCTGATAATGTCTTGAAAGATGATATACATGCTCTTTTTTGATGATGATTTTTAAGTAGACCAATAATTTTCAAATTATCTCTTCTGTTTCTATTTTCCAGATCAGTTATTTTCCTATGCAATATTTCATATTTGTTTTGCTTCACTTTGTTGTATCTTCATTTCTCATAAAGTCATTAGCTTCTATTTCTTCAATTCTATTTTTCAGGAATAATTTTCCTCAAGAAGTTTTTGTACCTCCTTTCCCAATTGAACATTCTTGTTTTTTAAAGCATTCTTCTCCTCATTAGCTTTTTGTATTTCCTTTTGCACCACTCTCCATTCATTTCCTAATTTTTCTCTCTTTCTTTTACTTAATTTTCAAAATCCCTGTTGAGCTCTTCTGTGGCCTGAGCCCAATTCTTATTTTTTTCTTGGAGCTTTTGGATGAAGGAGCTTTGACTTTGTTACAAACTTCTGGTGTGTGTTTTATCACATACTAACTTTTAATGGTCAGAAACTGTTTTTGATGTCTGCTCATTTTCTTAGACTATTCCTTGGATTTTAAGTCTTTGTTAAAGTAGGGCTCTGTTACCCAGAGTGAGGGGTGCACTGCCCCAAGCTTCTGGAGGTTTGTGCAGAGATTCTTCTAGGAATCTGACCACTTTTTTCTGCCTTGAAGCTGTTAGGAGTGTTCCTGCCCCACTATATCTAAGATCTGATGTGCTTTACTGATTCTATGGCTGCTGGGGTTAGGACTGTGCTGGCGTGGCTTGTGCTGGAACTGTCCACCATACCCCAACCTATTGTTAAAGATAATTTTTTGAGTGTTCTGATGCTCTAAAATTTGTTGAGTCATTATTTAAAGAATTTGGAGCAATTTGGGGGAAAGTTTGGGTGAGTTCCTGCCTTTATTCTCCATCTTGTTTCCCATTCTAGTCTCTAATTTTAAAAAAAGAAAAAATAAGTTGAAGCCATCTAATAGGTAATGTTGCAACTCCAATCCAATCCAAAATGAATTTATTAAACATTTATCACACATAGTGGTCAGTGCTAAGTCACTTACCAATGGCTCTGCTGGACATTGGATATACAAAAAAAAAGAAATATAGCCTCTGCTCACAAGAAACTTAAATTCTACGCCAGCTCTTTTTTTTTCTTTTTACTATTTTCAGAACTACTTAGCTATGTTACTTCTTTCCAGAAACCCCATTTCTTCAGAAATAGAACATAAATTATCCTTTCAGAGGGAAGGGGAAAGATAAAACAAGTGACACTGGGATCTTGTATTCTCTTCCCTTTATAGCATGGGTTCTGCTTTAGAATGTCACTTACATAATTTTCATTTCTGTCATTTAAGTATACTTATCTATATAAATTTAAACTGATTTGCCCCACTAGAATAAAATATCCTTTTTAAGGTATTTCTTCACCAAGATGTCTCTCTTGTCTATATTAAAATCTTATAAAATTCTTTGCAAGATATATTGGAATAGATAAAATCATGAAAATTTGGAATCTTCCTCCCCCTTTACCCCATAACATGGAGAATTTCCTAGTGGACATAGAAAATAATTGATCAAGATGAGAAGATATGGATCAATTGTAATTGAACTATTAGAAGAAATGCCTACATAATAAAATCATGCCTCCCCTGAATTATTGAGCACTAAAAAAAAACTTTAGCAATTGTCAGATTGTAGTCCTGCTATCTATATTCTGCTCTGTTGAAACCACCTTTGGAATCCTATCAGGAACTGCCAAATATGAGTGTATTCTGGAGTGGGGAATGGAGGGTGACCAGGATAGTGAGGGTACTGGAAACTATGTGACATATATATCAGCTATAGTATTATGGAATAAGAGGTAGGTCATGGTTCTAATGCTTGAATGTCTATAATATCAAGAGACATTGGGGTTATTTTATTTGGCCCCAATAATTAGTACTCAGGGAAATGGCATGAAGTTTCAAAAAAACTGGATTGTGACTTTATCTAAGGAAGAAAAAAAAACCAACACAAACCAAACATAAAAACTAATCATTACTAATAGCCCAAATTGGAATGAATTGATTCAGTGGGCAGTTACTTTATTGGAGATCATTAAATGGAAACTGAATCATTATTTTTTGGGGTCTGAATAGGAATTTTCTTACATCTAAGTTGGAGCAGATTTCTGAGCTCCATTCCAAATAAAAAATATTGTGAATTGACCCTTCTAGTACACATGCATATACAAATATACACACACGCATATATATATATATATGTATATATACATATATATATATTTAATCTTAATCACATTAGTTAATAATAAGTGAGAATTTATGTAGCATTTTATAGGTTTTGCAACCTTGGGAGGTATAGATAATTATATATATATATATATATATATATAAAATTTTACAGATATAATTTTATGTATATAATTTTTACAGATGAAGAAAGTCAAGACAGAAATTAAGTGATTTGATTGAGGTCACACTGCTAGGAAAAATTTGAGGGTGGATTTGAAATCATTCCTTCTTGGCTCTGGGTTCAATGTTCATCCTGAGCTCCCTTTCAGTTTTTCAAACAATGAATGATACAGCATAGATAGATTCTAAATATAAAGATTCCATAATTCATTTTTGGGGAAAACAAATCAAAATGAAAATGTAGAAAGATTATTCCAATTCAGGTATTGCATCATTGTTCTTTTGGTTTCCTTTTTACAATTTGATTTTTCTGGGTTCTGAAGCCAAACTCTCTGAAGTCTCATTTTCTTTCTTTTTCTTTTTTATTAAAGTTTTTAATTGTCAAAACATATACATGGATAATTTTCAACATTGAACCTTGCAAAACATTGTGTTCCAAAATTTTTCCCTCCCTTACTCCTATTCTCTCCTTTAAAGAGCAATTAATCCATTATATGTTAAACATGTGCAATTCTTCTATTTATATTTCCACAATTATTATGTTGCACAAGAAAAACCAGATCAAAAAAGGAAAAAAAAATGAGAAAGAAAATAAAATTCAAGGAAACAACAACAAAAAAGTGAAAATATTATGTTGTGATACACACTCAGTTCCTACAGTCCTTTCTCTGAGTGAAGATGGCTCTCTTCATCACAAGACCATTGGAAGTGATTTGAATAATCTCATTGTTGAAAAAAATTCATATCCATCAGAATTGATCATCACATAATCTTCTTGGTGCTATGCACAATGTTCTCTTGGATCTGCCCACTTCACTTAGTATCAGTGCATGTAAGTCTCTCCAATCCTGTCAAAAATCATCCTGCTGATCTTTTCCAATAGAAAAATAATATTCCATAACATTCATAAACTATAACTTATTTAGCCATTCTCCAACTGATGGACATCCACTCAATTTTCAGTTCCCTGCTACTACAAAAATGGCTTGCATAAACATTTTTGCACATGTGAGTCCCTATTCCTTCTTTATGATTTCTTTGGGATACAAGCCTAGTAGAGACACTGCTGGAACAAAGGATATGCACATTTTGATAGACTTTTGGTCATAATTCCAAATTGCTCTCCAGAAAAGTTCAATCAATTCGCAACTCCACCAATAATGTATCAATGTCCAAGTTTTCTTAGCTAATCAAAGAGGTATGTAGTGGTACCTCAGTATTGTTTTAATGTAAATTTATCTGATCAATAGTGATTTAGAGCACCTTTTCATATAACTAGAATTAAGAATGGCTTGAATTCTTATAAACAAGTCAATTCTCTAAATATTTTAGAACTGAGCCCTTTATCAAAATCCTTGAATGTAAAAATACTTTCTCCCCAGTTTATTGCTTCTTTTTCTATTACCTGCATTAGTTTTGTTTCTTCAAAAACTTTTTAACTTAATACAACCAAAAATATCCGTTTTATTTTCAGTAATGTACTATAAGCCAAAAATTCATTCCTTCTTCAGAAATCTGGGAGATAAACTATCCTTTGTTCTTCTAATTTGCTTATAATATCACTCATGTCCAAATAATGAATTCATTTTGATCTTATCTTTCTATAGGATGTTAGGTGTGGATCAATGCTTAGTTTCTGTCACACTAATTTCCAATTTTCCCAGCAGTTTTTGTCAAATAGTACTTATGCCAAAAGCTGGGGTCTTTGGGTTTGTCAAACACTAGATTACTATAGTCATTGACTATTGTCTCTTGTGAACCTAATCTATTCCACTGATCAACTACTGTATTTCTTAGCCAATACCAAATGGTTTTGATGATCATTGTATTATAATATAGTTTTAGGTGTGGTACAAGAAGGCCACCTTCCTATACAGTTTTTCCCCCATTAATTCTCTTGAATTGAAATCCTTGACCTTTCAGATGAACTTTGTTATTATTTTTTCTAGCTCTGTAAAATAATTTTTTTGGGAATTTTATTGGTATGACAATGAATGAGTAGATTAATTTAGGTAATATTGTTATTTTGATTATATTTGCTCAGCCTACCTGTAAGCACTTGATATTTTTTCAATTGATTAAATCTAACTTTATTTGTATGGAAAGTGTTTTGTGATTGTGTTCATATAGTTCCTGACTTTGCTTTGGCAGGTAGATTTCCCAGTGTTTTATATTATCTAGTTATTTTAACTGGAATTTTGCTTTGGATCTCTTGCTGCTAGACTTTGTTGGTTAACATAAAAATGTTAATGATTTATATGGATTTATTTTGTATCTTGAAACTTTGCTAAAGTTGTGAATTGTTTCTAATAGTGTTTTGATTTGATTTTCTAGGATTCTCTCAGTATTCATCATCATATCATTTGAAAAGAGTAATTATTTGATTTTCTTATTACCTACTCTAATTTCTTTAATTTCTTTTTCTTCTCTTATTGCCAAGCTAACATTTCTAATACCATATTAAATAGTAATGGTGATAGTGGGCAACTTTGTTTCACCCCTAATCTTAATGAAAATGATTCTAATTTGTCCCCATTACATATGATACTTACTCATGGTTTTAAATAGATGATACTAATCATTTTAAGGAAAACTCGATGAATTCCTATACTGTAGTGTTTTGTTTTGTTTTGTTTTTTAGGAATGGGTTCTGAATTATCTCAATTTTTTTTTCTGCATCTATTGAGATAATCATATGATTTTTGTTAGTTTGGTTATTGGTATAAATAATTATGCTAATGAATTTCCTAATATTGAACCAGCCCTGCTTCCCTGGTATAAATCCTACTTGGCCATAATTTATTATCTTGGGGATGACTTGCTGTGATTTCTTTGATAATATTTTATTTAAGATTTTTGCATCAATATTCATTAGGGAAATTGGTCTGTAATTTTCTTTCTCTATTTTGATCCCACCTGGCACCATATCTGTGTTATAAAAAGAATTCAATAAAACTTATTTCCCTATTTTTCCAAATAGTTTGCATAGCATTGAAATTAATTATTCTGAAATGTTCCATAGAAACTGGAGAGTGGTTTCTAGGAAAATGAGTTATTGGCATATCCTTCCTATACAGTCGTATAACAGGAAAATATAAATACATAAATATCAAGTGATCTTTCAATATCCCATTTGTTTCTCTTTCTTTTAGTGAGAGGCAAGGTCTTACAGTATCATAATGACTGAAATCAAAGAGTATTGTTACTTGTGTGCCTTAAAGGCAATTATCATTTTACTGCAGATTTGCACATTATCATCTACTAGGCTATAAACAAGGGGTTGTTAACTTATTTTTATGTTACAGAACAATTTTGCAGACTCTAAGGGCCCCTTTTTAGAATAAGGTTTTTATTTTTTTAAGTATTATTTTCCCCAGTTACATGGAAAAAAAACTTTTTTGGTTATATATGTACATTTTGAAACTTTTTTTTTTACATTTTTCCTCATGAATAATATTGGGAGGAAAAATTAAACAAAAGTTAGAAAAAAAAGAAAAAAGGAAAAATTAGAACATTTAAAACAAAGGAAAAATTACAAGAGGAAAAAAAAAAAGATGGAAGAAAAAAAAACTGAGCACATCCTGTATTGATTTACTTTTCATCTCCAAAGTTCTCTCTCTGGATGCAGGTGGCATTTTCCATCCAAAGGTAATTGGGATTACCTTGGTTCACTTAACTACTCAGAACTGTTACAGTTCATCATTGAACAATATTGCAGTTCCTATTCTGTTTTTCTGGTTCTACTTGTTTTGCTCAGCATCAGTTCATGTAAATCTTTCCAGGCCTTTCTAAAATCCCCCTGTTCATCAATTTTATAGAACAATAATATTCCATTGCTTTCATATACCATAACTTTTTCAGCCATTCCACAACTGATGGGTATCCATTCAGTTTCCACTTTCTTGCCACTACAAAAGGACTGCTACAAATATTTTTGCACATGTGGATCCTTTTCCCTCTTTTATGATTTCTTTAGAATATAGACTCAGTAGTGGCACTCCTTGATCAAAGGGTATGCATAGTTTTAAAACCCTTTGGACATAATTCATAATTGTTCTCCAGAATGGGTGGATCATTTAACAACTTCACCAACAATGTTTTAGAATAAAAATTTTAAATGTATAAAGTAAAATCCAAAGTATCACAATGGAAATCAATTATTTTGAAATAGTTATCAAAACATATTATTTAAAAAATAAATCAGGTAAAAATTGAAACATTTAGTAATTCCTTGTGGTCTTATCTCTATTTCTTTAGTTGTAATAGTAACTCTTTGTGTACCTGTTTCTCTTCAGTTGGTAGCTGCCACCTCATAATCTTAGATAAAAATGAACAGTATGAAGATAAAAATGAACAGTATCCTAAGAAAGGATGAATATAATTGAGAGAGGGAATATTAGTGATTTGTCCAAAGTTAAAGCAAATTATTTTGAGCTGAATTTCAAAATGAGATTTTTCCCCCCACAAAAAATAAACTTTAATACTATTTTATGGTCATCTTCACTAATATATTGGGCATATGTCCTATGAAAAGCAATGCACAGGGATTTAACTTTTGTGGGATTGTTCAATGTGTTAGAGCAGTAGTACTCAAAATTTTAGTTCCTAGGTTTCCATTATACTTCAAAATTGCTAAGGATTCTAAAGATACTTAATTGCATGTTAAATAATAAAAAATAAATACTAGAATAAAATTTTTAAATGTGCACATTTAAATATTTTTGTAATTTTTTTGAAAAAAAAGAATAATAAAGCTATTACAACATAAACATCCCATTTCATGAAAAAGAACAATATATATTTTTAAAAAAGCATCATTGTTTATATTCTTTTGTAATGTTTGGATTAATAGAAGACAACCATATTCTTCTTTCTTCTTCTGCATTTAATCATTTCTGATAGACAGTTTACAAAAAATATGAAAAAAATTTGATGTTGTCCATATTGTAGTTGGGAAAAGAGGTAGATTTTAATAAACAAATCTCAAGACTGAGCAGTGAGGCTGATGAAAAGGGAAATTAAGGGGACGGGAAGGATTGGAAAGAGGAAACTTGGGAAATTAAAACTGCATACACTAGCAAACATTACTTTTTAGACCGTTGTGTACAATCTGGAAACTAATGGAGGTGGAGTGGAAATAGAAGAGGCTGCAGTTGCTTGGGTCTGCCAATAGAGCACGACTGGCTGTGCACCTGATGCCTTAAGGCTTTAGTAAAGGAATATTTTCAGCCCATTAGCTCTCCATTTCCTTGTGTTTTGTTTTTTTTTTTTTTTTTTTTTTTTTTTTTTTGGCAGGCATTTAGTCCCATAATCTTTAGCAAAAATGATACATAATTAGTGAAGTGGTAATGACTCACTCTTTTGCAGAGGTAGTTGGTTCACTGCTTCTCATCTTTAGTGTTTCTAAGAATAGGTACTTGAGATATATCTTTTTTAAAAGAAAGGAACCTAAAAGTGTTGTAAAAATTTCTTCTTGCTTCTGAAGATGACACTGAAAACAAGGGTGGAGATCAAGATGTCTCTCGTCTTTTTCCCATTAGATTCTCCTGATTTCTTTAACTCACAAAATAATACACATTACAAGCAAAAACAACCACTGGCAGAGAGAATGGTATTATTTCTATTTGTAAAAATGTCTAGGTTTCAGTTGGAAAATACTCTAGCTTGACATTAATGACATTCATATAAACAGCACCATTGTTGATATGGGGATAAGGACTAGATTCGTGCTTTCATTTGCTACACAGGGAACTTCTAGATGAAAAATCTCCACTCATCCTTGAATACAGTTGAGCATCTTTTCTGAAATGTGTAGCTTTAGAGACTTGCTTCTCTAGGCCCTGAGTGGTGAGCTGACTTGAGCACTGTCAGAAAACCACAATTTTTCAGGATCAGGAATTTACTAGAAGTCTATCTGTAAAAGTCTTTTCTATAAAAAGTGCTCTAACCATTATACAACCTGCCTAATAGTAATAAGTTTGTGGATATTTTCCTAGAATTCTACAAGTATATCACTATATCATCTGCAGAGAATGATAGTTTTATTTCCTCATTGCCTATTCTGATTTCTTTAATTTCTTTTTCATTTCTTGTTGCTAAAGCCAACATTTCAAGTACAATATTGAATAATAGTGGTCATAATAGGCATAGTGGTTTTCCCCTGATATTGGAAATGCATCCCAGTAGATACTGCTTATTATTTTAAGGAAAACTCCCTTTATCCCTATGCTCTCTAGTGTTTTTTTTTTTTTAATAAGAATGGATGCTGTGTTTTGTCAAAAGCTTTTTCTGAATCTCTTGACATTATTATATGATTTATATATATATATGTGTATATATATATATATATATATATATTTTTTTTTTTTTTTTTTTGATATGGTTGATTAAGGTACATTTTCCTGATATTGAACCAAATACATGCTTGGTATAAATCCCATTTGGTCATAGTGTATTCTCCTGCTGATAAGTTGATAATATTTTACTTAAATTTTTGCATCAATATTCATTAGAGAGATTGGTTTGTAATTTTCTTTCTCAGTTTTGGCTCTTCCTGATTAGTATCAGTGTCATATTTGTGTCATAGAAAAAATTTGGCAGTACTCCTTCTTTACCTATTTTTACCAATAGTTTACATAGTATTGGAATTAATTGTTCTTTAAATGTTAGGTATAATTCACTTGTGAATCCATCTGTCCCGATACATTTTTACTTAGGGAGTTCATTAATGACTTGATCAAATTCTTTTCTAAAGTGGGACTATTTAAGTAATTCATTTCCTCTTCCGTTAATCTGGGCAATTTATATTTTTGTAAGTAGTCCTCCATTTTGGCTTGATTGCCAGATTTGCTGTCATACAGTTGGGTAAAATAGCTCCTAATTATTGCTTTAATTTCTTTTTCATTGGTGGTAAATTCACTCTTTTCATTTTTGAAGCTGGTGATTTTTTTTCTTCTTCTTTTTTTTTTTTTTTTTCTAACCAAATTAACCAAAAGTTGATCTGTTTTGTTTTGTTTTTTCTCATAAAACCAATTCTTAATTTTATTGGTTAGTTCAGTAGTTTTCTTAGTTTCTATTTTATTAATCTCTCCTTTGAGTTTCAGAATTTCTAATTTGGTATTTAATTGGGGGTTGTTAATTTGTTCTTTTTTCTAGCTTTTTTTGTTTGCATGCGTAATTCATTGGTCTCCTTTTTCTCCATTTTATTCATACAGCTATTTAAAGATATACAATTTCCCCTAAGAACTTCTTTGGCTGCATCCCATAGGTTTGCCCGCTGAGCTGGGATTGGAAGCTGCCCCACTCTTTTGCCTCTATTGACCCAATTAAGGCTCTTAGATGCTGTTGTGCTGTGATTAAAATCCTCTCACAGGCTTTCCCAGAGTCGCTCTGAGCTGGCCTGAACACCCTTTTCACCCCAATGAGACTGACCTTTCTTGGAGACTTTTCAGTCTGTTTTCAGCTGGAGGGAGATTTCATTCCATCAGACTCTGATCAGAAGTTTGATGCCATGTGGTTTTTGAGGGAAATTGGGAGAGCTCAGCTTCCTGACTTTCCTCTGCCATCTTGGCTCTACCCCGGAAGTGTAGTCTTTCAGTTGTTAGTACTTCTACATGCTTTGTTTAAAAAACAAAAAAACAAAAACAAAACAAAACAAAACAAAAAAAAAAAAAAACTTAGCTAAATTCCTTTTACGACTCCATTCCCAAATGAAATATAATATTCATGATTATTTAATTTTTTCCCTTGTATTTTGTTGACTAGTACAGTGCCTGCCACAAAATCAGTACTTAATAAATGCTTGTTGAACTGAATTTTATTCTCTTCTGTTAACTCCAGAAGCTGTTCCCCAGAACTTTTTGTTGTTCTTAGCATTCATTGTTTTTCTGAACTTAAACCTTCTTGACACAATTCTTCTAATGCTATGCTATTCTTTTCTATTCATTCTTTTTCGTCCATCTACTTTGAATGTCTTTTTCAAAAACTTCCAATAGTAAGTGAGTTTTCTATATAATTCCACCTGTCTCTTTAAGCAGTTCTGTCTTTTCCTCCTATGAGGGAAATGGAGACTCTTACTAATAATTCCAGAGCCTCAGGATAAAAGCAGTAAAAATGAAAGTTTATTGGCTTTCTTGAGAAGGGTACTCTCTGAACACCAAAGCTAGTGTCAACAGAACAGTGTGCTTGTATGTTCAATAAAGCAGATTATATGGACCCTAACTTCAAATTCCTCCTCTCTACTTCCCCTTCAACCCATCTGCTAGATATCAGGAGCTACAATCTATTCGTGGAAATCTACCTTAGCACAAAGCAAAGAGAATAATGTATATCTTCCATAACATGTCACATCCTGCCAGGAGGCAAGCAAAACTATGTGTTTCTCATAATATGCCATATCCCACAAGATGGTGAGGTGATTATCCTTCCCTTTTAGTCTGGAGGTCTCAATAACTTTTAGTTTTGACTTGAGGGAATATGACTTCATGGTCATGGTATACTCATGGTCAGGATGTTCTGATCAGTATGCTCTCATAGTCATCAAAAGCAGTTTGATCTATAAGGCAGAATACAAGGTATTTTGAAATTTTTGGAAAAAGAAATATCTTCCCAGCCAAAATATCCCTTCAACCCTCATTGGTCTTCATCATCATATTCCTCATTGGTATCATTGCAATTTTTGCATTCAAAATAGCATTCATGAAAGCTTTCTCTTCCTCTTGGGTCAATTTCTTAATATAGACTATTAAGCCGTTCATCCTATATATACTTTTTATGTACATTTTGAATTTTTTCTACCAAAACATTAAGTACACACCAGACTATCTATGCTTGCTTTTCCACTCCTTTCTTGCAAAGGTTCCCATTATTTCTACCCTGATGACAAGTTTCTCTATATTGTTCAGAATCTGACATAAAGTGGTAGTTCCTCCATCTGTTAGAGAATGAATTGTCATTAAGAAAAGTGTTCTACCTTTCATAGAGAAAAAGTTCTAGCACATGCCTCAATGGACAAAGTTCCTCAACATGACAGAATCATACTTCTGTGAATTGTTGTCATCTGCTTCCAAGACTCCTTAACTGAACGTATTTCTAAGGGGTCTGAAGAATTCTATCACAGTCAAGTTGCTTATGCTTGTTCTTTCATTGATATTTGTTCAGGCATTCTGTAGGACATCTCCCAACCTCACCCTTATACAAACCCAGGTCCAGAATCTCATCATTTAGAATTCTTAATGCAGTTGTATCATTTCTGATTATCTTTTCTGTTCCTTTAAATTAAATGATTGCATATGTTTTTAATAGCTTATTTCAATCAAGAATCAATGATACTTGTGGGATATCTTGTGCATATATATATATATATATATATATATATATATATATATATATATGTACACACATACATATACCTTTATATCTATATTTCTTATGTACAATTCCTTTCATTTCCCATTTATATATGTATATATATATGTGCATATATTTGTATATTTGTATTTATAGCTCTTCACAAGTTTTGATAGTTGTGAAAAGTTATACATTAGGATATTATATCAGAAATATGTGATATATGAAGAGAGAAATTATATGGACATATACATAAACACATATATAATACCTATGTATACATGTTCACACATGTTTGAATGTGTGTGTGAATAAACTTCTAAATTCAAGTATTTCATTACTCTTTTATTATTCTTTTTAAAAATTTTCTCTAGTGAATTACTTGTCTTTCCTTATAATATTCTTCCTATGTTATATCTGTTATTCTCTATGGCATCAAGCTTTGAAGATATATGTGAATAGTTTTTTGCTTTCCCTTCATTTTCAGTTTCAAGTCATTTGATCAGATTTGCAAGATTCCAGGAAATATGTTTTTAACTGACTTTCTTTATGTATCCCTAGCCAGAAGTCTTACATTTTTTTCCTCTGTTTTTAAGCTGAGACCCCCAAAACCCAAATCTTTTTGTCAGACACCATAGCCCAAGCCTTATGTTCAAGTTTAAAATTGACTTTGTTCTTCTAAATCCTCTACATTTATTTGAACAACAAATGTGTTCATTTGATAAATGATAAATGTGCGCATGTGCCTAATGTCTTCATTTTTTTCTTTGTAATTCTTTCTAGCTTCTTTAAGAATAAATCATTTTTCTTCTATGAATCACCAGTAGTGGTGGGGCTATTAAGTTGGACATGTTGGATACTTTCTATCAGCTCTTGGACACATACTCTGGGAAGACAACAGATTTCTCTGTCAAGTCAACTAATAGCCACCTTGAGCCCCCTAAACAAGAAGCTGCTAGTCACTACTAGTTGTCTTAATCTACCTCGGGTCATTACTGGATGATGTTTTACCTGATTACACTTGGAAACTAGGTCATCATTAGTAGGAATACAAGAGTGTGTTCTTTCCTCAGGAGATTTGTTCTTTGGTTTAAGACCAGCATAGCTCAAATTAAAAAGAGCCCATCATGTAAAGAATGATTTTTGGCCACAGAAAGTTACACCTAGAATACACTTCTTTACACTTAATGAAGATTGAAGATGATTAGAAGTGGAGATATTAAAATGCAAAGACTTTTCATATCAATCACTTTGGAAACATTTTAAAAGAATCTTCTATGTATCAGGCAGGACAGGTAGGTGGTACAGGGAATAGTCAAAGTCTGAGTTCAAGTTTGTCCTTAGACACACTTGTGTGACCCTGGCCAGGTCACTTAACTTGTTTCTTTCAGTTTACTCATCTATAAAATGCAAACACTCCAGTATCTTTACCAAAAAAACCCCAAAGATGGTGAAGAAGAATTGGACAGAACTGAAAATAAATGAACAACACAAAAAATGTGTGAGACATGATGCAAAACACTGGGGATATGAAAAAGGAAAAATAAAATTAAAAAGACAATCCTTACCATTAAGAACTTACAATCTAATTGGGGAAACTACATTCAAACAAGGATATATAAAGCAAAGGATATATATATATATATATATATATATATATATATATATATACATATATATATGATAAATAGAAAATAATTAAAAATGAATTAAATTAAAAATTAAAAAAAACAAAAATAAAACATTTTAAATGCTTGCAGTTTATAATTGAATATGAAGTCAGAGAATCAATGCACTTTCCTAGGTCTGCTTCATTCCCTAGGTCCATAGCTACTCAACTATACTCTATGCAGATGAAATAGATTTAAGCTTTTTTTTTTTTTTAGATGGCTGTTTGAGAGCTTAGATTTCTTCCATTGAAAACATCCTATAACAACTTTGTCAATTGGCAAATGGTTCTTATTTTTATAAATCTATAGACTTGTTAAGGGGAAGAGCATTAAGAAGAGCTTATAGGATATAATAATAGAATAGCCACTCTACAACTCTGAGCATATTACTAGCCATTGTTTTGGGAACCTAAACAATCAATGAAGGTTGGTGATGGGAGTGCAGATGAATGTAATATTAGATATAGATGGAATAGAGTTCTGATTCAATCGAAAGGAAATCAAAGATCAGAGAAAGAACTCATCAATAGACATAAGTATAAAATGATTTTACATCTGTGTATAAAATCATTAAAATATATTATAAATTACATTGAATTTAATGTAAATAATATATTGCAAAATAAATACAAATAAATATAAAAATAAATATATTTTATGAATATAATGTTATATGTATATTTACATATATTTGTGTCTAATGGTAACCATCTGTATAGTGTGAAGGAGGGAAGGGAAATAAAAGGAAAAAATTTCAAATGCTAACTTGTACAATTTGTAACAAATTGTACATAATAGATTTACAATTTCAAGTGCAATTATCTTTTTAAAAATTATATTATGTTAGATAAATGCTAGTTTTATTCCATAAATTAACAATAACTACATTTTATTTTAAAAATTGACTTATATATAAAGAATTTAGAAACTTTTTGAACATTACATTAAAATGTTTATGCAAATCTACTTACGGTTTAATGAACAAAATTTTTATTTTAAGGTTTTTTTTTTTTTTTGTTTTGTTTTTTTGCTTATTTGCTTCCTTTTATGTATTCTTTTTAATCCCAGGATATTGTGAAGTTTGATGTGCCTGGATATTTAAGGGAAAAATATCTTTTCAAGTAAAGTCTTAGAGCTACTGAGCTGGGGTTTCCAGGGAGTAGACATACTTTTAAGTATAAATTTATGGAATTTTTTTCTTTAGCCAAAATAAATGTGTGCATATCAACATGCTATTACATATCTAACATATAAACAAATCATATATTGACTGATAGTTTTAGATGCATATTTATCCTCCTCTGTTCACATAGCACAAGCACAAAGCCTCCCTTGGGTGCCATTATTTAGCCTTTTCTTCTTTGACTATGGGTTAACTTTTTAATTGGTGTGTTGTCAAATCATTTGGTAGTCTGGTGAAACCTGTATAGTTGTTCTTCAAATAATGTTTTAAATTAATACTTTAAATTTAACATATTACAAAGAAAGCAGTTATAATATGGTTATCGGATACATATTTTTAAGTTCACTGATCCCAGATTAAGAATACTTGCCTTAGTTGAAATCTCCTTTCTACACCTCCTCTCCTGCCTAATTAAGACCAACTATGACTCTGGTATTTCTATTCCCTCATCTTTCAAATCCCATAGCTGAATGGAAGATTTTCTATGACTTTTAAAATTTAAAATCAGTTACTCCAATAAACTCATTATCCTTATAGGAAAGACAATAGGATCCTCTTTTCAAACCTTATTCACTTTCTAATCCATACCTGTGCTACAGTACAAGATTTTCTGTAAAAAACACACACAGATTAATCCATACATGCATATATGATTTATGTGTTAACTTTTAGAACAAAACAAACAAAAATGAATTAGTAGATATGACTGCTATAAAAATATATTAGGTATCAGTTAAAAAAAAAATGTGATTCATTACTCTCTTCAAAATAGTTCTTCTCCCTTAAAAGTTTGCTAACTCCTTTTAATAATATCTTCCATCTAACTATGCAAAAAACAAAGCAAAGCAAAACAAAAACCTATGAAACTGTGTATATCCTTTTACTGAATAACAGCACAAATAGGTCTATATCTCAGAGATTTAAAAAAAAAAAAAAAAAAAAAGGTAAAGGACCTATATGCACAAATATATTGGTAGCATCTTTTAGTGGTGGCAAAGAATTAGAAATGGAGGGAATGTCCTTCTATTGAGGAATGACTAAACATGATGGAATACTCATATACTATAAGAAATGACTATCAGTATAGTCTCAGAAAAACCTGGAACGACTTACGTGAACAATGAAATGAACAAAACAGGAGAACAGCATATATTATAACAATATTGCATGATAATCAATTGTGAATGCAGCTATTTTCAGCAATTCAATGATCCAAGACAATTCTGAGGGACTTATGATGAAAAATGCTATCCATTTCCAGAAAAAGGTTTGATGAAGTCTGAATGCATACTTTTTCTTTATTTTATTTTTATTATTCCTCCCTTTTTCCTTTGAAACATGATAAACATGGAAATATTTTGTATGGTTGAACACGTAAAACATGTCAAATTGCTTGTTTTCTAAATGGAAGGGAGGGAAAGAATGAAAAGAGAATTTATAGTTCAAAAATTGTTAAAAATGAATGTTAAAAATTATTTTTATTTATATGTAATTTGTGAAAATTGTAAATTTAAAATAATACCTTCCATTTGTGCAATGATTTAAGGCTTCTAAAACATTTGTCTCATGACAACCTTTATGTATAGTATGTAATCCTAGTTTTATTACTCCAGTTTTACTGAAGAAATAGCTCAGTCTCTGAGAAGTTAAGTGATATTTCTTTGGTCACTTAGTTGGTAAGTCGTTCGGGGTCAGATTTGAATCCTAATCTTCTGATTCTATGGAATGGTATCCTTTGTAAAGTTTATTTTCTCATTTTACAAGGAAGAAATAGAAACCCAGGGTTGTTAAGTAAAAGTCAGTGATGCTATAAAAAAAACAAACAAAAAAAAAAAAAAACTAATGATTTTGAATAATTAAATTTTCCCCTTGGATAAACTTTGCAAGTGTATTCTATGACCAGTAAGAATGAAAAGGAGAATGGAAGAAGATTTTAGATACTCTACTACCAGCAAAAGCATTATTTATCTTTACCTAATTAACATCCTGAGCTAGTAAATTGTCAAGATTTAGAGTATGTCCATGATTTCAGAGAATAAACAGAATTTTGCACATTAGCTGTTGAGCCATGCAACAATATGTGTGAATTTTTCATCTTTACTCCATTAAACATTTATAATAAAGTGTTTCATTTATCTTTGTCACTTACAGACACCATTCTCTTTCTGTATTTTCTTTTGATTATCTGGCATTCAAGGCACACGTACTGTTTCTCCACATTATGGAACAAAATAGTATCCTCAATTATTTTTCTTGGGAAGACTCAAGTTTATTTGGCTTATTTGACATTAATCTTTTAATAAAATACTTTCCTTGTAAGTAAATACATTGAATTTCAACTAACATTTCCATGTGACCATTAAACTGTCTTAATTTTCTCATTTGTAAAATGAGGAGACTAAATTGTTAGCCCAAAACCCTTATGATCAGATGTTCACTTAGAGATGTGGGATTATTTCTTTCTTCTCTCCTTACCTCTTTGAAAAAAAGAAAAAAAAAAGTTAATCATATTTTCCTTTTGACTTACTATTGCATTCACTTTCCTCTCATATCAAACACTTTTAAAATAACATTTATTTTTCTCACCTGGTGCTTTTTTTTTCACAAGGACTTTGCAGATTTTCTAATAGGAAGTGACTTTGCTAAGGATTAAAGGAGAGGGGGAAAAAAATTTAAAAAATCTTGTCAGAATGAAGCAAAGGCTCAAAGAGTAGCAGAACATAACAGAACAGCACAGAATGATCTGCCCTGCTACAACATTGTATGATTTCAGCAAGGTCTCACAGATTTACATCCAAAAATGAGGCAGAATTCTCATCTCTGAAATCTGCTCAGTTGTTTTATCCAGGAAATAAAGGGATGCTAGAAATTCACTTTTTAAAATCCATTAATCAACTATTAGAGAGAAGGACTAGCAAGCTTTGTGCCACAGCATGATTCTTAGGGAAAGATTAAACTATTTTAAAGGCTCTTGCAGCTTTCAAAATAAATGAGTCTGTCTTAATTCCCCTTTTCTTCTCTTCCTTCTTATCCAAAGAACAAACAAACAAACAACAAAGAATTTGACAATTCAAACAAAATTGAAAAAAATGTTCTGATATTGATTAGAAATTAAATGGGCAGATATGCAACTGTATATGGACATATTGTCTAAGACCAAAGATATAATAGCTATTCATAATTTGTTGTTGTTATTTAATGGTGCCTCTTTTTTTCCCCCTACCATTTTCCTTTAACTTTATTCTCCTTCTCCCAATTCTTAAATTTTCCTTTGAAATAATATATATATATATTTACCTAACAAAACCAATTGACCCAGTGTCCATGTCTGATAGTTTATACTAAGGAAAAGCTTCTCACCCCCACCTTTCTATTTTTAAAGGAAGATATATTTTAGTGTGTGTTCTCCAGGACTAAATCTGTTCAGCTGCCTATTATAGACATTATTTATTATAAGTTAAATTGTTATATTCATTAAAGTATTATGATTATATTCATTGTGCATATTGTTTTCTTGCTTCCACTTTCCTCAGAACAGTTTTAAGACTATTAATCTATTGTGGTTATCAAAACACCATTACACAGCTGATTCACTGACTCTTAATAAAAATTTATTGAATCCTCCATGTTTGCCAAGAACTATGAGAAGCATGATGTTTTCAGAGAGTATGCTGCATAATGTAAAATTTAAGGTGAAAGTAGAGTTTCAAAGTCATTTGAACAGAAATGTTAGTTCACCACAAAAGGATTAAGCAATCAGTTCAATGCCTTCCCTAAGAGATACATAGATAACTTGTGGAGAATGATGAGATTTGTAACATCACTATTTTAAAGTACAGCTCTATCTATTAGTGGTTCATTCTATAGATGCATGTTTAAATGCTGGAGTTATAAAGATACAACTGAAAACATTTTCCCATTGACAAAGCCTGAATTTGAGTCCAGGCCTTTGCCCTGCAAATCAATTGGGAAATTGTTTTTAAATAGGCCAGCTCCCAAAGCAATCCCATCTTAATTTCCATTATTGTCATTTGAACTGTTCCCATTGTAACATCAGAGAGATCAATGATGTTCATTGAT
The DNA here is from genome assembly GCF_048593235.1 of Sminthopsis crassicaudata. NCBI lineage: Eukaryota > Metazoa > Chordata > Mammalia > Dasyuromorphia > Dasyuridae > Sminthopsis > Sminthopsis crassicaudata. Next base: position 127,131,345 of record NC_133620.1, on the reverse strand, counting down.
GTGCCAGAGGACCTCTTTCTTTTCCCTTTTTAATCAGTGTTAATCACATCACACCAACCTTATTTCTCTAAGTTTTAATTTCTAGATTTCATTGTAGCTGATTTTCTTCTACTTGGTGTCTTGCCTTAGCTTCAGAAGAGACTCACTGCACAGCTGTTAAATTGTAAGATATTCTTTTCCTCCAGACTTTCATGTAGCTATGGCAAAAGGCAATATCTACAGGGTGGAACTAAATTAAAATTCAAGTATTCTGACCTTATGCTTAATAAACATGATTTTGGTGTTGACCTGATATCTAATTTTGTTAAATTTAATGAAGAAAGAAGAGTTGGATATTATTATGACTAGTAAAATTCAATGTAATAGTATTTCTCACTTACCAGGGTTAAAAAATAATTCAAATGGTAAATCTTAAATACGTGAAAAAAATCATTCAGCAACATGATATTTCTGGCCTCCATTTCTATGAACAAGTAACCCCTAAGAAAATACAATCATGAAAGCTTAGCCCACTGTTTTCCCGGTGATGATAAATTTCTGTAAATCAATATCATCTTTGAAAAATTAAAATGACAGATAATATGCACAGCTGATAAAAGAAGGGTAAAATTTCCCAAATCAATCAATAAGCATTTAGTTTTTTTAATTAAAAATTATTAGAACTTTTTATTTTCAAAAAACATATATCGATAATTTTCAGTATTCACTCTTGGAAAACCTTGAATGGGACCAAGTGAAGATTTTTCAAAAAGTCTGAGATGGAGTGGGTTAGACCCTAGGCCTACATAAGTATCAGGAAGTCAAGTGATCCCTATTCTCATATTCTATAGGGCAGAAGAGGTCAGACCCTTGGTCTAAACTTCAGGAAGTCACATGACCCATAGGAAGTAGATAACATTGCTGACCATTGATCAATGGTTACTTCCTTTTCAATACATCCAATGAACCCATGTCTTTTGCTTTTTAACGGGATTTGCTATTTCTTTCTTGCTAGACCAAGTACAATGCTGGAAAATGGGAGCTGAAAGGTTCTAGTTCTGCTCAGGTGTGCTTGGGCCTCTCCTTGCAACAACTGAAAAAATGCTTCTGAGTAGTCAGTTTGGGTAATGGGGTCTAGCACCTGTCCCACACGATCTTGTGTTCCAATATTTTTGCCCTTTTCTTCCTCCAGCCCTTTCCCCTAGGTGACAAGTAATCCAATATATGTTAGACATGTGCAGTTCTTCTATACATATTTCCACAATTATCTTGCTGCACAACAAAAATCAGATCAAAAAGAAATAAAATTGAGAAAGAAAACAAAATGCAAGCAAACAACAACAAAAAGAATGAGAGCACTATTTTGTGATCCACACTCAGTTACCACTGTCCTCATGTTAGGTGCAGATGGCTTTTTCCATCACATGATCCTTGGAACTGGTCAGAATCACCTTTCTATTGAAAAGATCCATATTCATCAGAATCGATCATTTATGCATAATCTTACTGTTTCCATGTACAATGAATTCTTGATTGTGCTCATTTCACTCAGCATCAATTCATTTAAATTTCTCTAGGCCTCTATGAAATCGTTCTGCTGGTCGTTTCTTATAGAACAATAATATTCCATAACATTCATATACCATAATTTATTCAGCCATTCTCCAACTGATAGGCATCCACTCAATTTTCAGTTTCTTGCCACTACAAAGAGGGCCTTATGATTTCTTTGGGATACAGGCCCAGTAGAGACACTCTTGGATCAAATAATATGCACAGTTTGGTAGCCCTTTGGACATAGTTTCAAATTGTTCTCAGAATGGTTGAATCAGTTCACAACTCCACCAACAATGTGTTAATGTCCCAGTTTTCCCACATCTCCTCCAACATTAGTCATTACCTTTTCGTATCTTCTTAGCCAATCTGACCCGTGTGCAGTGGTATCTCAGAGTTGTCTTAATTTGCATTCCTCTGATCAATAGTGATTTAGAGCACCTTTTCATATGACTAGAAATGGTTTCAATTTCATCATCTGAAAATTGTCTATTCATATCCTTTGACCATTTATTAGTTAAAGAATGGCTTGAATTCTTATAAATTAGAGTCAATTCTTTATATATGAGACCTTTATCAGAACTTTTGAATGTAAATTTTCCCCCAGTTTTTTCCCTTCTAATCTTGTCTGCATTGGTTTTCTTTGTACAAGACCTTTTTAATTTAATATAATCAAAATTATCCATTCTATTCTATAATGTACTCCAGTTTTTCTTTGGACACAAATTCATTCTTTCTCTACAAATCTGAGAGTTGGACTATCCTTTGTTCTTCTAATTATGTTACAGGACCACTCTTTATGTCTAAATCATAAACCCATTTCATGGGTTCTAAAGCATGAACCCATTATCTTGGTATAGGGTGTTAAGTGTTAGTAACTAACTAGTTTTTGCCAAATTCATTTCTAATTTTCTCAGCAATTTTTATCAAATAGTGAGTTTTTATCCAGAGGCTGAGGTCTTTGGGTTTATCAAACATTAGATTACTCTAATCATTGACTTGTGAAAATAACCTATTCCATTGACCAATTATTCTATTTCTTAGGACTTCCTGTGTGCCCAACACTAACTTAAACTAGGAACCTCCAAATCAAAACTGCAAGAAGACTTATTATGTATGACAATAAAAGGAAATAGCCCACAAAATGTTGGTGAAAATCAGTAAACTAAGATGAAACATTATTACTCTGAAAATAAGAATAAGTAAAAGAATAAGAAAAGCCTACTATATATTAGGAAGATCTTCTATGGAGAATTCATGGGAAAACATGGATGAGAGTCATATTAGATACCAAACTGTGTGAAAATTTCATTTGAAAATGAATTAGAAAATAAAGTTAAGTCATATCTGCATGTCAGATATTACTAGCCAATGTTTGCAATGTTCTTCACTTTTCTAATAACTTTTATTGACTTTAATTTTTTAGTAGTAATTTACTTAGGATCTCCTCTTCATATATACTCTATTCTAGACTAAGGATAAGTAAATTATAGCCCAAAGGCCAAATCTTGATTATCTGTTTTTGTGTGCTTGGAAAGGGAAGATTTTCTTTTCATTTTAACATGATTGACAGTCCTCTGGAAACTATACAAAAGCAGGGGGTGGGCAGTTTTTGGCTCTGGGGACCAAGGGGAAGGACAGCTCCAGATAAACTGACATACTTATCTTTTCCCAAACATTATTCTTTGTTTTCAGAGCTTTTGTTCACACTATTTCCTTTGCCAGAATGCCACTCCATTCTAACTGCTGATATAATAGCTACTCATGATAGTGATAATAGTAACTGCCATTTTGTCACATAGAACTTTAGCTTTACAAAGCAAGGACTTTACATACATTGCCTCATTTGAACCTCAAAATTACTCTGTGATACTAGTACTCCTAATATAATTGTCTCCCTTTTACAGGTGAGGAAATTGCTGATTAGAGAGATTAACTTGCTCATGGTCAAATACCATCAGGTGAAGACTACACCATTGTGAAGGCATGATCAATCCGCATAATGTAGGTAATAGAGAATGTAAGCAAAGCTATGGAAAAACATTTTAGAGCTTATTAAGCTCCAAAAAAGACAATATAGGGAACTTAAAAACTAAGTAGAAGTTTCTTCTCTTATAAACTAATACATCTCTTTGCATAGTTCTTATTGTACTGCTATATTCCATTTTGTGTTATACAAATTTCTGGACATGACATATGTTTCCTACTAAACTGAAGAGTCATTGGGTGTACTCGGGGTATTTCTTTTAAGCCTTCCACAAAATTTAAAATAGGAAATTTCATGTCAATAACTTATTATGTGTCAGACCCTATGCTAAAATTGTGAATAAATTTAGAAAGGCAAAAATAGCCATTTCCCTTAAGGAACTTGCATCCTAATCAAGAGAGACAACATATAAATAATGTTATCATATATAATAATAATAATACTTATTATTATTACTATAACTAGTATTTATATAGTGATTTAAGTTTTACAAAGTGCTCTACAAATATTAAATTATTTTCACAATGCCTCTGGGAGGCATTTTACAGAAGTGGAAATTGAAATGGATACAATTAAAGTAAGTGACTTGCTCAAAATCATACAGCTACCAAATGTATGAGGATAAATTTGAAATTAGGTCTAAACTGATTTCTGGTTTAGCATGTTATCTATTATGCTATAATAATTTATACAGAGAGATGAAATGTCATAAGAAGTGAGATGCCATTATTAGCTGGAGGAATGGAGAAAGGCCTCATACAGAAGGTAAAATGTGAACAAATTTCCCAGGTTGAAGGAAGTGAGGGTAACCAAGAACCTGAAATGATAGGATATTTCTTCTATGAGGGACAACAGTAAGTGCAAAGGTAATGTTAATAGAGCTGGAGTATCATAAGAGAAGCATCCAACAGGGTTATATTGCTGAGGAGAAGTAAAGTATACTGCAAGATTATTAAATAAGAAATAAATTAAGTTATGATGAACCTTAAATTCTAAACAGAGGTTTTGGAGCTAACAAGAAACCACTGTAGTTCATCAAATACAAATGAAGACCTGTAAAGACCTAAACTTAAGAAAAATTATTTTGATATTTGAATAGAAAATGAATGGGTATGAGGAGAGGCATGAGGCATGAAAACGTAGTAGAAAATTATTGCAAAAGTACAGATGAGAGATGATCTTTGCAATAGTACAGGTGAGAGGAGATCAGGGCTTAAATTAGGGTTCTTATTGTGTGACTAGAAAGAAGAAAGCATATATGAGAAATGTATAAATTTGGTATTAGATGCTTTCTTGAAATGGAAATTTGTCACATATTTTGAATACTTCTTAGTGTTCTGCTGAGCATATGGCAGTGTTTTGTTTTTATTCTCCTTTTCTCTCTTTTTCTATTTTGTTTTTTTCTAACTTTGTATTCAGTATTATATAAATAAAAGTGATTTAGTATTATAATAGATGTGTTAAGAGTCAAGAATGATAGTGTGTGAGTTTGGGTGATTGGGAAAACATTGATGTTTTCAATTTTAATAAGTAATTTGAAATATGGAAGGACATGGGCAAGGGTGGAGATAAGATAATGAACAACTGACATGCTCTGCCCTTGCTCCATCATTTAGTAGTCTTTCTTTATTCACTCACATTTCACAGAATTCCAGTAAAATGTTAGTCTCTTAAAGATATTAATTATTTCAATTTTTCATTGGTATAACATCATGATATGAAGTTTATCTTTGATTCTTGAAAGTTGCTTTTATAAAGTAAAACTTCTAAAAAGTTCTACCATATCATTTTGGAGTGACTTTGAGTATATGTCTGGCATTGGATTGAGTTTGTTTTCTAAAGATCACTGTAGTTTTTTAGAAAGAGGTTTATCATTTATCACTTGTCACTTAGTAATATATTCTTTGACCAAGGAAGTTGATAAAACAAGGATAGATCAAAATGTCATTCAGTCCTATTCAGGCACTTTTTTGATTTTGCAATGATGGTATCAGACTAGCAAAAATGGCAGAGAGGGTACTAAGAATAACAGCTTCTACATCATATATAAATTTTAATTGTCAGTGTTATAAATGCAAGCTGCTCATCCATTGACTGAATGGACAAAATGACTGGAGGAACTGAATCATATCAATTTTGACATTCCCACTATAAACAAAAGGAAAAGATAGAAGGAAGTTGCAGTTAAATGGAATAATAGTTCATAAGTTCTTCTTGGAAAGATAAAGAAATCGGTTTTTGTCAAATTAGCTTGTTTAAAGGAGGCAAGAAACTTCATTTCATGTAGCAATTTTTCATCTTATATTGTGTTGTGCATTACAAGTAGTCACAAAAGAACCAAAATTAAAATTCAGTGTAGGCTTTAGCAATGTTACAGTGGGTGAAATGATAAATAAATTCTACAAAGAAACCTGAAAGACTTCTGAATATGAGCTTTAATAATAGGTATGGTTTCAATAAAAACATGAGACTAGGTGAGGAAGAAAAAAAATGGTGGAAAAGGGGGAAGGAAAATTAGAAATGAAAGATATCTAAGACTTGTAGATTACAAAAAAAGCATTCTTTCTTAGAGAAAAGAATTAAATGATACTACACATACAACACCTCGAGCAATGTTATACAAAAATTGAAATCGATTATATTGTCATAAATAGGAAATTGTTTATTCTTTAATTTGAGAGTCATTCATGAATCAGGTGTCTGTGTCCAGTTAGATGACTGATTTTTTTAGAGTTAAGATAAAAACGAATTCAATTAGAAGAAAGGAACTTAAGAAGAAATAATTAAGCAATTAAAATATCCTCAGCCTGATCTATTTAAATTAGTTATTGGTACCAAAAAGTGAGACATAGAAGAAGGAAATAAACATAAATTGCAACAATTCTTAAGTATCTTAACTGACTTTAATTAATTGCTATAATGTGGAGATAAAAAACCCAAAAGTTCCTTAGCAAAGATTTGACTTAGTTGTCAAGTAGAAAGATAAGTAGCCATGGGTAACAAGTTTTTCAAAGGACAACTGGTGATTGTGAGTAATATATCTCATATAAGAATATAAGAAAAAGTAGAGTGTAATATCAGTATAAAGTTTGGTGAGAGACACAATTAATCAAAGTCATCCCAAGAATATTCAATAATGAAAAAAAAGAAAGGGGAAAACAAACAATAAAGATGAGATTTAAAAGAGTTTGCAACCAACTCTTCATTTTTGAAGATGGTGTATGTCTGTTCATAGAGGAAGCAGGGTGCAAAAGTGCATGCCAGATCCATCTCCCCACTCAGCCATTATAGTTTGAACCATGAGTCTAAAATGATGTGATAAGATTCTAACAAGATGTCTAAGACAAACGGGTTTCACTGAAGAAAGAAAAATGGTACTCAGAAGACTTGAAGAAAGAATTAGAAAAATTACAAGGGCAATTGCAGCAAGAATTGAAACCTGATAGATTGGCAACTGATTCATTAGCAAAAGTCCAGTAATTGGAAAAAAAAACAATTAGATGAAGCCCCAAGGGAAAATTTTCATATTAAACAAATGAAAGATGCATTTGAACAGAAAAGAGCCCCAATTGCTACAAGAATTACAGATATAAAGTCAGAATAGGATGAAGAAAAGGGTCTTTAAGATGTTGCTAAACAAAAGGTGACAAACTTGACAAAACTAAAGAAAGAGAAAATAGTAATTCAAGATTACAAGCAAATAGTTTTCAAGCAAATTGTTTAATGTGATATTTTACTTGACCTAATACATCACTTTAGAGCCAATAAATGATATGTAAAAGTAAATATTGTATATGCCACATCTTTAAACATATCATGTGAAACATTGCTCTTGAAAGACTGCCCTTTTCCCTACTCATATCCTAATCACAGATATCTTTAGGGCATTTGCTTCAAAAATTCTGGTGTAGAATACATTTGTCCATGTTCAGACTTTAATGGACAACATGATGCTGGAGCATGAGAGAAATCCAAAAGGAGGATAGCAAGTTGTAAGCTGATTACATTAATTAAGAGTCCACAGTAAGCCAGCTAAGAAGTGATCGTGCTAAAGTCCCCTAGGAGGTTTCTATATATGTACAAAAGCTGCAGAAACAGTGAAATTTGGTTAATGAATTAACTCAAAAATTAGAATTTAACTGAAGTTATTAAAGAAAAAAATTATAGAGGAGAAACAAAATGAAGATGTCTTTGTAAAAAGAATATTCAAGCAAATCTTCACCAAAAGAACTATATTCCTAAGAGCATCAATCAAAATTATTTTTCTCTGAAATCATATTGTAGAGCATACAGAAAGACCCTTTTGAAAAAAAGGAGGTAAGTTAACAACTAAAGGAACAATTGTCAGAAGTCAAAACCAAATGTCAGCATTTCAAGACGGAGTTCAAACAATAAAAAAGAAGGGGAAAAATTAAGATGGTGAAGCTATACCACTTAAATATGTTGGTTTCAAATGTATTTTTTTTAAATAAGGTAGAAAGTTTATCAAAGAAAAGAATACAAGAAAGATAAGTTGTGCCATATCATTTAGATTACTGGAGAAACGTGAATAGTTATGATAGTCTTAAACTATTGATTCATAAAGTATATTTGTAAATAATGAAATAAAAGATATGAAAATAATTAGATCTTATAAATTCCAAAAAAAGACAATGAAAACTATATAAATTATTATTGACCTCTATTCCTACTTTGTCATCCTTATAATATATTATGAGTTAATCTAAACCTCATGTTAAAGATATCTATGATTAGGATACAAGTAGGGAAAAGGCAGTCTTTCACAATGTTTCACATGCTATATTTAAAGATGTGACATATATAATATTTACTCTTACATATTATTTATTGGCTCTAAAGTGATGTATTAAGTCAAGTAAAATGTCACATTAAAATATTTAATCCAGTAAAGCATCTCCCAGGCATACATCAAAATTATATAAAATTATCTAAAAGATATAATAACAGAGATGAAAGTGACCTTCTGACCATTAATAACAGTAAAGACATAAACTAGGAAGATGTATATTTGCCAAAGTTGTTCAATACTATTATAAAAGAGACTCAACACAGAATCCAAGTCAAATAACAATTCCCTATTCTTGGTGTTTAAGTCAAGATTAACTGAAAATTCTCCTGATATTTTTCCTTTGTAAATAGAAGAAAGAATGATCCCTAGCATGTTGTGTGGACATTGAATGGCAAACTTATTGCAGAACAAGGCCAAGAATGAGCAGTCAGGAAAGGGTTGTGATATGACATTAATGAGGTCACAGTTTATTTTAGTATTTTAGTCTCCCTATTGCCAAGCCCATGGCTTTACATGGTAGGTACTTCACAAATGATTCTTGAATTAAATCAGAATGAAAACAATATGGGTTTTATATTTTTTTTCTGTTGGTTTTAAATTTTGATAAAAAATAAATAAGATAACATATGGTACTAGGAAAGAGATATAGATTATAATACAAAATATGATGACTTAATTAATGGATAAAAATCCAGGCATAACAAAATCCCTAACATAGGGATTACTAAAGGAATTACTAGGATTAATAGTAGGGATTACTAGGTATTACTAGTAGAATTCCCTTGTACTTAATGTTGAGAGCCATGTACAGCTCTCTGCAACATTTGCTCTTCTCCCAGAACATTAAATGTGAGGTCATCAAGAGAGTGTTTGTTGTTCAGTGATGAACAATGAGCTGAGACTATCACTGCATGCAGGGTTGATCTGCCTGAGTGTGAAGTACTTTAAAACTAAAACTCAAGATAAACTAAATTAAATTAAAACTAAAGCATTTAGTAATCTAAATCAGCAACAAACATGATGTAGGACCAGTTGTAAAAGCTAATTTGTTGCTGTTCTTTGTGATCTCATTTGGGATCTTCTTGGCAAAGATACTGGAATTGTTTGCCATTTATTTATTTTACAAATGAGGAGACTAAGGCAAGAAGAATTAAGTGATTTCCCAGAGTCACACACCTAGTGACATTAATGTGTCCCCCACACATTCTGACATCAATAAGTGTTTGTGTTTGTATTTGAACTCAGGCTTCTTGACTTCATGTATGGTACTCTATCACTAATGTTGAATAATAGTGATCATGGAATGGTGAATAGGAGCTTTGGACTTGGGGTGCAATATGCTTTAGTTAAAGTCTTGCCTGTCACACAAACATCTTTATTATTCTTGGTTAGTTATTTAACATCTCAATGTCACAGGCAAGTCTTTAGACCACCAACTTATCAAAGGAGGGAATTTGTGAACTAGGGAGTTCCTAATACTGATAAAACCATAGGTGTAGAATCTACTCCTTTTCCTAAAATCTGCATTCATCTTATAGTAAGGAAATATACTCTGTTTAATATGTACTATGTAGTACTATAGTACACTATGTAGTAAAACATTATGCTAATGTTTTAGCATACAAATATAAAATATAAAACAAGGACTTTTAGTTTTGTAGGTGTAAATCACTATGTCTACTATACTACAGTAGAATAGCAGCTAAAGTAATGATAGTTATCTAGAAGAAACAAAAAAAAACAAAAAAGAATCGATAGTATTTACAGAGCAAGCACTAGGCTAAGTCCTCAGGGAGATAAAGGATCAATATCACAAGGTCACTTCCCTCATAAATACTACAAGCAGATAGGAGATATGATACACATACATAAAAAACAAATATAGCATGGGCCACATACATAGGTAAGTATAAAGGAAATGTTTCCTCAGATCTAGAGAGGGGGAAGCTACTTTCTCACTGGTAGAATGAGAAAGCTTCTCAGAGAAGATGACATTTGATCTAATTGTTAAAGAATGGTGACATAGATAGAAGAAGGAACAATAGGTCTATTAAATGCATCCTTGGAAATAAAAATGTTTGGATCAACTAATAGTTGAATATAGTTGAATAATAGTATTCATTTTTACCTATCTGCTCATGGTTGGTATGATCAAAAGAAACTTGTGTCTACTTACTGGTATAATTCCATTTGTTTACACCAAAATAAGATTCCTCAGACCTTGACCACGAAAACCTTGTAGAATGAGTCTGTAAATTTCTGATCAGGTCTGGTTGCCTAAGACTGCTCAATATATTGCTTCATTTGAACCAGAGTTACTACTGAAATTCTGTAGGCTCTAAGGTAGTTGGGGACATACATGCTTTAGAAACTTTGTCTACTAAATTTGCTTTTATCTCATGAATAAACTCTATATTTTAATTAGCTAAGTGTGAGTCTATCTCAAACCTTGAAATTAAATAATAGACTGATATAGATGGGAAAATTTCAAATGAGGTGCAAGGACATTCCAAGAATAGTATAACAAATGTACAGTGATGGGAGAGTGAGGAGGAAATATTAAAGTTTAGCTCAAGAATGAAGTACAAAGAGGTGAGGAATATGAAATAAATCTGGAAAGTTAAAGTATTTTTAAATACCTTGGACTCTTAAATGACACAATATAGGCTATTGTTAGAGAGGTTTAAATATAGAAATAGTATCAAAAGATTATTCTCCATTTAAATATACTATTTCAGCTACAACTTCCAGCAAATGAACAATTTCAGCAACAAGTTATGCATAACTTCACTTGAGGTAGGTCACTCTATTTCAAGAATTAACTCGAGTCTTGGCTCCAATTTTTCTATTCATTTTTTCTTTTCTTATTATTTTGAAATTGATGCCATTACTCATCAAGACTAGATTTGCAGTGTCCATTTATAGCCTCAATTCCTCTGTATTGTTCAGCATATAAGCTTTATTCTGTTTCAATTCTGAACTGAAATGGACCACTTATCAGATAGTTCAGTGGCTATTTGCTCCCAGGAGCTGACCATACTGTTGTTAGATTTGGCATGAACACCCTATTGTTTAAATTTTATAGATGCTCAGAAATCCTGAACTCAAGTGGTTTGCCAGCTTCAACATCCTTAGTAGCAGGCACTACACGAATGTGCCATAATATTCAGTGATCCATATTTTCAAAAAGTGTTCTATGGGAGTACTGTATATTTTCAAAACCAAGTCATGACATTCTGTGCTCTAACTTCCCTCTATTCATTTGAATTTCAAATATGGTAATGATTTGAGTGAAATGGCATGTTTAGAGCTATACTTTAAGAAAATTAATCCAGGAGTATGAAATATGGATTTTCTTTTGAGAGGAGGGGAGAAATCAGTTAAAAAGCATTGAAATATCTGAGTAAGTCTATGTCAAAAGCAAAACCTTCAGAAATCATATGATGATCTCAATAGATGTAGAAAAAAAAATCTTTTGACAAAATACAACATACATTCCTAATTAAAAACACCTGTGAACGTAGTGATAAAGGGACCTTTCCTTAAAATAATAAGCAGTATCTGTCCAAAACTAATAGAAAACATTATTTGTAATGGAGAGAAGGGATGAAACAAGAATGCCTATTATTCAACATTGTACTGGAAATGTTGGCTTTAGCAATAAGAAAATAAAAAGCAATTAAATTAATTAGATTAAGAAGTGAGGAAATAAAATTATTACTCTTTGTAGATGATATGATGATATACTTAGAGAATCCTATAAAATCATCCAAAAATCTACTAGAAACAATTTAAAGCTTTAGAAAAATTCTAGGATATAAAAGAAACCTATAGACATAATAGAATTTGTATATATTACTGATAAAACCCATCAGCAAGACATAGAAAGAGAAATTCCACTTAAAATAAATGAAGATAAAATAAATTGTTTGAGGCATCTACCTGCCAAGACAAACCCAAGAAATATATGAACACAATTACAAAACACTTCTTACAAAATAAAATCAGATCTAAACAAATGGAAAAATATCAATTGCTCATGGGTAGACTGAGCTAAATTGATCTACTTGTTCAATTCCATACTAATCAAACTGCCAAAACTTTTTTTTTTTTTTAATCGAACTAGAAAAAATAAAAACAAAATTCAACACCAAGTACAGAAGGTCAATATCAAAGGAATAAGATACAAAGAATAGAGGCTTAGTTATACCAAAACTAAGCAGCAGTCATAAACACCATTTGATACTCGTTAAGAAATAGTGGTGGATCAGAGGAATAGATTGGATACACATGACACAATAATCAAGGCTTGGTAGAAATCTAATATTTGATAACCCTCAAACTCCAGCTTCTGGGATAAGAACTCACTATTTAACAAAAATTGATGGAAAAACTGGAAAATAATGTCAGAAACTCAGTATAGATTTATATCTCACACCTGATACCAAATAAAGGATGATACCATAAACAAATTAGGAGACAAGGGATAATTTATCTATCAAATGTTTGATGAAGGGAGTAATGTATGACCACAGAAGAGCTAGAGTACATTATGAAAGGCAAAGGGGAAAATTTAATTACAGTCAATTAAAAAAAAAAAAAGTTTTGCGCAAACAAAACCAATAGAAACAAGATTGAAAGGGAAGAACAAAGCTGGGGAAAAAGGTCTCATTTCTAAAATATATAAAGAAATGCATCAAATTTATGAGTACAAGTCATTCACCAATTGATAAATGATCAAAGAATATGAACAGACGATTTTTTGTTCACAAAATTGAAGCCATACCAAAAGTCATTTTAAAAAAATGCTTTGAATCACTATTGATTAGATAAATTCAAATTAAAACAACTCTGAGGTACCACTTCATACCTCTCAGATTGGCTAAAATGACAGGAAAAGAAATGATAAATATTGGAGGGGATGTGGGAAAACTGGGACACTAATGTATTGTTGGTGGAGTTGTGAAATGATCCAAATCATTCTGGAAAGCAATTTGGAACTAAACCTAAAAGGCTATCAAACTGTGTATAACTTTTGACTCATCAGTACCACTACTGGATCTGTATCTCAAGGAAATTAAAAAAAAAAAAAAAGAACTCACAGGTGTAAAAATATTTGCAGCAGCTCTTTTGTGGCAGCAAAGAATTGGAAAATGAATAGATGCCCATCAATTGGGGAATGGCTGAACAAATTGTGTTATATGAAGACAATGAAATATTATTGTTCTGTAAAAATGATGAGTAAGTTAATTTTAGAAAGGCCTGAAAAGATTTACATGAACTGATACTGAGCAAAATAACAACTAGGAATCTGTTGTACACAATAACAGCAATGTGCAATGATCATCTATGAAAACCTTGGTTCTTCTCAGTGATTCAGTAATCCAAAGCAATCCCAATAGACTTTGGACAGAAAATACCATCTGCATCCAGAAAAAAGAACTATGGAGATTGAATGTAAATCAACACATGTTATATTCACTTCTTTTTTTTTTTTTTTTTTTTTTTCTGTTTTTTTCCTCTCCTGTGACTTTTCCCTTTTGCTCTGATTTTTATCTCCTAATATTTATATAGCAATTAAAAAGAAAGAAAGATATACTCTGAGCAAATAGCAATGACAGCCTGTATTAGGATAGTGGCATTGAGAATTGAAATAAAAGACTGAATGAATAAGTTATTTTGGAGATATTGGCATTTGATTAGGTGTTGGGGAAGAAGGAAAGGAAATAATGAAAGATAGTATCAAGATATAAAATTGTGATGTTTGGGTGAAAGGAGAAAAATAACTTCTTTATACAGGAAAGAGTGACACTTTGTAGTTATAAGATGGTAATGAAACTAGATAAAAGAATGATCTGGTTTTGTGGGTTTTTTGGTTGTCTCTTAGGGAAATTCCTTTTTAACCATGCAGATTGTAATTATCCTTTAGCTGATACTTTTACTTATGCAGCTCACTAAAGAGTAAAATGACTTGTGCATAATCCTGCAGTATGCATCAGATGTTGGATTTAAACCCTAATTTAAACCAGAACTAAGGAGAATTCTAGCTGTCTTTTTAAAAAATCAAATTCATGATTTCTTTAGTACAGATATCTTTCAGTGAAGAACTTCTGATTCAGTTCAGCAAATTCTGTGAACCTTACAGATTTAGGGGATATTCTGAGCAAAATGAGAGGTGAAGTTATTTACCTGAAATGACACAGCCATTATCTATCAGAGGAATGGTTTGAAACTAGATGCTACTGGCTAATACCTCTGTGGGAAAGATACTTTTGTTCAGTCTAGAAATTCATAATGTGTAGCTGGTATCTTACTGTCTAAATGTCATATGAGTATACTACTACACAGAGGATTTAAATGATTTCATTATAGAAAGGCATATTCACAAGGCATATGCATTTAAAGAAGACACACCTTAAATGCATTCCTTTTAAAAAGAAGGGAATTGAGCCATGTGCCAGAGTGAGGAAAATCCAAAAAGCTTTTTTAAAAAATGTTTTATTTTTGTTATGTTCAATGGATTTTGTAAAAGTAGCCAAACTCTTAGTCTTTCCCACCCCCTTACCTCTTTACTTTAAATGAACTTTTCTAGGAAAGCCTCAAATGTACTGAATGTATGAGGACTTTGTGGCACAAAGGTCTTTGCGAAAATATGAAGACAGAATATTGTGTTGTTTTTTCACTAAAAATCCAAACTTTCAATTCTGCTATAGTCTAAGCACCATTCTTTAAGGCAAGGTTGCTGTCCAATGCACTAAATTGCTAGCATGCTAAGGAAAGATTGCTGTCTTCCTTAGATACCCCATTCCAATTCTTGTCTAGTTTCACTTGTGACACCTTTGTACTATTTAAATACCAGATGACAGCATAATCAATTTGCTATCATAGCAGACAGACTCATCAAAATTTATTCAATTGACTATGTGAAAAGAATGGATGACAACTATTGTATAGTGAACATAGTAAATGAACTGTATGCAAGAGAGTAAGAAAAGCATATACAGTGTTTCATAAGCTTAAAGAACATCAGCTTATGAAACATTGTGTCTATGTTATCTTATTTGATCAAAGAAAAGAAACCCCACAACAATCCCTCACCCCAAAAACCCCTGAGAGATAGATACTATAGATATTATTAACTTCATTTTCTAGTGACTTGCCATGATTAGAGCTAGCAAGTCTCAGAGGTAGAATACATTCCCATATCTGCTAATATAATTCAGATTCTGATATGTTCTGTGTAGTTAGAAAAGTTTTCAGTGTGACTCTGGCAATAAACTATGGATCTTATGCCCAAAAAACTCATCTCTGCTTAGTTTAAAGGATTTCATCACCAAAAAGTTGACCAATATATGATTTTTAATGGCTATAGGATTTCATGGAGACCAGCTATTAAAGTGATAAGACTTTACAATATATATAAGTAGAGAGAATAACCATACTGTTGATATCATAGACCTTTTAAAGATTTATAGCAGGCCAATAAGAACAGAATAGGAATTGGTCTAAATTTTGTTTTAGGAAGATAAACTAAAAAATTCCTGATGACAAGAATAGTTAGAAATTAGAATATTTTATCCAGCAGTGGGAAGTTGTCTTTCTTAGGTTCATGAAATCATTGAACTGTGAACTTGAAATACTTTTGGTCATATAATCAACAATTTTATAGCCTCCTCATTATTTAAAAAAAGAAACAATTAAAAGGTTAAATTTCCTTCAAAATCAATATTTTTATAAATATTATGTTATAAATTATCTTCAATGCTTATTAAGCCCCTTGGCATTCCTTTTAGCCAACAAGATTTATATCTGTTCCTTCTAAGCTTCATTTTTTTTTTTTAGCCTTTAGTCTTCTTTTTTTCCATATACAACTCCCTATAGTAAAACCCAAGAGACTATACAGAGAAAACTACAGTGAGTTCTTTCATAGAAATTTTCAGGAAACACCAAACAAATGGAAAATAGGAAGGAGAGGTACAGTATATAAAATTTCTTTTAAACTCTGAAAATAGGAATGCACACATACTTTCATGACTACGTCTTAGAATCTAAGTGCTAAAATTGGGACAGATAATTAGCTAATGCCTCTGCTTCTGGGCAGAGCTGAATCTAAACAACTCTCACAAGAAAGCTATCTATCATTTTCTATGATGGCAGAGGAATGTAAAAAATTGAATTAAAGATCTATATTCAATAAAAATCTATTTTGAGGACAGTTTGCAGGTATGTATTTGTATAAATAGGAATATTTAAAATAATAGAATGAATTTATTTTCTAATGTCACTGACATTTTTAGACTATGATGGTGAGTATGGGAATATTTTCTCCCTTCATTTGTTAAAAACTAAAGCTAATCAAGTTTTGCCTCTCTCTCTCTGTGTATACACACACACACACACACACATTAATTCATTCATTTATATATACACTGACTCTTGCTCTGTTTCATCCTCTTTTGTTTGCTATAGAATTGGGGACAGTCCTGCTCCCATCTTTAAGTCTTAAAGTATAATATCCATTTAATCATTATATGATTTCAATTGTATAGAAAATCTTCTTTCTATGTGATCTTATACATATTGATAAACAAGACCATGGGAAATTTGCCAAGGTTCACACATAAGTTGATATATTGTAAATTATTATTCTGAAACTAAAATTGAGCCAAGAGGAATGCCTACTTCAATAATCTTTTTTTTTTTCTTCTGTTCACTTAAGTAACACCAAACATAGTGAGGGGAATTGAGGCATGAGAGAAAATATAGGGATAGTGTTTAGTGGAGATTCTCAATTACTTGTTGAGCAACCGAAATGGAGATTTAAAGCATTTCCATAATCTTTGAAATCAGATTCTGACATATGCAATTCTCTGGCTTGTTGGGAAGGACATGACTGTATTATATACATCTCTGGAAAATGTCCTTAATTTTGGCAAATCAATGTCTCCCCTAAGATATTAAGACCAGAGATTTCAAGGAATGTGATTGGGGCACGTGTGTGTGTGTGTGTGTGTGTGTGTGTGTGTGTGTGTGTGTGTGAGAGAGAGAGAGAGAGAGAGAGAGAGAGAGAGAGAGAGAGAGAGAGAGAGAGAAAGAGACAGACAGACAGAGACAGAGGCATAGAGACACACAGAGAGATAGGAGGAGAGACAGAAATTCTTTCTTTGTATTACTTCTTTCCTTTGTATACATATAGCTTTACCTATTTACTACTTAACACATTCATATTGGTCAGAGTTCAATCTATGATTTTCTGGAGATAGCATAGAGACTATACATTGAATATGAATAATGAATATGAGAAACATCTGCCATTAGTCTTGAGAAATGAGCACTTAGATACAATAATTGGTGGTATTTCTCTTGTATTATATCTGTAGAATTAAGAATAGGAGTATGGTCTGATAATGAGTAATTGAGACTTCAAAATACATCCATATTTTGTATTTAGGGAGTATTTCAATTGGAATCCATTGAATACCAGGGAAATCTGCATAAAGTAAATCATGAGCCATGTACCAGAGTGAGGAAAATCCAAAAAAGGATCATTGGGAAAATGAGAGCTGAGACAGAAGAAACAGTACCTTCACATGTGGGCTATTATGGTTAGTTTGTTGAAATTCCAGGCTATGTGGCCTGGTTATATGGTTTCTACTGTATATACTATCTACAGTTTCATCCACAAAATGTTTGCTATGAGTTGTGAAGGTCATTCTTTCCATTCTAAATTCTCAATTTTTTTCAAATATTCACTTTTTACTTGACTAAGACTTACCAAGAACCACCCTCTTTAAGCCTTCCTCTAAACTGACAGAATTTCCTTGAATGTTGAAAAATATTAATTTGTCCAATAGTCAAATGGGTTTAAATTTTCAATATCTACAAGTTAAAGATAATTCATGAGGCAATGCTTTTAAAATTCTTAATGATTTTGATGAAAGTAACGAAAAATGTACTCAACACATTTAAAATGGCAATGAAAAACATAAATATATTCCAGAGGTTAATTTCAAAAGCCAACACATTAATGTTTTGAGTGAAGAGGAAGGAAATATACAATTGTATTTATAGTTAAAAACAAGAAAACAGGCTGGGTAAGTAATCTGAAACCAGCCAAATTCAAACAATCATTTCTGAGTTTTCTCTTTCCATTATTTATAGACAAGGGAAGATTCATCCTTTGTGAAACAACAGGGCAGCTCCTATTCTCTGTCTGTTGATAGAGGAGAACCTTTCCATAAAAGAATCCTTTTAGGTGCTGTGGTGATTTTTTTTTCCTTAAGTCTGGACATTTTAATCATATCCTACGGAAAATGATAAAAAAAATCATGCCTATAGGCTTCATAGAGTCATGGTGCCCTGAATTATTTGATAGAGAGAAGGGAATTATGTAGAAGGTAAAATGAACAGAAAAAGAAAATGAACAACAAATGGTAATTGAAAGGACTATCAGCAAATGTAATATCCTTTGTTTAGAAATTAGAATTTAGAAAATTCTTTAAAGATGGAGAAAGGAATAGCTAGAGATTAATTTTTTTTTTTGTCTTAGAAAGAAATTTTTAAGAAAGATGTTCTCTTAATAAGAATTTATGGAAGAGAGAGTAAAGTGCTCCAACCCAAATGCAGTACATCCTATATCCCATGTGTGCACTTTCTGTTATTGCCTTCATGCACATAGGAAGTTCTTAACGAACTTCTAGGGCATGGAGAAATCATTAGGGATGCAAGATCAGGCTCATAATCATTCCCTCAAGTAAGATCTAATACTCATTTTTGGATATGATCACTTTTTCCTTCAGGGAAAACACCATAGTTCCCTATGAAAACACAGTTCAAATTATAAGGCAAAGCATAACTATAAATGACACACTAGTTTCATGAACCAAAACACACACACACACACACACACACACACACAATTTAACAACTAATTTCCATATAATATTCCATATTATAATTTTAATCTATTTCCTATCATATTTTATATCCATCTAAAAAGAAATCATACTAAATTTACTCAGGAATAATAAATTTCCTTAGCCTTATAGCAGTGAATCTTACTAAGCAATAAAAGGGAGAGTATTATTTTACCTATGACTTATCTGATTTTTGTCCTGACATTCCCCAACAAGATAGTAATAAGTAAGGTGATGCTCTTAAGGATTTAATGACTAGCTCTCTAGAAAAAAAAAAAAAAGTATAAGTGTGTGTGTGTAAATGTGTGTAGTGTGTGTGTAGTTGTTGTTATTGAATTGTTGTTGTCATTTTCCAGTCATGTATAACTCTTTATGACTCTGAGGTTTTCTTGGCAAAGAAACTGAAGTCCCTTGCCATTTCCTTCTCAATATGTCTCCATTTTAAAGATAAGAAAATTGAAGCAAATACAAGTTAACTCACTGCAGTCCAGCACTATATCCACTACATCATCTAGCTGATATATTTATGTCTCTCTATATGTGTGTGTATGTATACATATATATGACACACTTTAAAATTTTAATCCTTAGTATTTTCTCTATCAATATAAATTTAGTTAATCAACAAAGCTATACACCAAGCCTGATTTGTGGCATTTACCATTTTTTTGAGTTGTAAAAGATCAAAATGGGGGACGGAGCCAAGATGGTGGAGAAGACACATGAGTCATTCTCAGCTTCTCTCCTACCTTCACAACTAATTACCAAATTCTGCCTTAGAAATAGTGCTTGACTGGTAAAATCCACAAATATTGGGAGTACAACAAATTACAGCCGAAGATAATCTGGAAGATTGCTAGAAAAGGTTTGTCCTGATTGGTGGGAGCAGGCCAGCAAAGGCAGGGAGGTTAACCACAGAGGTTAGCCCACTGAGCAGACAGAGCTGGGGTGATCTCTGCAGGTGGAGATTTTGCAAGGAGGATGCTACCACAGATTGGCTGCTGCTTTGGTTGCAAAGCAGTAGATCAGTAGATAAGTTACAAAAAGGCCAAAGATAGAGTGTACTCCAAAAAAAAATGCCAGAATCTAATAGGATCTGACTACGCCCACCCAGCACTGGAAGTGACTCAGCACAGACCACCCAAGCCTTGCAGCCCCATTCTGCAGCATGGGGCTTTTGCCCGGGACAGCCACAAATCTACACAGCTGGGGGGAGGGGTTCTGCTCAGTGCAGCCACAAATCTGCACAGCACGAGGGCT
Source organism: Sminthopsis crassicaudata (assembly GCF_048593235.1). NCBI lineage: Eukaryota > Metazoa > Chordata > Mammalia > Dasyuromorphia > Dasyuridae > Sminthopsis > Sminthopsis crassicaudata. The sequence continues at coordinate 127,110,839 of NC_133620.1, read as the reverse complement.
CTGCCCAGGGCAATAGAATTTCCACTATGCTTACCAGGGCAGAAATACTTCCAGTGTGGGGTTTTTTTCCAGGATAGCCACTGATCTGCACAGTGGGTTCTGCCTGAGGCAGTAACACTTTTGCTGCTCAGCTGCTAGTCTCAGGGCAATTGCTGATCCACACAGCGGGGCTCTTCCCAGGGTAGTAGTACTTCTGCTGTATGCAGCTCTTCAAGGGCACTTCCACAGTATGGCTGCGCTTCCCAGGGCAGAAAAACTTCCACTATGGGGTTCTTCCCAAGGCACTTCTCCAGCTTGGCTGCTCTTAGCAGTTTGTTGGCAGGATAGCTACTGTCCATATATCTATCCCTGCTCTGCAGAGGGAGCTGGTAAACCCCTTCCCCTGAAGGCAGACCCTAAGGGCTTTTAAAAAAATGAGTAAAAAAGCCAAGCATAAGCAAACCATTGATAGCTTATACACAGAAAGAGAGCAGGTTTTCCACCCTGAGGAGACTAATGGCAGAAAGTCTCCAGACAAAACCCCAAAGGGAAATGGATGTAACTTGGTCCCCATCACACAAGGCTCTTCTAGAAGAAATTATAAAAGATCTTAAAAGAGAGCAAGAAGAAAACTGGGGAAAGGAAAGAGAAGCTCTGCAGAAAAGTATGAAAAAGGCATATAATTCACTTAAAGAAAAATTTGGTAAAGTGGAAAAAGAAAACAACTTCCTGAAATGTAAATTGGAAAAGATAAAGAACTCCCAAGAAAATAGGATTTGTGAATTAGAAAATATAAAGAACTCCCAGGAAAGTAGGATTTGTGAATTGGAAAAAGAAAACAACTCAGTAAAAAAAAAAAAAAAAAAAATTTGTGAAATGGAAAAAAAAAATTCCACAGAGCAAAATAACTCACTTAACAATTCAATTGGACATATATAAAAATAAATTTTAAAAAAGAATGATTTGTTGAGACATCAAGAATCAGTCAAGCAAAACCAAAAAAAATGAAAAGAAATGTTAAATATCTACTTGGAAAAACAACAGATCTGGAAAATAGATCTAGGAGAGATAATCTGAGGATTATTGGACTTACTGAAAATTTTGATGGAAAAAAGAGCCTGGTCACTATTTTACAGGAAATCATCAAAGAGAACTGCCCAGATGTAATAGAATCAGAAGGTAAAATAGGCATTGAAAGAATTCATCAACCACCTTCTGAAAAACACCCTAAAATTAAGAACTCCAAGAAATATTGTGGCTAAATTTCAGAACTATCAGACTAAGGAAAAAATAGTGCAAGCAGCCAGAAAAAAAATTCAAATACCGAGGTGCCAAAATAAGCATCACTTGAAGATCTGTCTGCCTCCACATTAAAGGATTGAAGAACTTGGAATCTGATTCCAAAAGGCAAAAGAACTTGGAATGCAGCCAAGAATAAACTACCCAGCTAAACTAAGCATTTTCTTCCAGGGAAGAAGATGGACATTTAATGAAACTTGTGAATTCCTTTTGTTTCTAATTAAAAAGCCAGAACTAAACAAAAAATTTGACCTCCAACTACAGGACTCAAAAGAAGCAGAAAAAAGTAAAAAGAACTCTTGAGAACTGTATTTCTGTTATGGAGATACATAAAGAGTGCATGTATAATTTGATTTTACTGACATAATATAAAAAAAGGCAAGTAGAAATGAAAAGGAGATAGTATCAGAAAAAGGAAAAAGGGGAGATAAAAAGAGGGAAACTACATCCCATGAAGATGCAAAGGGGATATCTGAGGGGATTTAGGGAGGGGGAGGAACATTGTGTGACTCTTACTCTCATCATATTTGGCTCAAAGAGAAAATAATTGACATATTTGGTTTACAGAGAGACTTCTCTCACCTCATTAAAAAGTGGGAGAGGAAAAGGGAAAAGGAAAAAAGGAATAGGGGAAAGGTATAAGAAAGGGGAAGAGTGTCAAAGGGGTAAAGAGGAAGAGCTGTGTGAGGCAAGAGGTGCCCATAAGTTTAATACTGGAGAGAGGGTAATGCAGATAAGAAAAAAAGAAGCATAATCTGGGGATAATAAGAAGGCAGGAAATACAGAATTAGTAATTTTAACTGCCAATATGAATGGGATGAACTCTCCCATAAAGCAGAGACATATAGCAGGTTGGATTAAAAGCCAGAATTCTACAATATATTGTTTATGGAAAACACATTTCCCAAGATCAGGGTGATACATACAGAGAAAAAGGTAAAAGGCTGGAGCAGAATCTATTATGCTTCAGGTGAAGTAAAAAAAGCAGGGATAGCCATACTTATCTCAGATCAAGCAAAAGCAATTAATTAAAAGAGACAAGGAAGGAAACTATATCTTGCTAAAGGGTAGCATAGACAATGAAACAATATCATAAGAACCATTGGATAAAATGCAGTTACAGAAATAATGACCAGGCATCTGGCTATGGAAAATGCCAATGAGGTTTGCAAAAGAATTATATGGGGATTGCACAAAGATGCTCCTTTAGAAGAGATCATAAGACACTGTGCTACAGTGGACACAAATGCTTATTATACCCACACTATGATGAACATGGAAAGACAGGGTCCCTCTTGGCAAGGGACTTCTAGAGAAAATCGCCGATGTTTTCAATGTGGAAAAGTTGGACATCTAAGCACTCAGTGTAGATACAGAGATAGAGTGAGAGGACAGGGTGAGAGAAGACCTAAAACCCTATGTCCAAAATTCCACAAGGGCTTCCACTGGGCCTCAGAATGTAGACTGACCCAGGGAAATGAGAGGCAGGACCCAGCTCCAAGATATCAATCAAAAGGCATGTGGGGTATGATGGCAGCTGAGGTTACACCCAAAGAGCCTTTAGAAGGTCAGGACTCTGATGTGATCAGACAACAGAAAAGCAATCAGATGGCAGAAAGGGATTGCAATTGGAGAAAATACAGGTTTTTTTTAAAGCAACAGGGCAGTGCCCAGTGCAAACAGCACCAATGTAGTTGCCAGATGATGAGAACAGATTTAGAAAGTGGTAAATAGAAGGCAATTAGATAGGTTAAATGCCTGGGAGAGAGGGTTTGCTTGTATTTCTACAGACACAGAAGGAAATGGTCAGAGAAGGAAACAGATGGAGAAGGAAACAGATGGGTGGCAACAAGCACCTGGAGAGAGACAGGAAAAGGAGAAAACCTCAAAACAAAGGAGATATAAGAAACATCTGACACTGAAAGAGCATGGTTGATGATAAAGACTGTTGCAGGTCTCAAAAAACCATCAGGAATCATTGGATTCCCTAACACAAGATGAGACGATTGCAGGACTTCAAAACTTGCAGGAATTATTGGATTCCTGACACATGAACTAATGGATAATGGATTCCTTTTGAACTATTTCTAGGACTTATGGTCATGTATAAATTCTCAAGTTATGATTATTTGATCATGTTATTTGTTACATAACTTCTAGACTGTGTTATGTTACTATGTGTAATTTATGTAATTATGTGTAATACCTCCCATATTGATGGATTTATGCATACCTGTTTCAAGTGAGCCCCTTCAGAAACTTGCTAATTTGATTTGATTTCCCATTTCTTTTCATGTTTTCATCTCCCTGAGAGGTCAGGGAGTTCATGACCATCCTATGTTCTAATCAAAAGAAAGAGGGAGATGTTAAGATTCTTACAAAGTACTAAGTCACTGGAATGAATAAGACAATAATTATCTAATTCAGTATGATTGATCTGATCCTACAAAGAGATGTTATGGGCCAGAATTTGAAACAAGGTATTTATGTACTTAGTTCACACCTTTAAAAGGAGTTCCATCATTGGTTCACACATTAGACTTCACACCTTTAGAGAGCACATAAAAGGACAAGCCCACTGGGAGGAGATTTAGAGTCAGGATTCTGTCAAGGAGAGAACTTAGAGAGATGGATTTTGGGAGATTCACAACTAGGATTGACTTCCAGGAGATTCACAAGGCAGAAACCCACAATTCCACACTCTAGGAGATTCAGAGTCAAGATTCATTCCCACTTTTACTTTTGTTCTGGCTGGAGACATTCGGACAAGAGCTCTCAGGAAACCAAGGAAAGAGGAAAGCCTCCAGAAAACTAGCTGAGCCCCAAGTGAAGGAAATAAGATTTGGAAAGAGACAGTAAAGGACTTTAACTCCTGGTTATATTTTGGGATTAATGGAACTGAACTGAAACTAAGGCTGCCTCCAGAAGCTCCCCAAGAAACCTGCTCACAGAATAAGATTACAATTTAGAGGAAAAAAATTACAATGAGGAAACCAAATTATCACTCTTTGCAGATGATATGATAGTATACTTAGAGACCTCCAGAGATTCTACTAAAAACCTTTTAGAAACAATCCACACCTTTAGCAAACTTGCAGGATACAAAATAAGCCCACATAAGTCATCAGCATTCTTATATATCACTAACAAAATCCAAGAGAGTTACAAAGAGAAATTCCATTTTAAGTAACTGCTGATAGTATGAAATATTTGGGAATTTTATCTGCCAATGAAAAGTCAGGAACTATATGAGCAAAAGTATAAAATACTTTCCACACAAATAAAGTCAGATCTAACAATTGGAAAAATATTAAGTGCTCTCGGATAGGTCAAGCAAATATAATAAAGATGACAATTCTACCTAAACTAATCTATTTATTTAGTGCTATACCAATCAGACTCCCCAAAAACTATTTTAATGACCTAGAAAAAATAACAACTAAATTAATCTGGAACAACACAAGGAAGGTCAAGAATTTAAGGGAACTAATGGAAAAAAATCAAATAAAGGTGGCCTAGCTGTACGTGATCTAAAACTATATTATAAAGCAGCAGTTACCAAAACCAGTTGGTATTGGCTAAGAAACAGACTAGTTGATCAGTGGAATAGGTTAGGTTCAAAGAACTAAATAGTCAATAAGTTTAATAATCTAGTGTTTTACAAACCCAAAGATCCAAGATTTTGGGATAAGAATTCACTGTTTGACAAAAACTGCTGGAAAAATTGGAAATTAGTATTGCAGAAACTAGGCATTGATCCACACTTAACACTGTACACTAAGATAAAGTCAAAATGGGTTCATGATTTAGGCATAAAGAATGAGATTATAAATCAATTAGAAGAACATAGAGTAATCTACCTCTCAGACCTGTGGAGGAGGAAGGAATTTGTGACCAAACAAAACTAGAGACCATTATTGATCAAAAAATAGAAAATTTTGATTATATCAAATTGAAAAGCTTTTGTACAAACAAAACTAATGCAGACAAAATTTGAAAGGAAACAATAAACTGGGAAAACATTTTTACAGGCAAAGGTTCTGATAAAGACCTTATTTCCAAAATATATAGAGAATTGACTCTCATTTATAAGAAATCAAGCCATTCCCCAATTGATAAATGGTCAAAGGATATGAACAGACAATTTTCAGATGAAGAAATTGAATCTATTTCTAGCCATATGAAAAGATGCTCCAAGTCATTATTAATCAGAGAAATGCACAACTCTGAGATACTACTACACATCTGTCAGATTGGCTAGGATGACAGGAAAGGATAATGCTGAATGTTGAAGAGGATGTGGGAAACTGGTTCACTAATATATTGGTTGGTGGAATTGTGAATATATCCAGCCATTCTGGAGAGCGATTTAGAACTATGCTCAAAAATTTATCAAACTGTGCATACCCTTTGATCCAGCTGTGTTACTACTGGGCTTATATCCCAAAAAGATTTTAAAGAAGGGAAAGGGGCCTGTATGTGCAAGAATGTTTGTGGCAGCCCTCTTTGTAGTGGCCAGAAACTGGAAACTAAGTGGATGCCCATCAATTGAAGAATGGCTGAATAAATTGTAGTATATGAATATTGTGGAATATTATTGTTCTGTAAGAAATAACCAGCTGGAAGATTTCAGAATGGCCTGGAGAAACTTGAATGAACTGCTGTTGAGTGAAATGAATAGGACTAGGAGATCATTATATACTTTAACAATAATACTATATGATGATTAATTCTGATGGACGTGGCTGTCCTCAACAATGAGATGAATCAAATCAGTTCCATTTGTTCAATAATGAATAGAACCAACTACAGCCAGTGAAAGAATTCTGGGAAATGAGTGTGAACCAGTATATAGTATTTCAAATCCCTTTGTTTTTATCCACCTGCATTTTTTATTTCCTTCACAGGTTAATTGTACATTATTTCAAAGTCTCATTTTTTTTGTACAGCAAAATAATTGTATGAATATGTATACATATATTGTATTTAACATATACTTTAACATATTTAACATGTATTGGTCTACCTGCCATCTGGGTGACTGGGTGGGGGAAGGAGGGAAATAATTGAAACAAAGGGTTTTGCAATTTTCAATGCTGAAAAGTTATCCATGCATCATATATCTTGTAAATAAAAAGCTATAATCAGAAAAGATCATAATGAAAAGTTCACAATTAGTTTTTACAAGTTAATTTAAGATTCCACCAACACACACAATAGGAAGCAAGCTCTTTGAGAGTATTTTATATTTGTATTGTCACTGCCTAGCATAATGCCTGTAATATAATAATAGCATTATAATATCATGGATTTAGAACCAGTAGGAACATTAGTGTACACCTAGTCTCTTTCTTCCACTGTCTCATTTTACATTTGAGATATTGAAACATAGAGATATTAGTAGAATTACATGTGATCACATAACTCAGGGTCATTGTTGATGCTTGAACTTGAGTTTTCCTGAGCTTAAACACAGATCTCTACCCACAACAAAATTTTGTCTCTAGTTGGCAGTTAATGGTTAACTTGCTGAGATGAGCTGAACTACAGAAAAGACAGAACAAACAAAATGTTTTTAGAGATGGTTTGCCTAACAAGCCTCTAAGAACTTTAAATTAAAACTTTTGAAAAATACTCTAAAATTCTTTGTGGAAAATTGGTGTCTAAATGATAACCTGTTCTCATCTGATCTCGTGAGCTTTAGAAAAGGAAACCACTTTTATTTCTGGCTGTTTGCATAGATTTTGCTCCTTTATGTTTTTTGTTTGTAAGGGAGGAGGAACTTCAGAAGTCTGGTTTTGGATCATTGCTTTCCATGCAGAGATGTGAATCCAAAATGTCCACCCCTACTTAGTTCTGAAAAATGATGCTGAAAGTTACGAGTGAAGAAGCATATGAAATTTTTGGCATTTTCCTGCTGTTTTTCAGAGTAACTGTGGATGCTCAATAGCTAGAATCAATGTAGGTATAATGTATAGAAACCTCTGTAATTCTGAGGACTGTGCAGGTGTTGCCAGTGGACCATGGGAAGCATGACAGTGCCCATTCAAGGTGCTGCAGTGACTGACAGAAGAGGAAAAGGGGGGTCCCAGGTGCATGGTCAGGTGGCACTTGATGAATACCAAGAGAGGCTATCTGTGGTGCTCATTGATAGGATACACATCACTTTATTTTATCCTGGAACTGCTGAAGTGTTATTTTTGAATGACATGAAAATGTTTATAAGAGAAGTTGCTTGTGTATATTTCTCAGATTTTTAAACTCAAAGGTTATAAAATGGTTTTGGAAAATTTATATTACAATCAACCTTTTTATAGCTAATATCCTATTGATTTATTTTTAGAAATCCATCAATTTTTAGCAAGATATTAGAAACACTTTGAGAAACATGAAATCATAACTCACATCTCTAAAAATGTATTATGATATTATTATTTTTCCAAAGCCCTTTTCCTCTACACGACAAATGGTAGCTCTCTAAAGGGTAGATTAGATAGAGAGAGACTTAAGACAGATAGTTCAGTTATAAGCCTAATGAAATAATTGTGTAACTACTAACATAAAGTGAGATATATAAGAGAAAGTCTAGAGAAAGGAAATCCAAGGTGGATTCATGGAGTGAGCAGGAATGGGAAATATAGTGACCCCAAAATTGTCAACCTGGGGAACAAGAAAGATTTTTATTTATTTAAACAATTACAAAATAGAAAATGAAAAAAAAAGTTTCTATGTGAACAGCAGAACATAAGAGAAGATTTAAAATATAAAACAATCAATTTCCCTGTCAAGAAAATCTATATAATAAATGCTCTACATTGTATTCAAAGATGTCTACTTTTACTTGCTATTTTTTTTCTGAGGCAATTGGCTTAAGTGACTTGCCCAGAGTCACACAGCTAACTAGTGTTAGGTGTCTGAGACCAAATTTGAACTCAGATCCTCCTGACTTCAGGCTGATGCTCTATGCACTGTGCCACCTAGCTCCCCTATTCCTGTACATTTCTTGCTTTATTCTTTTCCCCCTTTCTTCTCCTCTTCCCTGCCAAAAAGCTACAATTAAGTGTGGATATACTTATTTATATACATGCACACATATGCACACATATATGTATACCTAGATGTCTATAAACACACACATACACATATGTTTATGACTATCTATATAAAACAGTATTATGCTTATTTGTTCTCTCTCTAAATGTCGATATTTTCCTTCATAAAATCAAATCTTTTCATATTTTTCTGAATCTACCAATTCATCATTTCCTATACTACAGCAATATTCCAATATTATACTATCTCCTTATTTTAAATAATCTAAAACAATATTGATTAGTATAGCATACATTTAGTGTAGTTATCCTATTGTCCTTTTCTGAATAAATATTTTATAGCATTAATTTTCAGATTAATGATTACTACTCCTGCCTTCAGTTCATTTGTTTAGGTTAGATGTGTTAAGGAGAGTACATGAAAAGCCATGTAAAATATTACATAGCATTCAAAATTTTGGAAGGGTTATGAGATCAACTGATGGAGAAAATGCCTGAACTGATGAGACCAAAGAGTTTATTAAATCAAAACTGTTTTCAAATTCCATGTCATCAAGTGAGTTTTCCAAGTGGTTGAAAACTTTCAATAATGTTATCCTTCAAATTTTTTCAGCAACTAACCTATACCATAATCACCATAATAATGACAATAAATCTGCAAATAAACAAATATAGAAAATAAAAACAAAGTTTACTCAACAGAACTGTAATTTGCCATAAATTTTATCAATACACATTTAAATGAGATTTAAAGAAAACATATTGATGTTACAGGTACTACTGTTACTATAATTTCTTTTGGTGCATTTAGTACTACCACATCTGCATAATATGTAGTGTTTTATGCTCTACAGAGTGCTTTCCTCAAATGATGAGAAGACATTATTATGAATATTATTCTCATTTTATAAAGGAATAAACTATGTCTCATTGAAATTAATTTGCCCATGATCAACTAGCTAATAAGTGTAAAATCAGAAATTCAATCCCAGATTCATTATTTCCAAGTAAGATCTTCTTTGCCAATTCTTCTCTGATTATAAGGACATGGGCTACGTATTTTTTCTCCTGTAGTAATTATGGATCCACCTTCACTCTTTTACTCATTACCCTTTTGTAATCAAGGCTATTTACTTGCTAAATTATTGACCTGGAGCCACCTTGTTAAACCCTGACTCAAAGCATGAATATCATCTTTAAGAGTGTTTGAAACTTTAAATACTTTAAAAGTATTTGAAATAAGGATATTCTAATGCTAAAATGCTTCTAATAAAGAGAAACTTATTGCCTAACAAAAAAGCTAGTCTGCTTTTTGACCTCTCTTTTTTACATATTTTGTGTAGTCAAACAAAATCTGACTTATAATTTCTATCCTTTTCTCTCAGTTAACATTTCTGGTAGATCTTTAGCCATTCAGCTACAGTGATCATATCTCTCTTAAACATTATTTTTTTTTCCAAACTAATCATTCCTAGTTTAAAGTCATTTTAAGTCATTCTCACAATATATCATTTTATTCTCTTTTAGGCATGTTTCTCTAAATGTACTCTAGTCCAGACTATCAATGGCTCTTTTACAATGTGATAACCTAAACTGAATTTAACATTTGAGTTGTTGTCTGAATAGGCCAGAGTTCAATTCAGTAAAGAATGTTTTTTATTCCATTAAGATAGACAAAGATCCCACTGACAGCTATATAAAGCTGTTGACTCTTATTGATACTATACTGTAATTATTTTGAAAAAGCATTATCTATAGTCACCAAAAAAATCTAAGGTAGCTGGTCTATATAAACAATTTTAACCCAAGACTATGACCTTAATACCATAGCCACCATGCCCCAAACTTTTGCAATTGTAAGGCTGGTAAACTTTTTCTGATATTCCTGAATTTGGTAACTGAACAGAGATTCCAAAAAGAAGAAATATTATATTATAGAATAACAGACCCACTGAATGTTAGGACTGTAAGGGACTTTAGAATCAATCAGGTCCAATTCCTTCATTTTACACATAAAGATATTTTTGAGAAAATGTTAAGTAATGGGCCGCAAATTGCACAACTTATGTGTATGCTGTAAACACCCCAAGCATTCTATAAATTTTTAAAAGAATCCAGGCAGCTCAACTAGTTTGTTGCCTGCAACTTGTTTTGCATGCATAATTGAAATGAATGACAAATTTCTGTCAGTATATTCAGATACGGTACACATCGATAAAATTAATTGTTCAGTTTAAAATATGAAGTGAAACTAAGGTAGTTTAATAGTAAAATGGCATTTTGAATTATTCTGCTCATAAATAAATATAAAACTGGGTATTAATAATAAGTCAAAATAGTTTTTACCTCATAAAACATGACACATAGTCATGATGTTATTAATTATTGTTCTGTAGAATATTTTACAGGATGTCTATGAATACTAAAGATTTCTCTATAACTCACGAATCTTGAACCTTCCATGCTGTCCCTGTTAGTTGGCATTTTAAAAATGGTTCTAAATCAAATCACTGCCAGTGCTATTTGAGAGAACATCTCTCTGACTTTTTCAGGCAACCTCAGCCTTGGTTCCCTGTAGCTCAGGAGGTTGAAAAAATCATTTTTAACTTGAATAAACATTTTCTGTTCATTGCAGACATTAAAGTTCTCACTATATTTCCCTGTATATAATCTGTCACTGTATAATATGAAGATGGAGGCAATGCAAAAGAGTGAGGTGTATCCAATCAAAAATTTTTAAACTTTATTCATTTATTTATTTTAATACATTAATGCTGTGATGATTTGTGAATCACATTGGGAGAGAAAAATTACAACAAAAGGGAAAAATCATGGGAAAGGAAAAAAAACAACAAAAAGAAGTGAACAAAGCTTGTGCTGATTTACATGCAACCTCCATTTTCTTTTTTTCTGGATGCAGATGATATTTTCTATCCAAAGACTATTGGGATTGCCTTGGATCACTGAATCACTGAGAAGAACCAAGTGTTTCACAATTGATCACTGAACATTTTTGCTCTTACTGTGTACAATGTATTCCTGGTTTTGCTTGTTTTGCTCAGCATCAGTTCATGTAAATCTTTCCAGGCCTTTCTAAAATCAGCTTGTTCATCATTTTTAATAGAACAATAATATTCCGTTATCTTCATGTTTCACAACTTGTTCAGTCATTCCCCAACTGATGGGTATCTACTCAGTTTCCAGTTATTTGTCACTACAAAAAGCACTGCCACAAACATTTTTGCACATGTGGGTTCTTTTCCCTCCTTTATGATTTCCTTGGAATACAGACCCAGTAATGACTGCTGGATCAAAGCATATGCTCTGTTTGATAACTCTTTGAGCATTGTTTGGAATTGCTCTCCAGAATGGTTGGATCAGTTCAAAATTCCTTCAACAATGCATTAGTATCCCACTTTTCGCACATCTCTTCCAACATTTATCATTATCTTTTCTTGTCATCTTAACCATATTGAGAGGTGTGAGGTGGCACCTCTGAGGTGTTTTAATTTTAATCTCTAATTAATAGTGATGTCAAGCATTTTTTCATATGACCATAAATGGCTTTAATTTTGTCATCTGAAAATTCTTTATTCATATCTGTTGAACATTTATCAATTGGCAAATGGCTTGTATTCTAATAAATTTGACAAATTCTATATATTTTAGAAATGAGAGCCTTTATCAAAAATGCTAATGTATAAATTTCCCCCCAAGCTTTGCACTTCCCTTTTATTCTTGTTTCAGTTGATTTTGTTTGTTCAAAAATGTTTTTAATTTAATGTAATCAAAATTGTTTATTTTGCCTTTTATAATGTTCTCTACTTCTTCTTTGGTCATAAATTCCTCCCTTCTCCAAAGATATGTTAGGTAAATTATCCATTACTCTTCTGATTTATTTATGGTCTCCTTTATGGCCAAATCATGTACTCATTTTTTTTTCTTTATTTTGGTCTGGGGTGTGAGATATAGGTCTAAGCTGAGTTTCTGATGTTATTTTGCAGTTTTCATATCAATTTTTGTCAAGTAGGGAGTTCTTACCTCAGAAGCTGTAGTTTGAGGTTTATCAAATACTACATTACAATAGGCATTCATTGTTATATTCTTTGTATCTTGCCTATTCCATTGATCTACCACTCTATTTTTTTTAACACCAGTTTCAAATAGTTTTGATGACTGATACTTTATAATTTCAGCTGGAAATTGAATGGATGTCCACCAATTGGAGAATGGCTGAATAAATTGTTGTATATGAATGTTATGAAATATTATTGTTCTACAAGAAATGACCAGCAGGATGAATACAGAAAGGATGGTAAAGATTTACATAAACTGATACTAAATGAAATGAGCAGAACTAGGATATCATTATACACTTCAACAACAATATTATATGATGATCAATTCTGATGGATGTGGCTATCTTCAACAATGAGAGGATCTAAATCATTTCTAATTGATCAGTAATGAACAAAACCAGCTACACCCAGAGAAATAACACTGAGAAATGAGTGTGGACCACAACATAGCATTTCCATTCTTTTTGTTATTGTTTTCTTGCATTTTTGTTTTTTCTTCTCAGGTTATTTTTACCTTCTTTCTAAATCCGATTTTTCTTGTGCAGCAAGATAACTGTATAAATGTGCATACATATATTGTATTTAACATATACTTTAACCTATTCAACATGTAGGGGATTACCTGCTATCTGGGGAGGAAGTAGAGGGAAGGATGGGAAAAGTTGGAACAGAAATTTTTGCAAAGGTCAATGTTGAAAAATTACTCGTGCATATATTTTGTATATAAAAAAAACTATAATAAAAATACTATAGTTACTGATACTGCTAGGCCACAATCCTATGTATTTTTTTCATTTATTCCCTTGATATTTTTGATCTTTTGTTTGTTATGATTTTTCTAGCTTTATATAAGTGTTTGACAGTTTGATTGATATGTCACTAAACAAGTAGAGCAATTTAGGCCTATCCATGAAAAATTGATATTTTCTCAGTTGTTTAGATCTGACTTTATTTGTGTGAGAAGTGTTTTGTAATTGTGTTCATATAGTTGGAATTGTTTGTCCAATAAAGTATTAAGAATGGTCATGACCCTGAATCATATGTATGGAGTTCATAGATTATCTCCCTGAAGTTTAATGACAACAGAGATAAATGTCTAGAGATAGACTAGTCAGATAAAAAAAAAATGATCAAACACTTAGTAAAAAATTAGACTTGAACAGCAGGTATAGACATCTGAATTTGATCATTAGTGAGAAATGAAGTTAAGATAGGTATGGAAATGAGCATTTGTGTAATGATTTATGTGTTAGACACTGCATTAAGCAATGTTTTACAAATGTAAATGTAACTTCTAATTATTGCTCTAATTTCCTCTTTAATTGGTGGAAAGTTCTCTCTTTTCATTTTTGAGCCTAACAATTTGATTTTCCTTTTCCTTTTACTAATTATATTAACTAAAGAATTATATATTTTGTAGGTTTTTTCATAAAACCAACTCTTAGTTTTATAATTAATTCAATAGTTTATTTTTTAATTTTTAAGTATATTAATCTCTTTTATTTTTAGAATTTCAAGTTTGGTATTTGATTGATTTTTTCTAGCTTTTTTAGTTGTAAGCGCAATTTATTGATAATTTCTATATTTTATGCAAGTGAGTATCTAGAGATATAAATTTTTTTCTCATTACTGCTTTGACTGCATCACACAAATTTTGGTGTGTTGTCTCATTATTGTCATTCTCTTGTATGAAATTATTAATTGTGTCTATGATTTGCTGTTTTACCCATTCATTCTCTAGGATGAGATTAATTAGTTTCCAATTACTTTTTGGTCTATTTTCCTCTGGCCTTTTGTTGAATGTAAGTTTTTATTTCATCATGATCTGAAAAAAATGCATTTACTATTTCTGCCTTTCTGCATTTGATTTTGGGGTCTTTATGTCCTAATATGTGGTAAATTTTTGTACAGGTTCCATGATCTGCTAAGAAGAAAGTGTACTCTTTTTTGTCTCCATTCAATTTTCTCTAAAAATCTGTCATACATAACTTTTATAGTATTCTATTTACCTCTTTAACTTCTTTCTCATTTATTTTGCGGTTTGATTTAACTAATTATATGAGTACAAGGTTGAGATTTCCCATTATTATAGATTTGCTGTCTATTTCTTCTTGTAGTTCTCTTAACTTCTCTTTTCGGAATTTCCAAGCTATACTACTTGGTGCTTCATTATCTATGGTACCTTTTAGCAAGATATAGTTTCCTTCCTTCTCTCTTTTAATTAGATCAATTTTTGCTTTTCCATGATCTGAGATCAGGATGGCTATCCCTGCTTTTTTTAGTTCATCAGAAGCATAATAGACTCTGCTGTAGCCGTAGCCTTTTACCTCTACTCTGTTTGTATCACTCTACTTTAATTGTGTTTCTTATAAAAAACATATTGTAGGATTCTGGCTTTTAATCCAGGCTGCTCTCTGCTTCTGCTTTATGGGAGAGTTCACCCCCTTCACATTTATGGTTAAGACTACTAATTCTGTATTTCCTGCCATCTTATTAACCTCAATTTATACTTTTACTTTTTCTTTTCCCCTTTCTTTCCTCCCCAGTATTGTACTTATGAGAACCACTTGCCTCAAGCAGCTCTCTCCCTTTAGAGTCTCTTTTCCTTTTTTATACTTTTCCCCTACTATTTCTGTTTTCCCTTCTATTAAGCTTACTTCTTCCCTTTTGCCTTTCCCCTCCCACTTTTCTATAATGTGAGAGAAGTTTCTCTGTGAAACAAAATATGTCTAATATCTTATTTTTGAGCCAAATCTGATGAGAGTAAAATTCATACAATATTCATCCCCTTCCCTTCTTTCCCTCAAATACAGTAGGTTTCCTCCTCTTCATGAGATGTAATGTCCCTCATTTTACCTCTGCTTTCCCCTTTTTTCAGTACAATACCATTTTCCCCTCTAGTTTCTTTTAAATTTTATAACAGGAAAATCAGATTATACATGTACTCTTTATGTATACGCATAACAGAGAGACAGTTCTCAAGAGTTCTTTTCTTTTTACCTTCTTATGCTACTTTTGTGTTCTATATTTGGAGGTCAAATTTTTTGTTCAGCTCTGGTCTTTTCAGAAATAAACGAAATTTACCTGTTTCATTGAATGCCCATTTTCTTAGTTTAGTAGTATAGTTTATTCTTGGCTGCATTCCAAGTTCCTTTGCCTTTTCTTTCAGAGGATCAGATTCCAGGCGTTTTGATCCTTTATGGTGGAAGCTGCTAGGTCCTGGGTAATCCTTATTGTGGCTCTTCTGTATTTGAATTTTTTTTTCTGTCTGCTTGAAATATTTTTCCTTTGGTATGATAGTTCTGAAATTTAGCCACAATAATCGTTGGATTGGAGTTTTACTTTTGGGGTCTCTTTCAGAAGGTATTTGGTGAATGAATTCTTTCAATGGCTATTTTACTTTCTGATTTTATGACTTCTGGGCAGTTTTCTTTGATGATTTCCTGAAAAATAGTGTCTAGGCTCTTTTTTTTTTTTTCATTTGTTTTCAGGAAGTCCAATTGTAATGTTCTTAGGTTGGTTTTCTGGAGTTCTTTGGAGCAGCCTTTGTTTCAGCTAGAGTAATCACCACAAGAATAGCCAGATGTTAAAATCCAAATTCTTTATTGCCTCCTTGCCTGGAGCCTGGCTAGCTTTCTTAGAGGCCTTCCAGAGTCTTGGTTTCAGTGGAGAAATGACAGAGGAGAACCTGCCACCAAGGTGCTGTGAGATGGAATGAATGAGTCTTCTCTAACTCTGAATGAGTCTGGCTGAGACTCCTAGCTTATATGCTCTACACTGAGTATAAACCAATCATTATATCACTAGGAAACCATTATTTGTTGTAAGATTAAATCAATCATACTGAATTTAGAGAACTATTAAGCACCCTGCTAAACTAGATAATCATTGTCTTTACAATTCCACTGACTTAACATCTTGTAAGAATCCTTGTTTCAGAGTTCTGGCCCATAACATCCAATAATCTTTAGATTGTCTCTCCTAGATTTATTTTCCAGGTTAGTTGTTTTCCCAAGTGGGTATTTTACATTTTTCCCTATTATTTCATTTTTTTGCTTTTGCTTGACTGATTCTTGATGTCTCATTGAATCATTCATTTCCATTTGTTTAGTTCTGAGTTTTAGTGAATTGTTTTCTTCATTTACTTTTTTAAACTTCTTTTTGTATATGTCCAATTTAATTCTTAATTTAATTGTTTTGTTCTTTGGATTTTTTTTTCCATTTCAGAAATTCTGTTTTTTTAAGGAGTTTTTTTTTTTTTTCATTTCACAAATTCTGTTTTTCTGAGAGTTATTTCCTTTTTCCATTTTGTCAAATCTATTTTTAATATGCTTTTTTCCATTTCACTAAGTCTATTTTGTAGTGAATTTTCTTCAGATAATTTCTGTGTTGTTTTTTCCAAACCCTCTTAGAAAGTTTTAATTTCCTTTTCCCATTTTTCCTCTACATCTCTTTTAAGATCTTTTAAAATTTCTTCTAGGAGAGCCTTGTGTGATGGGGACCAATTTATATAATCTTTTGGTGCTTCATCTGGATATGATCTAATTTTAGTTTCCTATTCTTTTTCACCATAAAAACTATCTATGGTCAGGATTCTTTTTGCTTTTTTACTCATTTTTTTAAAGTTGAGATCTGGGGCCAGCTAGGTGGTACAGTGGAAAGGGAGACAGCCCTGAAGTCAGGAGAAACTGCATTCAAATCTGGTCTCAAACACTTAACACTTCCTAGCTGTGAGATCCTAGGAAAGTCACTTAACCCCAATTGCCTTAGCAAACAAACAAACAAAAAAAAGTTGAGATCTGCTTTTAGGGCAAGGGAGATTGCCCAAGCTTCCTCTACTAGCAGCAGCAGCTGCCCTGAGTCTGGGCTTACTTGCTCCCGGTGCTGGGTGGTAGTGATCAGGTTCTATACAATTCTGGTATTTTGGGGTTCATGATTTACTGTTTGTGTTTGTGTTGGATGTTTTATAACTTTTCTGCTTATCTATTGGCTGGCAACCAGGGCAGAGTAATCAACACTGCTATAGATTCCTCCCTGTGGATTCTCTGGCACCCCTTGACATCTGTGCTCAGCCTGCTTGTGCTTTGCTCATCTTCCTCTGTGCCCAATTGAAACAGGCCTTTTCTGGTAATCTTAAAAATTACCTTCTGCTCATAATTTGTTACACTCCCAGTATTTATGGGTTCTGGCCAGTCCAGAACTAATTCAGAGGCTGGATTTGGTAATTAGTGTGAGTGTCATAGGAGAAGATCAGAAAAAAACATATGTCCTCTCTGCTATCTTGGCTCTGCCCCCCCCAATACTGTTTTATAGAAGAGTGGAAAAAAAACAAAACAAAACAAAAAAAAAAACTAGGGTTTGATGATTTTTCAGAAAATTTACTTATATATGATGATGACATTCTTTAAAAGAATATTCTTAATTTTATGATTACCTTCTTCAGAACTGCTACTAGATTAAAACCATTTAAAACAAACATTAAAACTAACATTGAATTACAAGAAAGATGACTATTATTGCTGCTGCTCCTACTACTGCTGCTACAAGCTGGCATTTGTATATCACTCTTAGATTTGCAAAGTATTTCACAAATATACTCTCATTTTATCTTCACAACATTTTGTCTTCACAATACTATTATTCCTATTAAACAGATGAGGACATTAAAGTTAATAAAGAGTAAATAACTTATTCAGGAGCACATAGCATTTCAAGCTGGATTTGAACTCCTCTTCCTGCCTCCAGACCCACTACTCTATTTTTGCACACTTTATATAAATTATAACACATGGAACCACTGTGAAATATTTAAAAGTAAACAAAAAATCCACTGACTTTGGCTAATTCTAGACTAATTTAGAATATTATTTATTAATTGATTGTTAAATAATGACAATGATGAAGAGATTAAAGAGATAAAGATTTTAAAACAAAATCAAATATACATTTTCTCAGCTAGGCATTATTTAATTTCTTTGACATTGGAGAAACATGGAAGCAAAGGGCAGCATCAGTTTTTAGTACAAGCATATTTGTCAAACTATGTAGAAAATTACCAAAAAAATTGGCAGTTTTACTTCATTATAAAGGTATATATGGTAAATCAGAGAGCTGATCTTAGAGTCAGGAAAACCTAGATTCAAATTATGTCTTTTACACATTCTGAACAAGTTGTACCCTCTTGTGTTAAGCAAGTATCTAAGACTATATGTTGCAGAAAATTTGCATATATGATTTAACTTTTTCACCTGGAAGTTTCTCATATCAGTGAATCATAGATCCAGGCCCTATCCCTTGTTAAAAAGATGAAACATAGATGAAGAGAAAACTAATTTTACTAGTTAAAAAATCACATTAAACAATCTATTCAGAGAACACATAAATGAAACTGGAAGGGAAAAAAACACACACAAATTAGTGTTCTCTTCCTTCTTAAGTTATCTTATATTTCATTTTCTGTGCAAATGTTATAAATCTTTATCTACACTCATTAATAGATAATCTACTTGAGGAATAGAGGGGAATAGAAAAACAAAACAAAGTTTAAAAATCCAATTATTAAGTATTTCCTATAAACAAAGCACTGTAGTAATGTCTGGAGTACAACTAGAAAATCAAGATAGCCTTTGCTCTCAAGTAGCTCACATTCTAATAGGGAGGAGACAACACAAAAATAAGGATTCAGAATTGTATTCAATTTATAATAAATGAAAATGTCAGTGTCAGATTAAATTTAGCTAGAGAAAGCAGGATGGAAGTTCCCTAGATCCTCAAAGATTATATAGCTGGTGTAATTGGAAGTGAAATATGTGAGCAACTTTCTCTCTCTCTCTCTCTCTCTCTCTCTCTCTCTCTCGCTCTCGCTCTCGCTCTCTCTCGCTCTCTCTGTGTCTCTCTTTCTCTCTATCTCGCTCTGTGTCTCTCTGTCTCTCTCTCTGCTTAGATGTTTGTTTCCGTCTCTGTCTCACTCTTTCTCTGCCTCCATCTCTCTCTGTCTCCTTGTGTCTCTTTCTGTCTTTCTTTTTCACTCCCTCCTTTCTCTCCTCCTTCACTCTCTCTCTCTCTCTCTCTCTCTCTCTCTCTCTCTCTCTCTCTCTCTCTCTCTCTATGTGTATATATATATATATATATATATATATATATATATATATATATATATTTATCTATGTACTGGTGTGTGTGCTGAGTAATCCAGATCTGCCACTACTTTTTGTTGAAATTGCAATCAGACTGCTATTCCTTGAATGGCAAAGAATAGATAGACATTTATTGGTTTGTTTTGTAGGACTTCATATGTATAACAGGTATTATATTTCTTGCCTTCTCAACATATGGAAAAGTTAGGTAGAGGAAAAAAAGAGAAGTTGGAACTGAAAATTTTATATTGTATATATATATATATATATATGTATATATATATATATATATATACACACATATATATGTATATATGAATCATAGACTAATAATTTTTTCCTCTAATAGATTCAGAAACTGGACTATCAAAGAATGCTTTGATCCCAATTATATATATATATATATATGTAATATGTATATGTGTATATATATATACATATACACATATACACACACATATATATATATATATATATATATGTATATATATATATATATACATATATATATAAAGGCATTTCTTGATAATTTAGTTTCTGAATCTATTATAGGAGAAAATTATTAGCCTATAATTCATACCATAAGGATATTTAAAGAATGGCTGACATTCTTCAAATGATAAATGGTCAAAGAATATGAACAGATAGTCTTCAAATGATGAAACTGAAACTATTTCTAGTCATATGAAAGGGTGTTACAAATCATTATTGATCAGAGAAATGCAAATTTAGACAACTCTGAGATACAACTACACACCTGTCAGATTGGCTAAGATGACAGGAAAAGATAATGATGCATATTGGAGGGGATGTGGGAAAACTGGGACACTGATGCATTGTTTGTGGAGTTGTGAACAGATCCAACCATTCTGAGAGCAATTTGGAACTATGCCCAAAAAGTTATCAAACTGTTCATACCTTTGATCCAGCAGTGTTACTACTACGCTTATATCCCAAAGAGATCTTAAAGGAGGGAAAGGGACCTGTATGTGCAAGAGTGTTTGTTACAGCCTTTTTTTGTCAAGAAACTGGAAATTAAATGGATGCCCATCAATTGGAGATTGGCTGAATAAATTGTGGTATATGAATATTATGGAATATTATTGTTCTGTAAGAAATGATCAGAAGGATGAATACAGAGAGACTTGGAGAGGCTTACATAAACTGATGCTAAATGAAATGAGCAGAAGTAGGAGATCATTATACACTTCAACAACAATACTATATAAGGTTCAATTCTTATGGAAATTTCTATCTTTGGCAATGAGAGGCTCCAAATCAGTTCCATTTGATCAGTAATGAAGAGAATCAGCTACACCCAGCAAAAGAACACTGGAAAGTGAGTGTAGACCACAACATAGCATTTGCACTCTTTCTGTTATTGTTTGCTTTTACCTTCTTTCTAAATCCGATTTTTCTCGTGCAACAAGATACCTGTATAAACATGTATATGTATATTGTATTTAACATATACTTTAACAAGTTTAATATGTATGGTACTCCCTGCCATCTAGGGGAGGGGGTGGAGGGGAAGAGGGAAAAAATTGGAACAGAAGTTTTTGCAAGGGTCAATTACCTATGCATATGTTTTGTCAATAAAAAGCTATAATAAAAAAAAAAAGAAAGAATGGCTGAAAGTAGTTGTAGTAATGTTTGCTAACTGAGTTTTTGGTAGTATTCTAAGTAGCAGATGGAAATGAAGTGTACTGGGAAATAGGAAGGTAGTAACATCTGGCCTATGATTCACTAAGTAAAGAAAATTAAGATACAATGTAGCTATTTAATCATATGATGGGCATGCCTTATCTTCCAAAATATAGATTTCCCAAAATGGGGATAGTATTAGTAGTTATTCTAAGTTTGCTGGTTAATATATATATATATATATATATATATATATATATATATGTGTGTGTGTGTGTGTGTGTGTGTGTGTGTGTGTGTGTGTATAAAACTATGCCATAATAATGCTAATGATTTGGTTTCCAATACTTCTAACCTGACCAATCTTTATAATCTCATTTGCTATTATTTGCAAATGAATTAAGATATTTTTGAAGGCTTAAACTTTCCTTTGATAATAGGAGATAACTATTAAATTCATAGTTCAGCATTATGGATTTAAAAAATATAAATATTTTATTGATTCTTTAACACAGAAAATCCCATACTAATCATTGTATTTCAAAACTGACATTTGCTTAATGTATCAAAACAATCAATTTTCTTGCTTTTCCTGTTACTGAAAAAAATTAATGCCAATTCATTACCAATGTATGGCATGGGATCAAAAGCTCAATGTGATAGCATGGTCAGTCAACAATCAATAAGCATTTATCTGTTCCAAGCACTGTGCTAAATATTGGGTATACAATTCCATGCCCAGGAAAAAAAAGGAGTTTTGGCCCTCAATGAGTTTACATTCTAAGGAAGGAATGCAACTAACACAAGAAAGTTAACAAGGTAGTTGGGGAGTTATAAAAATACCCAATATAATGGCATTATAGGAAAAGATGAGTACAGCCAAGAGATCATTGCTTGGGCCATCCTCAAGTGGAGATTCTAGGAGAAACTATACAATCAGGGGGAGAACCTGAAAGGGTTTGCAGTATGTGAATTACAGGTCTAGAGTTGGGGCACGGCAGAGAAAATCTAGAATAAAGTCAAGATCTGTCAACATATTGATAAAACTGATGGTACATGCTGCTACTAAAAATTTCACATCTCATAAGGGTCTCCAAAGTAATAGCTCCTATTAGTGCAATTTTTTAAGGTTTATAGTACTTTGTAGTACTTAAAATCCTTCAAAAATATAATTGCATTTGATCTTTACAGCAATCTTGTATTATATTTATTTTACAAAAGAAGAATCTGAGGCACATAGAAGTCAAGTGACTTACTCCTTGTCACATAGCTAGTGTTTAAAATGAGTAAATTTTAAGAGAAATATTGCAAAATGAGCTATAGATCAATGAATTATCAATCCATCAACTTTCAAATTCCTTGTATTAAATTCTAGAAAGAATACCCTATTTAGACATAATAAGAGTATCAATGCTGATGAAATGACTAAGTATTGAGATACTGAAGTATTATTTATAATAATGGTTATTATTATTAATTATTACAATGTATATTTGAGATGGCTAGATGGTTCAGTGGAGAGAATGCTAGACTTAAATATGAACTTCAGTAAAACCTGAGTTCAAATATAACTTTGGACATTAGCTATATCACTATGGATAAATTAGTTTGGGGTTTGGTCCATAGTTTTAGGGTTAAAGCTGATGATCATCTGCTCAATAAAATGAGACAGTTGGGTATGATTTTTGGAGGAATGTAAGGGAAGATTACAGCTTGTGTTTGTGTAATATTTTTAAAGCATTTAAATGCCTTATCACATTTATCTCACAAAACCTCAAAAGGTTATGTTGTATTAAGTGTAGAAGTCCAGGTCATGATAAGGATTAAATCTGTAATTTTATTGTTATAGAGAACTGCTGATGGGGAAACTCCCTTGATTGATGGAAGCTGGAGCAGGTTCTTGATAACTTACAGTCTTAGAAAGGTTTGTCTGATACACAGAGAAGTTAAGTGGCTTGCCCAGGATCACATATTTATTGTGTCAGAAGTATGACTTGGACTTGGGTCTTTTGGCTTTCATGGAAATCTTCATCTATGAAGTCATGCTGCCTCTCACAGTAAAAATAAACATTCATTATTGGGGGATTTTTAATATATTTTATTGATGTTTGACTTTGTAGTACTTTTCAAATGTACATCAATGTTATCCTTAATCTAGCAACTGATTGTTTGCAACAAAGATTTTAAAAACAAAACAGTTCAGCAAAACTCATCAAAGCATTTACTTCATCAGACAGTGTATCATTCCATACTGACATTCCCTTGACTCTATAATAAATGGACAAAAAGATATTTTATATAATTTCCCCTATCTTCTCTAGTGAAAAATTTGGTCATCATAGGAACAAATAAATGGTTGGAATAAATGAATTTTTAACAAGCATTTATTAAGGATTAAGTGAGTACCAAACACTGTGCCAAAAGCTTAGAAAATAAACAAAAAAAAGCAAGAAAACACCTGTTCTCAAGGAGCTCACAGCTAGTATATATATATATAAGTATTAGCTCCTGGATGAATGGAAAAACCTGATGGTTCTATGGAAGGTTCAAGGAAGATGGCAAGACACAGGGGTACTCAAGGAATCATGATTGTGAGGTCAGAGTCACAGAGTCAGCAAAGGCAGAATTGCAACCAAGGTCTTTCTGATCCCAAGTCCAGCACTCTATCCACAATTCTATGCTTCTTCTGTTACTTCTGTTGAGATTCTTTCACCATTTCATTTGAGTGTAGTTAAATTTTTCCCTAAGTCTTTACTATACCAAGGGCAAGATTATTTCATACACTAGGGAAAATAAATATATTTATAGATATGACTGCTTTTTTAGATTTGTCTAAAGAGAATTTATCACCTCCTGGGATAACTTTATCCCTAAGTGTTCTGTATTAATGGTTATGACACCAAAATGACAATGTTGTACCTCAGGAGCCTCAGTGGAGCCCAGAGCTAAGATCTGTTGCTCTGTCCTCAACCACCACCATATCAGTGGATGCTAGTGTCACTGAATATAACATTTACCCCTTTGTGATAGATCAGGACTATTGGAAATTTTTACATTTTAAGATGATACAGCCCAATCTATAACTTCTAAGACAGGTGAGTAAGCACCATGATTTCTCTTCAAGGTTTTTGTTAGTGTGGTGGGGGAAGAGGTAAAGATTGAACTCTCTTCACTCTTATCTTTTGAGATAATAACATATATTTTATTGTTTTCCTGTTGCACAAATCTCATTTTTAGTGGGGATAAAAAAAAACAAACAAACAAAAATTGCTTTATTGATATTTATTAAGAGTGATTACTGTTCTGGATGAGTTAGTATCCCTTTCTCTTCCAGGGACCAAAATATAAAGGAATAGTTTCCCTTTAAACTCAAGACAGTCAAGGATCTGAAATTTTCAGAATGTTAGATGTCATTTCCATACATGCTGACATAGTTTGTGTGGCAAAATGCACAAGATTCTACCATTTCATTCCAGCCAATGCCAAATTTCATAAGGAACAATATGGACCAAAATTTTTAAATGTTAGAACTCTTTGGCAAGTAAACAGCTTAATTAAATAGTAAAAAAATCATTAGAAATGTATTGTGGACCTTGGTATATTTAGTATACAATATTCTCATCTTTACTTTAATCCAATAAGATTCTGTTTTTATATTAGATCTTACAAGGACATGTGTCCTTAACTACTATCCAGAGGGCTCTTACTAAGAGATGATTCTGATTTTCTTAAAGGAAGAGGAGGAAAAGGAGGGAATGCAAAAGTTCTAAAAACCACTCTGAAGGAAGCCAGATTTCATCTGAGATTTGTATTATCAAAGAACCACGTAATCCCAGAGATTCTTTATGCAAAGGTTCTCTTTCAGGTAACAAGGAGAGATTCACCCTCATATTTCCTACCAGGAAGCTCTGGTGATATTCAAGGACAGATGGCATGAAGATTAGGTTGGAATAGGCTTTAGAGAATTTGTCATCAGGAAAGAGGATTTGTAATTCTTTTAATGTAGGTATCCATTTGCATAATAAAAGTCACTGGGTACTATGACAATTGTGACATAGCGGTTATAAGGTGTTACTTTTTCAAAGGGCATCTAAATATTGTCTGGTGATCTGAGAAGTAACCCCCCTTCGTTACTGAGATAAAGAAGCTGTTACAGTGGTATGTCAGACCTAGAAATGCTCTTGAGTAGCCTGCCTACAGGCAAATTTGCTTTGGGGAGATGGCCTAACTCCAGTTCAAAAGTAGAGCAGTTTAAAGCTGGCAGTGATAGAATTCATTTGAGTGGAAAAAAGATTATATTGAAGAGTTATATCCTTAAAAGTAAGGCATATTGTTATGTCTGGTAAGCCAAATGGCTCATCAAAGTAGGACAAGAAGAGATTTCTTAAGGAAAAGCCTTGATTGTTTGGGGAGTGAGGGTGAAACTATAATGACAGCATTTATATAACACTTTAGAGTTTGCACAATACTTTACATTTATTTTCCTATTTGACTTTCCCAACAACTCCTAGGAAGATGCTCTTATTAGCTCCAATCATAAGTAACTCAAACACAATTGGAGGAAGAAAATGAGGCAAACAGAAGTTCAATATTT
The DNA here is from genome assembly GCF_048593235.1 of Sminthopsis crassicaudata. Lineage (NCBI taxonomy): Eukaryota > Metazoa > Chordata > Mammalia > Dasyuromorphia > Dasyuridae > Sminthopsis > Sminthopsis crassicaudata. The sequence goes on along the minus strand of NC_133620.1, from coordinate 127,085,056 downwards.
TGCTAAAGATCCACAGCTAGTCAGTTTCTGAGGTTCAACTCAGGTTTTCTTGATTAAGTCCAGTGCTGTATCCATTGCCCACATTTATTTAATCCTATTTTAATATTTTAAGAGAATTTCCATCCTGTGTTACATTTTCTGTTCCACTTCTGCTTTAGGCAAAAAATGGAAAAGTATAGAGTAGTCTGATCATGAGACATATTGAGTCCCTGAATAGAAACAGAAAAAGGTTGCATGTCCAAGCTGATGGGGATAAAAGTAAACTAAGTGCAGGGACTAATGATATTTCCCTGTCTGAACTGATTTAAAGCTCTTTTTTTTCTTAAACCACTAGCATCTAGGTACACTAGCCTATATTCTGCATATTTGCATGGATTGTCTCTCATATCTAGAATGCTCTCTCCTTTCTTCCACATCTTGGCTTAAAAGTCACCTTTGGTTTAAAACAAATCCTTTGTTCTATAGGAGAACTTTTCCAGTATCCTATCACTATTATTATCTTCCCTCTGAGATTCTGTTTCATATACATCATATTTATTTTGAATGTAAATGTAATTTGTTCCTCTTTGAATATGAGCTTTTTGAAGATCCTTTGTTTCCCCAGGCCTTGACACAGTGCCTGGCATGTAATAAGTTCATAAGACATGTTTCTTAATTTTTTGATTAACTTAGAGACATTTCTTTTAATATAAATTAATGGTTTCATATTCAATCCTTTCTTTTATATTAAAATATTTAGGTTTATCTATATTTGGTGGGCCAAGAAAAATAAAAATTTTTAAAAAATTTAAAAAAAAAAGAAACAGTTTGTTATAGCCTTTAGTTTTATAGGAAGAACTTGTTGGAGTTGGAGTTTTGCTGGTGTTTTGGGTAATTTCTGTGCTATGGGGAGCTAACAGAATGTGGCTTCAATCACTTCATTTATACATATATATTTGTATACAACTACACCAAAAATCAATTAGCAAACTTGTATTCTCCACATTATTTTTTCCATTTAATATCCTATAACTTCAGATTTTCAGATCTGCAACTCTGGAGGACATACTCAGTGAAATGCATTATTCAGCTGCCTGGGAAATCCAGAATTCTCTAGATCCTATCTTTCTTACCCCACTATGCCATGCACCCTGAAATGTTCCTTAGTGCTACCCAAACAGATTAAATTGTAATTGGGAAATATTTTGCAAAATCAATAAAAATAAAGTAGAACATAGATCATATTAATATATGGTTTTCGAAGTCAATATGCTACTAATAGTATCCTTATTTATGGTTTATTGCCTCCTTTCTATTTGAGTTTTACACCATTGTTCTGGCCCCTCTGATAGACTGAATTCTCAAAACTTTTGACATTCACACTCATTTTCTTTTTTCACTTGCCAGTTCAATTTGGAAAGAGAAGCAAAAAAGAAGAAAAAGAAAGGAAACTTTTATATATCTCTTGATGTATGTGTTAAGATTGCCATCTCTGTGTATCCACTCTCCATCCTAGAGCTATAGTAAATTCTTCACGTACACTTAAAAAAAGATGCCTTATAATGTCACTTATAGTTCAATCTGGAACTAGGAAGAAGTGATGAGTTTTCTTCATTTTATATATGGCACTTTTGCATATACTTCTGCATTATATAACGATTTTTATTTGATAAAATTGACATTTCATTTGGCAACATAAAATAATGAATTCACTGTTTTCTAAAGAAGGTAAAATAAACTTTAACAACCACCTACAGTATATTGTCTGATAATTCTAAGCAAGAAAATTGTTCATTTGATAGTATTGAATAACTGAAAACATCAAAAGCATAAAAAAATCTGTTTCAATTTTTCTCTCTTTTATTCTAAACTTTTTTAGTCAGAGAATTCATCTATTACCATTACTGAAACCAACTTTTACCATAAATATTTGTAAAATCCATAGTTTTATGCCTAACTTCTCTCCCAAATCTCCCTTTCTATATTCCCACCAGTCTCCTTAGTGTTTTCAAGTTAATGGAAAAAAATAAAAACCATGAACAACAAAAACCAACTCAGCTTGGATCTCTCTAAGAAAGAATATATTTCTTATCTTGCTTTTTCTCTGTTGCTTTTCTCTCAGATTTCATTACTGGCACTGTTTGCTTACTTTAAGCAACTCTGATTTGTTCTTTGGAAAGTTTCTACTGGCCATAAACTAATTTTGAATGAATTGCATGGTATTCAGCAAAGTGGTGAAGGAAATAAAAATATAAATGAGACATGGCTTTTGCTGTTGAGGAGCCCACACTTTAGATTCAGGAGAAAAGATATCAACAAATAAGGCAATACCAAAACAAAGCAGGAAAAAAAGATATCTAAAATATGAAAAAAATTGTTACTGCAGGAATTTGATAGAAGAAGAAACCATGTTAGGCTTTGGCTCTTCAGTTAAAGTTACATGGAAGAAAAAGAATTTAGAAGGACATATTGGAAAAAAGTGCCGAAGGATTCTTGAGTAAAGAGATCAGCATGGGAAAAGGTATGGAGATAGAAATATTTCAAGCTTATTTGAGGAACATTAAATTGACCAATATATGTAGAGGATAAGATTCTTATACAACATTTATGAAAATAATAGAAAAGCCTTTTGGAGCCTAAGTATAGAGGGCTTTGAATTTAATGGCAATGAGTGAGTATTTGAGTTATCTTGTAAGAGTCCTCAAAGGCTTTTAAGTCGAGGAGTGACAAACAAAATGTTATTTTAGGAAAAACAATCCATCTGCTGTTCATAGAACTGACTGATCAGTGGCAAGACTAGAAGCAAGAAGATTAACAAGAATTTTATAGTACCATGGGTACAAAGTAATTAAGGTCTGAAATAGTATGATCACAAGAGGATGAAAAGGAAAGAATGGCTGTGAAAGAAGAATCAATAAGCAAAATATACTAAAACTGTGAATAGAGACACATATGAGGGAAAAGATAACTTTGAGGTTTTAATCATTGAAAAGTGAAGTTTGGTGCTAATTTGAAATGTGGAAAATTGGGTTTTATCAAAAGTAACAAGTTAGAAGCAATTATGGGCATTAACTTGCAATTACCAAGGACACTGGTGGGAATATAGAAAGAGATATTTGGAAGAGAAGTTAGGCATAAAACTATGCATTTTGTAGATATCTATGGTACAAGTTAGTTTAAGTAATAGTAATAGATGAATTCTCTGAATAAGAAAATTTAGAATAAAAGAGATAAAAATTGAAATAACTGTACTTTACAGAATCCTAAAACAGGGGAAATATAGTGAAGGGGATAGTGGTTAAATAGGAATTAAAGTGGATATTATATTGTCATCAAAACAAAAAAAAATGACAGTTTTGATAAAGGATGAGAATTAACATCAAATACTTCAGAAGAGACAATGAGAATGAAAACTAGGGAAAGTTTTCAGGATTTCATGATTAGTTCTTTTTAAAAGATCAATTTCAGTGGGATGATGTATTGGACATCAATTTAGTCAAGGTCAAAAAAAAGAGCACTGGGTGTCAATCAGTGACAATGGTGACATTTCTGAGTGGTGCTTTGCAAACTTTTCTAGTAAAAGATGATTTACTGAATTTTCAAGAAACCATAGATGCTTGCTAAGCCTATTCCACCTTCCAAAGTAAGTTTATGATACTGTAGTAATCTTTTTAAAACAGAAACCTGGGTGTTCATAAATGATGGAGGATCTTCTTGTGATTTAATCTATTAAACTACCATGGGTCATTTAGCCTTTCTTAGCATCAGTTTCCTTACCTATAAAACAAAGGGGTTGAATTCCATAGCCTTTAAGAATCCTTCCTTCTTGAATATATAATCTTGTGGTTCTAGTTTATTAAAATGACCAAATTTACATGATGGAGAAAAATGATATTGTGGAAGAAATTTGCTAAGATATTATGTATACTCATCCTTTAAAATTCAAGTTTTAAAAAACCAGAACCATTTGGCATAATGAAAATTTTTTCATAAGGATATTTGGAGTTCAAAATAATACATTTTTATTAGGATCATAGATTTTAAGATGGAAAGGACCACAAAAGTGACTGAGTCTGCTTCTTCATCCCATTTTATACAGGGGAAAAACAGTTTGCAGCAAGTAGTAACTATCTTCCTCACTGATAAAGGATTCCCACCATATTACAGCTATAATTATTGCAAAATCAATGTTAGTCTCTACAATTAAATATATTTAACAGCATGGATTAAATTGCTTTAAATAAAAAAAAAAAGAAAAAGAAAAAAAAAAGAGTATAGGAAATTGTCTGAGTTACAGAGGTAGGATTAGAATCCAGGTTTCCTGAGTTTAGTTAATTCTCTAGGCCATATTATAGAAACATCTCAAGGTTCTCCTCACATTTTCTTAAAGAATAGATTAAATTATACTCTCTTAAGCCTGAATTAGATCACAATAAAATAAGGAATGAGTAATCAATTAATGAAATTAATAGTTCATCCATATTCCTATCATAGAAGATAGGGGCTCCTCTCATAATTTAGTTCTGCAATTTAACCTTTGTTAACAGATGGAGACTGTATAATTTAAAAAATATATTTTACAGAATGTACACCCCACAAATAATTATGATTCTATCTCCAGAATATGTACCTCTCTTTGAGGTGACTGACACTGCCTTTAATCCTTACACTCTCAAAGCAATTACCTTCAATTTCACAAATAAGATCAGTAATCCATGCTTATCCAACTTTAGCTTCATTCTGTTGCCAAGAACTGTTTATCAAACAAAGTATATCATACCCCACCGTTCCTTGTACCCCATGGAAATTCTTCACAGTATTATAGAAAATTTGTAGAGCAGTTCATACTACCCCTCCCATACACACATACACCCAAACTCTATCTAAAAGTCCTCAAGCTTGGAGTAGTTGCAGTTTTCTTATCAAAAGATGTCTGAACATCTGGTGGGTTTATTCTATAGGAGGATACAGTACAGTCCCCAAGTACAAATCCAGGCTCAGAAATTCTGAGCAAGTAACTTAACTCTGACACTTGCAAAAAGAGTACAGCTTTAGTAAGTTCAGCCTTTACCTAGGTGACATTTTAATGGGGATCAGTTGTAGTACCAGAGATAGAGTCATTGAGTGTTCCAAGGGGGTATCAAGAATCTTGTTGCTAAAATATATTAAAATTCAAAATGAAGATTTTTAACACTAGGCAGCTGGAGTGCCAAGTTTGATATACTCACAAATCCATGCTTATCTAGTCTTCTGGGACAAATGTACTGGTTTATGTATGGTGACAGCTCAAATAAATAAAGTGGCTTGTCACCTTGGCTATCCTGTGCAAGATGGTTGCCATAAAAAGCCACTCAGTGGAAACTAGAATGGTGGGAAGAGTTGTATTCAAGTGCAAAGAAGGAGGAAATTGATCTAAGAATTAATTTTTGTGTTAAATTGGCCTAACTTCTGAGAAGGAGCAACTGCCAGCTGTTCAAAGCAAATGGAAATCTGGATCAGGTGCTTCAGATCTAGTGTTTATGGTTAGAGTCCAGAATCCTTAGATTTATATTAAATTGGTTATGCAAAATATTTGCTGGTGTAGATTGTTTAAAGAGGAGAGATGTATTTTTATTTTTAATCTCTATTAAAATTAGGTTGGCCATAACTTTACAGATAGGAAATTAATGAATTTTCCCTAACAATTTAAAATAACATTTTTTCAAATAATGGGAAGATACAGACAATGAAAATATTTTGCACTGAAACTTATTTTTTAAAAGGACTAATTTAAATTATTAATTGCTAAATTAAAATGGCTTTTTAAAAGGATGACTATGAGGCACTATGAGATAATGGAGGGAAGACTGAAACTGAGAATGTAACTAAGAATGAGAAAGGATCATAAAGCAGAAAGACAGAGAGAGAGAGAGAGAGAGAGAGAGAGAGAGAGAGAGAGAGAGAGACAGAGAGAGACAGAGAGAGAGAGAGAGAGAGAGAGAGAGAGAGAGAGAGAGAGAGAGAGAGAGAGAGAGAGACAGAGAGACAGAGAGACAGAGAGACAGAGACAGAGAGACAGAGACAGAGAGACAGAGACATAGAGAGAGAGATAGAGACAGACACACAGAGAGAGACAAAAACAGAGAGACAAAGACACAGTGGGAGGCGTGGTGGAAAGAAGCAAATTTCCATTTTTTGAAGCTTTCAATCACCTAAAGTTTGAGGTAATTGTCTCGCCACATCCTCATATAACTCTTTAAGCACAGTTCCATCAATATCCATAGTTCATATTTTCGTTTAATGGTAAAAACAAATCAGTATGTGTTAAGGAAATAGGGGCAAGGTATAAAAGTGTCCTCTTTTGTAAGCAAGCAATATTTAAAATTCAGGATTTATAGATTGTTAAGCAAATGGAGAGATGAAGAGACATTTTATATTGCTTGAAAATTTAAACATGAAGATCTTTTAAAAATGAACTTATTCTAAATAATATAAAATTTAAATATGAGGGAATTTCAGACTGGATTAAGCAATTTTTTTTGAAAAATGGGGTCTTAATATTTGTATCCACTATCAAATAACTACAGCATCTTGAATCAAATCATATAGTGCTTAATGAGAGATTGGATGATAGAATAGCTCAAGTTTTGAATTCAAGAATCAGTAAGATCTGGTTTCTGGACATTTGAACTCTGGTACTCATAGATTGGGTCACCATGGGCAAATTTTTATTTATTTATGAGTTTCTAGCTCCTCATCCATGACAGTTCATTTTCATCTATTCATTGGGGCTTTTGTATGAGGCCTTAGTGAGAAAATATATAGAAAGTCCTTTGCAGGCTTTAAAGTATTATTGAAATTGTAACTAATACTCCTGCTAGAGTGGAATACTATGGTTTTATTCTATGCAATATTACAACCCCCCAAAAGAATATAATCTAAAAGGAAAAGCTCCATTTTATGTACATATCTAATAAGGTGTTCTATAGATTTTTGGAGAAATCTTTTTTAGTTTTGGAAAACAAGAGCTAACATTGAGAAAAATAAACCTGAAAGTAGGAAAAGTGTTGTAAAGAAAAATTAAACTGCCCAGATATAACTGCAGTTCTCAGTAATGATAATACTCTTATAACCTTTGTAGTTTTGTCAAATGGCTGACCACCAAAATGTCTTCCTTACCAGAACTTTATGTCTGTAATTTGGAATTTTTTATGTCTTAATTTATGTGGAAAGTCAATGGAAAAAAAAAAAAGGATTTTCTTTATAGTGAGTGCTGTTATATTACTCCTTTTCTAAATTGAGGGGAATTCAAATATATTATCTTTGAGGTGTTCCTGCCCTTCAGGATATATATGGAGATCTTATCATAAATCAAATTTCTGCACTTAACCCTACTAGAGGTGGCTTGAAGTCTGCTCATGCTGGTTGGCAAGAGCCAATTATTAAAATGTCAGTGTGAGCATTTATATCTCAGAAATGAACAAGTAGTATCAATTAGGACTTGATTTATTGTTTGTTGATTGTAACACTTAAGAATATTATGATGAAAATGTTTTATAATATTTTATTTTTTCAAATACATGCAAATATAATTTTCAACATTCATCTTTGCAAAACCTTATGTTCCAACTTTTTATTCTCCTCTCAATCTGATATAGGTTAAACATGTACAGTTCTAAACATATATCCAATTTATCATGCTGTTAAAAATCAGATTAAATGGGAACAAAAACAAGAAAGGAAAAAACAAACAAACAAACAACAAAAGATGAAAATATTATGCTTTGATCCACATTCAGTTTCCCTAATTCTCTCTCTGGATGTGGATGGCACTTTCTTATGTAGGAAATATTAACAATAGTGCAAATTAAACTTAAAAGTGTATTGTGAGCATATTATATATATATATATATATATATATATATATATATATATATATATATATATATATATATATATATATATTTTTTTTTTTTTTTTTTTTTTTTTTCTTTCTGAAGAATTGATTGTTAGACACTTAATAGCATATACTTGCCCTAGGTCAATTAAAAATAATTTGATATCATCACACAGTTGGTCCAAAAATCACCCAAAAGATAATCATAAGAAGTTATAAAATGTAAACAATAATATATATATATATATATATATATATATATATATATAATATGTGTGTGTGTCTGTGTGTGTGTGTGTATCTATCTCCGTCTATATCCATGCCTCTTGAAATGGTTTTGTCACCTGAATGTACTACATGTTTTAGCATAGAGAAATGAGGAGGATATCCTTTTAAGGAATATTTCATTTGATGGAAAGACATTATATAGAAAAACACTGTGCTTACATTTGTCAAGGTTGTACGTGTGCTTGGATAATTCATTTTATCTTCATCTTGAAAAAAAAAGATTCAACCCATCTTGCCAGGGGAGTGTACTGAATCTGATTGAGGGTGAAAGAGGGAAAGCCAATGAAACTGGTTCATCTCAAGCTTTTATACCATCTCTCTGTTTTTAAAATAATTTTCTATTCTGCATATAAACACACACATATATATACATATATAATTTTAAAGTCTTTTAATTGCTCATTTATATGTAGGTATATAGAAAACACTTTAAGATTCTTTTATCAAATAGGCATGGTTTTATTGTGTTTCACTGTTTATTTGGATCTTTAGGATTTCCCCCCAAACCTTCCAAAGGAGAAAGAATGCCTGCTAAGAAACATATGCACTCTCAATTTCACAAACCAGTGAGCCCATCTTCATTGTTAATTACCATTTTCAGTATTGCTCTACGTGCCAAGTAGTGACAATAATATTAACTCTGACTTGGTACAAATATCCAGGCCCATTTATATAACCAATCTATATCCTCCCTGATCAATGTATTCAAGGACAAGGTATTAATTATAGAAGAGTAATCTTTCTATTTTAAGGTACAAAAGTCATTTGAATATGCTACGCAATTCTTAGGCCCTCAGTTTCTTTAGCCATCTTCATTCAATGCCTTTTTGCTCCTGATTAGTCAAAATTTTCTATAAAAACCCTGAATTTTATTGTTGCCCTTCTAATTGATGTGATTCCATAATTGATGTAAATTCCATAACTAGCCTAAATGAGATCTCCACTTTATAGTGCATTCATATTCTTGAACTTACCAGTTCAACATCACAATTTGAATTAGCAATTGTCTATTATTGATTTTCTGGAAGAAAAGTGATCAACAGGACTATAGTGGAGCAAAGAAAAAGATTGTTATTATTTGATTTGCAAGGTTCTTCTAGGATGACTTCTTAGGTGAGAATCATGTCTCTTTTTCTACACCTTCATGCTTGTCTTTAAATATAACATTTATATGCCTTATTTATTCAAAATCTGTCATTTTGTTTTCATATTAATTTATAGATTGTAGAAATAAAGAATAGAGATGATATAATCCTGTACTCATTCTTTAAAGATAAGCAAATAGACCTTGAAAAATTACATGATTTGCTCAAGGAAACACAGTTATCAAGTAGTAGTGAGCATTTGAACACAGTTTTTTAGCCTATAGACCTAGGGTTATTTCTACTGTACCATGATTCACCTCATTCATATTGATTTTCTCTACTTCAAACACTATCAAAAACCAGTTTATCGTTCTTGAGAATCTTAGCCTTGATTTAATTGGAAGACAGCAATTGTTATCCCTTTATTTTTTTTTTCTTTTCTCAGACTAAACACCATCTATTCTTTAAGCTGTTCTTAAATGTAAAATGTTTTCTAAAGCCTCCATCTTCCTATTGACAAAGGTATTTTAAAACATGTTCCCTGCTTTCCCTACTCTGTTTGATGCCTCTCCTGAGTCTCTCCTCCCATTTATGGTTACAAAGTATTCTCAATTCTGTCTTTTCAGTACCTTTTTCACTTTTTAGTATCCCAGTACAGCTGTAAAGATATCTATGGAGAAGAAAGCTAGATAGAATTGATATGGGATGCAAGGCAAGGATGTTACATGATATCCTCGATACAAAACATCAGCAGTTGTGTTATGTAAGTCACCTTCCACATGTATATCATGCATATAGATGCAGTAGTGAATTCCATGTTCATGTAAATCATTCATGATTCTCATGCATATTTACTATTTCTAATGTGAGAGTGTTTTTAAGAGAATGAGCTAACATTTTATGGGAATAAGGTTCTGTTTTTATTTTACTAGTATCTACAATAATAAATGCCTTTGCTTTGAAACAAGTGTGTATCATGGCTGACTAATATAAGCAGATATTTTGTTTGGGGTTCATAAGATATGTTTTTCAGATAATTCTGACTTATATGATATCTAAAATCAGGGGGAGTTAAGTAAATGAGAAGGATCCCAGATGCTACTAAGGAAAATTAAAATTACACTGTAGTATTAAATAACTGATTACACTCTGTAATTGATTCTATTCCTCATTTTGTCAAATTCCATTTATTAGTGTAGCTTAAAAAGATCACCTCTCCCAGTCTGAACTAAAAAACGTGATTAAATAGAGTGATTGCTCCTTGTACCCTCTCCTCAACATTTGCTTGTTAAATAGTTTAACCTGTGACTCTTGTTTATCTGTAATCAGAAACCAGTTTAAGTTAAAGAGACAGCTCTTCTGTCCTTGTCTGTTTTGTAAAAAGTAGAGGTGATATAATCTCCCCAAGTAGATGGTTAACTGAGATGATCCTTGCAAGATAGATCTGATTTCCTAGCCAAGATTACTAGAAGTAGTTGAGCCCCCTAAAGCAATTCATATTCCTTAATTGTCAGAGAGGGACATGATCTGAAAGCCAATCCACATTTCCCCACTTCATCTAATCATAAAGTGTCTTTCTCACCCTTCTGGGATTCAATAAATATGGTCTTTTTCATCTCTTCAGAGTCAGTGGCCTAACTAAAGAGGCCAGTCAAACCCACTTTATTAAGAAGTATTCACATCACTGTTAATGTTATCTTGCCTTGGGGGGGAACTTGTCTCAGTTTGCTTGTGATGCATTTTACTCACATAAATAAAACAGCCTTTTTTATTGAAACAACAGACTACTTTTCTGATGCCTCATCATAATGTGAAAATAATACTGAGTTTTTTATCCTATACCAGAATGCAAGCTCTGATTGGTTTTATTATACTAGGAAGACTCTGAATATGGCCATGGTTAAGGACGAATTCTGCTTTTTATAGACCAGGTGAGCTAAGGAGTAGCTCTTCATTAATGGTAATCTGGCAACTTGTTGATGATTGAAAATTTACATTGATTTGCTTTGGTGTATGTATGTATGTATGTATATAGGTATGCAGGTGAGTATGTATGTATTTTTACCATAGCTACTCCTAAGACAAAGAAAATTGTGAAATGATCATCAGGCCATTGTAAAATCCCCTTATCCTTTAGCAGTTACAATGTTAGAATGGAAGGAAAAAAATACAAGGTACCAAGAATCACACAGGTTTTAAATAATCTTTGTATTTTAATTTGGCAGATCTCTAAATCTGAGCAGTAAATATACTTACTGCTAGAGGAAATGAATCAGATAAAATTTGACATTCTTAGTATAAATTAAACCAGAAAAAAAAATTGCAAGTAAATGGAAGGGTACTCCTTGGAGAGGTGAATAAAGTAGGTGGCAGAGTTAATTTTATCATATACCCCAATTCAAGAAAACTATTTTATGGGGAATTTGATTATCTTGAACGGAGGATAAATAATCACTGCAAAATAATCACCAGTGCTAGGACACTATTAAAACCTTTAAGTAAAACCAGTATACTTTGAATAGAGAAGGAATGTACTACAAAATATGGGTAAAGGCAAGAATCATAAGAAAAATTGAGGAAAACATTTCAGAAAAATGAAAAAGAAAGGTAAAGACTCATGGGACATCTAGAAGCTCATTTTTTATATCATAAACGTTTTCTCCTTGAAAAAATTTGTCAACTACTGGACATGACTAGTACCAAATGAAATTGCAAGGAATTGAAATAGAATATATATTAATAGGAAAATATTTGCTATGTGAGCTGTTGCTGTAGAGTCAGATGTATGGCTTTCAGAACTAAGATCAGTATTGATAAAAAGAAAAAATAGCAAAAATTAAGAGAAAACATATCACAACTGAAACATATTTGATGGATAATGGAGAAAACAAGGTAGTTCTAGAGGAAAAAAAATTTCTACTTCATTGACTATACTACAGTATCCCACAAAATGTGAGATGAAATTTCATTTCAAAGAGATGAGAGCACTGGATCACTTTCCTCATTTTCTAAGGAGCCTGTATGAGGGCAAGAAGCAAGTTAGAAATAAGCATGAAATAACTGCTTGGATTTGATAAAATTCACCACCCATTCCTATTAAAAAACAAAAAAACAAAAAAACACTTGAGAGTAGGAATAAATGGACTTTTCCTTAAAGTAATTAGTAGCATTCATTTAAAACCATCAGTAAGCACCATATATAATGGGGATAAACTGAAACCATTCTCAATAAGATCAGGAGTGAAACGAGGTTGCCCACTATCACCATTACTATTCAATATTGTATTAGAAATGCTAGCTTTGGCAATAAGAGTTGAGAAAAAGATTAAAGGAATTAGCGTCGGTAATGAGGAAACCAAATTATCACTCTTTGCTGATGATAGGATGGTATACTTAAAGAACCTCAGAGATTCTACTAAAAAGCTATTTGAAATAATCCACACCTTTAGCAAAGTTGCAGGATACAAAATAAACCCATATAAGTTATCAGCATTCTTATATGTCACTAACAAAATCCAACAGTTAGAGTTACAAAGAGAAATTCCATTTAAAGTAACTACTGATAGTATAAAATATTTAGGAATCTATCTGCCAAGGGAAAATCAGAAACTATATGAGCAAAACTACAAAACACTTTCCACATAAATAAACTCAGATCTAACTAATTAGTAAAATATTAATGCTCTTGGATAGGGCAAGCAAATATAATAAAAATGATAATACTACCTAACTAATCTATTTATTTAGTGCTATGTCAATCAGACTCCTAAAAAACTATTTTAATGACCTAGAAAAAACAACAATAAAGTTCATATGGAAAAACAAAAGATCAAGAATTACAAGGGAATTAATGAAAAAAAAAATTAAATGAAGGTAGCCTAGCTGTACCAGATCTAAAATTATATTATAAAGCAGCAGTTAGCAAAACCATTTGGTATTGGCTAAGAAATAGACTAGTTGATCAGTGGAATAGGTTAGGTTCAAAGGACAAAACAGCCAATAACTTTAATAATGTAGTGTTTGACAAACCTAAAGACCCCAACTTTGGGGATAAGAACTCACTGTTTGACAAAAATTGCTGTTAAAATTGGAAATTACTATGGCAGAAACTAGGCATTGACCCACACTTAACACTGTACACCAAGATAAGACAAAATGGGCTCATGACCTAGACATAAAGAATGAGATTACACATAAATTAGAAGAATATAGGATAGTTTACCTCTCAGCCCTGTGGAAGAGGAAGGAATTTATGACCAAAGAACTAAAGATCATTATTGATCACAAAATAGAAAATTTTCATTATATCAAATTGAAAAGTTTTTGTACAAACAAAACTAATGCAGACAAGATTAGAAGGGAAGCAAAACACTGGGAAAACATTTTTACAGTCAAAGGTTTTGATAAAGGCCTCATTTCCAAAATATATAGAGAATTAACTCTAATTTATAAGAAATCAAGCCATTTTCCAATTGATAAATGGTCAAAGGATATGAACAGATAATTTTCAGATGGATAAATTTAAACTATTTCTAGCCATATGAAAAGATGGTCCAAGTCATTATTAGTCAGATAAATGCAAATTAAGACAACTCTGAGATACCACTACACATCTGTCAAATTGGCTAGAAAGACAGGGAAAGATAATGTAGAATGTTGGAGGGGATGTGGGGAAACTGGGACAGAAACATTGTTGGTGGCATTGTGAATATATGCAGCCATTCTGGAAAGCGATTTGAAACTATGCTCAAAAAGTTATCAAATTGTGCATACACTTTGATCTAGCAGTGTTACTACTGGGCTTATGTCCCAAAGAGATTTTAAAGAAGGGAAAGGGACCTGTATGTGCAAGAATGTTTGTAGCAGCCTTCTTTGTAGTGGCCAAAAACTGGAAACTGAGTGGATGCCCCTCAATTGGAGAATGGCTGAATAAATTGTGGTATATGAATATTATGGAATATTATTGTTTTGTAACAAATGACCAACAGGATGATTTCAGAAAGGCCTGGAAAGACTTACATCAACTGATGCTGAGTGAAATGAGCAGGACCAGGAGATCATTATATACTTCAACAAAAATACTATATGATGATCATTTCTGATGGACATGGCCCTCTTCAATAATGAGGTGAACCAAATCAGCTCCAATAGAGCAGTAATGAATTGAACCAGCTACATCCAGTGAAAGAACTCTGGAAGATGACTATGAACCACTACATAGAATTCCCGATCCCTTTATTTTTGTCTGCCTGCATTTTTGATTTCTTTCACAAGCTAATTATACAGTATTTCAAAGTCCAATTCTTTTTGTACAGCAAAATAACTGTATGGACATATATAAATATACTGTATTTAACTTATACTTTAACATATTTAACATGTATTAGTCAATCTGGCATCTGAGGGAAGGGGTGATAGGAAAGAGGGGAAAAGTTGGAACAAGGGGTTTTGCAATTGTCAATGCTGAAAAATTGCCCATGCATATATCTTGTAAATAAAAAGCTATAATAAAAATAAATAAATAAAAATAACTGCTCAGTTTAAGATTGGGAAAGGAATGTGGTCAAGGCTGTATATTGTTAGCTTATTAATTTAACTTATTTGCAGAGTATATCATGCAAAATGCCAGGCTGGGCAAATCAAAGGCTTGAATTAGGGTTCTGGTAGCAGTATTAATAATATCAGATGTATAGATGATATCACTCTAATAGAAGAAAATGAAGAAAAGAGTAAGATAAGAAAGTATAAAAAACAACATAAAATGAATTTCATTGTGACTGGTTCCATCACTTTTTGGCTGATAGAAGGGGAAGAAATAAAATCTATATTGGGCTTCTTATTCTTGGGCTCAAAGTTTGCTGAACAAGGTGACTGCAGTCATGAAATTAAGATGCTCCTTAGAAGAAAAATTATGGTAAATTTAGATTGCATACCAAAAAGAAGATAATGCCTTGCCAACACAAAGGTCCATTTAATCAAAGGTATGGTTTTTCCAATAACAATGTATAGTATAAGTATAGTGAGAGTTGGACTATAAGAAAAGCTGAATACTATTGAATCAATGCTTTCAAATTGTGGTGTTGGAGAAGATTTTTAGATCTCTTGGACAGAAAAATATCAAACCAGTTAATACTTAAGGAGATTAATTCAGACTGTTTACCAAAAAGTCATACAGAAAGTGACACTTAAACACTTTGGTCACATAAGAAGAAAATAAAAACTCATTAGAAAATTCCCCAATGTTGAAAAATGATGAAGACAAAAGAAAAAGAGGATGGCATAGGTCATGGACAGATAGTGTCATGGAAATAGCAAACATGAATTTGACAGACTTCAAGAGTTAAAAGTGTTTCCAAGGGACTGGCTATTGTTCTTAGGGTCATGATGAAGGATAAGACATGACTAAATGCCTGAACAATAACAAATGAAACAATTTAATTCTGAATTATTTAAACAAGTAAATATCTTTAAAATATTGAAGTTTAAGCTTTGCAAATCTTTTGCAATGATGAAATTTTATTTAATGAAAGCAGAGATATAGAGATAGCAAATTACTTAGCTAACATTCTACTAGTTTTCAGAATAAAAAGAGATGGCTGATAAAAGGAAAATGATTTAGGCGAGTGGCTGGCAACATCTGGCCTGTGGGCTATGAATTTGCATTTAGAATTCAAGATTTAGAATATTAACTCATTTTTTAAATCTTACAAAAAAGAAGCATTTAATTATGAGCAATATGAAATCAAAGATAGGCAAATACCATGTAGAATCAAACAAATTTAAAGAAACTTTGAAAGGAGATGCAACATAAGAAAATCATTCTATTTAAGGAAAAAAATCCAAGGAGCATGACAAATAGAGGAAAAATGAAAAATATCTCTAACAGTTATTGCAATAAACTTCTTTTACCATCAGGAATATGTAAAGGGCTAGAACTGAGCAATGCACTTGGATGATGAAGCACGTGGACTAATTGCCAATTGGACGGTTCCCTATTAACTTGTTTAAGGTTGACCCTCCCCAGCTGTTCTGTGCTGACTTGATTGGTGAGACAAAGAGAGGGAAGTGACTTGTGTGGGAGGAGTAAGAGAAACGTGGGTGGTGGAACTCATGCTCACTTGCCCTCGTGACCTGGCGTTGGAGGTGACGGTAAGATCTAGAATAAAGACATTTAGTGGTCCTGACTCCTGCTGATTTCTGGAAAGATAGAGTTCCAGCAGGAATAGGGACAGGGAAAGAGACAGGGACAAGGATAGTAATATTATATTTGGATCCTAACCTTATAATCCCAGGTATACTATTTATAGAGAATGTAGAAATAGATTGAGGAAAGATGAATTGGATCATGAAGATATCTGTTCTGGAGGAGATAATTGTGGGGGTGTTAGTGGATTAATAGATAATATTTCTGAATGAGGAAAATACCAAAGACAAAGAAAATAGAACAGATCTTGTTAATATCAAAAACAAAATCATCAGTTACAAATCAATATGGTACTCTTCCTCTTTACAGAATCTTGATGCAAGTCATTTATTTGTGAAAGGAGGGAAGCATCAATCAGAGCATTAGTAGGGGAAAAAATCTTTTGCAAGCTATGTTAAACAATGGACCACACATTTACAATTTTGTTAATGACAGAGTTATAAAAATATAGATTTTCATTGTACCTGTTATTTTTAATGATAAAAGCATTTGATTCAACAGAGCAAAATGCTTCTTAAAGTCTTTTTTCAATAAAGTGTGACCCACCACATATCAATATTATTCAAGATTATTTGAAAGAGATAAAAATAGAAATAAGCCTGTTCAACCTTCAATCATAAACATAAAGTAAGACATAAAACAGGGAGATGCGTGCTTTTCTGCACTGTGATAGAGATATCACAAAAAAAGAAAATTAAAAAGAATTATTCGAAATTATGAAGTCCTCCAATTATTGCCTTTGTGAATGATACTGTCTTTGTTTCCTTAAACCTCAGAATACCGCAGTGCTTCTGAAAGAGATCTTTAGCTATTACAATAAAGATCAGGTGGATGAAGGATGTTTATTACCCTTAATTATTATATGCATTTAGATGAACAACATAAAGAGCCCATCCATCCATAAGAATGTATATCTGGGAAAGATAATGCTGAAATACAGTGAATTGTTCCTGGAATTTAATAGGAAGAAGAGAATTAAGCTCAAATGCCTTTGGAAAATTAAAAGCCTTCTTTAAGGACCCTCTGTAATCTGTAGAATCTGTAGAAATGAATGTCCCTCTTTTAAACTGAATGTTTTGTTACTGTGCAGCCACAAGATCTGATATACACTGTCTTTTAAGAATTACAAATGAATATTATGCAAAAGATAACAGAAATACATGGTGGTGTCAACAAGCAGTAACAAATAACCAGTGAAAACTTCAAAGAAGAAAAAGATATCATTATAGAAATGTATGCTACAAAGAAAAGATAGTCTGGTAACAGACTCATCATGGTGGGAATAAAGAATTTCAGGAGACAGCTTAAGTGCTCTGCTCATATCCCTGTCTTATATGGACAAAGTGAGGAAGGCCTCCAACATGCGTATCTCAATACTCTGTCATCCTTCACATATTACTTGGTACAAAACAGCTATTACATTAATATCTGTTGACTTAGTTTTTCCTGATATGTTGATGGCAACATATTTCTTTTCCTTCCATGAAGGAACGCCTCTATGATGAGCTATATTAAATATAATTATTTGCAAATAAAATAATTTCCATTTAGAAAATAAACTCTGGAAGCAGTTGATTTGTGTTCATAGCTTTTAAAAACAAAGCATTGTCAGTACAATTTTTAAGAGATTTTTAGAAAAAAAAATATAACAACAAATTCCACACTCTCCTCCTAACATGAAGTTAATAGCTATTTTCATGAAAGTGATTTCTAATTATCAGGGATGAGGGCAAAACAAACTTCTATTATTTCAGGAAAATCATGGGAAAGGAAAGGAATTTCATCCTTCAAAAATATTTTCACATAAGGTTCAAAAGAGATAATGATGAAAAATAATGTTTCTTTGAGTACATTATTTTACAGGACTATTGGAAGCTCATTTTGAGTGCATTTCTTGCTTTTAAGGTCATTCTTATTCCCACATTCTGCATTTGGGCCCATTTGGGCAGAGTTAGTGGATAGATTTGTATTTTCTTCATTTAGATAGTTATATATTTGTGTTCTGATACCAGGAAAGAATAATACTAAATCAGTCTCATTGTTTTGATTGCTCCTTCAGGTTTCTCTACAAATCATAGGTGTTGTGAATAGAAATACATTTTATAATCTTATGTAAGATAGCCATAATTATCAGAGATCATCACATGGACCTTTTGCTGCAAATTTATTTATATTAATAAGAATACATTAAAATTACTAAATGATAAAATTATAGCTAAGAATATAGCAAATTATTGAATCATAAATGGTTCACATAGCCTTTTGGTATTCTCAATGAACACTAAAAATTTCCTTTAAATGAAATTTTACTTGTTCAGGAACCAGAAAAACTGGCAGGTATAACATAGTAGGTTGCTTTTCATATTATGTTCTAGGGCCACCTTTTATGGTTATCAATAGTCATATCTAATTTCTGCTCTATATTAAGCAGACTTTTCAGATAGTCTATTAAATAATCAAGGGATTCACAGTTCAGTGAAAATACCAAGCCATGTAACTAACTCCACTTTATAAATATTGATGCAATAAAGAGGGAGGGAAGAATACTTGTTAATTGTATAAAGCAGAATGACAGACTTTGGACTCAGAAACACTAAAATCTTCTGTCAAATATGTTAGTAGATGATTTGCCATCCTTTTATGCTACTCCATTTTATACTTGAATATACATTCTATGCCAATAAAGAATGTTATACAACTCAACAATGGTCTCCAATTTAAAAAAAGTGGCTCTAGATGGCATAGAAAATTTAGATAAATACATATCCTGAGAAAAAAATACAATAGCATGAAACTTGACCTTGACAAGGAAGAGGATTCAGACCTTAGATTTCAGATGATCATCAGGACTGCTTCTGTAGGTTATCATCTATGCTTTAAAAAGGAAAAGTAATTTCTTTTAAAGTTCTAAAATTCAATTTGTATTGCTGATCTGATTTTGTATGGCTCTCATCAGTCTTTCCTTTTGCAATCACAAGGGCAAAATAAATTATATATTAAAGAGCAGATATTTGTGGGCATGGGTTCAGTTCCCAGACATCCTCTTCCTTGCAAAATACAGTAATCCATGATTTATGCTATTAGAGTATTGGCTCATGACTCAAGTGAGTAAGATTAAATTTTATTTGGAATTCAATGATGACCTTCAGGGTAACACATTATTGGTGTTTCTGAGCCTAAAAACTATTACTCTTTTGCCATATATGCTATTACTTATTTCCAAAGCATTTATTGAATTTGAATTCCAGTCAAATAATTGGTTAAATTGAAGCCTAATATGTACAAAGACATGAATATTTTCTATGTTAGTCTCTAGCTTTGACTCCAATTTATAGATCCATTACATGAAACTATGTCACCCCAAATAAAGGCATGAATATAGCCTTTAAACTGTTCACATAGGCAACTCTTTCTTTCTCTGATGAAGTATCAGATACTGTGTACCTGACTATGTGCAACATGTGTCAAGATGAAATGGGATTGTACTTGATAGAATTACATATTATTCCCCATTATCTTTGTGTCTTTGTTCATGCTGTTTCACTGAGCTAAAAATAGCACTTAAGAATGACAGTGTGTTACACCTAAGGAGAGAAAATGATTATACCCTACTTTTTGCTCAGATATTACATTCACTTTGCTCGTCTGAGAAGTCCTCAGTCTCCTTTAACACAGATTACTAGGTACTCTAGTAGGTACATGGAGTTCTTTCTTCTCCCTGCCTGTTAAAAACCACTTCAAGCAATTTAGGCAATTAAAAAACTATTTGCTCAGCCATGGACCAATTTGTCCCTCTATGACTTGTGTGAATCTGATATACAATAATGTTAGGTACTGAGTTGCTGAAAAAAGGAACATTGGCCAAATTTACCCAGCATGGTCAGGGCAGCAATTTTTCTCCAAGAGAATTTACTGTTTTGTTATATTAAAGATTAGGATCACATTGCCATTAGCTACCCTGGAAGCCCAAGCAAACTCTGTCAAATCAAAGCTAGCAGAGTTTTATAAACTACTGAATAAAATGTATTAGAATGTGCCAATTGAGATCACTTGGATAGTTCCATCCCAGCAAAGAAAAAAAATAATATAATTCAGAGGGTTTAATTCATCCTTGAAAAAGGTTTCCAAATAAAATGTGCCTCACAAAAGTACTACTAAGCTCATAAAATGTGCATTGACTCAATGAATTTTTATCCATATATTATGTCATTATTTGTTATTTCCATCTATTGCTTTTCCTATCATTGAGTCTTTTAAAAAAATAGTTGCAATCATAAGGCATTTACAATGGAGACATCCATTTCTGGTTCAATGCTGATATAAGTAATCGGTTGAACAATTTCAGAAGGGTTGTGCAACTTAGTAAGACTTATAGATTCTCACCTGGAACGAATTCCAAGTCTTTGAACCCTCACAACAAGTTTTTCTAGTTGTGATTCAAAGTGGGCAAAGTCTCTTAGTGGGACCAACAGGTCCCTTCTTTGGCTAAATAATTCTCCAATTGATATATAGTCAAATGATATGAAAAGACATGAAAAAGTTCTCTAAATCACTATTGATCAGAGAAACGCAAATTAAGACAACTCTGAGATACCATTACACACCTCTCAGATTGGTTAGGATGACAGGAAAAGTTAATGGTGAATGTCAGAGGGGATATGGGAAAACTGGGACACTGATACATTATTGGTGGAATTGTGCATTGGTCCAGCCATTCTGGAGAGCAATTTGGAACTATGCTCAAAAGGTTATCAAACTGCATACCCTCCCAGCAGTGTTTCTACTAGGCTTATATTTCAAAGAGATATTAAAGGAAGAAAAGGGACCCATATGTGCAAAAAATGTTTGTGGCAGCTTGTTTTGTAGTGGCAAGAAATTGGAAACCGAATGCATTCATGTTAGTAGGAGAATGGCTAAGTAAATTGTGATACATGAATGTTATGGAATATTATTGTTCTATAAGAATCATCTGTTCTATAACAAATAATCTGCAAGATGATTTTAAAGAGGCCTGAAGAGAGTTAATTGAATTGATGCTAAGTGAAATGAGCAGAACCAGGAGATCATGGTACACAACAATAAGATTATACAATGATCAGTTCTGATAGAAGTGGCTCTTCTCAAAAATGAGATGATTCAGGCCAGCTGCAATAATCTTGTGATGATGAGAATTATCTACACCCAGAGAGAGAGAAAACTGTGGTATTTAAGTGTGGATCACAACATAGCATTTTTTCACTCTTTTTGTTCGTGTTTGCTTGAATTTTATTTTCTTTCTCATTTTTCTCTTTTTGATATAATTCTTCTTCTACAATGTATAAATATGTATGCCTAGATTGGATTTACATATATTGAATTGAATTCTATTATTTTTGCTATTTTCTTCCATTTAAGATAGAAAAGAGATCAGAATTATCATCATCAATCCTCGTTTAACAATACTATAGTGACCTTTCCCTATGAAAAAGGAGATGTAAAGAACTCTGTGAAGTAAACATAAGTAGTAGATGTATAGTAGACATAAATAGGAAGCAGCATATGGCCCTTAATAATTTGTATGCAAGAAATTTTCTAAAATATTATCTTTAGAAAATATGTTGGCTATTTCAAAAGAATAAATATAGCATGTTAAAGTCCTAAAGGAAATCTTCCATTATAGAGACTTCATCAAGGTAGAATACTTTACAAAAATATAGTAAAATATGGGTAATAATTTATAGAATGAATATTTCATATAAAATATTGTCTTTATAGAAAGTCCATGTCTCAGACAAGAGATCTATCACAATATCAAAATGTCAAATTTCTATGGCCTTTGAGGATATCACATTTAAAACCATTTTTTTCTTAGCAACTGTCCAAAACTAGTTCTTTTAAGGTTTCAGTACTACAGGCTTCAGATTCTGATTAATATCAATAGATGCAGAAAAAATCATTTGACAAAACACAATATTCATTCCTAATAAAAACACTGGAGAACATGAGAATAATGGAGTTTTCTTTATAAGATAAGTAGTATCTGTTTAAAATCATCAATAAGTATTATATATAATGGGGATAAATTAGAAACATTCCAAATGAGTTCAGAAGTGAAATAAGGGTATTCATAATCATTATTATTTTTCAATATTGTACTATAAATTTTAGCACTAGTAATGAGAAGAAAAAGAAATTGAAGGAATTAGACTAGAGAAAAAAAGCTGTCATTCATTGCAAATGATATGATGGTATATTAAGGGATTACTAGAGAATCAACTAAAAACTGCTAGAAACAATGAACAACTTTGACAAAGATGCAATATATAAAATAAACCCACATAAATCATCAACATTCTATATATATTACCAACAAAGACTTTATTTGCAGCAATAGAAATTACATTTAAAATAATTGTAGAAAATATAAAATATTTAGGTATCCAACTGCTAATACAATCCAGTAATGATATGAACACAATTATAAAGCAGATTTCACATAAATAATGTCAGATCTAAACAATTGAAAAATGTCAATCGATCATGATCCAATCTCACACCTCTCATATTGGCTAAGATGACAGGAAAAATAATAATAAATGTTGGAGGAGATGTGGGGAAACTGGGATATCAATGCATTTTTGGTGCAGTTGTGAAATGATTCAATCATTCTGGAGAGCAATTTGGAACTCTGCCCAAAGGGCCATTAAACTATCCATAACTTTTGTTTGATCCAGCAGTGTCTCTACCAGGCCTGTATCCTAAAAAATTCATACAAGGGAAAAAGGATCCAAAATGCAAAAAGTGTTTCTAGCAGCTGTTTTTGTGGTGGCAAGGAATTGTAATGACTGAATAAATTATATATCATAATTCTAATGGAATATTGTTCTACCAAAAATGATGAGCAGGCTGATTTAATAAAAGTCTAGAAAGACTATATGAACTGATGCTGATTGAAGTGAGCAGAACCAGAACATTGTAAACAGTAACAGCAATATTGTGTGATGATGAACCATGATGGACTTAGCTCTTCTCATCAATAGTGATCAAAGACAATTCTAATAGACTTACAATGGAAAATATCATCTGGATCTAATGGAAGAATTATGGACACTGAATACATATTAAAGCATAATATTTACACATGTTGGTTTGTTTGCTTTTTCTTTCTTGAGATTTTTTTCCTGGTTCTACTTTTTTTTTTCTTTTACAACATGACTGATATGGCAATATGTTTAAAATAATTGCACATGTATAATCTCTATCAGAATGCTTAATCTCTTGGGAAGGAAGAGAAGTAAGGAAAAGAGAAAATTTTGGAACTCAAAATCTTATAAAAATTCACATTGGAAATTATCTTTACATGTAATTGGAAAAATAAGAAACTATTGATATAAGCAAAAAAAGAAATGGAAAAAATGAAAATATGTTCATGAATAGCAAGGACTATTATTTGTGTTTACATTCCCATAACTTAGCAGAATAGCTTCCATATGATAAATTCCTATTAAATGATTTCTATCAATTCATTTATTCATGATTATTTTCAAACTACATTGTTTTCCCCAGTGTGTTTTCTGCTGCTACCCATTTTGGTTGCTACTATGGACTTGGAGAACAGGAGGAGGTATCTTAAATCCAACTCATAGGCCTGCAGGTAATTTAACTCTCACGGACAAAGAAAAAGGAAAAACCATTAAGAGGTATCAAGGAGGGAACAGAATTGGTATGCTGCCAAGGCTAAATAAGTTCTTTTGCCAAGATTCTGTCTATGTGGCACAGGAGGAGGATGTGACTAGAGAAGCAGACCATCATCTTCAAGCAAAGTTTGCATATTGTGTTAAGGAACCACGACAAGACGGAGTAGGAGGGGAATTTGTGGAATGGAAGCAATGAAAATACTTTACTGAAATATAGCTTGGGAACCATCTGCTTTTTAAGGCCACCTCAACCACACAGGACTGATTAGCCTCATTTAATGTTGACATCTTGTTGATGATGATAGTCACCACCCCAGATGGATTCGGTCCAGGCCCACTAAATTTGTGGGTTTTCAGGCTTTTTGTTTTTCTGTACCCTCCACTGAAGTATAAATCTAAAGCTTCACATCATAACATGGAAGTGACCCTGTTTACTCATAGGCTATGCTTGCAACTTATAAACTTTGGCACAGTCTAACAAGCTGGAAAATTTTCAAGGATGAAAAAGGCAATGAACTCTATGAGTCTGCTATCTAAGGGCTCATCTAGTTAAGTTCAGACAAGCTTATTGCCAGAAGGTTGGCCACCCGCTGATGACTTTCCCTCCAATCCATAATTGCTCATAAAATCATTTACTAAGGCATGCTGGGGTTTTGATCTATGTCAGTGGAGGGAGTATGCACAGAGGTAAAATCACCGATCTTGTGAAGTAATAAAGTTTAAATGGACACAGATCTCACACACACACAAATAAACACATATATGTTTGTCTATCTATCTATCTATCTATCTATCTATCTATCTATCTATCTATCATCTGTAGCTATTTGTGAAATTACCTCTGGCCAGACAATGTCTACTCTAATTACACATAAGTTCAGTTATTATGGCTACGTCATAGCCTATTTAAATGCATAGATTCTTCCATTTAGAGCTTCAAAGAATTTCAGAAGAAACTCTTATTACTGAGAAAGCTAACTTGCAGATTCTCTGTCTCTGTCTCCCTCTCTCTCTCTCTCTCTCTCTCTCTCTCTCTCTCTCTCTCTCTCTCTCTCTCTCTCTCTCTAACACTCTCCCTCTTTCTCTCTCTCTCTTTCTCTCTCTCTATGTATATGTATATATATATACATACAAATATATATATATATATTTGTCTGTCTTTCTCTGTCTCTCTCTCTCTCTCACACACACATACACAGACAGTGTGAGACTTAGAGATTTTAACCCTAAATCCTCTGAGTATGTACATTTCCACTATACTACGAGGTCTCTCCTAAACATAGCAAAGTTTACTCTCTTTCAAATCAATGAGAAAAGAAGTCAAATTAAAGCTGCAATTGGGAATCATGAAAAATTCTTTCCCCCATAAGAATTAAAACTGTATAGTTAAATTTGTTATTAATTTAAAATAAATTATATAGACTTCTCCCTTTTTTTCCTTTCTTCCAAATGATATCATCAACTGGTTTATTCCAAAAAATTTGATGTATTTTGGGAAAATATTCAGATTATAAAGATGTATGTCTTAGAAGAAAAAAATAAGAGTTTTAGCTATTATTTGATGTTCTAAATGTAAACTTTTTACCTAAAATAAATACATAAAAAGATAAGAAAAACAATAAATGGAATTAGAGAAAAGCTAAACCTATCACTATGTTCTCTTGACAGAGGAATAATCTAGCACTCAGACTAAACACATCATTAGTGGCCAATCAATGAAATTCAGAGAGTACCCAATAAACTTCACAAGCCAATGAACTAAAGATAGTGTGACTGTGCATTTTCATTTAAAGAAGTGCATTTTGAAGTAACAGCAGCTCCTTCATAGTCTTGAATAGCACTAAGACTGCTTCACTAGGCAGTGACATTGAAATTAAACCTTAAAGAAAATCAATACCTACAGAAGTCATCTATATTCATTTTTTTTACCATATGGAATAACTTTGAATCATAATCAGGTTTACCAACCTTTGCTCCATGAAGTCAATAGCATTTTTTTTTTAACAACAGTACTTAACAATCAGTATTTATTAAGCACCTACTATGGTCCAAGCACTGTACTAAGTGGTAGGGACACAAAAGGAGACAAAAGACAGTACCTTCCCTCAAGTAGGGCATTAGACATCTATTGCATGGAGACTGTAAGCAGTCGTAGAGCCAAAAGAAACAGAAGATATAGGCACTTGATAGTAATTTCCTGGAATTTCACTGAGGAGAGAAAATTTGTAAACAGATATATACACATGGAGCTATAAAAGGAAACATCAAAAATAAAAATTAATGCTATCACAAACTAATCAATAGTCAATCAATAGCATTTATTAAAATCTACTATGTGCTAATCATTATACTAGATACTAGGGACTCAAAACAAAACAAAACAAAGGAAATGAAAAAATCTTTGTTCTCAAGGATCTTAGATATGTAAACAATAAAATACATAGAAAATCTTGGATATATAAAAGAAAATATTTGTTAGAGGGAAGAGGCAAAATAGCTGAGGAATGGTAGGGACTGCCTGAGCTCTTCTATATTCTGTGGTATCCAATACTACATATTTAAAAATGATGACCTGAAACAAATGCAGGTGTAGCAGAGACCATAAAAAGATAGGGTAAAACAATTTTCCAACCTAAGACCACTTAAAAGTTTGTCAGGGAAAATCGGTCACAGACCAAGCCCCAGAAAATCAGGAGAAGGCCTTGAGAATAGTAGTGGATATTCTAGAACTCACACAGTAAGGTGATTGAACAACAGGTTTAAAGGAGATCCCTGGAATCTCTTTGCTGGCACTGGGACCAGGACTCTGTTGCTTTGCCTGTACTCATACTGGGGTCCCTGCCCTGGGCAGCAGTGCCAGAATGAGGAGGATCACTAGCACAGCAGAACTTCTGACCACAGTGGATCAAGGACCCTCATCATAGCTCCAGGGCAGAAAAGAGTTTCTGTGGTCACTCACACCTCTCCTTAGATATATGACCTTGGAAAAACTAAAAACTTACAGTAGGCCCCCGAAAGCATGTCTGAAAATAGCTGTACAAATTCTCTGAAGCTTGGGATGATGTGCCCTGCACCCTGGAAGCAGAACTTCACTTTAATAAAACATTTAGGAGAGAAAAATATAAACAAATAAACTAGAGAAATGAGCAAGCAAAGACAAAAAATCCTGACTTTAGAAAGTTACTATGATGACAAAAGAAGATCAAAATGCACACAAACAATAATTTTTAAAGAAAAAAAAACCATTCAAATGGAGACAACAAAGTCAAAACTTCTACATTCAAAGCCTCAAAAAATGTGAATTGGTCTTAGGTTGTGGATAAGCTTAAAATGGATTTTAAAAAGTGAGAGAAGTAGAGAAAAAATGTGTAATAAAAGTAATGCAAGAAAATTATGAAAAAGTAAAGAATTTTGTAAAGGAGAAACAAAAAAAATATACTGAAGAAAATAACCTTAAAAACAGATGACCAAATGGTAAAAGAAGTAAAATGAAGAGCTGACTGCATTGACAAGCAGAATATGTCAAATTGGAAGGGGGGAAAGATACACAAATTCAATGAAAAGAAAAATTCCTTAATGAACAGAATTGACCAAATAAAAAAGAGGCACAAAAATTCACTAAAGGAAAGGATTTATGAATAATAGAATGGGCCAAATGGAAAAGGAGGTACAAAACTTCACTGAAAAAAATAGAGTAGGCTGCAGGAGGCAGTAGTCAAAAGGAAAACACTTTTGATAAAGGACAGAATAAGAGGAAAGAAACAATAGAATAAAAAGGGGAAATAGGATGGAAGAAAATACCATTAACAAACAAAACTGTGAATAAAATATTAAAGCTAGTTTCTCTGATAAAGAACATTTCTTAAATATATAGAGAGCCATTCCCAATTGACACATGATCAAAAAAATGAACATGTTTCAGATGAGGTGATCAAAGTTATCTTTAACCATATGAAAAATGTTCTAATTCACTATTGATTGAAGAATTGCAAATTAAAATAATTCCAAAGTACTATCTCACACCTCTTATACTGATCAGAAAAGGAAAATGACAAATATTGGAGAAAATGTGGGAAAAGTGGAACATTAATGCATTGTTGATGAAGTTGTGAATTGGTTCAACCATACTGTAGAGCAATTGGGAACTACATACAGATATTAATAGTACTTCTTTTCTGGTGGCACAGAAATGGAAATTGAGAGGATGTCCATCAATTACAGAATGGTTAAACAACAATTTTAATAAGTTTATTTATTTTTAATACACATTGCTTTATAAATCATGTGGGAGAGAAAAATCAGAGCAAAAGGAAAAAACCATGGGAGAGATAAAAAATGGAAAAAAAAGAAGTGCACATAATGTATGCTGATTTACATCCAGTCTCCTTAGTTCTTTTTCTGGATGCCAATGACATTTTCTGTCCAAGGTCTATTGGGACTGACATGGATCATTGGACTATAGAGAGGAACCAAATCTTTCATAGTTGAACATCATATATTCTTGCTGCTACTGTGTACAATGTATTCCTGGTTTTGCTTGTTTCGCTCAGCATCAGTTCATGTGAATCTTTCCCATTCATTTTTTTATCATCAACTTGTTCATCATTTTTTTATAGAATGATAATATTCCATTACCTTCTGTAAACATAATTTGCTACCACAAAAAGAGCTGCTACAAACATTTTTGGACATGTGGGTCCTTTTCCTTCCCTTATGATTTCCTTGGGATAAAGACCCAATAATGGCACTACAGAGTCAAAGGGTATGTACAGTTTTATAGTCCTTTTGGCATAGTTCCAGATTCCTCTCCAGAATGGTTAGATCCTTTCACAATTCCACCAACAATGCATTAGTGTCTCAGTTTTCGCATATTGCCTCCAACATTTATCATTATCTTTTCCTGTCATCTCAGCCAATCTGAGAGGTATGTGGTGGTACTTCTGAGTTCTTTTAATTTTCATTTCACTAATCAATAGTGATTTAAGCATTTTTTCATATAACAACAAATGCTTTTAATTTTGTTATCTGAAAAATGTCTGTTCATATCCTTTGACAAATTATCAATTGGAGAATGACTTATATTCTTATAAATTTGACACAGTTCTTTATATATTCTAGAAATGAAATCTGTGTCAGAAATATTGGCTGTAAAGAATTTTTTCCACCTTAGTACTTTCCTTTTAATCTTGTACCTGTTGGGTTTGTTTGTACAAAACCTTTTTAATTTAATGTGATCAAACTCCATTTTGCCTTTCATAGCGTTCTCTAGTTCTTCTTTGGTTATAAATTCCATCATTTTCTAAAGATCTGAGAGGTAAATTATCCCTTGTTCTCTTTGTTTGTAGTATTATCCTTGATGCCAAAACATGGGTCCATTTTGATCTTATCTTGGTATGTAGGTCTACGCTGAGTTTCTGACATATAATGTTCCAGTTTTCTCGGGAATTTTTGTCAAAATAGTGAGTTCTTATTCCACAAACTGGAGTTTAGGGATTCATCAAATACTAGTTTACCATAGGCTTTATTATCTTTTATGTATCTAATTTATTCCACTGATTTACCACTCTATTTCTTAGCTAGAAGCAAATAGTTTTGATGACTACTGCTTTATAATGTAGTTTTAGGATTGGTACTGATAAGCCACCATCCTTTGTATTTTTTTTTTTCA
Source organism: Sminthopsis crassicaudata (assembly GCF_048593235.1). Lineage (NCBI taxonomy): Eukaryota > Metazoa > Chordata > Mammalia > Dasyuromorphia > Dasyuridae > Sminthopsis > Sminthopsis crassicaudata. The sequence continues at coordinate 127,055,280 of NC_133620.1, read as the reverse complement.
TTAATTCCCTTCATATTCTTGACCTTTTGTTCTTTCAGATGAATTTTGTTATAATTTTTTTCTAGTTTTATAAAATAATGTTTTGGCACTTTAATTGGTATGGCAATAAACAAGCAGACCCATTTAGGCAGAATTGTCATTTTTATTATATTAGCTCAGCTTAGCCACAAACAATTGATATTTTTCCAATTGTTTAGATTTGATTTTATTTGTATGAAAAGTGTTTTGGAATTGTTTTCATATAGTTCTTAGGTTTGTCTTGGCAAGTAGACTCCCAAGTATTTTATTTTCATTACAGAAATTTTAGTTTTACTTTCTATCTCTTGCTGATGGAATTTGTCAGTAATATACAGAAATGGTGATGATTTGTGTGGGTTTATTTTATATCCTGCAACTTTGCTAAAACTGAATTGTTTCCAGTAGATTTTTGGATAATTTTCTTCCATTCTCTAAGTATGTCATCATATTATCTGCAAAGAGTGATAGTTTTATTTCCTCATTGCTAATTCTAACTCTTTAAATTTATTTTTCTTTTCTTATTGCTAAAACCAAGATTTCAAGTATAATGCTGAATAATCACCCCAAGTGTTATTGGGAATGCATCCAGCTTATCTCCATTACAGATGATGCTTTCTGAAGGGTTTAGATAAATACTGCTTATTATTTTAAGGAAAGCTCTCTTTATTCCCGTGCTCTCTAATATTTTTAATAGGAGCAGATACTGTATCCTGTCAAAAAATTTTTCTGCATCTATTGAGATGATCATTTTATTTCTGTTGCTTTTTTTAGAGATATGGCCAATTATGGTGATAGTTTTCCTTATATTGAACCAGCCCTGCATTTCTAGTATAAATTCCACTTGGTCATAGTGTATTATCCTGCTGATAAATTACTTTAATCTCTTTGATAATATTTTATTTAAATTTCTGCATCAATATTCATTAGGATGATTGGTCTATAATTTTATTTTTCCATTTTGGCCCTTCCTGGTTTAGGTATCAGTGCCATAATTGTATCTTACAAGGTATTTGGCAGTACTCCTTCTTTACCTATTAGTATTATAATAATCCAGAGAAGACATCATGACATAAGTAGAAATAGTGGCAACAGGAATGCAATAGAAAAGACAGATTAAAGAAATATTGTGGAAAAATAATTTTCTGAACTTCATGATGGATGATGAGAACCAATAAAAGAGATTAAAAACAAATTTACATCATTTTTGAGAGAATGAAGTTTTAAGAACAGAAGCACAGCAAATATATTTGGAGTCACTTCTGATTAATGGACAGAAAGAAGGCAGAAAGGGAAAGCAAAAAGATCAGTGAAATTCTTATTTCACATCTTTCCTTTAATATAAAACTGTATTGTGAAGACTGTACAAGACTGTAGTGAAATCACAACTTCTTAGTGCTAGAAGAAATCCTCCAAGACCTGAAACCATGGAGGAGTTTTTATAATGTATTTATTTTTCTGTGAAATCACAAGCCATGGGGGGAAAAAAGTATACATCAATGATAGAGATGGAAACCAAACTTTCATAGTCACCCACAAAATTTCAGTAATTTTAACTTTTCTCTTTGCCTTAATCTATATCCAATCAGGTGCCAAGTCATATCATCACTATTATTCTATCTCTTCCTTTCTAGTCTTATGACAATCATCATTCCATCATTTTTGCCTAGATTATGATCATAAGTTCCTAACAAGCTAAATTATCCCTTTTCCAATCCATTCTTCGCAAAATTGTCCAAGTAATCTCCTATTGCTCTACTATGGCTATATCACTACTCAAAAGTTTGGATGTATAATGTGTATGTGTATCTATTTACTGTTTGCTATGTCCATATAGGTTATGCGTGTCTTGATGGATCTGTCTAGGTATAATTCATGGAAAGGAAAACATAGATATCTCTAGGCTGTTTTCTACCAACCTTTATCAGAGGGAAATTTTGCTTTCCACTTAGTTCTCTTTGAAAAGAGGAAGTTATATCCATTAGCTTCCTTAAATATTGTCAGTTTAGGGGAAATAATTTTATCTTTAAATGATGCTCCTGATTAAAAGGGAAATATTTTCTTAATTCAGAGACAAATATTTGACTACATTTTCACAAGTTGCTTGTTAAAAAATAATCATGCATAGAGCATAAAAATAGATCCAAGCTGACAGCAAAAAATATATACATGAGAATATGTACTAAACAATATAGAATGAAGGAAATCTCTCATTGGGAGCAAGATTACTCATCTCAATCAAGATAGAATCTCAGAATTCACCCAAGACAACAAATATGATTGAGGTTATGATTCTTCTACATATCAGCTTTATCCCAGAATTTTCCTCTCCGTCAAGGGACCTGAAGAGAAGCTGGAACAATATCGCTTCTCTCTTATGCTGGAACTCAGAAGACCAGGAACTCTCTTCTCTTAAGCTCTCCTCAGCTCAACATTGAACATTAAGTAATCAATCTCAACTACAAATATAGTCTTATGCAAATAGATTTTGAGCTGTTTTAATTTTTTATCTCTAATTTACCACTTTATGCACTTGACATTCAAGGCCTTCTACAATAACTCTAAGCTACAAATATTACTTATTTCTTATTGCTCTGCCTTACATTGAAGTCAGATCAAACTATTTTACTTCCTTTTTTGCTTGTCCTGTATTTTCTCATCTCCATGGCTGTTTACAATGTGCCACTTGCTACATAACACCCCACTGAAGCAAACTCCAACTAATCTATAGCTACCTATCTTCTGTATTTGCTAGATAAGTAGGTGTCAATGAGAATTGGAAATGTTAATGGTATCAACAATCAAAGGATCTGTCTTCCCCTATACAATCAAAGGGTGAACTCTAGCTGGAACTTCTGAGATTTTTTTTGAAAGAACAAGTTATACTTTTGATCTCTTTGGATTCTGGGATGCAACTGTTAATCATTAGTAAGAGATATGGAGAAAGAGACTAACCTGACAGTGGACTGGACAAGGTGCAGGGGTTTTCTGAAGCCAGTATGATGAAATATTGAACTGCTGCATTTGCCTGGCAGATAGCCAGGAATCAGGTAGTCTCAATTGGTTTCTTTCCTTTTTATCTTTGAGACCAAGAGAAATTGATAGCATTCCTGTTCCCACCAAAGCAGCAGCAACAATAATGCCAACAGCAACAGAAGGCAGAATGAGGGAATTGGAGTATTAAAAATTCAAACACTACCATACTCACTTCATTAACTCAGCTGGATGTTACTCTTATTTTATTTTTTAATTGAGTAAATTTTAATTCTTTTTTAACCATAGACAGATTTTTAAGGAATCTCAGAATTTACATGTAGAAAATAATATATATATATATATGTCTATATGTTTATTTTCACTTAATCTATAAATAAATTTCCTTCAATTTTCCTTCAAATTAAATTCAGGGACAGCTAGGTGGTGCAGTGGATAAAGCACCAGCCTTGAATTCAGGAGGACCCGAGTTCAAATCTGGTCTCAGACACTTAACACTTCCTAGCTGTGTGACCCTGGGCAAGTCACTTAACCCCAGCCTCAGGAATACAACAACAACAACAACAACAACAATAAAAAAAACCCAAATTAAATTCAAATGAATTTATAAAAAACAAATGAACATGATTCTGAGAAGGGTAATGTTTAGAAGTCAATCATGAGTATGTATGTGGGTGTGCACACACACACACACACACACACAATGTTTAATTACTTGCTTTGGTTTTATATGCTAGGTGAGTGAATTACTTGAGACTTTAATGAAGAAAGATTTATAACCCTAAGTAGCTGGGGTGATAACTTATTCAAAATGATTTTTAAGAGAATTAACCCAAAGTTCTTGATTCTAATTTAAACTTAGAGTACTCATGAGTTCATAGAGATTGAGGACAGGAAAAAATATCTGGCTGAACAACTTCAAACTTCTAGCCCCAACTACTCTGAGGGATTGTTCAGATAAAGCTTTCTATAAATGTTGATGAAACTGCACCTTCTAGTGAAGAGGCATTGTGTCTATGGCTGGTCCATGAGTGTTTCATATGGTACAGTATTTCATTTAAGTAGAATCAAGAATTCACTTAAAATAGAATTACATAGTTTTATCTATTAAAGTCCTTATATCAAATTCCCCATTTATATGACTTTTTGGGATATAGACTCAGTAGTGGCACTGCTAGATCAAAGGGTATGAGGAGTTTTATAGTCTTTGAAATATAGTTCCAAATTGCTCTCCATTAGAATGTTTGAATCAGTTTTCAACTCCACCAACAATGCATTAGCGTCCCACTTTTCCCACATCCCCTCCAACATTTATCATTATTTTTTCTTGTCATCTTAGCCTAACTAAGAGATATGACATGGTATCTCAGAGTTGTTTTCATTTGCATTTCTCTAATCAATATCAGCATTCAGTTTTACAAGATTTTGATTTTCTTCTTCATTTCTCTCTCCCCTTCCACTCAACAAGAGAACAAATAATCTGATATAAGTTATACTGTGCAATCATATTAAATATATTTTTACACTAGTCATGTTAGGAAAGATGTATCAGAACAAAAGGAAAAAAAAACATGAGAAAGAAAGAAACAAAAAAAGCAAAAATATATGTTTCAATCTGCATTCACCCTCTGGAAAACAAATCATGAATTTTTTGGAGTTGGCTTAGATCCTTATATTGCTGGGAAGAACAAAGTCTATCATAGTTAATTATCATAAAACATTTCTGCTACTATGTACAATGTTTTTCTGATTCTGACCTCTTCACTCAGCATCAATTCATGTAAGTCTTTCCAGATTTTTCTGAAATTCACTCACTCATCATTTCTTATAAAACAATAGTATCTTATTACATTTATATATTACAATTTGCCATTTCCCAATTGATGGCATCCCCTTGGTTTTCACTTTTTTTCTATCACAAAGAGAGCTGCTGTAAATATTTTTGTACTTTGGAGTCCTTTACACTTTTTTTATGATCTCTTTGATATATAGACCTGGTAGACATATTGCTGGATAAAGGGATTTGCACAATTTTATAACAGGTAGTGCTTTAACATATCTTAGATATCCAATTGAAATTGACTATGAAACCAGTTAGTGATTAAATGTATGGCCCAAAGGTTAAATATGAAACACTTCATCCTGGAAAAATAATAACTATGTTTTCATATTTCATGATATAAGAAAACTTATTCTTTACTTTCACTAAACACACCATGAAAAACTATTAGAGAGAATTCCAGATGAACAGGAAAGGTATTATAAATTCAGGCAAGGATGTAGAGGTTTCTACAAGTACTATCTATAATTATTACTTAGACTGCCAGAAATACAATAAAAGAAACTGCAGCTGTGGATAGCAGGCATAAAATTTGTATTAGCCTCATGGAACATGCATAGATTAAATTCTAAAATTCAATTAATTCAAGGTTAAAGTAACATCAAAAACTGAGAAAATATTGAAGTGAAGATCTTCATTATATTGTATATCATACTTAACACTGTAACAGATGATTAAAAATATTGCATGTGAGTTGTACATTGTCCTTAGAAGGAAACAGGACTGCTTTGGCTTCTGTGTGGAGAAGAACATTGTATTAGTATCAAAATATCTGGATTTTTCCCAATTCTACTAACCAATTATCTATGTGACCTTGGATAAGTTATTCAATGTTTCTGAGACTCAATTATGTTATATGAAAAAAAAAGAATAGCCTAACTATTCACTTTAAGGGTTCTTCCTGATTTAAATAAAACAACCAAAAATATTTGCTTCCTATTATTTATGAGCAAAATAATTAGAGAAAGGAAGGAGAGGGTGAAGGCAGGGAGGGGGAGAAGGGAGGGAGGAAGGAAGGAAAGAAGGAAAGAAGGAAGGAAGGAAGGAAGGAAGGAAGGAAGGAAGGAAGGAAGGAAGGAAGGAAGGAAGGAAGGAAGGAAGGAAGGAAAGAAGGAAAGAAGGAAGGAAGGAAGGAAGGAAGGAAGGAAGGAAGGAAGGAAGGAAAGAAGGAAGGAAGGAAAGAAGGAAGGAAGGGAGGGAGGAAGAAAGGAAAGAAGAACTCTAAAGGAGCTATTGAGGAAACTGAGGCACACAATTGCTAAGTGATATCTTTAGGATCATACAGATAATAAATATCTGAGCCCGAATGTGAACTCGGGTCTTCTTGATTCCAGGCACAGGAGATGAGAAGGGGAGATAGTGTTCAGAGAAGTTTTACCCATACTTATTTCAGACCCTATGTGACTACAAAGAAGCTACCTAACCTCTTTGTTCTCTAGATCAATCTCAAAGGCTCTATGGTACAGAGAAGGTAACAACCCATATTGGTACTAAATTTTTTCATATTTAAAACACCCAGTACTCATGAATCACAAGTTCAGCTTCTAATCCACCTTTTTTTTTTCTCTTTTTGAAGAATAATTTTATGTTTGTATTTGCAGTTCCTCCAGGAGAGGCATAAAGATCTTTCAATAGACTCTAATAGGACTTCACCTTCCACTTACATAATCTAAGTACTTGACCAACTAGTTACGGTAAATCACAGGAAGTAGAGTGCTCTATAAAAGGTTTTTAAAATCTCTGCATTAGAAGGAAACATGTTATTCTTCCATCTAGCTAGTCAATTTACTGACTTGGCCACTTCTGTGAAGACCAAAATATTTTCTATTTGTTTTGTTTTTTCCTTGTCTCTCCCCACCTACGTGAATAAATAGCCTCTGTAAATGTCTATAATTAGACATTTTTCATAGTTCTGTCCAGGTAAAGCTTACTTTTAAGGAATTATTTCATATGACTTCTCTCAGTGTTCTGACCAAATTGGTCTACTTACGGTTCCCTATACTCAGACTTGCAACTTTTACTTATATGCTACTTTATAAAATGTGTCCTAAACTTGGGATGTACTTATTTTTCTCCTTTGAATGTTAGATATCTTAGCTCAAGGTTCATCTCAAGTGCTACCTTGTTTGGAAAAACTCTCCTGACATTCCTAGTTGTCAATGGTTGCTTTTTCATCAACTTACTTTTTATTAACAACTCTAAGGCACCACTACACACCTCTCAGATTGGCAAAAATGACAGGAAAAGATAATGATAAAATTTTGGAGAGGATAATGCACTAATCAAACTCTGCTTATCCTTGTTTTTTTTTTTTTTTCTTTTGTTCTGATTTTTCCCTCCCAACATGATTCATTAGGGAATATATATATTTAAAAAATGAATGTATATGTATAATTAAAAATGTTTTCATATGTAATTAGGGAAAATAAAAATTTTAAAAATTAGATAAAATACTAATGAACTAGATTAGCACATTTATGGTTTTACAAAGGTCTGGAAAATTTTACATGAATTGATGCTGAGCAAAACAAGTAGAATCCAGAAAATATCGTACACAGTAAAAGCAATATTGTGCATTGATCAATTATGAAAGTCTTGTTTTTTTGTAATGTTCAGGGTAGTGTTCTGGAGGGGCTTGGGACCAGCCTTACTTTCAGCAGAATAATCACCACAAGCATAGTCAGGAATGAAGTCCAAAATTTTTATTGTCCCCTTCACAGTCTGTGTTTGTCTTAGTTTGATCCGGTCTCCTCTGCCAGCATTCTGCTGATTTGCCAGTCTGATCTTAGTGCAAGTGGCAGGAGAGCCACCATGAGGATGATTAAAGATAGAATCTCTCTCTTCTAGTCCTTGTTGGCCTTTATATATCTTATTGTAATTACATCATTACAGCATACTGATTATGTGTGAACTTAGAGAACCATTACATCACCATGCTAATATTAAATATGTATGTGATCTAGAGAACAGTCATCGCTTCAACTCCTCTGAGTTAACACCTTGTTTCAAGTATACTTCCTTCAAGTATACTTCTCCAGAGTTCTGACTCTCTACAATTCTTCTCAGAGGTTTAGTGACCCAAGCCAATAACAATAAATGCCATCTGCATCCAGAAAAAGAACGAGACTGAATGTAAATCAACACATACTATGCTCACTTCTTTTTTTCTGTGTTTTTTTTCCTCTTATGTGTTTTCTCTTTTGTTCTGATTTTTCTCTCCAATCATGATTCATAAATAAATGCATGTCTAAAAAAGTAATATACATGTATATCTAGAAAAAAAAAAACAATTTCAAAAAGAAAAAAAAAAAAAACAACAAAGTTGATTGGAATTGTGACCCTATGCAAGATATTTAACCTCTTTCTGCCTCAATTTCATTATCTGCAAAATGGGGATAACAGCACCCAACTCACCAGTTTATTGTGAGGCTAGTATGATATATTTCTAAAACATTTTGTGAAAACTTAAAATATATAATGCTTTGTGTAATGTATTACATAAATACTATCTATGTTTATTATGATTGTGGTGGATGAATGAATTGACTGAGAGGTACTATAAAGAAGTGTGTATATGTGTCCCATTTAACATTAAAAATTAGCTCCTTTATATTTATATATTTATATTTATAGCTTTTATATTTATGTTAAATTGGAGTCACATTCATTATTGTATAAAAGAGGAAAAGAGAAGATTTAATAGTAATTTAATAATAGTAATTTAAGAGCAACAAAAAATAATGTGAGGACACTTAAGGAAAGGAATATTTTGTAAAAAGTAGTCAGATTTCTTAGAAAATGAGGCAAAGAGAGCTTGGTGAGTATTCAAAGCACAAATGGAGTAATGTGCCCCTGAGATGAAGGTTGCCAAGCCCTTTACAGGGCTGCTTTCTAACTTTGGTGTCTACCTCATCCACCTAGTCTTACCTGTGGCTTTAAGAAGCTATAGAACACATAGCAGCCATACCCCACTAAACTATTTTGGCAAATAGGTTGAGAGTAATCAAAAGGTCTCCTACCCTATGGTGAATTAGGGGGCTGTCTATCCCCAAACATGAAAAGATTTTCCCTAGTATAATGAGTGGATGAGAAAAATTTGTTCCAATGACCATGAAGTCAGATGAAGTAGGTGTTGTAGAGTGCTTTATACCTACAACACATGCAAGTGATACATGGCAAGTATGAACAGATTGATTCATAAAAACAAGGCCTGAGAGAATAGGAGTAAAATATTTTGCTAGTGATATTTGTAATAGTAAATGAAGATGAAGTAGACACAGGGTTAAGGTATGGAATAGGTAAGGTGTATGAATCATGATTTGAGAAGTAAGGAGGATGCCTTGTACATTGAATAGACCACTTAAAATGAATTTACAGGAGAATGTGATTAAGAGTTGAAAAATATGGATAGGGATGGGTTTGTTTCAAACTGTATTATCATAAGGAATATCCATATTGATAAGATCACAGATCCATTGAAAGGCTTTGAAGTAAATATATGCTTACTTTAATTTGAACTCCCTTAGTCATAATCAAGAAAGCTTGAATCTAAGTAATCTTTTGGTTATAATAATTGCATAAGGTAGAGGTTGTAGATATAGATAGATATTCTTTTTAATTCTACCATTCTATAATCATATATTTTAAAGATCATCTTTGGTGGGTAAATCATCCACAGTTAACTTGCCTTGAAATAAATAGTTATAATTTATCTGTTGCTAAAACTGGATTTTTTTGGGTCATCATCTCAGGTAGTCCTTTTCCCTATTTTATTTCCTGTGAGGATTCACATCAAAGGAAATAATTACCAAATTACCAATCATTACAACTAGTAGATTGGACTATCACTACTCAAATATAAGTATTATATGTATCTCTCCATTGAAAAACAAAGAAGGAAGTACAATATTCTCTAAATTAATACTCTTGTCTTTTCTATAAGAAATGATCATTTAGGGACAAGTTCCAAATTTTCCAATCTGGTGAATATGTTTCTTTGTTAAAAAGAATCTTAAATGAGAATGAGAAATAAGTAGATTCCAGTTAATGTCCATGTAGGGAATCTGATCAATCTTTTTCCTTGGAGACAAAACATTTCTGAACTAAACTTTAATTTCTTTCTTGATCAGCTTAGCTCTTCTTAAACTTAAACTTAAACTCTCTGCCTTTTTTTTTCAATCATCCTTATTTTTCTATCTAGTCTCATTAGATTTGTATAAAATAGAATTTTCAAAATTCTAACTATGATCCACATGTTAGCTGTACTGGTGAAGACCATCATCAAAAGTTTGCTTTACCAAGTGGCCTTCTGTAGAAGATTTCCAAAAGAAACATGACAGATGATTATTGGAGAAGAAAGGCATAAGAAATGCAAAAAAAAAATGTAAGCCAGAGAGAAGACAAAACAACCAAAGCCAACATTACACAAGCCATGCTGCTTATAGAACATTTCATTAAGGAAACAAGCAAAGCCTTTGATTCATTTCAGTATGTGACCTAAATATTGTCCAGAACTGAAGGGAAAGAAAATATAAAGTAGGGAAAAAACCACATCTCCAAGTGAGAATGGGGAATTTATAGCCTTTGGCAAGCAATCATTTGTCATTAGATTAACATCATCAGAGCTACAAAAATTAAAATAAGCTAAGAATTTTCAGAAATCAATAAGAAGGAAGGCATATAGCCAGACCTCATATGTCTTACTGAAGGAAGTAAATGACTAGGCCAGTCCATTGTCGAAAATGGATGGAGACAAATGACTCACTCTTATTCTCTGACAAGGATACTGAGTAGAGTGTGGTGTAACAAGTCCAGGGTCAGCTGGGCTGCTATTTCAAGAGAACAGAATATGATTTCTGTATTGTAAAGAAAGGAATTCACTTCAGAAAAGTGAGATTTCTTTAGACACTCAGGCAGGATAGGGATGGAGTGAGATTTCCTGAAGAATATATGGGAAAGAAGATACATAATACAGATGACTTTGAAAAATGGAACTTTGCAGGGTCAGGTAAGAGAGAGGCAGCCACTTCAACCAACAATAAATTCCTTAAAGAGGTTAGGAAAAAGAACACATTTCAGGAGCTTTATGCTCACTGAAGGCCAATTTGAGAAGTTACTAGGCTACAAATTTTTTTCAGCATCAAAAATAATGTCTTTTAGACTATCTCTCCTTTCATTGCAGGCCACAAAAGCACTCTTCACTAGGAGGTCTGCCATTGTTTAGTATTCTCTATTGTTCTTTAATTAGGTAATTAACCTGACGATTATGAAACAACATTTATTTATGGGTGGAATAGTGTCTATTCTTTATGTTTGCCAAAAGAATACACTTTAAAAATATAGCAATGATAGAAGGAATTCAGACTATGTTGACAGAACAGCAGTAAGTTGTAGTATGGAAGGAACACTATGTCTGGTATCAATGGACCCTAGGTTCCAATCAGGACTCTAGTGTTTAGCACCTGTAGCACCACAGGTAAATCCATTTATCATCCTGTACCTCCATTTCCTCATTTGAAAAAAAAAAAAAAGCGGTTGGACTTGATGGTATCTGAAGTCTGTTCCAGCTCTACCTGTGATTCTAAGAATCCCTGTGCATATAGTGCTTGGATAGACTTCACATTCCTTCTCTACTCCCAGTTGACAAGGCATTGAAATACTAGTGGAGGCAAAGTATTGCACTGGAATCTCTGTCACTTTCAAAATAAAATATAAAATATAATATAATAGATAATATGATATAGATAATAAAATAAAATAACATAATAAAATATAATATATAATATAATCTAAAATTAAATATGAAATATAAAATCCTCTAGATTTTTAAACTTTTTTATAATCTGACCTGTTTATGCCTTTCTAATTGTTTTATCCTTACATCTTTGCCATTCTGCAATCCTAAAGTGGCCTTTTTGCCCAGTATATTCCATATTTAAACTCTAGATACTATCACTGGTTGTCTTTCATGTCTGGAATTTTTTCCCCAGTTCATTTCTGGCTTCCTTTAAGTCAAAGGCAAAATACTTCTAGAAGAAGTCTTTCTCCACTCTTCCTAATAATAGTGCCTTAATTCTGCTGATTATCTCCTATTTATTCTGTACATATTTTTTGTTTCTACATAGTTTCATGTTTCTTCTATTAGACAGTGGGCTCCTTGATAGCTGGAGTGTATTTTTTTTCCTTTTTGACTCTCTTTGTACATGCAGTCAGGAGCACTCTCCCAGACACATAATAAGTATTTAATCATACTTACTGTTTTAATTTGATGAGTAGTTAGGTGGCAGAGTGGATGGAAACCCAAGATGCCCAAGTAGCCTCATAAAGATTTGTACAGGATCAAAATGATTTGGCAACAATGATAGTCTTAAGTTTACCAAAGGTGCTGTTTGTGATAGCAAAGGAATTTTTTTGTAGTTCTCAGTCTTAGTCATCTTACAGTCTTAGAATCATCTTACAAAGGGTAGGATTGTTGACTGTGGAATTTCTTTGCTGTGTATTTAGGGTTGTTATGATTCTAGGAAGTTTACTGCTGGTGGTAATAGATGAGTGTGGATGTTGGCTTTGGTCTGAATAATTGGTAAGAAGAAGTCAATTTATGTTAAGTAGAAGGATTGAGAAAAAAGGGAGAGAGGCCAGGGGCTTTACTACATCATTTTAACTTTAGGGTTCTTCCATTTATGACAATTGTGGTGTGTGTATATATATATATGTTTGTGTGTAGGGGGATCTTTAGAAGTCATAGGATCCTAGATATAGGAATCTCAGAGGTCATCTAGTTTAACTGCTTATTTCATCAAACAGAAAACTGAGCATGAGGAGTTTTTCCCCAAGGTCACACAAGTAGTAAGAGTCACACTGGAATTTGAAACCAGGTTCTCTGACCACAAAATCAATGTTCTTTCCACAACACAACACTTTGTGTTGATTGGTGGCTTAACTCCTTTTGCATATTACAGCATGCAGGGTCAATGATGGCTTATCAAATTCCATCCAGCACTGCTTGTCTGAATTGTACAATACTAGCTATACTTTCTTCAGGTTTATATGGCCAGAGTAGGATATTGCTTATAATGGGCAACTTAACAGATAGTTTGTAATCTAAACTAGTTTTGCTAAAGATTACTTGCATTCCCCAATAGCACAGGATTGTCTTTCCATAGACATGTGTATTGCTTTTATACATCCTAAGAACCTTGTAAACTCAAGGTTTTTGGCCTTGGCAATAGTGCATCTTGGCAACTGTTATATAATCTCTCACACATACATTTTTCCTTTAAATTAAGATTATGGAAAAAATAAAATGAGGTTCTTTGTTTATTGAACACACAGACTTAAAATACATAAAGATTAAGTTTACAGAAATTTTAGTTCAGAAACCAATATGCCTGATCCAACAGGTTACTTGCATGAGGGATTTTACTTCAAACCTAACAACTTTTTCTGCAGTTCATTCAAACAAAACTATGCATATAGAAAGGAAGTACATAAGGTTAAAGCTTTGTTAAGTCTACTGAAGTCTGGGTCTGGGGTACATTGAAATTTCTACTCAAGTTAAAAAATATGATGAAGAAGAAGAAATGTAAAGATGAAGTGGAGGGGAGACAGAGACAGAGACATAGAGAGAGATACAGACAGATATAGATAGAGACAGAGACAGGCAGACAGGTAGAGACACATACAGAGAGGAGGGAGGGAGGGAGGGAGAAAGAAGAAAGAAAGAAAGAGAGGGAAAGGGAGGGTGGGGGAAGAAAGAAAGAGGAAGACAAGAGGGCGACAGTAAGAGAAGATGGAGAGAGAAAGAGCTAACATTACCCAATCTCTTTTTCTTGTTTTGTTTTTATGCTTACAGAATAGTCTTAGTTAAGAACTGCCCTATCAATTTACCAATTTTGTAAAGCAACTATAATCTTTGGCAATGAGAAGTTATGTGACTTTCCTATGATCCAGATCTTAGACAGTATTTATTAGAAGTATTATTACCTGTGCTTAACCTGTGCTATCTCCTAAATTATTTGACTTTATTAAATATACCATGATAATTCCCTAATCCTATAGACTAAATGGAAATTCCCAAATAGCCAGGGGATTGAGAAACAAAGTAAAAAACATCCCTGAATTCAAAAGACAGCTCTCACTCCCACCACAATTCTCCACTCCTTCTCCTTCTCTCAAAGGGAAGAAAAAGGTAATATTTCTCTCTGCAACCTAGTTTTATATTTAGAAACTTTAGTGTAGCATGGCGGAAAGAAGGCTTGGCTTTAGGAAACTCTAGTCCTGACATTTGCTGTAAGAAACTGAAGAAATATTTTAACTTATTGAATCTCAGTTTTCTTATGCAGAAAATTACACTTCTAGTATTACCTAAAATGTTTTAGATAAAATGCTTTGTTAGCCTTTAAAATGCCATAAGATAAAAAAAAATGAGGAGAAATTTATTGTAGGGTAATAAATTTAGTGATATTTGCAGATGATGTGTATTATTATCATTAATATTATAATCACTTCAGAGAAGCAGAGTCAAGAAAACAGAAGGAGAAAAAAAGGGGATGAGTGTTATCTCAACTTGTAATCAAGATTTTAGGGGTCAAATTCTTTCTTAAAAACTTCCTAGCTATGTGTTTATGGACAAGTCACTTAATATCTCAGGGAAGCACTTGTACATTTGAGATGGTAGTAATTGAACTACCTATCACATGAGGTTGCTATGAGAAAAAATGCAGTTAAAAATTTTCTTGTTTGTTTTGGTCTTGAACGATTTCATCAATGTAAGGAACTTCCAAAGTGGTAATTCAACTGAGATAACTGAATTTGCAATGTACAACCTTAGAAAATTGAGTAGAATAATATCTATCTATCTATCTATCTATCTATCTATCTATCTATCTATCTATGTATATATATATATATAGTAAGCCATACTAAGAGAAGACATTTATTTACTTCTATATGATAGGTACCTGAACCCACTGCACTTTTAATTCTTTCTATTTTTCAACTAGTACAAAATTGTTTGGATAATTACTATTTTGTATATGGATTGATCTCTGGTATTGATAAGCTCCCTTTATGTTTCTTTTCATCATTTCTCCTGAGACCTTTGTTTCCTCCATATGAATTGTCATTATTTTTTATAGTTGTACAAACTTTTAGTAGTTTGATGTCACTGAATAAGAAAATAAATTCATGTAGCATTACTACTTTTATTCCATTGTCTTGTCCTATTATGAAGAATTAATTTTTTTACAGTTATTTTGGTCTATGTTCTTCTGTAAGCAATTACTTACAAATTTTTTTGCAGATATTAAGTGTATATTGAAGATAAATTTCTAAGTTTTATACATTTTATAATAATTTACAATGGAATTTTTCTTTTTCTTTCTACTGTTTTGATTGGTATTATATAGAAATGTTGAGGATTTGTCTGTTTTGCAAGTTTGTTGAAGTTATTGTGTCATTCTTTAAATTTTTTTTCAAAAGGAGATAATTTTGTTTAGTCTTCACCTATGGTTCTTCCCCTCCCCCTTTTTTTTGGTCATTGCTATAGTTGACATTTTTAGTACAATGTCAAACAAATAATGACATTTTCTGAAAAGCATGTTTGTTCCATTTAGTAGTACTTCTTATATATTTTATGTGTAACTGTATTTTTATATGTGTATATATATACATATATGTATATTTATAATTTTCTATTATTAAACTAATTCTTAAATCCAGGTTTAAATTCAATGATACCAGAGGGTATAGTCATTATGATATGTTGTTTTAGGTTTTTTGCTAATTTTTTCTGCATTCATGTTCATTAGGAATATTGGTCTAATTTTCTTGCTTAACTCATTATGGTTCATGTGTTAAGAACAGATATGTTTCAAAAAGGAATTTGGTAGTATATTTTCTTTGTTACTCTTATATTCTTGTATTTAGTTGTGCTTTTAATGGTTGATCAAATTCACTTCTGAATCAATTTGTTCCTAGAATTTTTTTCTTTTAGAAGTTCATTTTGTTGTTCAATTTCTTCCTCTGAAAATCAGTTGTTTGAATTCTCTATATCTAATGGTGTTAATATGGGAACTTCATGTTTTTATAAATATTAATTCATTTCACTTAAATCATCAATTTTAGCAGAAAATTAGACAAAAATAGTTTACAAATATGACATCATATTTATTTCTTCTTCATTTGAAGTCATGTTCCCTTATCAGGTTTAAAATTGATAATTTGTTTTTCTTCTTTCTTTTATTAAAAAAAAATCATGTATAGAAAATTCTACTTGCAGAAACCAATATAGCAGAGTAGGCAGTGAATTACTCTCCCATGATCACCTCTGGGCAACCATAAAATAGAGCTGTAAGACAGGTCCTGGAGTGGTGGAACCAATGGAGATAGGATGAAAAAATCTGTTAGCCCAGGAAACTTGAAGGTTGGACAGGACAGCTCTTTCTATCACAAGTCTATTGGAATTGGCCTGAATCAACTCATTATTGAATAGAGCTACATCCATCAGAATTGATCTTTGCATAATTTTGTTGCTGCTGTGAACAATGTTCTCTTGTTTATACTTACATCACTTACCAACAGTTCATGCAAGTCTCTCCAGACCTCTCTGAAATCATCCTGCTAATCATTTTTTTTCTTTTTAAAATTTATTTTAACACACATTGTTTTATTAATTATGTTAGGAGAGAAAAATCAAAGCAAAAGGGAAAAAAGTTTGTTTTTTTTTGGGGGGGGCGGAGAGTTTAAAAAAACAGAAAAAAAGAAGTGAACATAGCATATGTTGATTTATATTCATTGTCGTTAGTTCTCTTTCTAGACAAAGATGATATTTTCTATCCAAAATCTATTAGGATTGTTTTGAATCACTGAACTATTGAGAAGAATCACTTCTTTCATAGTTGATCATAACATGTTCTTGCTGTTATTGTGTACAATGTATTTCTGGTTCTGCTTGTTTTGCTCAGCATCAGTTCATGTAAATCTTTCCAGGCCCTTCTAAAATCAGCTGGTTTATCATTTTTTTATAGAACAATTATATTCTATCACCTTCATATACTCCAAATTTATCAGCCATTCTCCAAATGATGGGCACCTACTCATTTTCTAATTGTTTGCTACCACAAAAAGAGCTACTACAAACATTTTTTGCACATGTGGTTCCTTTTTCCTCCTTTTTGATTTCCTTGGGATACAGACAGAATAATGGTGCTGCTGGATCAAAAGATTTGAACAGTTTTAGAGTCCTTTGAATATAGCTTCAGATTGCTCTGAAGAATGGTATCAGTAACATTGTGGGATGGTGAACTACAATTGAATCACTTCTTCTCAGCAGTACCATGATCCAAAACAAGAGTTTGCATAAAGAAAAATTCCAACCATAACTAGATTTAAAAATGAACTCTAAATACAGATCAAACAATATTTTTTCATTTAATTTATTTTTTTCTTTTGATCTATTCTTTCACACTTATTAATATGTAATATATTTTACATTATGGCACGTGTAGAAACTATATGAAACTAACTGCCATTTTGGGAAAGAAAATGGAAAGAAAAGGAAGGGAGAAAAATTTGGAACTCAAAATCTTCTAAAAATGAATGCTATTTTTTCCCCCAAATTTGTAACTGGGGAAAAACCAAAATGCTATTTAAAAATAAAATTACTGTGTGTGTGTGTATGTGTGTGTGTGTGTGTGTGTGTGTGTGTGTGTGTGTGTGTGTGTGTGTGCAGGCCAAGATTTTGTTTTAATTTTTAAGTTCTTATTTAATTTTAATTTTCAGGATTTTTATGTTGGTGTTTGTTTCAGTTAATTTTTAGTATATATTAGTATAACTAACATTACTGTAGAACATAGTAAATACTAAAATAACTAATAAGGGATATTTAGTATGACTATGTTAGTATAGTTTTCCTAGTATTTCTAGTTGTACTATCAATTCATTTATCTATTTTTCTTCTTTTTTTGGTAAATAAAAAGTTTTTAAAGACATGCAATTTCCTCTAAGAACTAAATTACCTCATCTCCCAAACTGTAGAATGTTGTCTCATTATTCTTTTATATTCTTTGATAAAGTTAATAATTCTATGATTTGTATTTGGCCCAGCCATTATTTAGGATAAATTTATTTAATTTGAAATTGATTTTCTTATATTTTTCTGAGATCTCTTTCTAATATGCTTCTTTGCACTATAATCAATTTAGATTTCTGTATATATTTGTGAGATTCCTCCCCAAAGATATGATCTATTTTTATAAAAGCACTATCCATCACTGAGATATATGCATATTCTTTCTATGTACATTAAATTATTGCCAGATGTCTACACTACATAATTTTTCAAAAGCTCTATTCAAATCCTACTTTTCTTTTTTTAAATTTGATTTATCTATAGATTCATTGTGCACAAGTTGTTTTCCTGATTCTGCTTATTTAATTCTCCCTCAGTTTTTAGTTTGCCTCCTTTTGTTTTTAGCAATATTGACTTGATTTCATTTCCTGAGAAATTTCTGAAAAGGTCCAATAAAGAGATTGTTAGCAAACATTTTTAAAAGAAAATAGTAACTGCTAATATATAAAGATGCTTAAAAGTATCTATATATAACATTAAGGTATGTAAAGCATACCTTATTTCGTTTTATCCTCCCAACAATACAGAGGTGGATGCTATTATTATTCCCTTTTTGTAAATCATAAAACTGAGGCAGAATGCAGTTAAGTGACTTGCCAGGGTGACTTATCTAGTATATGCCTGTGACTAAATTAGAATTCAATTAAGAATAAATAATGACATTGATATTACTGTATTTTTCTCACAAGAATACTATACTGGCAGAAGAGGGGGATATTGTGGATTTAGTTGGCCTATATTTTAGGAAAATTTTGGATAAAATACTTTTTTTTTGGGAAAATAGAGAAGTATATCTTTTTTTTTTTTTTTTTTTTTTTTTAATTTTTTTTATTATATATATATATATATATATTTTATAATATTATCCCTTGTATTCATTTTTCCAAATTACCCCCCCTCCCTTATTCCCTCCCCCCGACGACAGGCAATACCATACATTTTACATGTGTTACAATATAGTCTAAGTACAATACATGTGTGTGAATATCATTTTCTTGTTGCACAATAAACATTAGAATCCGAAGGTACATGCAACCTGGGCAGACAGATATTAGTGCTAACAATTTACATTCCCCTCCCAGTGTTTCTTCTCTGGGTGTATCTACCTCTGTCCATCATTGATCAACTGGAAGTGAGTTGGATCTTCTTTATGTTGAAGATTTCCACTTCCATCAGAATACATCCTCATACAGTATCGTTGTTGAAGTATACAGTGATCTTCTGGTTCTGCTCATTTCACTCAGCATCAGTTGATTTAAGTCTCTCCAGGCCTCTCTATATTCCTCCTGCTGGTCATTTCTTACTGAGCAATAATATTCCATAACTTTCATATACCACAATTTACCCAACCATTCTCCAACTGATGGACATCCATTCATCTTCCAGTTTCTAGCTACAACAAAAAGAGCTGCCACAAACATTTTGGCACATATATGTCTCTTTCCGCTCTTTAGTATTTCTTTGGGATATAATCCCAGTAGTAGCACTGCTGGGTCAAAGGGTATGCACAGTTTGATAACTTTTTGGGCATAATTCCAGATTGCTCTCCAGAATGGCTGGATTCTTTCACAACTCCACCAGCAATGTATTAGTGTCCCAATTTCCCCACATCCCCTCCAACATTTGTCATTATTTGTTCCTGTCATCTTAGCCAATCTGACAGGTGTGTAGTGGTATCTCAGAGTGGTCTTAATTTGCATGAGAAGTATATCTTAAAAATACAATGAGATGGTTTCAAAGCTGAGCAGATGGCAGAACTAAAAAAGGATTTTTATTGGTTCTCTCAATTGACATGATCTTCAATGTAGTAGCTATAGGATATATGCTTGACTTTGCATTGGTTAACATATTAATCAATGAAACCATTAGACATATATAAAGGCTCACCCAATTTGCAGAAAACACCAAGCTGGAAGAGATATCCCTGGATAATAGGTCCTGATCAAAAAGGAACTAGATGATATAATTTTGATAACATTATGTGCAATAGGGAAGAATCTAAGTATTGCTCCTCAGTACAAAAAAAAATGGCTTCACAAGTATAATATAAGGAAGAAATGAAGGATAGATTACAGTTGTCAAAGCTATATTAGGGTTTTAGTGGACTACAAGCTCAATATAAGTCAGATATATGTGTGATATGGCAACCACAAAAAGCTAATTTGATCTTGGGTTATATTTAGTGGAGCATAGCTTTCAGGAATAGAGAGGTAATAATCTCTTTGTCCTCTTTTCTCAACAGATTTAATAAGAATAATGCATTCAGGAAATTGTTGACCCAAAGAAGAACTAGAGATCATCATTGATCACAAAATAAAAAATTTTGATTATATCAACTTAAAAAGCTTTTGTACAAACAAAACTAATGTAGACAAGATTAGAAGGGAAGCAATAGGGGCAGCTAGGTTGCGCAGTGGATAGAGCACCAGCCCTGAATTCGGGAAGACCCGAGTTCAAATCAGATCTCAGACACTTGACACTTCCTAGCTGTGTGACCCTGGACAAGTCACTTAACCCCAGCCTCAAAAAAAAAAAAAATAAGAAGGGAAGCAATAAACTGGGAAAACATTTTTATAGTTAAAGGTTCTGATAAAGGCCTCATTTCCAAAATATATAGAGGATTAACTCAAATTTATAATAGTCCAAGCCATTTTCCAATTGATAAATGGTCAAAGAATATGAACAGACAATTTTCAGATTAGGAAATTAAACTATTTCTACTCATATGAAAAGGTATTCAAAAACATTATTGATCAGAGAAATGAAAATGAAGACAACTCTGAGATACCATTACACACCTGTCAGATTGGCTAAGATGACAGGAAAAGATAATGATGAATGTTGGAGGAGATGTGAAAGAATCCAACCATTCTGGAGAGCAATCTGGAACTATGCTCAAAAATTTATCAAACTGTGCATACCCTTTGATCCAGCAATGTTACTATTGGGTTTATATCACAAAGAGATCTTAAAGAAAAAAAAGGGACCCACATATGAAAAAATGTTTGTGGCAGCCCTTTTCATAATAGCTAAAAACTGGAAATTGAATAGATGCCCATCAATTAGATATTGGCTGAGTAAATTATAATATACGAATGTTATAGAATATTATTGTTCCATAAAAAATGACCAGCAGGATGAATACAGCCAGGCTTGGAGAGACTTACATGAACTGATACCAAGTGAAATGAGCAGAACCAGGAAATTATTATACACTTCAACAATAGGATTGAAGTGGCTATCTTTAGCAATGAGTGTATCCAAATTAATTCCAATTGATCAGTAATGAACAGAATCAGCTACACATGGGTGGACTGTCTGCATTTTTCATTTTCTTCCCAGGTTATTTTTACCTTTCTAAATCCGATTTTTCTTGTGCAACAAGAGAACTGTATAAATATATACACACATGTATGAGACTGCCTGCCATCTAAGGGAGGAGGTGGAGGGAAGAAAGGGAAAAGTTGGAACAGAAGAGTTTGCAAGGGTCAGTGTTGAAAAATCACCCATGCATATGTTCTGTCAATAAAAAAAATAATAATAATAAAATAATGCATATGTTCTGTCAATAATAATAATAATAATAATAATAATAATAATAATAATAATAATAATAAAAATAATAATGCATACAGTTCTAGACACTATGATTTAAGGAGGATATTGATAAGCTTAGATGTAGAACCAGGGCAAGTAGTTCAAGATAAAAAGAGAATCCTTTAGTCTTTGTGTCAGTCACTTTATAGTTTACTTTATAGTAAACATTTTCTAATTAGAGTTGTTCAAAAGTAGAGTAAGCTGTCTTAAGAGATGCTAGATTCTTCTTTGTAAGTCTTCAAGGAGAAACTGGATACCACTCATGAGATATTTTATAGTATGTATGGGTAAAAGTAGATAATTGCTAAGATACTTTACAATCTTCAGGTTTTTCACTTTTACGATTAGATATGTACTCATTCTTCTCTTATGACAGTTAGGTGGCATAGTAGATATAGTACTGGGTCTGAGGTGAAAAAGACCTGAGTTCAAAACTAACCTCAGACACTGACTAGTTTGATACCATTGCAAAGTCACTTTATCTTGTTTGCCTCAGTTTCCTTGTCTACAAAATAAGCTGGAGAAGGAAGTGAAATATCACTCAAATGGGATCATGAAGAGTTAGATATGACTGACATAACTAAACAACAATAACATACTTCTCTAACCTTCCTTGAAGCAGGGAGTAGGGTGGGAATCCAAGGACAGGTTGAAGAGAGCAATTTTTGTCCTACACAAATTATTTAAATTTAATTTCCATTTTCTTTTTTCTTACTTTTTTCTCTGAATTTGATACTTCATGAGTTTCATAAAAACATCAGAGTAGAAAAAGACACTAGTGTATTATACTACAAATCTCCATTTTTATCCCTTGTGATGTTTTTTTAAAAGTAGTTATCAATTTCAAACTGTCCTTTCTTTTTGTTTCCTCCTGAACTTCTTTCAGATTTCTTCCATGCATTTAAAAATACACCAATGATTTTCTATCTCTCTCAGTCTCTCTGTCTCTCTGTCTCTTTCTCTGTTTCTGTCTCTGTCTGTCTCTCTTTAGCATCACTCTTGCTAACCATTCTCCTTTATTCTTATCCCCTCAAATAAAAATCAAGAGAGAAAAGGAAAAAAAAAGCATGTAACAATTACTATTAAGCAAGAAACACAAATTCATATAGTGCAATGTGAAAAATTGTATGACTCTTTTAGTACCCTAAGTCCATCTCGTTTATGTCAGAAAATGGCTATTATGCTTCATCTTAGATTATTCATAGTTATAGTAGCTCATTACGTTGATCAGAGTTCTGAAATCTTTCAAACTTGTTTGTCTTTACATTTTTACTGTAATTATTTAAATGGTTTTAATTCTACTCTCTTCCCTCTGTATCAGTTTATATTATTCAGTATACTTCAAAATTATTTTTATCAACATATACCACATACCACAATTTGTTCAGATATTCACCAATTCATAATCCTCCATTTTTTCCAGTTTTTTTTCTTGTTACATTTAATTTCTTCTTCAGGATTAAGAAATTGATTTTCTTGTACCTATTTCCTTCTCAATATTTTTTGCTGGCTCTTAAACATCTACCCAAGATATCTATACTTGTTTCCCTTTTAAGTTCTATAGTAAAGCTTGTGTTTTATCTACCATTGTATTGTTCTGATTAGAATGAACTTCATATGAAAGCCATTCACTCTTCCTTTCTTCCATGTTCATATACTTATCTTCACATACATCCCAATTATGATGAATAGCAAATTCCATCCATTTTTCCTTGTTTCAATACCATTATATTTTTTAATTGACTACTCCTTCATTTCTATTCTTGATATCATTTAAACAGAAACAATCCAACATCACGAGCAATATGAATAAAACATAAATTAAAAAATTGAATTTAAATATGATTGTAAAGAATAAAAATAATAAGCTCATGAATAAAGATCCACCATTTGAAACAGGCTTTCAATGTTACAAGATGGCATAGGTAAACTCATTCATTCATTCAGCATCAAATAGGTGAAATATACTATGTTAAGTTATATAGCAGATAAATATAACCTGACTTTTTGATTTCAGAGAGCATTGAGTTTGCAGGATATGATAAGATATATATAGGAACATGAAGAGTGAATGTATGCATATATGCTGCTATTCTCTTTCTTGTTCTCTTTTTCTCTGTAATATATAATTGTTATAGTAATTGTATCATAATTTTATTAATTATATATTTAATAGTATTCTATATAATATATACGCTATGATAATTGCATTATAATTATATTAATTACATATTTGTGTTATATTAATGTATTATAGCAAATTATAAAATACTTCTAAAATATGTAATAATAATCTGTATAATTATGTTATAAAGAACATAATATAGTATACACATAAGATTCATGCATTAATATTACTCATAATATGAGTATAATTAGCATATTATATATTACATAATATATAATGCACATTGATGTAATAATATATATATACACATACATACATATACACATAAAACATGTAATATGTCAAAGAGAAAAAGAAAGAGAACTATGTGACTGACATAATTTTATTTTCTGTGATTTTTTTGATTTCATTATTGAAAATGAATTAATTATGTTCCATTTAGTGTACAGGGTTTGATGTACTTCATAATTCATATATTTTAATATCTTTCTGAAGGAAAATAAAAATAGAAACAATATAATAATCATAATATTGAAAGAAATACCTGCTGCTTTTCATTACAGATGATTGCAAAATTAAAGTCAGTTCAGTAGGAATCTCTATATTTTAATTCATGTAGATTTTTTAGACTCTTTCTTAGAAAAATCTCCATGCCTTTGTTCACTTCAGGCATATATATTTGTGTCTATATCTACAAAGAAATGCTATGATATCAGATGATAAAAAGGTAATTCTAAATTTTCCAACTGAATCTGGGAGTGATGAATTAAGAGAGGTAATTGTGGTGAATGAGAATGAGGAAGAGATTTCACATGACTCGAAGGAAGTTTGGAAACAATAGATGATGGACATATAATTTTGCAAAAATGGCTTATTTTAAAATAAATACATTATTAGAAATTTTACCCTGAATATCAATGCAAATAATTATATATTTTATTACTTTTCCATTTTACTAAATTTTTTTTAAAATTACAAAGTATTTGCCATTGGAGGGTTCTTGGATGATAATTTTAAAGGAAAATTAAATTTGTGTCTAGAATAGCCTGCATTTCTATTTGCTATTTTCCTTGGGCTTGATTTAGTTTTTCTAAAAAACTTCAAATTTGGTCTGATGTGGTTTTTATTTATTATTTTTACCACAGCCAAATGGTGTTCTCTCATTATTTTTATTCACTTGGTCATAACACCATCAGTAAGCTCTCTCTTCCATTCACTTGATAGAAACCAACGTCTTCCTTGGAACTTGCATTGCTCAGCTGCTTTCATGCTTTCAAAAGGTTTTTGCTTCCTACTCATATTTAAGATGCCTCTTCCTATGGTTGAGAGACACATATTGACAAGTCCTTATGCACCAAGGATCTATAACCTACATTTATGCTTCAATTTCAACTGGCAAAGGATATAAATTTTAATAAAATACTGAGAAAATATCAAGTACATTTTGCTGTGACCTGAGGGGAGGTGTGATGGGAGCTTGGTTTCTTTCAGGAAATTTGCTTTTAAATGTAGCAGTAGATGGAATAACTGGTTGAAGTGTGAAGTGTATTTTACAAAATATTTAGAAATTATGCTTAATGAGTCCCTGGTGTTGGAGAATACTATGTGATCTCTATTTTATCAGTAAAAAAACAAAAAACAAAAAAACAAAAAACTCTTTGTAAATACTAATTAATGTTAACTTGTTAAATTGTAAATTGATATTGGGATACTAATCACTGAATCAAACATTGATACAGTGAATATATTAACAGTAAATGGTAATGATGATATTATGGAGAATATACCAGAATGGGAGTTCAAGACAGTAGAATCAAATATCCCCAACTCATTGGAACCAACTCCTGGAACCTTGAAAAGGAGTAGTACTTCTCCCCCTTCCCCAAGGACTAAACTATATGTGAGTTTAGTGGGAGTTGGGAGAAATACTCTTTAGAGTTTATAAAGGCTACATTAAAATATTATGGAATAGAAATACTAAAAATAGAAATATTAAAAACAGAATTACAAATAATCCTCAAGATATATCTCTTGAAAATAACCTTTTATTATGCATACCTTTTATTTTATATCGAATCAAATTTCCATTCTTTTAGTATTCTGTTAAATGACAAAATGACTTTCTGTATTACACAAAGGAATTAGTTTATATTGTAGGTGATTTTATAATATGCACTTTAAATATTAATATTGCCTGGGTATTTATTTGTTAGGCAACTTTAATAAACTTAAGCTAATAAAAATCTAATCTACACCTCATATGATTTTATTATAAACTACAAAGAAGAAGAAAAGTGGTATGTCCCACAGTGGTATGTTGCATAATGAATGAGCTTATATAATGGCTATATAAGACAAAGCTTTCCAATTATTTATATAGTTTTTAAAAAGTCAATTCAATGCAACAAAATTTTTTCAAGTATCTATAATGTTCAGACACTATCAGGCACTGGGAATCTTAAATAAGGGCAGCTTTCTGATCTCAAAGAGTTGAATATTATGAGACATTGTTTAAATCAAGATATCAATAAATTAATACTTTTAAATATTTCTTACCTTTCATAGAGTGTAGTGTCCATAGAAAGAAAATACGTGGGTAACTCCAGAAAAGATCTAAGGTCAACTACGTAAAAAAAAAAAAAAAAAAAAAAACATGCATATACTTCTGAATTTGACAAATTATGTGATATTTTTTGCTGACTCTTGACCCCATGTTCTGATCTGTATATGGCCTGGAAAAAGGAAACTTTATTCTGTCCTCATGGCCACAACCCTGGTAATGACCTTTACAGATCTGGTTTTATTCTCAGGATAACAAAAAAAAAAAATCGTCTTTCCTAGCTGTTCAGTTATTTCACAATGAGAAGGGGGTAAGAAAATGGTCCTTTTCAGCCACTTCCTGTTTCATAATCATCAGAGCAGATCAAGGATGTACATCAGTCCGATTGTGGAAAAGCTAATAAATGGTGACAATAGTAGACCAAAGGGGGAATCTATTGTACAAGCCTACAGACTAGGCATGTAGAAGTTATCAAATTTCTCTCTCAGCCAATCAATCAATAAACATTTATGAAGCACATACTATATTCAGGCACTGTATTAAGTTCTGAGGATTCAAAGAAAGACAAAAGAAAAGGAGCACAGAGTGTAATAGGGTCAGCAACATGAAATTTTTAAAAAATAAAATTAAGTGGACAGAGCCAAGATGGCAGAGAGGAGAAGCATATTTATGTGAGCTCTCCCAGATGTCCCTCAAATTAATAGCAAATCAAGCTGAACTGGTTTTGGATAACAGAATCCACTAATATTTGTAGGGTAACAAATTTCCAACAGAAGATAATGTGGAAGAATTTCAGAAAATATCTGTAACATGCCTTCCTGGCAGTTACAATTACTAGTCTGCCCTATACCCAACAGAGTACCTTTGACCACTGACCTTTGCAGTGTCAACTCTACCCGGCTCACCTCCTCTGAGGCCTTCAAAGGTCTCTGCCAATGATCTCTTGAATCTATAGTTTAATAACCGGTAGCACACTCAAGAACAGCCACATGTAATCTTAAAAGCCTTTATTATACCTACTCACATAATGCCCTGACTTGTCAGTTCCCTAGTGAACACCTGGTCTGAAGACCCACGTGTTCACTACCAAACTCCTTACCTCTTGGCTATCCATCAGCTTGGCTTGGCTACCCCAGGTTAGGGAGCCAGGTTAAAGAGAGAGACTGCTGTCTGCAGTGGGCTTATAAAGGGCCTGTGAGGTCACACACAGCCAACCAGCAAGAGAGCCTTCACCCATTACGAAGCTATCTCAATATGGCCAAGATCCCTCCCACAGGGCAGTCCTATATCCACAGATTTTACTTCCGGGCCACTCAATCTCCCGTTGCACTGCGGCTGCCCATTTAAAGGGCCTTTACAATTCCCTTCTCTTGTTTTGCGGGAACCACACATCTCATCAAGCTAAACTTTTAGCACCAGTTATAGTTCATTTGATCCATAAGATGACAGTGTTATGCCCAAGGAGGTACAAAGCAGCAGATCAGTAAACAGAAGTATGACAATAAGAACTAGGCTCAACAGTGGCCCAAGTGTTCAACCCAGTCATTAAAGTCATACTCAAGGAGATAATAAGCCAAAGAGGTTGGATGCCAATGAGGTAGGATGTCAATACAGAGGTGGGAAGTCAACAAGGTAAAACATCACAATTCTAGTTAACAATTAAATATCAGTGAGGTAGGTTGTCACAATTCTAGTTACATTTATTACAATTCTAGAGCAATTCTAGCTTATCACAATTCTCTATTGCACTTTTCACAATCCTAGAGCAATTCTAGTTTCACAGGTGCACATAAACAAAGTCATGTCCAGTAACATTGTCTCAATAACAATGGCAGGTGGGTGTGTTGGTTTTTCACCCACTAATTTAAAAGTATAGACCTTCAATAGAAAGCATAGGGCAAAGCCTCTCCCCAGGCCACCATATGGCAAGTAACCACGGGAGAAGCAAGCAGGCCCATTGTCCATTTACAGTCTTTATATTGCATATCACCCAAAACAGTCCATTTCAACTGCAACACTGGAACTGTGTCTGCTGTCTCTGGTGTCATGGTCAGGAGGGACATTGCTGCCATCAGCGTCTGGAGGGCTGCTGATATCTGGCTGGTCCCTCTAGGCTCTTGTCTGGCCCTTCTCCTGGATCCTCAGGTCACAAATGTCTCTGGTGGGGATCAACTCCTCTGCTACTGGATCTGCACCTAGGAAAGAATGTATCTGGGGCCCAACTTGGGCCTTTCCAAATGCCATCCAGGCCTTTCCATATCACAATGGAAACAAAGTTGCTGTCAAAAAGATTAACAAAAGTCAGACAAAAGTTAGTCAGTCTGTCACTTAGCTGCACTTTTTGTGTATGCCCGAAGTGCATTGCTAAGGTAAAATACAAAGAATTTAAAAATGTAAAACCAAAATAATTTAAAAGTGTAAAACTGAAATAGATTAAAAATGTAAAACCAAAATAACTTAAAAATACAAAATCAAAATAGTAATGTAAAATCAAAATACTTTAAAGATGTAAAATCAAAATAACTTAAAAATGCAAAATCAAAAGAATTTAAAAATGTAAAATCAAAATTTAAAAATTGCAAGCAATCATATATATATATATATATATAGCCATATATATATATATATATATATAGCCACATCTTGTGCATATCCCAAAATTCCCTTCTCTTGTTTAGAAGAGAAAATCTTGGGTATATAGTCTGTGCAGTAATGACTTTACTAATTGTATTATAAAAAATGCCAATGGAATGGGCAGTCAAATTCAATGCAAAAACACCTAAAGGCAAAATATTTGTAAGCCAATCCATAAACTGTCTTAAATGCATGTGAAATTTCTACAAGGAAAAATGGTTGATCACATGTCTAGCTGCTTCTCCAGATTGGAATGAAGCGATAATGTCCATTGGTCTTAAAACATTAAATTTCAAACCATAAGGGTTTTGTGCTATAGGGAGTATAAGAGAATGAAAGAAAAATAAGCTGTATTGCCTTCTGCCATGCTCTTAGTTTCCTCTTTAGTTATCACAATTTGCAAATATAAGACTCTAACAGCCTGATTGTAAATGATTTGAAGGTCCACTCTGAAAATGGACATGTAGGGTATATTTATCTGAGCACTTTCTCACTTACTCTTGAAGTTCTTAAAAGAGCTGATACCTTTTCAGTGGCCTGCCACTCATACAGTTAAGGAAAAAAGAACACTTGGCTATCTCCCTGAATTCTTTTGCCTAAAAATCAAAGTGTGAGTTTCTGATACCGAATTGTACTTCAGGAGTGTGAATCAATAAATCTGATATTGCTTTTCCTCCTGGGTCAAAGATCACACACTGTCTATTTATTCTAGTGATTAAAACAGCAATTTTCCAAACCATTCTAAACATAAACACTGTTTTATAAGTACTCGTACGGGGTTGGGAAATCAAGTGGAAGTAGAAAATCCACGATGTAAGAAAAGAGGAGTTTCAACTCTCCAAAGACTATCCTAGAGGTTTTATAAGTATAAAACTCCACTCTCTCTAACTGCAAGGTCTTATCCTTGTAAGGTTTCTTAGAAATTAACTGAACTGTATTTTAAAATTTTTTCTGATTATAGTCAATACACCACAATTCCTTTTTGCCTTGTGCCATAAAGCCTACTCCTGTCTTTTGAAATGAAGACACAGGAATTTTAAATGGATTAATGGGCAGTGCTGATGATATTATCGCCCTTCCTTTTCCTCCTCTTCCTTCTCCCTTGGCCCACAGTGGGGCTGAGAGAAATGGATCAGGAATTGGAAAATTCCCCAAAGGCTGATTTAGAATCTAAACCCAGCTTTGAACATAAGAACTAAACTTCTTCTTAATGGAAGAGTAATCAATAAATTCCTTCAAACAATAATGCACGAGGTAAAACAACAAAATGCTAAGAAGAATTTCTCCAACTGAAGTTCATGTGGTTCGTTTATTTCCTCCTTAGCTTCAGCCACTGATTTGTGTAGTAACCTAGCTTTTTCTTCTTTCTCTATCTCAATCTGTAGTTTAACCTGCAATTCTAGCAACTCTTTTTTAATTGTTTGTCATTCTATTTTCAACTAAACTTCTAGTTGTCACATTTTATACTCTATACTATCATACAAACACATTAGCTCTAGGTTGCTCCCTCTCTGAGCTATATTTAATGGGTGTAGGGATAGCCTTCTCAGAGCTTGATTACAAGTTTACTGCTGTTCTTCAGTGGTGATCTTTGTTAAAAGATCTTCCATCTGGCTCTTTAACCTATTTATATAAGCATTATGTTCAGCTGTATCCTTGAGCCTGATCCCAGAGTTACCTGGCTCCATATTGTTTGCCTTCCCACCTAAGTGGTGTTTCTACTGGATCTTTCAGAATCTTAATTCTGAATATTAAACATTTTCAAAACCTGATAATTCCTGATGCGGCCACATTCAGGCACCATTTGTAACATGCCTTCCTGGCAGTTACAGTTACTAGTCTGCGCTATGCCCAACAGAGTACCTTTGACCACTTACCTTTGCAGTGTCAATTCTACCCGGCTCGCCTCCTCTGAGGCCTTCAAAGGTTTCTGGCAATGATCACTTGAATCTATAGTTTAATAACCAGTTGCATGCTCAAGAACAGCCACGTTTAAACTTTATTTATTTATTTATTTGTTTGGTTGTTTGTTTATTTATTTATTTATTTTTATTCATTTTTCCAAATTATCCCCTCCCTCCCTCCACTCCCTACCCCCTATGACAGGTAATCCCATATATTTTACATGTGTTACAATATAACCTAGATACAATATATATGTGTAAATACCATTTTCTTGTTGCACATTAAGTATTAGCTTCCGAAGGTATAAGTAACCTGGGTAGATAGACAGTAGTGCTAACAATTTACATTCACTTCCCAGTGTTTCTTCTCTGGGTGTAGCTATCTCTGTCCATCATTGATCAACTGGAAGTGAGTTGGATCTTTTTTATGTTGAAGATATCCACTTCCATCAGAATACCTCTTCATACAGCATTGAAGTGTACAGTGATCTTCTGGTTCTGTTCTTTTCACTCAGCATCAGTTGATGTAAGTCTCTCCAAGCCTCTCTGTATTCCTCCTGCTGGTCATTTCTTACAGAGCAATAATATTCCATAACCTTTATATACCATAATTTACCCAACTATTCTCCAATTGATGGACATCCATTCAACTTCCAATTTCTAGCTACAACAAAAAGAGCTGCCACAAACGTTTTGGCACATACAGGTCCCTTTCCACTCTTTAGTATTTCTTTGGGATATAATCCCAATAACAGCAATGCTGGGTCAAAGGGTATGCACATTTGATAACTTTTTGGGCATAGTTCCAAATTGCTCTCCAGAATGGCTGGATTCTTTCACAACTCCACCAACAATGTATCAGTGTCCCAGTTTTCCTACATCCCCTCCAACATTCATCATTATTTGTTCCTGTCATCTTAGCCAATCTGACAGGTGTGTATTGGTATCTCAGAGTTGTCTTAATTTGCATTTCTCTAATTAGTAGTGATTTGGAACACTTTCATATGAGTGGATATAGTTTCAATTTCTTCCTCTGAGAATTGTCTGTTCATATCCTTTGAGCATTTATCAATTGGAGAATGGTTTGATTTCTTATAAATTAGGGTCAGTTCTCTATATATTTTGGAAATGAGACCTTTGTCAGAACCTTTACTTTTAAAAATATTTTCCCAATTTGTTACTTCCCTTCTAATCTTGTATGCATTAGTATTGTTTGTACAGAAACTTTTTAGTTTGATGTAATCAAAATCTTCTATTTTGTGATCAATAATGATCTCTAGTTCTCCTCTGGTCATAAATTCCTTCTTCCTCCACAGGTCTGAGAGGTAGACTATTTTCTGTTCCTCTAATCTATTATCTCATTCTTTATGCCTAAAGCATGGACCCATTTTGATCTTATCTTGGTATATGATGTTAAGTGTGGATCCATATCTAATTTCTGCCATACTAATTTCCAGTTTTCCCAACAGTTTTTTCCAAATAATGAATTTTTGTCCCTAATGTTGGTATTTTGGGTTTGTCAAAGATTAGATTGCTATAGATGTACCCTTTCTGGTCCTTTGTATCTAATCTATTCCACTGATCTGCCGTTCTATTTCTTAGCCAGTACCAAATGGTTTTGGTGACTGCTGCTATATAATATAGCTTTAGATCAGGTACACTTAGACCACCTTCCTCTGACTTTTTTTTCATTAGTTCCCTTGCAATTTTCGACCTTTTATTCTTCCATATGAATTTTGTTGTTATTTTTTCTAGCTCATTAAAATAGTTTCTTGGGAGTCTGATTGGTATAGCACTAAATAAATAGATTAGTTTGGGGAGTATTGTCATCTTTATTATATTCGCTCAGCCTATCCAAGAGCACTGAATGTCTTTCCAATTATTTAAATCTGACTTTAATTTTTTTGGCAAGTGTTTTGTAATTTTTCTCATATAATTCCTGACTATTCTTTGGTAGATGGATTCCCAAATACTTTATACTCTCAACATTTGTTTGGAATGGAATTTCTCTTTGTATCTCTTGCTGTTGCCTTTTGTTGGTGATATATAAAAATGCTGAGGATTTATGTGGATTTATTTTGTATCCTACCACTTTGCTAAAATTCTGAATTATTTCTAGTAGCTTTTTAGCAGAGTCTTTGGGGTTCTCTAAGTATACCATCATGTCATCTACAAAGAGTGATAGTTTGATTTCCTCATTCCCTACTTTAATTCCTTGAATCTCTTTCTCAGCTCTTATTGCCGAGGCTAGCGTTTCTAGTACTATATTGAATAGTAATGGTGATAGTGGGCAACCTTGTTTCACTCCTGATCTTACTGGGAAAGGTTGTAGTTTATTTCTATTGCATATTATGCTTACTGACGGTCTTAAATATATGCTCCTGATTATTCTAAGGAATAATCCATTTATTCCTATACTCTCAAGAGTTTTTAGTAGGAATGGATGTTGGATTTTGTCAAATGCTTTTTCTGCATCTATTGAGATGATCATATAGTTTTTATTAATTTGATTATTAATATGGTCAATTATACTAATAGTTTTCCTAATATTAAACCAGCCCTGCATTCCTGGTATGAATCCTACTTGATCATAGTGTATTATCCTGGAGTTGATTTTCTGAAGTCTTTTTGCTAATATCTTATTTAAGATTTTAGCATCAATATTCATTAAGGAAATTGGTCTATAATTTTCTTTCTCAGTTTTCGATCTACCTGGTTTAGGTATCAGTACCATGTCTGTGTCATAAAAGGAGTTTGGTAGGACTCCTTCATCCCCTATTTTTTCAAATAGTTTATATAGCATTGGGGCTAATTGTTCTTTAAATGTTTGGTAGAATTCACATGTAAATCCATCTGGTCCTTGGGATTTTTACCTGGGGAGTTGATTAATAGCTTGTTCTATTTCTTTTTCTGAAATGGGACTATTTAAGCAATTTATTTCCTCCTCTGTTAATCTAGGAAGCCTATATTTTTGGAGGAAGTCATCCATTTCACTTAAGTTATCAAATTTATTGGCATAAAGTTGGGCAAAGTAACTCCTTATTATTTCTCTAATTTCCTATTCATTGGTGGAATGATCCCCCTTTTCATTTGTAAGACTAACAATTTGATTTTCCTCTTTCTTTTTTCTGATCAGATTTACCAAAGGTTTATCTATTTTATTGTCTTTTCAATAAAACCAACTCTTCGTTTTATTTAGTAATTCAATAGTTTTTTTACTTTCAATATTATTGATTTCTCCTTTTAATTTTTGTATTTCAAGTTTAATTTTTGGTTGGGGGTTTTTAATTTGGTCTTTTTCTAGCCTTTTAAGTTGTAAGCCCAATTCGTTAATCTTCTCTTTCTCAATTTTCTTCAAATAAGCCTCTAAAGATATAAAATTTCCCCTTATTACTGCTTTAGCTGCATCCCAAAGATTTTGATATGATGTCTCATCATTGTCATTATCTTGGGTGAAATTGTTAATTGTTTCTATATTTTGCTTTTTCATCCAGTCATTCTTTAAGATGAGATTATTCATTTTCCAATTACTTTTTGGTCTATTTACCCCTAACTTTTTACTGAATGTAGCTTTTATTGCATTGTGGTCTGAGAAGAAGGCATTTATTATTTCTGCCTTCCTACATTTAATTTTGAGATCTTTATGTCCTAATATATGGTCAATTTTTGTATAGGATCCATGAACTGCTGAGAAGAAAGTATATTCCTTTTTATTGCCATTCAGTTTTCTCCAAAGGTCTATCATACCTAGTTTTTCTAATGTTCTATTTACTTTTTAAATTTCTTTCCTATTTGTTTTGTGGTTTGATTTGTCTAAATCTGAGAGTTCAAGGCTGAGATCTCCCACTATTATAGTTTTACTGTCTATTTCTTCTTGCAACTCTCTTAACTTTTCCTTTAGAAAGTTAGATGCTATACCACTTGGTGCATATATGTTTAGTATCGATATGGCTTCATTATTTATGCTACCTTTCAGCAGGATATAGTTTGCTTCCTTATCTCTTTTAACTAGATCAACTTCTGCTTTTGCTTGATCTGAGAAAAGGATAGCTACCCCTGCTTTTTTGGCTTTACCTGAAGCATAATAGATTTTGCTCCAACCTTTTACCTTTACTCTATATGTATCTCCCTGCTTTAAGTGTGTTTCCTGCAGACAACATATTGTAGGGTTTTGATTTTTGATCCAGTCTGCTATCCGTCTCCATTTGATGGGAGCATTCATACCATTCACATTTACAGTTAAAATGACTAATTCTGTATTTCCTGCCATCATATTATCCCCATATTATGCTTTTTCCCTTGACTCCCCTGATCCCCCTCCCCGATATTTAATTTACAGACCCCCCTTGTGACGTGCAGCCCTCCCTTTTTTTAGTATCCCTCCCCCCTCCCTCCAAGTCTCTTCACTTATTCTCCTTTTCCTTTTCCCTTTTCCTCTCCCCCTTTTAATGAGGTGATAGAGAATTCTCTGAAAAACAAATATGACAAGTATTTACTCTTTGAGCCTTTTCTGATGAGAGTAAGATTTACACAATGATTCTCCCCCTCTCTAAATTCCCTCAGATATGGTGTATTTTCTATGCCTCTTCCTAGGATGTAGTTTTCCTCTTTTTATCACTCCCTCCCCTTTTTCTGATACTACCCCCTTCCCTTTACTACACCCCCTCCTTTTTTTTCTTTTATATCAGTAAAATCAAATTATCCATGCATACTTTCTATATACCCACAACAGAGATATAGTTCTCAAGGGTTCTATGTACCTTTTTCTGTTTCTCTTCAGTCTTGTGGATGTAGATCAAATTTTTTGCTTAAGTCTGTTTTTTTTTTTCTTAGAAACATATGGAATTCCTCTATTTCATTGAATGACCATCTTCTTCCATGGAAAAAGATGCTAAACTTAGCTGGGTAGTTTATTCTTGGTTGCAATCCTTGATCTTTTGCCTATCGGAATATCAGGTTCCAGGCCCTTCTATCTTTTAATGTGGAGGCAGCCAGATCTTGAGTGACCCTTATTGTGGCACCTTGGTATTTAAATTGTTTTTTTCTAGCTGCTTTCAGGATTTTCTCCTTTGTGTGGTAATTCTGCAGCTTAGCCACAATATTCTGTGGTGTTCTTTTTTTAGGGTCTATTTCAGAAGGAGTTCAATGAATTCTTTCGACAATTACTTTCCCTTCTGTTTCTATTATCTCTGGACAGTTCTCTTTGATAATTTCCTGTAAAATAGAATCTAGGCTCTTTTTTTGGTCATAGTTTTCTGGAAGTCCAAGGATCCGCAGATTATCTCTCCTAGATCTATTTTCCAGGTCTATAGATGTTCCCAGTAAGTATTTGACGTTATTCTCCAGCTTTTCATTTTTTTTTTTTTTTGTGTTGTTTGACTGATTCTTGGGTTCTCAATGAATCATTCATTTCTATTTGTTCCATCCTGAATTTTAAGGAGTTCTTTTCTTCATTCACAGTTTTTAGTTCTTTTTGTAAATGCCCAATTTCATTTTTAAATGAGTTATTTTGCTCTATTGAATTTTTTTCCATTTCTCTAATTTTTTTTTGAGAATTATTTTCTTTTTCCAATTCAGAAATCCTATTTTCTTGAGACTTTTTTATCTTCTCCAATTCAGAAATCCTACTTTCCTGTGATTTTTTTTACCTTTTCTAATTCACTAATTTTGTTTCCCTGCATCTCCTGTGAATTCTTTATTTTTTCCAACTCCAATTTCAGGACGTTGTTATTCTCTATCATAGTTTCCCTTTCCTTTCCCCATTTTTCTTCAAACTCTATTAACTTTTTAATAGTCTCTTTGAGGAGAGAGTTATGTGCTGGGGGACAGGAATCATTCCTCTTTAGGTTGTTATCTGCTGACTCTCTGCTGTTAACTTCTTCGGGGTTGGATACCCGCTCTTTCTCTGTGTAGAAGGAATCTATAGTTTTTCTTGGCTTTTTACCCATACTTAAAAAATCTTTTGGGGTCTGTCCCTGGGGTAGGAAATTATTTATTTATTTCTTTATCAGCTTCCTCCCAGACCGGATGGATGCAGTGGTTCCTGAGCCTGAGCTAAGAGAGAGCTCTAGGAGAGAGTTCCCTACCCCCTCCCTGGAAGTGCCTCACAGGTGATCAGCACTGCTGTGCTTTGAGGGCGTTGTGTTCTAGTGGCTTCCCTGAGGTTTGAGACTGAACAGTAAAGGCGACACAAAGCCCAGCCTATGCCTCCCGGTGGGGTGTGGATGTCAGCAGCAGGTGATGTGAAAAGCCCCTGTGCTCAAACTGGAAGTGTCTGCCAGAAACCATGGTCCCTAGTTCAAAGCTTCAGCTTCTCTGGGATTTCCGGGGCTGAGTTCCACAGCCTCCAGCTGATCCAGGCACTATGCGTTACTGCCCCGCCCACTTTTCAATCTCTTAAGTACCCCCAGGTGAAAGCCTCTATTGCCTATGTCAGCCACACCCACAGTGAGGAGATCTGCTGAGTCACCCCCAGGATCCAGGAAGATCTAATCTGGTTTTAAAATTTTAAAGTGGCTCTGAACTGCTGTATTATAAGCAGAGAAGGGCTAACAGCCTGTGACAGATTCTTCTATCTCAGTGGCTTCTCTGATCCCAGAGCCTTCCTCAGCGCGATCGGCACAGCGTGACAGCACCCAACCATCTGTGCTGGCCTTTCTTCTTCCTCCCCTGAGAGCTGACCTTTCCTGTTGGAACTCTAGATTCTCTTCAGCTGGTATTCTATCAGTCCAGCGTCATTTCTGAGGCTGATTTTATCTAGTTGGTTGTTAGGGAAGAAAGGAGCTTAAAGAATCGCGTGTATCTTCTCCACCATCTTGGCTCCGCCCCCACATTTAATCTTAAAAGCCTTTATTATACCTACTCACATAATG
Organism: Sminthopsis crassicaudata; assembly: GCF_048593235.1. Lineage (NCBI taxonomy): Eukaryota > Metazoa > Chordata > Mammalia > Dasyuromorphia > Dasyuridae > Sminthopsis > Sminthopsis crassicaudata. The sequence goes on along the minus strand of NC_133620.1, from coordinate 127,017,607 downwards.
CCCTGACTTTTCAGTTCCCTAGTGAACACCTGGTCTGAAGACCCACGTGTTCACTACCAAACTCCTTACCTCTTGGCTATCCATCAGCTTGGCTTGGCTACCCCAGGCTAGGGAGCCACGTTAAAGAGAGCGACTGCTGTCTGCAGTGGGCTTATAAAGGGCCTGTGAGGTCACACACACAGCCAACCAGCGAGAGAGCTGTCACCCATTATGAAGCTATCTCAATATGGCCAGAATCCCACCTACAGGGCAGTCCTATATCCACAGAGAATATTTCTGGACCACTCAAATCTCCAGTTGCACTGTGGCGCCACCCATTTAAAGGGCCCTTACAAATATCTGTTTCAATTGGGTATGGAAAGATGCAGGTCCAATGCAGGCACCAGAGTACAAGAAGTACAGAGACTCAGGGTGGTAAGGGAACTCTACTGGGAGGAATCTACAGCAGTGTTGACTACTCTGTCCTGGTTGCAAGCTAGCAAAGTAGCAGATTAGCTGTAAAACTTCCAATGCAAATACAAAAGACAAATAATGAAACCCATAATATCAAAGGACCTGGCCATACCCCCCCAGCACCAGAAGTTAGTGTGCACTGACCCAGCTCAACCACTGTTGACTGTAGAGGAAGGTTAGAAAATGTCCCCTTTGATCTAAAAGCAGACATCAATATTTAAAAAAAAAAAAAAAAAAGCAAAAAGAACTCTGGCCACAGAAAGTTTTTATGGACAAAGAAAAACAGATTTCAAACCCTGAGGACACTAAAAGTACATCTTCTCCAGATGAAGCCACAAAGGGTCAGTCATATGAATTGGTTCCCATTTCACAAAGCTGTCTTGGAAGAATTAAAAAATATATCTTAAAAGAGAGTTAAAAGAAAAATAGAGAAAGGAAATAAAAGTGTTTCAAGAGAGCTTTTGGAAAAGGAAACACAGAAATTATCTGAAGAAAACTGCTTATAAAACAGATTTAGTGAAATTAAAAAAGCATATAACACCTTACAAAATAGATTTAACAAAATGGAAAAAGAAAGCAACTCCTTGAAAAACAGAATTTGTGAAATAAACAATTAAAAATTGAATTGGCCAAATACAAAAGGAGCTAAAAAAGATAACTGAAGAAAATAATTCATTAAAAATTAAAATTGTGTAAATGGAAGTGAATGATTAAATGAGACATTAACAATTAGTCAAACACACTGATGCATTGTTGGTGAAGTTGTGAAAGAATCCAATCATTCTGCAGAGCAATTTGGAACTATGCCCAAAAAGTTATCAAACTGTGCATACCTTTTGATCCCGCAGTATTACTACTGGGTTTATATCCCAAAGAAATAGTAAAGAAGGGAAAGGGACCTGTATGTGCCAAAATGTTTGTGGCAGCCCTTTTTGTAGTGGCTAGAAATTGGAAAATGAATGGATGCCCATCAATTGGAGAATGGTTGGTTAAATTCTGGTATATGAATGTTATGGAATATTATTGCTCTGTAAGAAATGACCAGCAGGATGAATACAGAAAGGATTGGAGAGACTTACAAGAACTGATGCTGAGTGAAATGAGCAGAACCAGGAGATTACTATACACTTCAACAACAATGCTGTATGAAGATGTATTCTGATTGAAGTGGATATCGTCAACATAAAGAATATCCAATTCATTTCCAGTTGATCAATGATGGACAGAATTAACTATACCCAGAGAAGGAACCATGGGAATTGAGTATAAACTGTTTGCACTATTGTCTTTCTACCCAGGTTACTTTTATCTTCTGAATCCAATTCTTATCGTGCAACAAGAAATTCGGTTTTACACACATATATTGTATCTAGGATATACTGTAACACTTGTAACATATATGGGATTGCCTGTCATCTAGGGGAGGGGGTAGAGGGAGGGAGGGGAAAATTCAGAAAAGAAGTGAGTACAAGGGATAATGTTGTAAAAAAATTGGCCATGCATATGTACTGTCAAAAAATTACAATTATAAAATTAATTAAAAAAAAAAACAATTAGTCAAACAAAACAAAAAAATGAAAAGGTAGAATAAAATGTAAAATGCCCCATTGGAAAAACAACTGACCTGGAAAACTGACCTAGGAGAGACAATGTAAAGATGCTTCCTGAAAATCATGATAAAGAAAGAGACTTGATATTACCTTTCAGGAAATCATCAAGGAAAACTGCCCTGATATCTTAGAATCAGAAGGTAAAATAGCCATCAAAAGATTTCCCCAATCACTTCCTGAAAGAAACCCCAAAATGAAAACCCCAAGGAATATTGTAGTTAAATTTAAAAATGATCAGATCAAGGAAAAAAATATTGCAAGCATCCAGAAAGAAACCATTAAAATATCAAGGAGCCACAATCAGGATTAGCCACAATCTAGCAGCTTCCATTAAAGGGCCTGGAATATCATATTCCAAAAGCCACAAGAACTTAGAATGCAGCCAAGAATAAACTATCCTGCAAAACTGAACATTTTCTTCCAGGGAAGAAGATGGACATTCAACAAAACAGGTGAATGCCATTTATTTCTGATGAAAAGACCAGAGGTAAATTAAATAAATAAATAAATAGATAGATAAATAAATAAACAAACAAACAAACACACAAATAAATAAATAATCTCCAAATATAGAACTCAAGAGAAGCATAAAAATGTTAAAAGAACCCTAGAGAATTATATTTATGTTATGGGTATACATAGAGAGTGTACATAATTTGATTTTACTGTTATAACATAAAAGAGATACTAGAGGTAGAAAGGAGATTGTACCAGAAAAAGGGAAAAGTGAAGGTAAAATGAGAGAAATTACATCTCACAAAGAGGCAAAGGAAAACTATTTTAATTGAGGGAAAGAAGTGAGGGGAATGAATATTGTGTGAACCTTACCCTCGTCAGATTTGGCTCAAAGAGAAAATATTATACATATTTGTTTTCACAGATTAACTTCTCTCACCATATAGAAAAGTAGGAGGAGAAAGAGTAAAAGGGAAGGGGTAGGCTAAATAGAAGAGAAAACAAAAATAGGAGGAAGTTATCAGAAAGGAGGAGGACCTTTAAAGGGGAAGGGCTGCTTGAGACAAGTGGTACTCATTAATAAAATACTGGGGAGGAAGAAATGGGGAAAAGGAAAGAGAAAAGTACAATTTATAGTTAAAAAGATGGCAGGAAATACAGAATTAGTAGTTTTAACCATAAATATGAATGGGATGAATTCTCCCATAAAGTGGAAGCAGTTAACAGACTGCATTAAAAGCCAGAATCTTACAATATATTATTTCCAAAAACCACATCTAAAGTACAGTGATACATACAGAGTAAAAGGCTGGAGCAGAATCTATTATGCTCCACGTGAAGTAAAAATAAAAGCAGGGATAGCCATCCTGATCTCAGATCAAGCAAAATCAAAAATTGATCTAATTAAAAGAGACAAGGAAGACTATCTTGCTAAAGGATATTGTAGATAATGAAACAAAAGCATTATTAAACATATGCACCAAGTGGTATAGCATGGAAAATCCTAAAGGAGAAGTTAAGAGAGCTGCAAGAAGAATAAACAGCAAAACTATAATATTGGGAGATCTCAATCTTGCTCTCTCAGAACTAGATAAATCAAAGCACGAAATAAATAAGAAAGAAGGTAAAGAGGTAAATAAAACACTAGAAAAGTTAGGTTTGATAGCTTTTGGGAGAAAATTGAATGGATACAGAAAGGAGTATACTTTCTTCTCAGCAGTTCATGGAACTTATACAAAAATTGACCATATATTAGGACACAAAGACCTCAAAATCAAATTCAGAAAGGCAGAAATAGTAAATGCATTCTTTTCATATCATGATGAAATAAAAATAACATTCAATAAAAGGCCAGGGGAAAATAGACCAAAATTTAATCAGAAACTAAATATCTTATCCTAAAGAATGAAAGGGTGAAACAGCAAACCATAGAACCAATTAATAATTTCATCCAAGAGAATGATAATAATGAGACAACATACCAAAATGTGTGGGATGTAGCCAAAATGGTAATAAAGGAAAATTTTATATCTCTAGATACTTACTTGCATAAAATAGAAGTAGAGAAGATCAATTAATTGGACTTGCATTTTAAAAAAGCTATTAAAAGAACAAATTAAAACTCCCCAATCAAATACCAAACTTAGAATTCTAAAAATAAAAGGAGAGATCAATAAAATTAAAAGTAAAAATATATTGAATTTTTAAATAAAATTGAGTTGATTTTATGAAAAAACAACAAAATAGATACTGCTTTAAGTAATATGAGTAGGAAAAGGAAAGAGGATCAAATCAAATTGTTAGTCTCAAAAAGGAAAAGGGAGAACTATCCACCAGATTCCATGCTCCATCTTTGACCAGCCATGTGGCCCTGGACCTCCACTCTTTCACAGCTTCATGTTCTCTGCCCTTCAGAACTTAGCTGTTGAAATGAATATCAAGTGTATTGCCAAGAATTTTAATGGTAACATTGGTGAGAGACTGCTGGATGAGGTAAAAATGGTGGTGGAGAAGTCGCCTACTATAAGAAGAGTCATATACACACTGGTGTTTCCAAATGGCATTCCTTTCCTAAGAACACGGGTTAATTGGTATAGGGTTTTATCACTTTGTATGCTTTAAAAGTTAAACAATAGCTTTCCATTAATTTATTTCTACAGTTTAAGAAGTGGGATATCATGCATAATTATTTTAAACCCCAATGATATAGCAAGTAACAGGTTGATCTCATCCTGAATAATCTCATCCTGAATAAGGGCATTAACTTATTTTTTAAGTTGAAAAAGGGATTGTTTTGGCAAAAGCTCTTCTCTAGCTCTGCCTGATTTAGCAGCTAAAATTCTTATATTTTTCCTTTAGACATTTAAAGGAAAGCCTGGCAATTTGTAGTTGTTCCAAAGTAGCTGTTTTCATAGAAGCCTTTCGAGGTTCATTTTGCACTAACCCCAGCCTCCTACCTTTGTAGACACTAGATGGGCAAAAAAAAAAAAAAAAAAAAATTATGGGGGGAGCAGATACAAACTCTGCAATCACTTCACCCCTTCCCTGCTGGCTCCTGTAACAATCCACAAAACACGTCATTGGCAGGTCCTTGAGATTAGATTTTCAGTATGGTCTGAACTGAACTCATGTAGATTCCTCAGACACTCTCCATTGTAATTCATGGATCACCCCAATGGCCAGGTAGGTTTCTGGTCTACTGTCCTCAGGAAGGACAGTCTTTGCAAAATAATAACTTGGCGTTTACCTTCAGAAATCAGTCATGTTCTCCCCTCCTTTAGAGGAATTTTCAGCCTTTCATTGGAACCGCTGTTTGAGTTCTTTTTTCTTCTTTTCTTTTTCTGGGCTCCTAGAAGATCCAGACTGCATCCATTTGCATGACCAGGAGAGTATTGTGTCATGTGATTTGGTAAACTTCCTAAGACTTGGGTCTGTAGGCCCTACTCCAGAGGTCAGCTGAATGTGCTTCTGAGCTTGAAGTCCTGGAGCTTTCTCTAAGGTGGGGGATGAATTTAGTGTGTTTTTGGCCTGGTGAATTTAATCCTTCTGAAAGCAGATTTTCCAAAGATAGACTATGAAGGCTGATAAAGAGTTCCAGGCTTACAATATACAAACAGGATAGTTTGGGACTTGATTATTGTAATGTCATGGCTAGCTCTCTGGAGGACCTTGGGATCAGCTTGCATCCTTGGTCTTAGTGGAGGAGTGAAGGAGGCAGGAGGGCCACATGGCTGGTCAAAAATGGAATTTGGAAAGTAGCGTCTTCTCTTGTGTCTGTGGCTGAGAGATCCTTTCTAGTTGTCCCAGCCCTTAAATACTTCAGTAAGATTACATCACTGCACTACACTGAACATGTGTAACCATTACATCACCAAACTAAGTACTAAGTATATGCTTAATTATAAGTACCTTGCTGATCTAGATTTAAGTACACCTTTTCAGTGTTCCTACCCTCTACAGATACAGACAGGATATATCAAGGGAAATTTAAAGATAACCAAGTAGAAGGACCAATCAGGGGGATAAGGAAAAGGTTTTTATAAAAACATGTAGCTTTAGCTGGGACTTGAAGATAGTCTTGAGCTCTTCTACTTATCTCCAGCCATGAATTTTACATTTCATAAGCAATACGATGTTTATGACCCACTCTTGAAGGTGATGATGGCAATCATTCATCATTATCCAGATTTAGATAGTTTTAAATCTGAGCTCTTGAATATTCTAAACTTAATTCTTTACAGGTTCAGGATTTGTCCTTTCCTGGAATATTGGGTGAACATAGTAAGTGGGGAGCTTCAAACTCACCTTTTAAAAGTAAGCATAAAAGAAAAGTATGCAAATTAGAACTCTACAGAAATTCATTCTAATGTGCCTGAAATATTAAAAAAAACACCCCTCAATTATAAGGAATCTATCCAGTTTTAGGTAATAAATGTATGCAACTTGTTTAGTTTATTTAGTAACATGAAAATGAATAACGGCCTCTTCTTTCTCATTTCGAACTGCAGAGCAAATTATTTGCTGTTAACTTAATTCTCATAGGCCCTGCTTTTACTAATGCCAATAGAATATTTTCTACTATTCAAAGAAAAATATTGAATTTATTCATTCATATATTTCCCCTTCTATTATCCTCACTGTCACTTATTTTCATTCTCTCCCGGGTTTATTAAATATTCTTCTAGTACCTATCTCCTCTATCCTCAAAATACAAACAAACAACAAAACAACCAGTCACTTGACCTATCTATCCTCCCATATGTCTTTTTTCCATTTGTGACTAAACCCCCTTGAGAAGATAATCTGTAATCAGTACTTTGACTTCCTTTGCTTTCACTCTCTCCTAAACACTGGCTACTAACCTCTTAATTAAAGTAAAACTGCTCTCTTCAAAGTTACTAATGATCTCTTAATTGACAAATACTATGGCTTTTTCTCTATGCTTATCCTTCTTAACCACTTTGCAGCAGCCTTTGACACTTTTCATGACTCTTTTCATTGATAATCTCTTTTCTCAAGGTTTTTAAAACAGTGCTTTCTCCTGATTCTTCATTTACCAATCTCTTTTTCAGTTTCTTTTGCTGGATTTTTTATTCAAGTCATCCCTACAAAGCATGGCTTTTCTATAATGCCCTGTCATGAGCTCTCTTCTATTCTTCTTTATACTATTGTACTTGGTGATTTCATAGATTCAATTATTATCTTTTTTGTGCTGATGATTCTCAGATTCTCAGACTTATGTAACACTAATTGATGTGTCTGCTGATCTTCAGTCACACCTTTCTAACCTTTCTTACCACTTATTAGATATACCAAACTGGAGAGTCCATAGGCATCTTAAATTTTATTCACCTAAAATGGAACTTATTATATTTTCAGAATATTTCCATCCAAATCTTTCTTTTTCTAACTTCTCTATTACTTTTGAGGATCTGAAGAATATAAAACCTTGTTTTCATTTCTTACTCTCATCACTGCTCATGCCCAATTTCCCTCTGCCAAAGTCTTCAATTTTACCTTAGCTTTCAAACCTGCCCCTTTCTCTATTATGACAGCGCCATCACCCTGTTGCAGGCTTATCTGGATTGCGGCAGCTCATTGGTCTCCCTGCCACAAGTCTCTCCTACTTTGATCCATATGATTATCAAAGAGATCTTTCCAAAGCACATTCTTGTTCATGTTTCCTTCTTACTCAGTAAACCCCTTTGGGGATTCTTTATCACCCTCAAGAAAAGCTATACAGTCCTCTGTCTGATATTCAAAGATTTTCATGACCTGCAAGCCTTTGAAACAATCCTCCCAATTACCCTCCCAGTCTATTTGTATGTTTTAGATTCCACCATATACTGCATGATAATGACCTGGCTATTTTCAAAGCAAGACACTCTATTTCTAACTCTAGGCATTTTCCTGGATTGTCTCAAATTTCTGAAATGTTCTCCCTACTGCTCTCCACCTTCAGTTTCTTTTAAGGCCCTGTTATAGTGCAACATTTATAAAAAACATTTCTTAACTCTCCTTTGTAAGGTAGTCCCATCTTTATATTGATTAACTCATTTATTCTCTGTCTCTCTTCGTATGCATAAGAATGTATGTGTGTGTGGAGTCTAATATTTACTTAAAGGAATTATAGAGTTGCATTTGTAAGAAAAGATTTAAATGAGGTTATTCATTTCATTCCTCCTTGAAAACTATTTTCTAAAACCTCATAATGTTCTGTGGGTGATCCTGGATCCTTCTAAATCAGAGCAGCAGAGAATAACATCTGACAGATTCTACCAAGCTGGAAAGACTTTGATTACAAGCCCAGTGGAAGACAATATATTTATCATTCCAGGAACAAACAAACCAAGGATTAAGAAACTTGTCACTAGAAAGTCAGCCAGTTTTGGGTTTTTTTTTTGGGGGGGAGAAGGGATAGGAGTTGGGAGGGAACCAAAATTCATGCATAACAGCTACTAAAGAGTAGAAGGGCTGTATTCCATGTTGTTTGAGGGTTTATGCACCCTGAATAAATTAAAGCATTATAAGCTCTAATAAAGTATATATTATTTTATAATATCTTTAAAGCCCCACAATACTCTAATACTTATATTTTATAAAACTATACATTTATGAAAAGAAAAGTATTAATATATGATTCTAGAATATTATTACCTATACTTACTACCTTTAGTTGCAGTTTTACATTTTTCAGGAAATAACCAGTCACTGTATAACAGTTTGCTAAAATAGATCGATCTCTTTTAAAAGACAGCACCTCCAATTATACTGATTTGTTTTTTTTCCACAGTACTGGTTTTGTCTAGGAGAATAAAGAGAGATGGTTGAAAGTTATAAATATATTCATAAAACCAACTAGCATCTATACTAAGGTAGAACATATTGCTATTTCCAGATTCAATGTGGTTATTTGATACATTCAATCATTGAACTCATGACCCAATATCAATCTAATAAATGTTCTTTCTTTTGCCATATCACACTAGAGACACAATATTAGAAATATACACATACATAAAAAAAAACATTTAAGTTAGACATAAAAATGAAAAAAAAAATAAGGAAAAAATATCTATAGGCAGCCTCAAAAAAATCTGAATACCTAAACACAAAAGTACTGGAAGTGTGGAACTGAAAACAAGAAAATAAGTTAGCTAGAGGGTAGATATAAAATGAAGTAATAATCAGGGTTAATATATGCAGGACAGTCCTAGATGGGGTCCTAGATGGAATTAGGTACTCTCATGGGGTCCCAAAAGAATGGGGTACAATCTCTGTAATCCAATAAAACTTGTGTTTTTTAAATGGTATCGATTTATTTTGATCTAAAACCACCAGATTTTTGGAGAAGGGAGAGAAAATTCCTCAAATGGAAACTTGTAAAGATTCATTCTAGTGGAAGGAGGAAAGACTACTGGGGAACTAGGTTCTCAAATAAAAAGAATTTCTGTCCTTTACTGCTAGTCTTACTTTGACTATGGGACTCAACCTCCCTAAATGAATTACTTGAGTTTCTATAAGTTTTCCATTTATTATGATCAGGAATCTATCCAACTTTTGCAAGTAAGTAAATAATCAAACAAATAACAACAATAAAATCTTCTTTCCTAGTACCCATAAGTAAAACTCATTCGTTTTATCTATCTCCAAGGGAATTATAACCCAAAAGTGCTTCAATTCCTCTGATTGCCAGTAAAGTAAAAAAAGAAAAAAAAGATTCATTTTAGAATCCATAATCTCACTGGTAAGTATTTAGAATGAGGAATCTCTTGAACCAGTCATATTTAATTTACTAGGCAGGTGAGGATAACAATTTTTGCAAATATTTCTGTACTACACAGTTAAAAGCAGATCTGGGGATTCTGTGTTATTAAATTTTCAGTGAAAGCATTTACAACACAGAATTCAGGACAACTCCAACTCAGGACTTCATTTATTATTTTGTTAAATTAATGAACTTAATAATGGGGGTTAAACTGACAAGTGTGAATGTGCATACATTTCTTTTTAACCCAGAAAAAATTTAAAGAAAAGTCTTATGTTGCTTCATAAATGTTACTTGGGCTTGGCAAGAGAGCAAGAAAGCTAAGGGATTGAAGTCTTCACCAAGCTATAGACCTAGTGACCTTAGGTTGCCATCACCACCACAATTATCACCACCATCATTATCATCACCACCAATACAATAAGAGCATCAGCAGCAATAATTGGTATTTATAAAGTCCTTTATGTGCAGCAAAATATTTTATCAAAACCCATTGCCTGGATCAAGTCAGAGGATTTAAAATCAGATATAAAGTTAGAATTTAAATTCTGGCTCTTTTACTTCCCATTTATGCAACCCAGTGATTTTTTTCCCCCCACCTCCTTAGTACTCATTTTCTTTCTTTCTCTGAAATGAGAAGGTTGAACTAAATGAATTTTATTATTGCTTCCAGTTCTAAATCTATGATCCTATGATTAATACATATTGTTCAAATTAAGATGAGATTCAACTCAAGATTTATGACATAAAGTAGTCATTATAACATATAAGGTGACATTTTAATGTGAAGAAATAACTGTAACTCATATTTACACAGCAGTTTAAAAATTATAAACAATTTTCCTTATAATCATTCAGTGAGTAATATTAACACAAGTAGTATTAACCCATTTTACAAAGTGAGTAATTGAAGTTCTCAGAGATTATGAGACTTGATCATGAACGCACAAAATAATATATGATTAATAGTCTTGGGTCTATCCACTATGTTATGCTGGCTTTCATTAAATGATTCAAAAATCATCTACACAAATAACAAATAGCATCCCTCTCTTAAGAGTGGGGAAACATCTTCAGAAAAAAAAGTACTTTACTGACTATAGAGAAATAACTTCAGTTTTCTAGGAGACCATTAGAAAAGCAGTTCAGTATGTCTTTAGGCTGTGAAATTTCCAATACAAAAGAATATTATCATATCAATGCTGCGTAAATGACCTTCACTTGTTTTGGGAGTTAAAAAGGGGAAAGTGATGGAATTTAAATTAGAACCTCTTTTTCTTTTTTGGTCTAGTGGCTGGAAGGTCACTGGAGAGAGAGAGCTACTATTTGACTTTTATCTTCCAGGTGCAGGAGTGGATTTTAGAGAGGTTTAAACTATTTAGTGAAGCAAATAGTCTCAATAATTTCTTAGAACCTTACTCCTCTTCCCTGAAGTACAGCTCTGAAAAATCTTGCTCATTTTCCAGTTACCTCAAAAGCTTCAAACTTGGGAAAAAATTCATTGATATATAGCAGATACTGAGGAAGTAAGTAGAAAGGAAGCTTGGAATTTACTTTCAGAGACTGAGGGAATAAGCAGATTAGCATCTAGTATATAAGGACTCCTGAAATTAGGGCAAAAATGTGACTTGCACAGTCTTTTTTTTAATGTTATTTATCATGATGAGTTTTCATAGTTTCATAAACAAACAAAAAAACACTTTGGCCTAAATGAGTGTGGATTTCATTAGGCATCCACAGATAAGATACATTTTCTTATTTATTAAATAGATTGTACCGAATGCCAAATGCATATAATTCACACACACACACACACACACACACACACACACACACACACACACACACACACACTTTTTTTTTTTAATTTTAATAGTTTTTATTTACCAGATATATACATGGGTAATTTTACAACATTGACAATTGCCAAAACTTTTGTTCTAATTTTTCCCCTCCAGATGGCAGGTTGAGCAATATATGTTAAACATGTTAAAGTATAAATTAAATACAATGCATGTACACATGTCCAAACAGTTGTTTTGCTGTACAAAAGGAATCGGACTTTGAAATAGTGTACATTTAGCCTGTGAAGGAAATCCAAAATATAGGCAGACAAAAATAGAGGGATTGGGAATTCTATTTAGTGGTTCATAGTCATCTCCCAGAGTTCTTTCACTGGATGTAGCTGGTTCAGTTCGTTACTGCTCTATTGGAACTGATTTGTTTCATCTCATTGTTGAAAATGACCACATCCATCAGAATCGATCATCATATAGTATTGTTGTTGAAGTATATAATGATCTCCTGGACTTGCTCATTTCACTCAGCATCAGTTCATGTAATCTATCCAGGCCTTTCTGAAATCATCCTGTTGGTCATTTCTTACAGAACAATAATATTCCATAATATTCATGTACCACAATTTATTCAGCCATTCTCCAATTGACGGGCATACTCAGTTTCCAGTTTCTGGTCACCACAGAGAGGGCTGCCACAAACATTCTTGCACATACAGGTCCCTTTCCCTTTTTAAAGATCTCTTTGGGATATAAGCCCAGTAGTAACATTGCTGGGTATGCACAGTTTGATAACTTTTTGAGCCTAGTTCCAAATTGCTCTCCAGAATGGCTGGATGTATTTACAATTCCACCAACAATGTATCAGTGTCTCAGTTTTCCTACATTCCCTCCAACATTCTACATTATCTTTCCCTGTCATTCTAGCCAATCTGACAGGTGTGTAGTGGTATCTCAGAGTTGTCTTAATTTGCATTTATCTGACTAATAATGACTTGGAGCATCTTTTCACATGGCTAGAAATAGTTTCAATTTCTTCATCTCAGAATTGTCTGTTCATATCCTTTGACCATTTACCAATTGGAGAATGACTTGATTTCTTATAGTCAATTCTCTCTATATTTGGAAATGAGGAATTTGGAAATCAGAGCCTTTGACCATAAAATTGTTTTCCCAATTTATTGCTTCCCTTCTAATCTTGTCTGCATTAGTTTTGTTTGTACAAAAACTTTTCAATTTGATATAATAAAAATTTTCTATTTTGTGATCAATAATGATCTCTAGTTCTTCTTTGGTATGGCTCCCATTTTATTTGCGTTTAATACCACTATACTGCACCATGTTCATCTGTGACTATGTTCAGTTTTTTCTATTTTTAGGTATTATCAATTTGAAAGCACCATGATAATTTTCTTTTTGGAATGTTCTTCAATAATTTCTTATATAGAGGTATGAGTAGCAGTCTACCTCAGTTTTATATCTCCCTACCTTCTGAAAGATTGAGTTTTCAGCAAGACTGCTCAAGAACTTTTCAGGGTTTGTTTCTTATGCATATTTAGTCCCTCTAGATGCCAGCAACCTGATATTTCCCACCATGTCACTGAGACACAGTTTCTTTATTTGTACAACAGAGCTTATTTTGCTTGAGCAATACCTTAAATTGAATGAAAGCAAGATTGTACTAGATAATATTAAGTAACCCTTTTTAATTATAAGATCTGTAATAACCAAATGACATTTCAATAAACCTGAGCAATTGCTCTTCAAAGTATCTCTCATTGTCTATTATTGACTCCTTGGCTACAATCCAGGGTCAATAGGACTCTGCTTATCAACCAGGTGCAAATACAAATCTTGATTAATAAAACTAGCTTCCTTTGCTCACTGAAAGACCATGGTTTCAACTTTTCTCTACTTTTTAATTACATGTAATTAATATCAAGAATGCCTCATGTGAACTTAAAAAGCTTAAGACATTATCAAGTGAATGAAAAATATAGTTTTCCTTAATTCTCTTTCTTGGCATTTTTTATAAGTATGTTAGAATTTTAAATAGGTTTAATTGCTGCAAATAAAATCTATGTGGAATAGGGTAAATGCAATTAAAAGCTAATCTGTTTGTGTAGAAAAGATAAAATAAGCTAAAATTAATAAATGTCTTCTTCAGGGTACTTGAGCAGCTTTGTATATAATGTGTAGGATTATACAACTATTATTTTGTATACCTATATTAGATATAAATAGGAAATAGTTTACTGATTCAATCACTTATTCAACTAGTCTGTATATTTCACAGAAACCATTAAAAATAGAATTAACTATTGACTAATCATGCACATGTACTATTCTTTGGGCTCTTGTTTCTGGAGCTTATCTTATGCTCTGGTGAAGCTCATTAATTCATTTGCAGTACAGGCTATTTAGAATGTGCTCCTTCCAAAGGGTTTAAATTCCATCTGTAGTTATTGATATGAAGATAATTGCAAAAAGAAAAATCAGACTATGTTGTTAATGGTGACAAGAAATTCAATTTAGATTTTTGTTGTTATTGTTGCAATTGTAGGGAAAAGATGTATTTTCCCCAAAATTCAAAGATAATATTGAAACATTATCTCAAAGACCTTTAGAATAAAACTCCATGGATATTCCAAATTAGGGAATTCATTATCTTGTAGATCATAATGAAATATGTTACCTCTTCCCCCACTACTAGGAAACTGGATGATCTACTCTGTGTGTACACACACACACACACACACACACACACACGCCCCTCTACACATTTACCCATATGTAAACATGGTTTTAAACAATGTTAATATGTCTGACATAAAATGTAGATTTTTCTGTTGATTGAATCTTTATGTTTGACTTTGCTAAAGATCAATGATTACTAGTCCTGCAGTTTTTAAAATAAATTCTACTTCTGATCCTTGTTGTAGTGTTTGTGTATATCTTCTATTTCCCATTCCTTCTAACTCATACTTTGCTTCTACTCCTTAACTTGCTTTGCTGTTATTTAAGCTCCCTGACCCATGGATCCCTCTCTTATCTTCTACCCTACTCTTTATTTCCCTCTTTATCCTATTCCCATTAATATACACACCTTATCCCATACAGATTAATTTGAACACCCTTATGTACTCCACCTTAGGCTACTTCACTCTTTCCCTCACTATCTGTTTCTAATTAATCTATGACACCTTATCCCACTGCCATAATTCTGCACACAATTCTTCTATACTCCACCTTATCCTATTCCTTCCCCCATTATTTCTTTTGTGATTTCTCTCTCTCTCACTCTCTCTCTTCTTGATCTCTATATACTTATATGTAGGGTTCCCTATTTAAGTAATTCCCAATGTGAATAGGCTTTGAGAACTATGCCTTATCCTCCCCAATGCCTGTTTTAGTTCTTTCTCTGTACCTCATTTGGATTACATAATTACTATTTTAATTTTTTCCTAGACAGTTTTGCTTTTTAAAATCAGATCATACTCAATCTGTCTCAATCTTTATTTTGAGCAATCTCAGATATATGGCATGTACAATACATAAACAATTTATCCATGTTGAGTTCCTTGAAGTTACTCTTTGCTCTTATGTGTTAAATTTTCTATTAAATTTACTTTTACTTGAGATAAATATATTTGCTGAGGCAATTTGGGTTTAGTGACTCGCCCAGAGTCACACAGCTAGGAAGTGTTAAGTGTCTGAGACAAGATTTGAACTCAGGTCCTCCTAATTTCGAGGCTGGTGCTGTAACCACTGCAGCACCTAGCTGCTTCTTCCCTATTCATTTTTTAAAAATAAGAATTATTAGTTTAAGTATCTTTAATCCTGGGGTGGGAGAATGGTGCCTCTAGCTTCAAGTCAGCTCTATCCTCTGACCTGGAACTTTATTCTCCTTTAAGTGTCTGCATCCAGCATTACCTTTCCTACTGCTTCTGTACTCAAAGGGGTGCTGGCTCTTTCTTACGTAGGGCCATGTCTCAGTAGTACAACTGGGCCAGATATTCCTAATCAGCTGAAATTTCCTCACTCTTCCTGTACTTTCTCAGACTCCCAATGCCTTACTTTGTTGGGAGATGTGGGAGTTCCTGTAGTTTCAACTGAAACTCCAGTAGAATCCAGTTCACTCCAGGGCTTCTTCTCTTGCTATTTCTATGGCGGTAACCGGGGGTGGGGGTGTGGGGGTGTTTACTTCTTATCTTGGTTAAGTCCTCTCCTGGGGTCTTTCTTTGGGTCTTCTTCAGTTATCCCAGGAGGATTCTATTCTACTCTTTTTTTTTTTTTTTTTTCATCAGTATGTTTTATAATAACATAGATGCAAATTAGTTTCATTTGTGGGGAAATCTGAAGAGTTTAAATTTTTTCTGATCTATTTACCATTTTTTAAAAAATCTTCCCCAGTATTTATAATCATAAAAAAAGTAATTTATAGTCAAAGGCATTAAATGTCCACATACAAGCAGCACTGGATGGGAAACCACACAAGACACAATTAGAGTACTTTTTTTTTTTTTTTAATCTTTCAAACAATCAATTGATCAATCAACTAACCAACAAGTATTCATTACATGCTACATATCTTACTAGACCCTGGAGATACGAATTTTGCACATATATGAATATACGTCAATAATGTAATGTGAATAAATAGAAATATATAGAGTAGTTAAATTTTAGAGGCTTTTTAGGTAGTAGCAGAATTTCTGTTGCTGATATTATGATGATCTATGAATGTGAGTTTTCTCATTTGTAAAATGGAGACAACAATAGATTTGCTATGCATGGATTTTCTGAAAAACAAAATAAGTATCTATATCTATGTATATACAAATATGTACATTGTATATGTATATATAAAATATACTCTTATAGATTTCAAAGTCCCAAGATAAATATGAGTGATGATGATATGATGAAGAGGAGAATGGAAATACAGATAATGAAAGATCAGATATATTAAGCACTTTAAAGTTTATGGAGTACTTTTTATGCTTCTTTCATTTTCACAATAATCTGATAGAAAGGTGCTAATATTAATATTCTCATCTTCCAGATGCTGAAACAAAAACTGAAAGATTAACTGATTTCCTTAGAATAGCAAGTCCCATATGTCAGGGGTTAAAATTGAGCTTGGTCTTCCTTAATCTAGTCCAACATGGAAGGTATGCTGTCCTTAAAAAAAAAAAAAAAAAAATATATATATATATATATATATATATATATATATATATATATATATATATATACATGTACAGGAAAGGATAAAATACTGGCAATCAGAAGTTGGGCAGATTCTATGTTTGCTCATTGATACAAAATTGTTCCAGTTCATATATATATATATATATATATATATATATATATATATATATATATATATATATATATATATATATATAAGAGCTAAGGAAGAACAGCCCCATTAAGACTTTTTAAAGTTGGGGTAATTAGCTAGGAGACTGATGAGAGACAGCAACTGTCTCTCAGTTTCCTTGTATCACAAGAAGAGATCCATTCTGGTTGGACCTCCAGCAGCCAGTGTCAGGCGGCTCCATGTATTCCAAGAGCTCTCCCATATATTCCAACAGATCACAACAAAGCATTTTTGTTCTTTCTGTTGATGTTTGGTTGCTTTTTGTTTTCCTTCTCCGCTGTTTTTTTTTTTTTTCTTTCTAGATCTGAAATTTCTTGTTCAGCAAAATAACTATATAAATATGTATACATATATTGTATTTAATATATAATTTAATAGATTTAACATGTATTAGACTACCTGCCATCTAGGGGAAGGGGAAAGAATGAAAAATTTGGAACAAACTATTGCAAGCATCAATATTGAAAAATTATCCTTGCATATGTTTTGTACATAAAAAGCTTTAATAAAAAAAGGAGTTATTTTGTTTTTTAAAACTCTAGATCTCTTTTTCTAGTTGGTAGATTCTCTTTTTTGATCTTGATGTTCTTGAATTGTTCTTATTTAATTACTTTTAGTTTTCCTCAATATATCTCATTGATTTTTAAAGATTTCATTTTGAATTCTTCTATACAAATTTTTTTTTTGGTCAGGTAGACATTTAAATTTACTTTTTGGGGTAGGGGAGGCTTTTATTACTTCAGCATCCTTCCATGAACATGAACCCTGGTATTCCTTATTCCCAAAGTAACTTTATATGGTTGGGTGCTTTGTCTTTTGCCTTCTCATTTTTTAAAGATACACCTTGTTAATATAATCACCTCTAATCCTTGGGGGTAATAGGGAATGTGTGATTGTGCCTTCAGGTTTTACTTCAGTTCTCATCTCTGTCCTGGAACCCAAAACCAAGAACTCCATTATCCTACAAGTTCCTGCAGTTTACAACTTCCATGACTTTTTTGTAGTAACCAGATAGTGCTGGTTCCTTCTAGAATTT
The DNA here is from genome assembly GCF_048593235.1 of Sminthopsis crassicaudata. NCBI lineage: Eukaryota > Metazoa > Chordata > Mammalia > Dasyuromorphia > Dasyuridae > Sminthopsis > Sminthopsis crassicaudata. Next base: position 126,999,603 of record NC_133620.1, on the reverse strand, counting down.
TGTTTTGTATGTGGGGAAAATCTGGAGTGCTTAGAATTTTCTGACTTATTCTGCCATATTCTAAGAATCCTCTCCTTATTTGGCAGCCTTGAAAAGGCTATGGTCTCCTCAGAATGTTTTTTTTTTTTTTTGCTTTATTAAATGTATCAAAGAAAATATATGGGATTACAAGGAAACTTTTTTCTATTGAAATAAAGATTAATTTTTCACATCCAAATTCATAGGCTTCCTGAAATATAACATTTCTCTATTTTGGGGATAGAGATCTAAATTCACTAGGTCAAGAATCCCTGCCTTAGTGTAATTTGCCTTTAGAGATATAATCATGGTTGTATACAATCTCAATTTATATAATTTAGAGAGATTAATTTATCACAGCCCTGTACAGTAATAATTGTATTACTATGTTGAAACAGCTCAATGAACCTAGATTCTTTTCTCTCAATTCTAGTGAGATATTGATTATGACTTCAGACATTGAAATGAGCACATAACAAAATATCCTATTTTTTAAAGAAAAAGACCAAAAATAGATTAGTTAATCTGGCTTGAAATTCTAGTAATTAGTAATTACAGGTTCATACAGAAATTTTTTTGGTGGTCTTCATATAGTTCCTTGCAGCATAGTTTTCAAAGGAAGCCAACTCAGCCAGGGTGCTAGGTGTTTAAGAGGTCCCAGTTGCCTGACTTTTCACATTATTACTCAAGTTGGTGATGCTAAAATGGTTGCAATCTGATACAGGAACCACATCCAAAAGGGGACAATTGTTTTCCTTTAAACACTCTATTTCCCTTTTATGAGGGAACTTTCATTCTCTTTCTCCCTTCTCTCACACATTCCAAAGGTAAAAGCTCTTCTTTCCTTCTTCATCAAGGTTAAGTATCTATTAAGTTTAGATGTACCAAATTCTTGCATTTTTATTGCTTATAAGATAGAACCTGAAGAAGGTAATGTGTCATTCATTAATCTGCATAAAATTGGTAATTGGGTAGTTTTTTTCACTTCAGACTTTTCATGATTAATTAAAATGCTTCACATTATACTCTGAACTTTTTCTTTTATTATCTGCCTATTTTCTGTCACAGAATTTTAGAGATAGAAGTGATCTTCACAGCCATTTAATCCTACTGATGCCTGAAAGAAATTTATATTAATATATTTTAAAAGTGGCCATGATGACTTTGCTTAAAGATTTACAAAGAGCAGGAACATTCCACCTCCCAAGATGTCCTACTCTGCTTTTGGACAGTTCTATTTGTGAGGGAGTTTCTTCTTGAAATAAAACTGACTTGTGTTTCTTTGCAGTATACATTGATATCTCCTAATTCTTCCTTCTATGTAGCAAAGAAAGTACAAATTAAAATTCTTTTGTACATAATAGTCCTTCATATATTTTGGGAGAAAAAGTATTCTGACTTCTTTTCTTCTTCCTCTAGATAGTCTTGAATTTACTTATGTCACAGAAATTATGGAATTAAGAACTAAAAACTAGATTGTGGAAATTAATATGACCAGAGTAGGCATATCCTTTGTCCTGTTCTAAAGAAGTTGATTTTTAAAACCAAAATGTTAAGACCATATTCCTGTTTTGATTTCTATTTTATTAGATTCAACCTAAGGATTGAACCAAATCATTCAGCCCAATGATCTATGTTTAGTAACCTTGTTAAGAAAGAAAATAAAATTACTTTGCCATGTAATATCCTTTAGAAATTCTACTGGTTATTTGTAATCACATATAGAAATGTGTCAAAGGTTTCCTTTCATATAAATGTCCACTAATAATTTCTTTGATGGGAAAGGTAACAATAGATAGAATGCTGAACCAGGAGTCAGAAGGATTTGATTTTACCATCCTGCTGCAGATACTTACTCTCTATGTTAGCTTAGGCACATCATTTGATTACTGTGTGGCTTAGTTTCTTTATTTGTATTCCATTTACAAATGTCTACTGGTCATTTTTTGTTAGGAAATTTAGATGACACACAGTGGATAAAATGTTGGACCTGGAATCAAGAACTCCTGTAGACACTTGCTGGCTGTGTGATTTTGAGCAATTAATTTAATTTCTCTTTCTGACTCAGTTTCCTCACATATTAAATGAGAATAACAATAATATCTACCACAAAGGATTGTTGTGAGGATAAAATAAGGCAATAGTTACAAAAATTCTTCCAAATGTTACAGCAGTATATAAATGCTAGTTATCATTGAAGTTTTTCTTATTATTCATGGTTAATAAGGACTTAATAATCAAGCAATGATGTGTTTTCTGTTTATACAGAAGACAGAAAATAATAGTGTTCAAATTTTAAATGAATCTGACTTTAGTACCTGTTAAATTCTTAGATGGATTATTACCATTAATATAATGAGGTTGAATTCAGTTCATGACAAATATAAAAATAATCCATTCTAAAGTTTACCAGGAACTAAATTCTATTTTTTGTAGTTGGTACACTATTTTTTTTCTTTTTTCCATATTTATTTATTTGAATTTAAAATTCAAAATTAGAAAAAAATAAAATTGAAAAAAAGAAAGACAGGAAAAAAACAAACATTGTTATGTGCCCTGTGGAACATGGGGAAGATTCAAAATATGTAAAAAATAAATTTCCATGTCAAGAAAGCATATATAAAAATAGAAGACATTCTATTTGTACCTGTACATCTTTTCATTGTTTCCTTGTAGGTTTTGTTTTGTTCTCTGCTGTGCTTTTTAAAAAAAAATTATTTGCTTTTTCTCCTTTCCTCCCCAAGACTTCCCTCAAGCAGGCTGCAATTAAGCTTGGATATATTTATTGGATATATTTATGTGTATACACATGTGCATGTGTATATTCATATATGTGTATACACATGTGTATCTATACATATAAATATATGTACACACATATTCACATATATACACATATGTCTAAAACAAATTTTATATATCTTACATATAATGTAGATTTCTCTATTGAATTTTTAAAAATTTGACTTTATCTAAGATCAATTTACTACCACTATTTTTTCTTTATTTAAAAAATAGTTCTTTGTTTTTCTTGTTATTTTTTATTAAAGTTTTTTTTTATTTTCAAAACATATGCATGGAAACTTTTTCAACATTAACCCTCTCAAAACCTTGTGTTTCAAATTTCTTCCCCTTTTCTCTCAGCCCCCCCCCTCACATGGCAAGCAATCTAATGTTTGTTAAACATGGTAAAATATATATGTTAATTCAAATACTTGCATACATACTTATATAAGTACCTTGCTGCACAAGAAATAGCAAACCAAAAAAGAAAAATATGAGAAAGAAAATAAAATGCAAGCAAACAAAAACAGAAAGAGTAAAAATGCTATGTTGTGATTAACCTTCAGTTCCCACAATCCTCTCTCTGGATATAGATGACTCTTCATCACAAGATCATTGGAACTTGTCTAAATCATCATTGTTGAAAAGAGCCACTTCCATCAGAACTGATCATCATATAATCATGTTGCTGCCATGTATCTCCTGGTTCTGCTCATGTCACTTAGCATCAATTCATGTAAATCTCTCCAGGCCTCTCTGAAATTATCCTATTGTTCTTTTTTTCCCCCTCAGGCAATTGAGATTAAGTGACTTGCTTAGGGTCCCACAGCTAGGAAGTGTTAAGTGTCTGAGGCTGATTTGAATTCAGGTCCTCTAACTTCAGGGCTGGTACTATATCCATATGCCACCTAGCTGCCTCTATTGATTGTTTCTTATATAACAATAATATTCCATAGCATTTATATACCATAACTTATTCAGCCATTCTCCAATTGATGGGCATCCACTCAATTCCCAGCTTCTTGCCACTACAAAGAGGGCTGCCACAAACATATTTGCACATAAACATCCCTTTCTCTTCTTCAATATCTCTTTGGGATATAAGCCCAATAGAAACACTGCTATATCAAAGGGTATGCTCTTTTTTGCCTAGCAATGAGTCTCACCAGCATGTTTGGGCCTGGCATTCTTTTTTTAATTGATACATTTTTAAATACACATTGCTTTCTAAATCATGTGTGGAAGAGAAAAATCAGAACAAAAGGGAAAAACAATGGGAAAGAAAAAAAGAAGTTAACATAGCATGTGTTGATTTATATTCAGCCTCCTTAGTTCTTTTTCTGGGTGGAGATCACATTTTATGTTCAAAGTATATTGGGATTGCTTTGAATCACTGAACCACTGAGAAAACCCAAGTGTTTCACATTTGATCATTGCACATTCTTGCTGTTATTGTGTATAGTATATTCCTAGTTCTTCTGTGTTCACTCAGCATCAGTTCATACAAATCTTTCCAGGCCTTTCTAAAATTAAATTGTTCATTATTTGTCATAGAACAATAATATTTCATTACCTTCTTATAACATAGTTTAGTTAGCCATTTGGGCATCCACTAATGTTCTAATTCTTTGATACCATAAAAAGAGCATGATCCCAACATTTCAACAATTATCATTATATCCTAGTCATCCTAGACAATCTTAGAGGTGTGAGATGGTACCTCAGAGTTTTTTAATCTGAATTTCTTCAATCAATAATGATTTAGAGCATTTTCATGTAACTTGAAATGCCTTTAATTTCATCATTTGAAAATTGTTCATAATCTTTGACCATTTATCACCTGGGGAATGATTTATATTCTTATAAACTTGACACAGCTCTTTATACATTTTAGAAATGAGACTGGCTATAAAGATTTTTCCCAGCTTTGATCTTCCATTTTTATTTTATTTGTGCAATTTTTAAAAATTTAATGTAATCAAAGTTGTTCACTTTGCCTTTCATAATGTTCTGCTTTGGTCACAAATTTATCCCTTCTCCAAAGATCTGATAGAAAAAATATTTCTTGATCTCCTAATTTGTTTATGACATCGCCCTTTATGCCCAAATCCTGTATGCATTTTGACCTTATTTTGGTATGGGGTGTGATATGTAGGTCTATGCTGAGTTTCTGACATATTATTTTTCAGTTTTTCTAGCAATTTTTGTCATATAGTGAGTTCTTATGCCAGAAGCTGGAAAATTGGGATTTATCAAATACTAGATTACTATAGCCATAGATTGTGTCATATGTATCCAACCTATTCCATTGATCCACCACTCTATTTTTTTTAGCCAGTATCAAATGGTTTTGATGATTGCTGCTTTATAATACTGTTAGGTCTGGTACTGTTAAGCCAGCATTCTTTTTATTATTTTTCCCAGTAATTTCCTTAATATTCTTTACCTTTTATTTGACTAGATGAATCTTATTTTTTTCTAGTTTATAAAGAAATTTTTTTGCAGTTTAATTGGTATGGCACTCAACAAGTAGATCAATTTAGGCATAATTGTCATTATTATTATGTTAGCTAGGCCTACTCACAAGGAATTGATATTTTCCCAGTTATTTAGAACTGACTTTATTTGTGTCAGAATTGTTTTATAATTGTGTTTGTATGGCTACAGAGTTTGTCTTGTAAAATATTTTATTGTGTCTGTTAAAATTCTCCATTTTAATTTTAATTTTAATTTCTTTGTGTCTCCCACTGCTGGGCTATGTCAGTAATATGCAGAAATGCTGGGGATTTGTGTGGGTTCATTTTATATCCTGCAAGTTTGCTAAAGTTGTGAATTGTTTCCAGTAGATTTTTGAATGATTTTTCTAGGATTCTCTAACTATATCATCATATCATCTGTAAAGTGATAGTTTTATTTCTTAATTGATTATTCTAAATACCTTTAATTTCTTTTTTTTTTCTTTTGGTTATTGCCAAAGCTAACATTTCTATTGCAATATTGAATAATAGTGACAACAATGGGCATCCTTGTTTCACCCCTAATTTTATTGGGAATGTATCCAGCTTTTCTATATTATAAATAATGTGCTCTATTAGTTTTAAATATATTATGGTTATTATTTTAAGGAAAACTCCCTTTAATCCTATGCTTGCTAGTGTTTTTAATAAGACTGGGTACCGTATTTTGTCAAAATATTTTTCTGCATCTAGTGAGATTATCATATGATTTCTGTTGATTTTGTTATTGATATAGTTGATTATGGTAATAGTTTTCCTGATATGGAACAAACCCTGAATTCCTGGTATAAATTCCCCTTGGTCACAGTGTTTTATCCTGCTTATAAGTTGCTGTAATGTTTTTCCTAATATTTTACTTAAAAATTTTGCATCAATATTCTTTAAGGAGTTTGGTCTGTAACTTTCTTTCTCTGTTTTGACTATTCCTGCTGTAGATATAAGTACAAAATTTGTGTCATGCAAGGAATTTGGCAGGATTCCTTCTTTACCTACTATTCCATATAGTTTACATAGTATTGGAATTAATTTTTCTTTAAAAGTTTGCTTCACTTGTGAATTCTGGACATGGAGATTTTTTCTTAGGGAATTTATTAATGGTTTGTAAATTTTATTTTTTAAAGATGGGACTATTTAAGTAATTTCTTTTCTTTTCTGTTAATCTGGACAATTTTTATTTTTGTAAATATTCTTCCATTTGACTAGATTGTCAGACTTGCTATTAAACAAATGGCTCCTACTTATTATTTTAATTTATTTTTCCTTGGTCATAAATTCACCATTTTCATTTTTGATGATGGAGATTTAGTTTTTTCTTTTCTTTTTCTAATCAAATTAACAAAAGGTTTATCTATTTAGTTGGGGGTTTTTTGCATAAAAACAACTCTTAGTTTTATTTATTAGTTCAATAGTTTTCTTCATTTCAATTTTTATTAATCTCTCCCTCGAGTTTTAAAATTTCTAATTTTGTATTTAATTAGAAATTTTAATTTATTTCTAGATTTTTTAGTTGCATGTATGCCCAATTCATTGATTTCTTCTTTTTCTATTTTATTCATGTAGCTATATAGAGATAAAAAATTTCTCCTAAGCTCTCTCTCTCTCTCTCTCTCTCTCTCTCTCTCTCTCTCTCTCTCTCTCTCTCTCTCTCTCTCTCTCTCTCTCTTTCTCTCTCTCTCTCTCTATATATATATATATATATAGGTATATTGTGTCATTATTCTCATTCTCTTGGATGAAATTATGGGTTTTTTAGAGTAAGAAACTGAGCTCAAGGTCACCTGAGCCGTAGACACCAGAGGCAGTACTTGAATAGTAGTTCCCTTTCTCCACAGTCAGGAGAGAGAACTCACACACAGAGAGGCAGGCAGAGACAGAGACAGAAAGTTAGAGAGAGAAAGACAGAGAAAAAGAGAGACAGAGAAAGAGAGATGCACAGACAGAGAGAGACACACAGAGAGAGACAGAGACAGAGATAAAGAGACAGAGAGAGACAGAAAGAGACACAGAGAGAAACAGAGAGGGACATTTGCAGAGAGACAGAGACAATGAGGGCTAAAGAGAAACAGACAGACACAGAGACAGAGAAAATTTTTTACTGCTTTTCATTTGGCTAATTAGAACCAGTGCTATTGCTTCTATTTTATGAGGTGTTGGAGTTTCACGTTGAATCATTTCTCTTTTTATTATAGTTTTTTTTTAATTGACAAAACATATGCATGGGTAATTTTTCAACATTGACATTTGCAAAAACTTCTGTTCCAACTTTTCTCCCTTCTTCCCTCCATCCTCTTCCCTAGATGGCAACACATGTTAAATATGTTATAGTATTTCTTAAATATTGTTTATAATTTTTATATTTGTTTATATTTTATATATACACATATATATGCATATTTATGCAGTTGTCTTGCTACATTAAGAAAAATCAGATTTAGAAAGAAAAACAAAAATTTAAGCAAACAATAACAGAAAGAGTGTAAATGCTATATTGTGGTCCATACTCATTTCCCAGTGTTCTTTCGCTAGATATAGCTGGTTCTGTTATTACTGATGAATTGGAACTAATTTGGATTTTCTCATTGCCAAAGATAGCCACTTCCATCAGAATTGATCCTCATATAGTATTGCTGTTGAAGGGTATAATGATCTCCTTGTTTTGCTCATTTCACTCAGCATCAGTTCATGTAACTCTCTCCAGGCCCTTCTGAAATCATCCTGCTGATCATTTCTTACAGAACAACAATATTCCATAACATTCATATACCACAATTTACTCAGCCATTCTCCAATTGATGGGCATCCATTCAATTTCCAATTGCCACTACAAAGAGGGTTGCCACAGACATTTTGGCACAAAGGAGTCCCTTTTCCCTCTTTAAGATCTCTTTGGGATATAAGCCCAGTAGTAACATTGATGGATCAAAGGGTATGCAGTTTGATAACTTTTTGAACATAGTTCTAAATTGTTCTCCAGAATGGTTGGATTCTTTCACAACTCCACCAACAATGTATCAGTGTCCCAGTTTCCCCACATGCCCTCCAACATTCATCATTATTTTTTCCTGTCATCTTAGCCAATCTGACAGGTGTGTAGTGGTATCTCAGAATTGTCTTAATTTGCATTTCTCTGATCAATAATGATTTGGAATGCTTTTTCATATGAGTAAAAATGGTTTCAATTTCATCATCTGAAAATTGTCTGTTCATATCCTTTGACCATTTGTCAATTGGAGAATGGCTTGATTACATTGAATCACTTTCAAGGGCCTAGAATAGCAGTCACTTTTCTTAGCAAGCAAATCTCTGTATCAACTGAGATAGCCTAAGAGATCTGTGCTGTCCATGCCTCAGCATGTGTGGTTGTCTGGGGATGAGTAAGCTGAATAGATTTTTAACTTTTAAAAGTTTCTTATGTTGCCATATTATGATTTTAAATTTTTGCAATTTTAACCTTTTATTTTTGATTCAACTTTAATCACTAATGCTTTGTATCTTTTTATTTTATTTTTTGGAATTTATTATATAATAATATTGATGTTGAAAAAGCTGTCATCTTGATCCTAAAAGCTTACCTAATTTTTCCCATATATACTGAAGACAGTTCTTTAGATCAAACATGCCAATGGGGAATGGCATGGACTATATACATTACTGACTCCTATTAGAGAAACAAAATTTATTATCAGCTTAAGAAGATTATTAGATTCTCTTTAGTCTTTGATTTAGAAAGTCCCCTACCAGACACATACTCCAAGGAAGTTGTTGATAAAGAAAAAGATCCCACAAAGACAAATATTGATGGTAACATTCTTTGTGGTTGACATAAATTAGATATTTATCCATGAAGAAATACCTAAATAAATTGTCATCTAAATATAGTGGATTGTTTCTGCTGTGTAAGAAATTATGAACATGAACTCTATAAAGGATCATAAGACATATGAAGTGATACAAAGCGAAGCAGAACTATGAAAAATATATACTATGCTCATGATATAAATGGAAAGAACAAAACAGCACAAATTAAAAGTCAATGTTATGAAATGATAATGAAAAGTTTGATCTGAAAAAAAGATATATTATCCCCCCACTTAAAAAAAAAAGAAATAGAGGATTATGGGTGTTGGATCTGACTTATAATAGGCTTGGTAGACATTGGTTAATTTTAATAAACTTTTTTCTCCTTTTTATTTCATTTTATAAGAAATGGCTCTCTGGGAAAGGGAGAAGAAAAATTTTGGAAAATAATTTAATTAATATAAGGGAAAGATAATATAATTTAAAATACAGTTTTAAAAAAGAATGTAATCTTTATATTATTTAATTTTGTATGCATTTTGATCTTCGGTATGCAGCATATTGGTGAGCAAATTATAGGTTTTGGATAAATAATCACTGACTCATTTATTGCTTGAACTCATTAAAGAAGAGCTGCTTAAAGACCAAAGCAGTAGAGAAGAAGAGGGAGAACACACTTATGTTTTATTCTAAAGAGGCTCACTCAACTTGTGTTCTTGACAATGCTTAACCTTTTGTAGGCCACTATTACCAGAGGATTTATATCCCTCTTAGCCAAAGAGGGAACTTTGGCTATGGCCTTTTACAGTAATTCACAATTCTTTAATAATTTGCTTAATTTCAATAAATATTTTTCATCACGTCTCAGGTGCAAGAAATTATGTTAATCACCAATTATAAAAAATACAACAATTAAACAGCCTTTGTCCTCAATGTGTATGTGTGTAGAGAGGAAACTGATTTTCTGACCTCTTTGCTTCTCTTTAAATAGATGTAGTATTTTTTAAATTTATAATTTATTTTATAAATTTTTATATTTTATAAATTATATTTATTATATGATATATTATAATATATAATAATAGGCATTATATTATATATAATAAAATATATAATTATACAAAATATTTTATAAATTATAATAATTTATATTTTAAAAAAATTTATAATATAAATTTAAATTTATATTTTATGGGAACATCATCATGATGTGCTTCAAGATAAGAAGTCTCTTTATAAATACCATCCAGCATAAGAATTCTTGATTTTCTTCTTTGCAGAAAGAAGGTCTTTCATGTTCATGATGTGGCATAGAGAATTCTTTAGCATTAGCCCCAACTTATTTTTTCAATAATTTGTTCATATTTTGATGTTTAAATGCAGATACATTATATCCTGTGAAATTTCTTGAAGTCCATTCAGTTTCCTGGTAATTCTTTGATTTCCTGTAACCTTTCATGCAACAGCAGTTTTATTTTTTTCCCCTCTTTCTGTATGCAGACATAAAATTTTCCTTATATTTGGTCATAAATAGCTTTTTCCTTGAATCCTCTCAACCAGTTGGCAATCATGATTCTGGGTATAAGAGGAATCACAAATGCCCAGACTATTTTCATTTCACATTTTTTCTTTGCAGCATTCATTTTTTTTTCTTTGTCTTGTTCTTGCTGAAGTAGTCATTGGAAAGCTAAGTTACTATAAGTATTCTGCTAGGTTAGCATTGTCCTTCTTGAAGACAATGAGGACCAACTTTATTGGTGTTTGCTTGTCTCTTTTCTGGATCTATAGAGGAAAATTTCTAACTCTAAAGAACATTGATTCATTGATATTTGATATACAAGCTTCTTAATTATGACTTTGTAGGAGAATTTTAAACTGCATTTTCGAAACTGGGAAAGCATCATACATTTAACTATACAGAAATATTTTGTCCTCCCTGAAATTGATTAAAAGCATCTATCAAGGACACTGTTCTAGAATTCTTTCTGAATTGTGCATTGAAGAGGCATCAAATAGATTCCCAAAGAAATGCAGCCAGATAAGAGATGAAAAAATGATTGTTATGGGCATATTCTTTAAATGAATTTTTTAATAGCCATAAAAAAGGGATTAGAATTTAAGTTTTCACATTCCAGAACCAATGTTTTTTTTTTTTTTTTTAATTGACTACACTATCACTCTGATTACTTGGGAAATAGTTATAAGGAAAGGACTTCATACAGTGAGTTAATAATTAACAATAATATTATTTGTATTGCAATTCAGGAAACAAGTATGCTCTATAAGCATAAAAATGAAGGCTCATATTTTAGAAAGTTTTAAAATGAAATTTAAGAAATTAAGTTTATAGAAGAAGGTAAGATTTGAGAAGGAAATTAATGATTTGAAATTGTGATGAAGATAAGAGTGTAACAGTGGAAGGTAATTGAGGAGAAAAAGTCATTTCAACCTCTCTGCAGAATTTTACCCTGCCCTTAAATCTTCTCTTTTCTCCAAATTTCAATATACTTTTATGTCCTGTTTTTTTTTTTTTTAAATCTGGCTGCTACTCAGCCTCCCTCACTTCTACATTATCCATGTAATATTTTCTAATCTCTGACCTGAGTGATCTACTTTCCCCTCATGCTGTCATTTTATGATCTCACTGCTACCATACATTTAATCATAGTTTCGATGCAGCATGCTCTCAGATTTATGTCATCCAACCTCTGTCTCTCTCCTGAGCTCAAATCCTCCATAAGCAACTATGTATTAGTCATGTCAAACTGGACTAACTCTGACAAGGAATTGCAGATAATGTATTTAGCTCAATGCCTGGCAAACAGTAGGTAGTTAATAAATATGTATTGACTGAACAACTGACTTATTGGCAGGAAGTTTCCTTCTTCACTTTGGTAATTTTTATCAAAATAAAATCGCAGATCAGTCCCTATCCATAGCCATAAAATTGGATATCATTTAGAGTAGATTTATAGTAAAAAGAATAATAACAAAAAATTCATAATATATTAAATCTTGGAAAGGTCCTAATAGTCCAGGATCTCACATGTCTGTATACAAGTGTACAAAATGCAGAGGATAAGCAAAATGAATTAGAGATCCCCACACAAGAGAGTTCATTGGAATTCACAGACATCACCTGAAATTTAGTGCTGATGAATAGAATAAATATAGCTAAAGATATATCTTATTCAAAAGAAATGGAATAGGCAAACATGAAATAAAGCAGAATAGTACTATGTATTAAGAAAATACACTTATGTGAAGAAATCTGGAAAATTGAGTGGGCAAATATGATGGAAAGTATATGGATAAAAATGCATAAAAGAGGATGAGGAAATAGTTTCAAAAATTACTTGGGCAGCACAACCAAATAGACAATAAATTTAGGAAAAATATCTCAAATCTGGAATGTAGAAATGATATTGTTGATTTGAGAACTTTCAATTATTCAGATATGTTCAAGAGGAGCAGAAACAAGATGGCTGAGAGTAGACAGATTTTTATCTGAGCTCTTACTGACATCTCTCAGATCAACACCAGATTGAGCCTCTGAACTGGTTTGGGTGTATCACAACCCACAAATATTTGGAGTTTAACAAAGTTCCAGCATAAGATATTTTGGACAAACTTCAGAAAAGGTTTGTTTGTTTGGGGGAGGCAGCTGAGCACAGACACAGCTTAAAGACCCAAGGCATTGTGGCATCCAACTAGGGAATCTACTTAGCCAAAATATAGCAGCATTGGTTATTCTGTCTTGGTTCAGAAATCAGTGAATCAACAGATTAATAGATTATGATTGGATTGAAACATTCAATACAAAAACAAAAGGCAAATAGTGAGCCTCTGAACCCCAGAATATGAGGGCTTAGTCATGCCCACTCAGCACCTGGAAAAAAGGCAGTATACAGCCACTGTCACTTATAGAAGAAGCTTGAGATAATCTCCCCTTTGCCCTAAGAGCAGACCTCAACCTTTAAAAAATAAGCAAAAGAAGCAAAAAGAACTCCGATCAAAGATAGCTTTTATAGAGACAGAAAAGAATAGACCTCAAATCTTGAGAACACTAAAGGCAAATCATTTCCAGATGAAGCCCCAAGGGTTATCACCCTCTCACAAGAAGATTTGGAAGATTTTTAAAAGGATCTTAAAAGAGAGTTAGAAGACAAATGAAGAAATGAAATGAGAACTTGGCAAGAGAGTTTTGAAAAGGGGACACAGGATTTATCTGAAGAAAATTACTTAAAATAGATTTAGTGAAATGGAAAAATCATATAACTCCTTACAAAATAGATTTTATAAAGTGGAAAAAACATATAAGCCTTAACAAAATAGATTTGAAAAGAACCCCAACTCATTGAAAAATAGAATTTGTGAAATGGGAAAAAAAATCTAATGAACAAAACAACTCATTTAAAAGTTCAATTGGCCAAATGCAAAAGGAGATATAAAAGATAACTGAAGAAAATAATTCACTAAAAATTAGAATTGAACAAATGGTAGTGAATGGCTTAATGAGACATTAAGAATCAGTCCAACAAAAGCAAAAAAAATGAAAAAATAGAGGAAATTAAAAAGACCTCACTGGGAAAACAATTGACCTTGAAAATAGATCAAGGAGATACACTCTAAGAGTTATTGGACTACTTGAAAACCATGATGGAAGAAAAAGAGCCTAGACATGATCTTTTGGGAAATCATCAAGGAAAATTGCCTTGATATCCTAGAACCAGAGGGTAAAATAGCTTTTGAAACAATTCACTGATTTTCTTCTGAAAGAGACACAAAAATTAAAACTCCAAGGAAAAGAATTGCTAAATTTAAGAATTATCAGATCAAGGAGAAAATATAGCAAGCACCCAGAAAGAAACAATTCAAATATTGAAGAGCCACAATCAGGATTATTCAGGATCTAGTATCTTCCACTTTAAAGAATCAAAGTGCCTGGAATCTAATATTCCAAAAGGCAAAGGAAATTGGATTGTAGCCAAGAATTCAGCAAAATTAAGCATTTTCTTTCAGGGAAAAAGATGGACATTCAATGAAACAGATGAATTTCATTTATTTCCAATGAAAATATCAGAATTGAACAGAAAATTGGATCTCTTTAAACATCAAACTCAAGAGAAGCATACAAAGGTAAAAGGGGGGAGGGGGGAGAGGCTGTTTCTTTTAAAAGTTAAAACCTTTACATTCCTATATGGGAAGATGATATTTTTAACTCCTGAGAACTGTATCTCTGTTATGGGTATACTTAGAGAGTGCAGGTAAGATTTGATTTTATTGGGATGATATAAAAAAAGAAACTAGAGGTGGGAAGGTGATTGTACTGGAAGAAGAGGAAAATTGAGGTAAAGTGGGGTGAATTACATTTTATGAAGAGGCAAAAAAGAACCATAACAATTGAAGGAAAGAAAGAAGAGGTATACACATTGTGTGAATATTACTCTCATCAGATGTGGCTCAAAGAAAGAATATCAGACATACTTAGCTTCACAGAGAAACTTCTCTCATCCTATAAGGAAGCAGGAGAGGAAAGAGGAAAGAAAAGGGGGAGGCTAATTGAAAGGAGAATAGAAGTAGTAGGGGAAAGTTATAAGAAAGGAAGAGGAGTTGTGATAGAGGATGTTTGCTTGAGGGAGATGGTGGTCAGAAGCAAAATATTGTGGAGAAGGGAAAGAAGAAAAGAAAAAGTATAACTTGGGGAAAATAAGATGGTGAGAAACACAGAGTTAGTCATTTTAACTATGAATGTGAATAGGATGGACTCTCCAATAAAATGGAAGTGGATAGCCGAACAGATTAAAAGCCATAATCCTACAGTATGTTGTTTATAAGAAACACATTTAAAACACAGTGATACATACAGAATAAAGGTAAAGGCTGGAGTAGAATCTATTATACTTCAGCTGAAGTAAAAAAAAATAAAATAAATAAAAGCAGGGTTTATGATTCTGATCTCAGATCAAGTAAAAGCAAAAAATAGATCTAATCAAAAGACACAAGGAAGAAAACTACATCTTGCTAACAAGTACCATAGATAATGAAGAACCATCAATACTAAACATATATGTGCCAAGTAGTATAGCATCCAAATTTCTAGAGGATATGTTAAGAAAGCTGCAAGAAGAATTGGACTGCAAAACTGTAGTAATGGGGGATCTCAATTTTTCTCTCTCAGAACTAGATAAATTGAACCATAAAATAAATGAGAAAGAAGTTAAGGAGTTAATAGAATTTTAGAAAAGTTAGATATGATACCCCTTTGGAGAAAATTGAATGGAGTCAACAAATGAATATACTTTTTTTTCTCAGTACTACATGGAACTTATACAAAAATTGACGATGTATTAGGGCATAAAAACATCAAAATCAAATACAGAGGGGAAGAAATAGCAAGTGCATTTTTAAGATCATGTAAAAGATCAGGGGAAAATAGACCAAAATTAATTGGAAACTAAATTATCTCATACTAAAGAATGAGTGGATGAAACAGCAAATCATAGACACAATCAATAATTTCATCCAAGAGAATGACAATAGTGAGATAACATGCTAAAATTTATTGGATGCTGCCAAAGCAGTTCTTAGGGGTAGTTTTATATTTCTACTTGCTTACTTGCATAAAACAGAGAAAGAGACAATTTAAATAAAATGGATGAATACTTAAAAATATAGATTGCCTAGATTAACAGAAGAGGAACTATATTACTTAAATAGTCCTATTTTAGAAAAAGAAATTGAACAAGCTATCAATCAACTCCCTAAGAAAAAAATCTCAAAGGCCAGATGGATGTACATGTGAATTCTACCAAACATTTAAAGAACAATTAATTCTAATACTATGCAAACTATTTGGAAAAAAATAGGGAAAGAAGGATTCCTACCAAATTCCTTTTGTGATATAGATAAGGCACTGATATCCAAATCAGGTAGGATCAAAACAGAGAAAAAAATTATAAACCACTTTCCCTAATGAATATTCATGCCAACATCTTAAACAAAATATCAGCAAAGAGGTTAGAACAAGTTATTCCCAGGATAATACACTATGTCCAAATAGGATTCAGACCAAGAAGGCAGGGCTGGTTCAATTATTAGGAAAACTATTAGCATATTTGACTATATCAATAACCAAACTAACAAAAATTGGATATATTCAAGAGTTCTTTTTTGTTGTTGTTGTTGTTATATTTCTCTTAGAACATTAACTCTTTGAAAGAAGAGATTTTGTTTTTGTCTTTTTTTAATATCCTCAATACTTATTGACTACTACATAGTGAGTATTTAATGTCACTGATAGACTAATTCATTCCAAGTAATGACTTGGGATAGGGAAAATGAATGAATTTAGATAAGATAAATAAAGATAACATTATATGATTAAAATAGCATTGAAATAGCATTTGAAATTTAAAAATGTAGATGCAAATATTAACTCTTCCATTTAATACTTTTGTTGCCCTGTGTCAATCACTTCCTTTCTGTTTGCCTCAGTTTTTTTTTTTTTTCATTTTTTTCATTTATTAAAGTGAGGTCCTTGGAGGAGATTATTATTAAGATCTTTTTCTATAATCTTATAATTCATAATATCATATAATCATAATATATGATATAACATAATATATTAAGATACCCCTATAATAAGGGGTATCAAACCTTTTTTAAAAAAAATTTCCAATGTGACATTCTTTCAGCATAGTTTCATTTGACTTATGGTATTATTATTTCCCAAAGTCACACACACACACACACACACACACACACACACACACACACACAGCATTCATATGTAATTATATCTATAAAACACAATATGAATGGAATTCATTTTTGGATGCATTATAAATTCAAATATCTTACATTGCTCCCCATTATTAGTATGTATGCTTGGGAGCTTTTTGCATAAAGAAATATATTTATGACCAAATCTAAACATAGTCATAATCCTGAAATAGGTGTGGCTGTTATTTCCAGCTTAATAAACAAGTTCAAATTATTAGGCTAAGGCTTTATAAAAATAATTTTCTGATAAATTTTAAAATTCAAAATTTATCAGGAAATGGATGTGCTATATGGAATGGAAAAAATTTTCTAATGGCTTTGGTAGAAAAGATATTGTTTCTTTTAGAATGCTATAATAATAGATGAATACAATTTAGGCTTCAATAGTATGTAAAAGTTCGAGTTAGATTTTGCCGCCCAAACTTTTTCTTCATCAGTATCATCACCACTATCATCATCACTACCGCAATAAAAATAATTCACATTTCTAAAAGTGCTTTTAGGATTGTAAATAACTATATTTGAATTCACAATCATGTAGGGGAAAGGCTATTATTACTCTGAAAATGAGGCTTAGCAAAGGGTAGTGAGTGTCATTTGGTTAAACATAGACCTCAATTTCTGAACTGGAATTTTTCAATTAATTTAGCATCTTCATTGCATCATTCAAAATTGTCAAAGATTGAAGCTTGAGGAAATTAAATGCGTTTTGCATAGTTCTCTTCCTATTATTCTGCATATTAGATTCTCTTCCTCCTCCTTGTTATTTTCTTTTCCTTTTTTATCAATCTTATTTTTAATTTGGAAAAGCTGCAAAGGTCAGCCTTTCTTCAAGAAATGCTTCACCCATGCTCTTTTGTAAACCCCTCAAATCAGAGGTCTCTGAAGGAAATCTGAATTAATGTGCATTTCCAACAAGGATTACATTTCTAGTTGAAAAACAACCAGTGAACTTTGACTTAACAGTGATTTTTCCTAAACCTTAGGTTTTATCCATCCTACCTTTTCAAAAAGTAAATTATGTTAGCACTTTAGTATATAAACTTGTATTTAATAAATTACCTCTGATGATTGGTATTCTCAAAGCCAAAGTTAACATTCATTAGGTTAAGATTTAAGACTTGTTTATATATATATATATATATATATATATGTATATATGTATATATATATGTGTATAGATAGATAGATAGATAGATAGATAGATAGATATTCAGATGAATATTTTAGAAGGAGATTTTTGTGATTGTTTTGTTATTGCATTGTCCCCTTTCCTCTCTTGTAGAATAAATCATGCTTTATCAGTGTATCAGCTAGTTGTTTTCTGAAATTTTTCAAAAACCAATGATGACTCTGCATGACATAATGACCCAAGCTAAAAGGAATGTTTTCCCTTAGTGTTTAGTAATGGGATCTCAAGTACATAGCATAAGGTAGATAGAAATTTAGCCGCAGTAGAAATGGAGGGCTGAGTATGTGACACTTGGAAATGAAAAATGAGGCTAAAGATGGAAAACTGAGAAATCCTATAGTTTATCTTTATAGGATAGGTCAATTCACATTAGTATAGTTAAGAGAGGTTTTGGTGAAGAGTACCACTGTTCTCCTACTTTGATGATAATCTATCATCTCTGCATCTAGCTTTGTGAGACTACTGTGGCAAAACTCATTGAGTTAGCACTCTGGAAAATTTAAAGGTACCCTCCTAGACTTAAAAGGCTAAATTCAATTCACCTAAATAAATATTTAGTAAGGCTAACATTGTTGAATGATATATTAGATAATTGAAATGCAAATATAATTCAATTCAATTCATGCAATCTTTACTATGTATATGCAAGGAATTGTATAGATATCCATTAAGACAAAATATAATTAATTACTTCAAGTTACTTAACATTCTAATAAAGAGTACAACATGTAAAAGATAAATAATTATTATAGAATTTGAGAAGAAAAAGCTCACTAACAACTCAAGAATTGAGAAAAGTTTCCTAAAGGAAATAGTATCTGAGTATTATATATGACATCAAGAATTTCTATTATACACATATTTAAATATAAATATAAAATTTAAAATTGTATTTCTGATACTTCTCTGTCTCCTTCTAAATTCATTACTCTCTTTGCTATATTTTATAAATATTTCACTGACTTAATTTTATATGTATGTGTGTATCCACCTAACAAAAACATCTCCCTTGTAAAAAATAAGTAAACTCAAACAAAAGAAATCCATACATTGTTTATATTTAAAATATGCCTCATATGCTTCTTTAATGCATTATCTCTTTGCCAAGAATTAGGAATCATGAATCATTTTTTAGTTTTCTGAATTTGTGGTTTAATTAATCATTTGAATTTGTAATCCAAGCATTGGGCCCACCCCAACTTTCTCCTTTTTTGTTGAGATTGACTTATTAATCTCAATTGCACCCATTTTGTAGATCACAGTGGTAGTCACAGAAGATTAGACACACAGATAGCAGATACTCTTCGTTTCTATGGTCCTACGAGGAGAGCCAGATTTGTGTGTGTGTGTGTGTGTGTGTGTGTGTGTGTGTGTGTGTGTGTGTGTATCACTCCTCATACTTAACTTTGGCTCCTGTGACCCCAGGTGTGTTATATAAAATACTAGTATATTTACACAGTCACAATGATACCACTAATTTTTAAAATCAAATAAATCACTAGATAGAAGATAAATATATTTTCTTTATAAAAGACAGAACATGAATAACATAATACTTCCTTCATAAACCTGGACTTTTTCAGTCATGAGGAGAATGAACAATAATAGCTTATACAAACCTAGCAATGAGGCACATGAGTAAGAAAAACAATATTTCTAGGATTATTTGTGAATCTGAACTAAAGCTTTGATGTTTCTAGACTCTTTTATGAAATAATCTAAACACAACATCATTGTACCTCTTCTGAGCTTCTTTACTGACCTATTTGATACCAACACTTCTTAGCTACTTTCAGATCATTGGAACTATGTGAAACTAATATAGTTAATGTATAGCATGGCAATTTTCCAATGATGGTATACTCAGAGAATCATAGAACATCAATTAAAAATATTTTTGAAATAATTAAAAACAGTAGCAAAGTTGCAGAATATAAGCGAATCTCACATAAGTCATCAACATTTCTTTATATTATCAATAAATCCAAGAGCAGGAGAGAGAAAGAGAAATTCCATTTGCAATAACTATCAACAATATAAAATACTTAGGCGTCTACTTGCCAAAACAAGGCTAAGAACTATATGAACAAAATTGCAAAATACTTTTCACACAAATCATATCTAAACAACTAGGAAAATTATCAATTGCTCATTGGTAGATTGAACCAATATAATAAGAATGACAATTCTACCTAAACAAACTTGTTTATTCAGTATCATACTAAACAAAAGATCAAGAGTTATTGACAGGGATGGGGGAAAAACCAATAAAATTCAGTTTGAAGAACAAAATGTCAGGAATATCAAGGGAATTAATTTAAAAAATACAAAGGCAGGTGGTCTAGCAATACCAGATCTTGAGCCATTAGTCATTAAAGCTCAAGGCATTAGTCATTAAAACTATTTAGTATTGGCTAAGAAATAGAGTGGTAGATCAGTAGAATATATTAAGTATTTAAGAAACGGTAATCAATGACAATATTTATCTTGGGTTTCATAAACCTAAAGATCCTAAACTTTTTAGAACTCATCATTTGACAGAAAGTTCCGAGAAAGTTGGAATAAGTCAGACACAAATTAATTATAGATTAACATCTCACATCAAATAATTCAATAATGTCAAAATGGGTACATGGTTTAGATATTAAGAACCATAAGTCATAAAACACCATAAATAAATTAGAGCAAGGAATAGTCTACCTGTGAGATCTATGAGAAAGTAGAAAGTTTATGATAAATAAGAGGCAGAGAACCTTAGGAAATGTAAAACAAATCATGTTGATAATAGTAAAATAGAAAAGTTTTTGTACAAACAAAACCAATGCAACTGTGAATAGAAGAAAAGCAGAAAAATGAAAAACAATCCTTATGCCAAGTCTATCTGTCAAAGACTTCATTTCTCTAATATATGAAAAGTAGGTAAATTTATGAGAATGCAACTCATTCTTCTATTGATAAATTGTCAAAGGATATGAACAGGAAGTTTTAAGATTGAGAAATCAAAGTTATCTATAGACATATGTAAAGGGATGAATTGAGATGCACTTGAATAACCAAATACTTGAGGCTAATTACCAATTGGACAGTACTCTATTAGCATATGCTTGGAGAATGACCTGGGCCATTATCCTGTGCTGACTCCATCTGTGGGTGTATGTGGTGAATGAAAAGAGGCATCAGAGGGTAGAGTAGAACAAGCAGGAATCACTCTTTGGTGGTGGAGAGAGAGAAAGAAGGTGTGGGGATTTCCTACATCTATTTCCCTGACTGCGACCCTAAAAGACCAACAATAAATATCAAGGACTTTTGCTTATTCTGACTCCGGCTGATTCTAAGGTATCCAGGATGCTAACTCAGTCTTCACAGACATATGAAGAAGAACTCTAAATCCCACACTTCTCAGATTGGCAAAAATGATAAATGTTGGAGAGAATATGGGAAAATTGGGATGCTATTGCATTGTTGATGGAGTTGTGAACCATTCCAACCATTTTGGAGAGCAACTTTTAGCTATACCAAAAGGGCAACCAAAGTTTTATCTGGCAATGTCAATCCTAAGTGAATCCAAAAAAAGATCAAAGAAAAGGGAAAAGGACTTACATACATAAATATATATATATATATATATATATATATATATATATATATATATACATATATATATATATATAGTAGCCCTTTTCATTTTCAAAATTTTCATTTCCAGCCCATTTTCAAAATATTTGAAACTGATGGGATGTATATTAGTTGGGGAATGGCTGAACAAGTTATGGAATATGAATACTATTGTGCAACAAGATATGACAAACAGGCAGATTTCAGAAAAATCTGAAAAGATATATGAACTATTACAAAGTGAAATAAGCAGAACAAGGTGAATGTATATAGTACCAGCAACATTGTGTGATGCCCAACTATAAAGGACTCAGCTCTTCTCAGGAACACAACAATGTAAGACAAATATATCGTTTTTACAAATAATGTAAGATTAACTCAGGAAAGAAAATGTTATCCACATCCAGATAAAGAACTGATAGAATAAATGAAGATTGGTGCATACTTTTTTCACTGATTTTATTCTTTTGTTTTTTAAATCTGTTTCTTTTTCATAACTAATATGGAAATATACATAGTAGCACATATATAATATACATCAAATTGCCTACAATTTTTGGAAAAGTGGAGAAGGAGGGAGGAAGAAAAAAAATTGGAATTCAAACTCTTGTAAAAATGTGGCTCTCACATTAAAAGAATTGATGGTTTGGAATATGATATTCCAGAAGGCAAAGAAGCTAGCATTATAAACAGGGATCACCTACTCAGCAAAACTAAGTGTAATTTTCACGTGTAAATATGTATATTTAATGAGTTAGAGAACTTTCAAGCTCTCCTCAAATGAAAATATCAGAGCTAAATAGAAAAAAAATGAGATTATGAGAAGAATAAAAAGGAAAACATGAAAAAGTAATCATAAGTATTTCATTAATATTAATATGTTTACATTCCTATGTAGGAATGTGATACATGTAATTCAAAAGAACTATATAATTAATGGAACAGTTAAATGGAGGTTACATAGAAGGCATGGATATAAGTTAATTATGTTAGAATGATGTCAAAAACATGAGGGACTGAGAAAGAGAAATGCATCGGGAAAATGGGAAGAGTTAGAATGGGAGAAATTTTCTCACAGAAAAGAGGTGCACCCGAAAGATCTTTTACAATGGAGAAGAAAATGGGAAGGATAAAATTAGTGAAAAAAAGAAGGGGAAAAAACATATATATGTATACATTCAGTTGAAAATGGAAATGTTACTTACCCAAGAGGGAAATGGGAGAAAAGGGTTAAAAGAAAGAAGTGAGGATGATAAACAGAAATGTGGATTTGTGGATTAAGAAATACAAAGGTTAGAAACAAAATAGATTTTGAAGAGAGAAAGGATAAAAAAGAGAGGAGAGAAGTGTAATATGTAAAAGAGGGAAATACACAGTAATCATAACTCTAAATTTGAACTCACCTATAAAATGGAAGCACACATAGAAAAATGAATTAGATACTAGAATCTAACAATATGCTATTTATTGGAGATACATTTGAAATAGAAAGATATACACAAAATTAAAGGAAAGGACTAGAATAGAACATAATGTGTGTAGCTGAACTTAAAAAGGCAGGGGTAGTAATCATGATTCCAATTTAAGCAATAAAAGATCTAATTAAAATAATTCACTGGGAAAGATATATTTTTGCTAAAAGAAATATAGAAAATGAAGTCATATCAAAAATGTTAATAAAACAATTTATTCTGATTAGATCTTATCTCTCAATTATATACCGAGTATAAAATTAAGTCAAATTTCTTTCTAAATATTGAGAAAATTACCCAATTGATAATGGTCAAAGAATATGATCAGTTGGTGATGCACTGGATAGAGTGCTCAGTCTGGAGTCAGAAAGACCTAAGGACAAATATGGCCTCAGATACTTATCAGTTGTGTGATGTTGAGCAAGTTACTTAACCTTGTTTGGTACAGTTTCCTCTTACATAAAATGAAATGGAGAAAAAAATGGCAAGATATTTTATTATCTTTGCCAAGAATACCTCAAACAGAAGCATGAAGAGACAGAGAGGACTAAAAAACAACTAAACAAGAACAAAGTATACAAACAGATAATTTTAAGAAGAAGAAATCAAAGCTATTTATAATTATATAAAAATGTTCTTAATCATTACTTATTAGAGCAATGCAAACAAAAGAGGACTCTAAAATTCCACCTGAGGGAATTGGAGGGATTAGAACAGCATATGGCTTGTAGTGGGAATTGAGTGAATCACACTGACTCCACTTTGTGACTTGATTATGGAACTAGCTCAGTTCCCATTCTATTCATTTGTGGGTCTAGTCCATTTCTGTCTTTTGAGAAAATTTTATTGAATAATGAAAATTGATAGAAAATGGTATTGCATTGTTTGATTCTAGAATCTGGGAAGCTGAATCCCCAATATCTCCTACTTAGAGATCTCTAACTAAGGGCCTAGGTAATATTAATTTTTAATTTGTGGAATAAAGTTAAAATAATTTGTGGAATAAAACACATTTCTATAACAATGTAATAAAAAGGATGATTGCTCATCAAACTGTAAATCTATTATCATAAAAATGCTCTTGATTTATGTTATAGCCAAATGAATCTCTAAATATATAATTTCATGATGTTTTTCTTCAAAAACAGAATTTAACTTGTCGTGTTTCTAAAATGATATGTTCTAAGTGGAAGTAACTAATGCTATACAATTATGCATGTTCTTTTTCTTTTAATTACTTAATATATTTATTTTAATTCACATTGATTTATGAATCATTTTGGGAGAGAAAAATCACAACAAAAAGGAAAAACCCTGGGAGAGAAAAAAACAGGAAAAAAAAAAGAAATGAATGTAGTATGTGTTGATTTACATTCTATCTCCTTAGTTATTTTTCTGGATGCAGATGGCATTGTCAATTCAAAGTCTGTTGGGATAACCTTGTATCACTTAATCACTGAGAAGAAGAAAGTCAGGGGCACCTAGGTGGCACAATGGATAGAGCACAAGCCCTGAAGTCAGTAGGACCTGAGTTCAAATCTGGCCTGAGACACTTAACACGTCCTAGCTGTGTGACCCTGAGCAAGTCACTTAACTCTGATTTCTCAGCAAAAAAAAAAAAGAGAGAGAGAGAGAGAGAGAGAGAGAGAGAGAGAGAGAGAGAGAGAGAGAGAAAAGAAGCAAGTCTTTCATAGTTGATCATCACACATTCTTACTATTATTGGGGATAATATATTCATGATTTTGCTTGTTCACTCAGTATTAAATCAAATATAAATTTTTCTAGGTCTTTCTAAAATAGCTTGCTCATTATTTTTTTAATAGAACAATAATATTCCATTATGTTAATAAACCACAGCTTGTTCAACCACTCCCTAGCTGATGAGCATCTTTTCATTTTCCAATTATTTGCTATCACAAAAAGAGCTGCTACAAATAGTTTTGGACACAATGTCCTTTTCCTTCCTTTGTGATTTTCTTGAAATACAGACTCAGTAATGGCTCTGCTAGGTCAAAAGGCATGCACAGTTTTAGAGTTTTATCCCCTTTGGGGATATTTCCAAATTTCTCTCCAAAATGGTTGGATCATTTCATAAATCCACCAAAAATGCAGTAGTATTCCATTTTTTCCACATTGCCTCTAACATTTATCATTGTCTTTTTCTGTCACTTTAACCAATCTCGGAGGTGTGAAGTAGTATGCCTGAATTCTCTTAAGTTGCATTTCTCTTTTCAATAGTGATTTAGAGCATTTTTAAAAATAATTATTTATTTTAATTTCATTATCTGAAAATTGTCTCTTTATATCCTTTGACCATTTATCAAATGGAGAATGACTTGTATTCTTATAAATTTGACACAGTTCTTTATTGTAGAGGGCCACAGATAGTGAGGGAACTCTGAGTGAGGTATAAGACCCTTCAGCGCACAGGAAACTTGCTAAAAATATCTGGTATGGCTCCCCATTTTTTCCTATGTAATTTCTCACCTCCCTTCTACTTGAAGTAAGGTTACTTACAGCAGGGTGCTTATAGTTAAGCACTAACTGAGTGTGATTGATCAGATAATGGTTTTCTAGTTTACATATACTTAGAGTAATGTAATGATGTAATCATACTGAGGTATATAAGGGCTAAGAGAACTCAGAAGGATTTCGAACTCAGAGGAGACAGTTATGAGGACTCAGATACAAAGGAGACACAGAAGACAGAGACAGAAATAGAGATCCTCGGTGGCTCTCTTGCCTTCATCACTCTTCCACCTGAGACCAATGCTCATCCAGGGATCCTCCAGACACTGCACTTTATATTATTCAGAAATGAGAATTCAGAATTCAGTTTCTTTATCAGAAACAGTTGCTGTAAAATTTCCCCCGGCTTTGTATTTCATTTTAAATCTTGTTTGTGTTGGTTTTGTTTATGAAAACACTTAATTTAATGTAATCAAAGTTGCACATTTTGCTTTTGGTAACATTCTCTAGTTCTTTGGTCATAAATACCCCACTTATCCAAATTAAATAAAGTAAGTAAATTATTCATTGCTCTCCTAATTTTCTTTTATCACCATCTATGCCCAAATAATGTATCCATTTTGGCTTTATTTTAGCATGGGGGGTGAGATTAGGTCTATACCTACTTTCTGACATATCATTTTCCATTTTCCCCAGGATTTTTTGTCAAATAGTGAGTTCTTATCTCAGAAGCTAGAGTTTGACAGCTTATCAAATACATTAATATAGGTTTTGGTTATTGTTATATTATCTAAACTGATTTACCACTCTATGTCTTAGCCAGTACCTAATCATTTTGCTGATTGCTATTTTATAATATAGTTTTAGATTTGGTACTATTAAGCCATCAACCTTTGTCTTTTTTTTTTTTTTATTAATTCCCTTGATATTTTGTTTTTATTTTTTCTAGTGGTATATTGGTATATAATAAAATTTTGGCAGTTTGATTGGTTTGGTACTAAATAAGTAGGCCTATATTTGCAGAATTGCCATTTTTATTAAATTAACTCAACTTACCCATGAGTAATTGATATGTGGCAACCGTGTTAGCACCCTGGGTATCTTAAAATCAGCCGGAGTCAGGATAAGCAAAAGTCCTTGATCTTTATTCTTGGTCTTTAGCAGTAGAAGTGAAGAGAGTGGACGTGTAGGATCTCTGTGTCCTCACCTCTTTGTCTCTCCCAGAAGTGACCCTGGCTAGTCTCACTGTACCTCCTAGTCTCTCCCACAATTCTCTGTATATATCAAATGATTGGGCTACCACAGGATAGTGGTAAGGGCCATTTTCCAAGCATATTCTTATAGAGTATTGTCCAATCAGTAATTAGCCTCAAGTGCTCAATTGTCCAATCCCAATGCATTGACTCAAGAGTTTCATCCCTTTACATTGATATATTTCCAATTGTTTAAATCTGACTTTATTTGTGTGAGAAATGTTTTATAAATGTAGTCATATAGTTCTTGGGTTTGTCATGACAGGTAGACCCCAAGTATTGTATTTTGTCTACAGTAATTTTAAAAGGAATTTCTCATTGTATTTCTTGCTGATGGCCTTTGTCAGTAATACATAGAAATGGTAATGATTAGTATGGGTTTATTTTATATCCTACACTTTTGCTAAAGCTATGAATTGTTTCTAGTTGGTTTCTGGATGATTTTCTAGGATTCTCTAAGTATATCATCATGTAATCTTCAAAGAGTGACAATTTTATTTCCTCATTACATAATTCCTTTAATTCCTTTTTCTTTTATTATTGCTAAAGCCAATATTTCTAGTATAATGTGAATAATAATGATGATAATGGGTATCCTTGTTTTACTCCTGATCTTATTGGAAATGCATCCAGTTTCTCTCCATTACAACCAATGCTTCCTGTTGGTTTTAGATAGATACGGATTATTATTTTAAGAAAAACTTCGTTTATCTCTATGCTTTTTTGTGTGCTTTCCAGTGTTTTTAATAGGAATGGATGCTTTATTTTGTCAAAAGTTTTTTCTGCATCTATTGAAATTATCATCTGATTTATGTTGATTTTGTTATTGATATGATCAATTATGGCAATACTTTTCCTGACATTGAACTAGCCTTGCATTCCTGGTATAAATCCCCTTAGATCATAGTGTATTGTTTTGTTAATAAGTTATAATCTCTTTGCTAATATTTTATTTAAAATTTTTGCATCAATATTCATTAGGGGGCTTGGTCTGTAATTTTGTTTCTCTGGGTTAGGTATTCATAGTACCATATTTATGTCATATAGGAATTTGGCAGGAGTTTACATAGTAATTAATTGTTCCTTAAATGTTTGGTACAATTCAAATCCCAAGAGATTTTTTTAGGGAGTTTATTCATGCTTTGTTCAATTTCTTTTTCTAAAATGGGACTATTTCAATAATTTATTTTCTCTTCTGTTAATTGAGAGAATTTATATTTTTAACTCATTTTGGTTAGATTGTCAGACTTGCTTTCCTACCCTTGGGCAAAATAGCTCCTATTTATTCATTTAATTGATTTTTTCATTAGTGTTAAGTTCACCCCTTTTATTTTTAACACTGGTGGTATTTTTTCTTTTTTCTAATCAAATTAACCGAAGATTTATCTATTTTGTTGTTTTTGCATAAAACCAAGTGTTAGTTTTATTTTAATTAAATTCTTAGTTTTAATTTTATTAATCTCTTCTTTGAGTTTCAAAATTCCTAATTTGGTATTTAAGTGGAGTTTTTTTAATGTGTTCTTTCCCCAGTTTTTTTAGTTTCATGACTAATTAATTGATCTCCTTTTCCTCTATTTTATTCATGTAGCTATTTAGAGATATAAACTGCTTTAGTTGTGTCCCTTAGATTTTGGTATGTTTTCTCATTCTTGTCTGTCACTTGGATGAAATTAAGAACTGTGTCTGTGATTTGTTGTTTGAACCACTCTTTCTTTAGAATGAGTATTTTATATTTAGTTAATTCTTAGTCTATCTTGACTTGGACATTTATTGAATATACTTTTTATTGCATCATGGCCTAAAAAGGAAACCATTACTATGTCTGCCTTTATGTATTTGGTTGTGAGATTTTTATGCCATAATACATGGTCAATTTTTGTGTAAGTGCCATGTACTTCTGAGAAAAATATGTATTGCTTTCTGTCTCTATTCAATTTTCTCCAGAGGTCTACAACATCTGGGTTTTTTTAGGATTCTATTAACATGTCTAGTTTCTTTCTTGTTTATTTTGTAGCTATATTTGTCTGATTCTGACAGAGGAATGTTGAGGTTCCCCACTAATATAGTTTTGGTTTTCCTCTAACTGGTTAAAATCCCTAGGAATTTGTGTATGCTCTACCACATTTACTACCTTATTTTCTATCACCCCTTCCTTTTAACAGTGTTTGTTTGTTTGTTTGTTTGTTTTTGAAAAATATCCTATCCACTGCCTTGTCTTCTATCACCTCTTTCCTCTTAACTTTTTCCCTAGTGTTTCTGCCCTTCCTTTTGTCTAGCCACTCCATTTTCTTTCCTTTTTATCATCCTAATTTTTTATAGGACTACAGAAATTTCTATACCCAACTGAATGATTAAATCATTCCCTCTTTGAGCCAAAAATGATGAAATCAAGACAATGCTCATCTTTTTCCTTTCTTTCCCTCAATTGTAATAGATAGGTTTTTTGTGCCAGTTTATGTGCTATAATTTGTCACATTATACCTCCCCTTTCCTCTTCTCTCAGTACAAACCTTTTCCCACCCCTTAATGCATTTTTCTTTGATATAATCACATCAAAGTCCATTCACAATGAGATCATCCATCCAGGTAATGCCCCACTCTGTATCTGCCTCTCTAATAGATACAATTTTTAACAGTTAAAGATATCATTTACCTATTTAGGGATGTAAATGGTTTAACCTTTAAATAATATATCTTTTCCAATTTGCCTTTCTTTGCTTCTCTTGGGTCCTATGTTTAAAGATTAGATTTTCTGTCTAGTTCTAGTATTTTCAGTAGAAATCATTGAAAATCTCTTACTTCACTGAAGATCAATCAACTCATGGGAAAACTGGGATACTAATACATTGTTGGTGGAGTTGTGAACTGATGCAACCATTCTGGAGAGCAATTTGGAACTATGGCCAAAGGGCTATTAAAATACACATACCCTTTGATCCAGCACTGTTTCTACTGGGCTTATAGCCTAAAGGGATCTTAAAGAAGGGAAAAAGACCCACATATGCAAAAATGTTTGTGGCAGCCCTTTTTGTTGTGACAAGAAACTGGAAACTGAATGGATGTCCTTCAGTTGAAGACTGGGTGAATAAGTTATGGTATATGAATA
This sequence comes from Sminthopsis crassicaudata, assembly GCF_048593235.1. NCBI lineage: Eukaryota > Metazoa > Chordata > Mammalia > Dasyuromorphia > Dasyuridae > Sminthopsis > Sminthopsis crassicaudata. Next base: position 126,969,594 of record NC_133620.1, on the reverse strand, counting down.
TTATGGAATATTACTGTTCTTTAAGAACTGATTAGCAGGATGATTTCAGAGAGAACTGGAGAGACTTACATCAACTGATACTAAGTGAAATGAGCAGAACCAGAAGATCATTGTATATAGCAACAAGATTACACTATGATCAATTCTGATGTACATGGCTCTTTTCAACAATGAAATGATTCAGATCAGTTCTAATGATCTTGTGATAAAGATAGCCATCTACACTCAGAGAGAGAACTGAGTTAGGACCTGGTTCTAAACATAGCATTCTCACTCTTTTTATTGCTGTTTGCTTGCTTTTTATTTTCTTTCTCTTTTTTCCTTTTTAATTTGATTTTTCTTATATGATACCATGATATTATATGCAGCATGATAATTGCATAAATATGTATGCATATATTATATTTAATATCTATTTTTACCATGTTTAACATTTATTAGATTACTTGCCATCTAGGAGAGAGCATGGGAGAAGGGAGGGGAAATTGGAATACAATGTTTTGCAAGCTTTACTGTTGGAAAATTATTCATACATATGTTTTGAAAATAAAAAGCTTTAATTAAAAAAAATAAAGATCCATCACTTCCCCTGAAAGACAAAGCTTTGTCTTTTGGAATATGGTATTCCAACCCTTTTCATTTTTTATTGTAGAAGCTGCTAGATCCTCGGTAATTCTGACTGTTGCTCCTTAATATTTTAACTGTTTTTGTCTGGCAGCTTGCAGTATTTTTTACTTAAAATTGTAGTTTTGGAGTTTTGCAACAATGTGTTTCCCTTTTAGGATCTCTTCTCAGAGGTGCTTGATGGATTCTTTAAATGACTACATGCCCTTCTGTTTCTAGAATATTGAGTTAGTTTTCCTTGATGATCTTTTGAAGAATGCTATGGAGACTCTTTTCTTTGTTCTTGGCTTTCAAGTAAACTAGTAAGTTTTTGTTTGTTTGTTTTGTTTTTGCTGAGGCAATTGGGATTAAGTGAGTTTCCTAGAGTCACACCACTAGGAGGTATTATGCTAGGAGGCTGGACTTCAAACTCAGGTCCTCATGACTTCAGGGTGAGCATTCTATTCACTGTGCTATCTAGCTGCCCCAACCAGTATATTTTAAATCATATCTCCTGGATTTGTTTTCCAGGTAGGCTATTTTTACAATGGGAATATTTAAAATTTTCTTCCACTGGTTTTTTTTTTTTTTCCTTTTAATTGTTTGATTGAGTCTTGATGTTTTATAAAGCTTCCATTTACCCCTTTCTAGTTTTCAATGTATCATTTTCTTTAGTTAGCTTTTGTTATGTCTTTTTGAAATTCCTTAATTATATTTTTTGAATGTATTGTTTTTTAAAGTGGATTTTTTTTTTCATTTGGCAAATTGTATTTTTAGGGAACCTTTCTTTTCTAAGCTGTTGACTCTCTTTTGCATCCTTCTCATTTCTTTTCTCATGTTTTCTTCTATTTTATTTGTCTTTTAAAGTCTTTTGTGAGCAATCCCAAGAAGCCTTTTTGAATTGGAGACCAATTCATATCACTTTTTAAGATTTTTTCTGTGAATATTCTGTCCTTGTTTGAGTTTGTCTTCTGTGTCACCATAGTAACTTTCTATGATCAAGATTATTTTCTGTTTTGTGTTCATTTTCTTTATCTTTCTTTTGGTATTTTCTTCTTTTTTATTTATATGATCAAGCTCTGCTCTTAGGGTAAAGGATGTGCTGTATCAAGCTTCCTGTGCATCTTTGAGTCTTGTCTTTGAGCACTGGGGTAGCTTTCCCTGCTTGCATGGGATAGCTTTCCCTACTCTTTCTAGGAAACAGCCTGTTTTCTCAGAATTAGTCTTCTGACCTGGGATTGGAGGCTGCTCCACTGGTTTGCTCCTCTATTGATCCAGGACCAAAGGTGCAGTTGCTGATCTGCTATGACCCTCCCACTGGCTTTCCCATACTTTGAGCTGGGCTGAACAGCCTTTTCATCCCACCAAGACTGACCTTCCTTTAAGTTTTTTCAGTCTATCTTGAGCTGGAGAGTAGTTTCATTCTCTCAGACTCTGTTCAGAGGCTCAGTTTCATGTACTTTTCAAGGGAAACTAGAAGAGCTCAAGAAGTTTTCCGGCTTCATTCCACCACTTTGGCTACATCCTGTGGGATGTTCTTATATTCTGTATACTTACTACTTTTCTAGTCTCAACCTAGTAATTTATTTTAAATTTGTGTCATGACTCTCTAAAGGATTTGCTATATAATTAATTTTTTTATTTCTTTCACTGATGATGCTCTTAACCCTCCCTTGCCTACTCAGTGTGTGCAATTCTCGTCCATAGTATCCAATAAACATGTGACAGGTATTCAGCCAATATATTAACATTTTTTTTCCTGCTTCTCCTGATTCATTGAGGATGATAGGAACAAACTGGTGATATCTACTCATTATGTTATATGTTCCATGTGCCAAGTCCATATTTTAATATATACATTTTCCTCCTGATATACTTTGTGAAAGTTATTTCTATTAGTTTCTTACTTGTTATGTGTTGCATCTACCAGACAGTTCTTCATTTCTCCAGACATTGGAATAGCTATTATGGTAAAAACAAGTTATTATGGTAAAACAATTATATCATTTTTGGTTACAGTGTATTACTATTGAATGTATTCCATCTCTTGAATCCTGAAGTTTTATATTTAAAGAACTTTAAATGGGAATCTTAAATGTTTTTATTTAATTATGACAATTTGAAGTTATATATAATGGGCTTATTTTTTTAAACTAGGTACCATTAATACCCTACTAACCAATCCTCATTTTTGCCTATGTAAATTAATTTTTGTTCTTAAATTAAACTCGATGTAGTTTTTTTTTTCTCTCTTCCCCAATCAAGAAAGCAAGAAAAACAACTCCCCTATGTGACAGATATGTATAGTCAAGAAAAAAAATGTACATTGGCCATGACTTAAAAAAAATGTCTCTAAATGAGACTTCTGAGACTATCACTGCTCTATCAGGATGTAGGTAGCATACTTCATTTTAAGACAATTAGAATTATGATTTGTTATTGTCAATCAGTCTTCTTAAGTCTTTCAAAGTTGTCTTTATAAGGCCCACATATTCTTGCACAAATATATCTTGTTATATGCAGCCATATTTTATATTTACCTTTTCCTATGTGCAGTACCTCTCTTATACTTGATAAGTATGACATAAACATTTATCACTATTCATGAAGACAGTTATGGTGGTTTGGTGGCTGTCAATATTGCAAAGTATTTGGATCATCAAAGATTTGCTAAAATGACCTAGCTAATGCTGTGCTAAAAAGATAATATTTTATATTTAAATATAAAGTGATATTTTGGTGATTCAAAATAATGAATAGTTGCTATTTTGTTATACTAGTATTTAATAATTTATATGCCAAAAGTTTATTTTAAATTTTTTTTTCATAAATTTTCACTGTTTCTTATTATATATGTATGACATGCTACATGTGTTATATTCATATTACATATGTATGCATTGCATATGTACAGGGTTAAGAAAAAGTTAGTATCTGAATGGTCTTTAAAATCAAAGCAAAAAAATTAGTAAAGAGGGAAATGTAAACAATTAGCTTTATTAAATAAATTATTGCAAAATGGGCAAAATATCAATTTTAAAAGCAGAGTTCTAATTTAAAGACAATACAATCTCACAAAAATATAAATTACTTTTTTTCAGAATATCATTATGATGATGATCCAGTAGATTTTTAAATAAAAGCAAATTATGTCCCATGAACAAGGATAGTTCTCTCCTAGAATGTTACATTTTTCTCCTGTTACCAAGAAAATCAGACTATTAAAGGCATTATCATATATATCAAGCTCAGTTCTTTAATGATGTCACCTTACTAATTCTTCTGTTATCTCTTCCCAGTTAAAAACCTTCATTCTATTTTCCTTAATGCAGATGTCTAACGGAATTAGGAAATCCACTGATGCTATTGAAAGTCAAGTCAGATGCTTGTCTTGTTTTGATAGGCCATTTTAATAGCAGGAAAATAATTTAAGCCTTAAGATATTTCAAAACAGAGTATGAAGTCACTAGTAAAACTTCTTAATTACATGAAACTCTTAGACCCAGACCAAGTTGAGGGTAACTATTTATAATGTTGCTGAAAAGGAGGTAAGGACCTCCATGGAGTGGCATGTTACCTGTATAACCCTGGCCTTTTCTGTATTCATGCTAAATACGATGCCAGCTAAAGGTCATTTGTACACAGACAAATTCCTTAATTACTGTCTGCTTCATTACCATAATATACAGAAATGAAATATATAATTTTATTCACTTGTATTTATAAATAATAGTAGAAATCCAATAACCACATTTAATTTGTCTTAAGCTTTCTCTTCTAATATGTGGATAGTTTTCTGAAACTAGTCCCATTTTAAAAAAATACAACAAGCTTACATGGTAAAGATTATTAAAATATTCATGAAACCAAAAATGAAGTTATTTTTTCCAGTGGCTGGATACAAAAAACAAGTAGTAAAATTTTAAGTTGGCAATGTTATTCCTCAAGAGCAAAATTTCTCTGAGAATAGAGTAATTTGTTGTCCTTTTTCATACTTAAATTCATGAAAATAATTAATTATACAGAATTAATAATAATTGCTAACACTTATATGGTGATTTTCAATGTGAAAAATGCTTTACATATATTGTCTCCTGATTATCTTAGTATGCACAGTTAAAATTATATGGACTAAATGAAGTTATTCTACTTAGACATGTTCCAATGTTTTGTTTTGTTTTTTTGACAGAAGAGAACTAAAAAAAAAAAAATCACCAAGTGATTCCCTATCTAAGCCTTAGTGATTCGAAGGAAAAAAAAGCATTCAAACCTGAGTAAACCAAAATACTTAGTTTTTTAATGTGCTTATTTATCTCAGGAAACAGAAAAATGTTCCCTTTAAGTTTCAAGAAAACCCATAAGCAATGACATCGAGAATAACATCGACTTTCCATTTGGAGTTCACAGACTAAAAGTCATCACTAATTGGATACATATGAAAGCTGCTTGTGTGCCAATCTTTTCTCTATAATCTCACCTACATGCATACCTAGAGAGAAGCATGGTATTCACACAAGAACAATATCCAAATCTTCCCTTTCCTGGAGTGCCAGTTGGCATTCTTCTCCTCCTTCCTTTTTGAAGAATACTGTCAACTTCAAGACTTTCGTCACTGTGAGCCATTTCATACATCACCTGCTTTGGCCTAGTTCTGTAAGGAAAATGACATGTATAGCCTCAGCACAGGAACTATTAATGGGTAAAGTCAACCCTGCTTTCCCTTAATTTTTAGCAAAAAAATGTGCTAATCCCCATCTAGTATATACAAAATAAATATATTATTTTCTTTGTGTTACATATAAAATTTTAGCTAAGTTGGGTTAATTAAAAAAAATCTCTTTGGGTACTTACTGCTTTGTTGGTCAATTATTCATTTATAATGTGTTTGGGACTTTTACTATACATAGCACTGGTATATATTTGTTCTACTTGCTCCACATATGATGTATTTAAAGCAATCTAAATTTATTGGAGCAGCTTATTGAATTCTAAGAAAAAGAGAGAATGTTGCTGGATAAGAGTACTATCATGTTCAGTTGATCTGCTTGAACCAGGTGAAGTAAAGAAGGGTAATGTCTTAGGATAGTGGAGATTTAAATTTTCATTCAATTTCTTTCATGATGCATATCTTTGTATCATTGCAGAAATACTTAGAAGTAGACAGGAAAACATATCATGACCTGAAGTTATGGCAATCTTAAATAAAAGATTTGGATCTTATAAAACAACCCAAAATCTCAGGAAGCTTATTCTGACATAATTCTACAATAGCAAATAAAAAGAACATCAACTAAATACAATAACTTGCTCTGTAATATGCCATCCTGACATCCTTTTCAAAAAGAGAATATCTATGAGTCACAGTTAATGTGTACCACCCAAGCTTGGAAGAAAAAAAATGTCCAATGACATTGATTCTTGTAATGTCTCACAAATGATGACAACTAAAATAAGTTTGGACTGACACATTAATTGTTAATGTGTTACAAGCATGAGAATAAAGTAGGAACCTTTTTTAAACCATGACATTATTTCTGGAGTACATGCATCTTAGAAAAATGTGATTCTTGATTTTTTAAACTAGACATTTACTCTTAAGTTCAAAAATAAGTTATTTTGAACCAGCTTTAGGATATGAGAATAAAAATAAGACAGGTATTTAAAAGACATCAGAAATTATGATCTGCTTCTTCATGATTTTAATTAATTTTTTAAAAATCTGGCTAAAGGTAGGATAGAAACTTGATTGATTATAAATTTCTAAGGCAATGTTGAGCTGAACCAGTCCACCACTGGGTCCATCCAGGAAAAGGAGGAGAGTATACATATTAAAGAGGTAATGGACTAAGAAAGAAGCAAAGGGTATACGAATTGGAAGTTAGAGTTAAATTAAAACAATGGTAGGTATCATAAGACAGAGGAAAAATAGAATGATAACATATTATGATAAGATAAAGAACTTGAGTTCACAAAAATAGAAGTGGAGGTTGTTTAAATGATTGCAAGATCAAGGATATGACCATTTCCATATCGCAAAGATGGAGTAGAACAATGAGTAAATAGAGCTATAAATTCAAGATAAAAGTCTTGAAGTTGACAGTATTCTTCAAAAAGGAAGGAGGAGAAGAATGTCAACTGGAACTCCAGGGGAGGGAAGATTTGGATATTATTCTTGTGTGAATATCATGCTTCTCTCTAGGTATGCATGTAGGTGAGATTATGGAGAAAAGATTGGTACACAAGCAGCGATTAGTGATGACTTTTAGTCTGTGAACCCCAAACGAAAAATCGATGTTATTATCGATGTCATTGCATATGGGTTTTCTTTAAACTTAGAGGGAAATGAGACAATTGAGGATATTTGCAAGAATATCAATATCAATATATATGTATATATATATATATATACACATATGTTGAAATCCCCTGTGAGGGCAGGAATTGGGGTAGAGAGAAAGTATATAATCTAGGTACTGATCTCATTGAAGGAGAGTCAGGATCTTAGAGGGCAGTAGATAACTACTGGATTATTGACAATGATACATATCAGTTGACTGATCTCAAAACAACAGAGGTAATGATAGTAGACAGAGAATCTAGAAATGTCAATTAAGTGGTAAGAGTTTACCAAATCTCTCCCCAGGATCAGTAGAACATATTATTATTATAAGTGATCTGAAAAATAAAATAAAATAAGTGATCTGAAAGGAGAATGGTGTGGGGAGGAGGCAGGTAATTTATATATCTATTCAATCAGTACATTAAAACATTATTTAAAAGTTCTAGGTATTTTATTATATTTTCCCCATAATATGATATTCCAATTTTAAAATTTATCATGCTTTTTTAAATTAAAGGGGAGAAAAGAAACAGGACAAAACAAAAGAAATGGAGAGTACAACCATTCCAAATGCTTCAGAGATACCTTCCATATCTAGATTTATGATTGACTGGTCCTACAGTATATCTAAATATAGCTCTGCACATCCATGGGAACACAGATGTATGAAAAATCTTTTATTTACCATGAAGTATAGTTTACCTGGCTAAAGAATCATCAAAATAATTGTATGCTGTAGAAATCCCAGAAGAAATTTCATCCAATGACTTTTATAAGAGTGATTCTTTCTCTGTTCTGAAATTTGTCAGAATTGATCTTAGAAATATGTTCTTAAAGTTCAAATTTTGGTTGTTTTTAAATAGCAACAAAAAGATTAAATTTAACTGCTGTTATTTTAATAGAAATTTTATTCTTTCTATAATCTGTATAAGAATTCAAGCATATTCTATTTACTATGACTCATCATTTCTCTTTATCCCTTTTACACAAAGCAAGACATGCACCATAAAAATTATTTTTCTTTCAATTATGTTTAGAGTTATAAAATAACAAGGTAAGAGCCCCAAGTTTAATAAATTTACATATATAATCTGTCAATTCAAAACAATTTTTAAACTCCATAAGACATACATTATGCTATCTTAGAAGAATTCTAAAGCAGTACTGCTTAATTTACATCAATGCATCAAGGACCATGTTATGAATCTCCCCACGAGTACTGATTTCAATCAATATATAACTTATAACTAAGGAATGACTAATTAGGCTTTAACTTTAGAGCATGCACAATCTGCTATGCTTAGTGTTAACCCAGGAATACTAAGAAATTTACATCTTGATCCCTCCTTTTTTGAGAATGTACAAGTAATCTAAGACTATTTTGGTTTTGCTTGTTTGGTGGTACAGAAAAGCATTTTAATTGGTCACTGAGACAGAAATGACAAAAGGACACAAAAAATCCTAAATTTGATTTACTTACCCAATTTGTGATCAAAGAAAGATATGGTGTAAACTTCTGGGAGAGGGGAAAGAGACTCTGAGCTTTTGTTTTTTCACCTCAGTTGCTATGTGATTTTGAACATATGATATTGGTTTTCTATCTTAGTAAAATTTCATTCTTTCTCAGTCAGGTGAAATAGTATAGGAAATGGAAAGCCTAGGATATGATACTGTGAAAGGTCAGAAGAGCTAGAGAAATTAGTTAGAGAAATTAGAGAATAGTTAGAGAAATTAGAGTTCAGCTAAATCTGGCAAGTCAGCACTTTCTTGAGTTGTGAACTGTTTGATCTAATGTGGCAGTAGATCAGCCCATCAGCTGAGACTTGATACCCTTGAAGAAAGGGAGCAATTCTATCCATCTGTGATGCTGAATCTGGAGGTCAGCTTTGTGAGATGAATGCTTTGTACAAACTGCTTTAAGATTTAGTTCATTCTCACCAGGGGCATATAGCATGGAAAGGTGAGACTGCAAAAGTTCTGAGAGATGTTTTGTTTTATTTTGACTTTGGTTCTTGCTACATCTTTTCAATAAAGATTCCTTTGTAAAGAATAGTCAATATTATTTTGTTATTGATGATATAGGATAAATTAAACTCATTTAGTGAACTGCTACTGGAGAAGGACACAATATAACAAGAAGTTAAACTGATAAAGAAAGACTCATTACCCCTTAGCTGTGGTCTTAAAATTTTAAAAAGGAAGATATATAGCCCAGTTCTGGGGGCCAACTCACCAGTGCAAATGAAGTTGTGGACATATTTCCAGAAATATTTGGCCATATGGAAATGCCCAAGAATCAAATAGTTAAGTGATTGGCCCACTTGGCAACTAGGTGGTACAGTGCATAGAGTACCAGGACTGAAGTCAGGAAGATTCCTCTTTCTGAGTTCAAATCCAGTTTCAGATATTTGCTAGCTATGTGATCCTGTTGAAGTTACGTAACCCTATTTGCCTCAGTTTCCTTATCAATAAAATGAGCTGAAGAAGTAAATGCAAGCAACTCCAATATCTTTGCCAAGAAAAACCCAAATGGGGTCACAAAGAGACAAACGCAACTGAAAAACAACCCAATAAGAACAAAATCACTGACCTTCAGTTTTACAGTTAGTGTCAAAAGTAGGATTTCAATCCAAGTCTTCATGATTGTCTACCACTTTATTTTGTATTCAGGAATGGAGAAAATGAAATTTAGACTAAAATGCTATAGTTACCTTGTGTTTAAGGACCTCACAGAAATGATAATATTGCTTTCCAACATTAAATAATTATGTATAAGAAAAAACTTCTCATTTTTATTCCTAAAATCCTAAAATTACTAAAATTTCAACTTGTAAAGAAGTCTAAAACAATTCTGGTAGATGGTTATCCAGCATCTGCTTCAAACTTTATAGTATAGTAAATTGTCTCATTTTAAAGGCAATTCTAATTATTAGAATATTATTTGTGAATTGAGCCAATATTTGTACTCCTATAACTACTCCCCATCAGTTTTATTTCTGGTCTTTGGAACAAAGCTATATTCTCCCTTTAAAAATTACTATTTTATTACTTTCTCCAGTTACATGTCAAAAATGTTTTTACATTTATTTTTACAAATTTTTAGTTCCAAATTTTCCCCCTTCCTCCCCTGCCCTCTTCTGAAGATGGAAGACATTTTAAAATAGTTTATACATGTGCTATCATGTAAAACATCATAATATCTATATATTAGTCTCAATAATGAAAGAAGAAATAGATCAAAAGGAAAATAACAAACCTGAGAAAGAACAAATTAAGTTAAAAAAAGAATAAAAAGACTTTGCTCTACATTCAAAGTACATCAGTTCTTTATTTGGTTATGGATAGCATTTTCCGGAGTATTTTTCTCCATTCATTCCCTTAATATTATTGACTTTTTATTGTTCCAGATGAATTTTGTTGTATTTTATAGCTCTATCAGAATTTTTGGTAGTTTGATTGGGATGGCACTGAGTAAGTGAATTAATTTAGGCAGAATTATCATATTTATCATTTTGGCTCAAACTAACATGAATAAATGGTATTTCACTGATTATTTAGATTGGACATTATTTGTGTAAAAAGTATTTTATAATTTTGTTCATATAATTCTTGCGTTTGTCATGGCAGGTAGACTCCTAAGTATTTTATATTATTTACAGTTATTTTAAATAGAATTTCTCTTTCTGTCTCTTGCTGCTGATCTTTGTTGGTCATTCAAGGAAATGCCAATGATTTATGTGAGTTTATACTAACATCCTGTAACTCTGCTGAAGTTGTTACTTATCTCAAGTAATTTTTAGTTGATCATATCATCTTCAATGATAGTTTTGTTTCTGCAAATTATATTATATTTTTATATAATTATAATTCCTTCAATTTACTTTTCTTCCCCTAAGGCTAAAACTAATATTTTTTAGCACTAAATGAAATAATTATTGGTAAATTATTATTCCCTATTAGGGCATCCTTGTTTGACCCCGGACCTTATTGGGAAGACTGATTTCTTATATCTCCATTACAGAAAATGCTTGCTGATGACTTTAGCTAGGACTTGCTTATCATTTTAAGGAATGCTCCTTTTGTTCCTATGATTCTAATGATGTTATAATTTGATAAGAATGAGTATGTGTTTTGTCAAGACTTTTCTGCATTTAAAGAGATAATCCTATGATTTCTGTTGTGTGGGTTTTTTTTTTTTTTTTATGGTCAATTATGTTGTTGGTTTTCCAAATATTTAACCAGCTCTATGTTTGTGATATAATTTCCATCTAGTCATGGTATATACTATTTGTGATATATTGATGTAATTGCCTTGATATTAATTTGTTTAAAATTTTTGCAATATTCATTGGAGAAATTGGTCTATGTAATTAGTCTACAAATTGGTCTGTTTAATTTAAATTGGCTCTGCTGCTTCTTGGTTTAGGTATGAGTATCCTATATGTGTCATAAACAGAGTTTGGCTCATTTTTTGCCTATTTTCCAAATAATTTATATAGTAATGGAATTAATTATTCCTTAAATGTTTGGTAGAATTCATTTGTAAACCTATTGTACCCTAGGGATCTTTTCCTGCAGGTTTTTTTTAATGCCCTGTTCAATTTCTATTTCTAAGATGGGATTATTTAAGATTTCTACTTCCTTATCTATTAATGTAGATCATTTCTATTTTTGCAAGTATTCATTAATTTCACTCAGATTGTCAGATTTATTGGTATATAATTGTGCAACATATTTACTAATGATTGTTCAAAATTTCCTCTCTTTAAAGGTGATTACCTCATTTTTATTTTTAATACTAAATTCTGATCTGATTGGTTGTTTCCTTCAATGCCTATTTTGCCTTCTGGTTCTAGAACATCAGGACAGTTTTTCTTGATACTTTTTTGGAAGATACTGTCTTGATCCTCTTTTTGATTATTTCTTTCAGATAGTAAAATGAAACATTTGATATTGTCATTCCTGAATCTATTTTCTAAGTCAGTTGTTTTTTCCCATCGGATATTTTATATTTTCCTCTATTTTTTCATTCTTTTGAATTTGTTTGATTGATTCTTGATGTCTCCCTGAGTCTTCTGTTGTACAGGTAAACATGTCAAGTTCTTTCTTTTTTCCTGATTTTTTTCTTTAAAAGTATTTCACTTAAATTTTTATCGATAGATATTTTAATTTTATATTCCCTTAATTTTCAAATATAATCATTTACTTTTCTTTTTTTATATGGTTTTTTATTTACCATATATATGCATGGGTAATTTTACAGCATTTACAATTGCCAAACCTTTTGTTCCAATTTTTCCCCTTCTTCATCCTACCTCCTCCCTCAGATGGCAGGTTGACCAATACATGTTAAATATAATCATTTACTTTTCCCCAGAGAACTACTTATTTTAAAAAAGAATGACATAAAGGTAGAAAAAAACATTTCATCAAATCTAAACAAAATATCAATTGAATCTAATCTTATTTGTAATGTCTTATACTATAGGTCCTCACTTTCTAAAAGAAGGAAGGAAACATAGCTATCTTTTCTTTGGGGTCAAGTTGGCTATTAAAATTTCATGGGATTGATTGTTTTAATTTCTTCCCCATTTATTGTATAGTTATTGTAACTTTCCAGTTACTGCTTGCTTTATTCTACAATTCTTATAAGCCTTCCTCTAATTCTTTAACTTCATCATTTATTATAAAAAAACATGATATTCTATTGTATTCATTTAATGGGCACCTGCTTTGTTTCTATATCTTTGCTATCAAGTGATCTTCTCCAAAACTTCATATTTTCTCTTTGATATGATGAACTGGTGCTTCTGACTTTAGAAATACCAAGACAAAGTGCCTTTTATGGTCCTTCTTCATATTTTATATGGATGTAAAAATCGTGTTTCTTCTCGTAATATAATCAGAACAACTGATTATATTAAATTATAACATGCAATAATAGTAATAACAATAACAGCTAATATATATATATATATATTTTTTATTTTTATTTTTTTTTTTGCTGATGCAATAGGGGTTAAGTGACTTGTCCAGGGATAAACAACTAGGAGTGTTGTGTCTAAGATCAGATTTGAACTCAGGTCCTCCTGACTTAAGGGCTGGTACTCTATCCACTTATACCACCTAGCTGTCTCAATAGTTAATATTTATATAGTATTTACCATGTGCCAGACACTGTGCTAAATGCTTTACAATTATTATCTTACTTGCTACTCATTACAACTCTGAGACATACACAATATTATTCTCCTTCTCATTTTATAGATGTGGGAACTGAGGCAGACAGAGATTAAATGACTTGCCCATGGATGCACAGCTAATATGTGTTTGTAGTCATATATGAAGTCAGATTATCTTGAATCACAGGTTGGCATTCTATCCACTGTAGCACATTGATGGGGCATAGACAGACACATAGACACAGACAAACAAAGATATACATATACACGCACTCACATACATAGGTGTATGTGTATATACATGTACATATACATATGTATATACATAGGGAATATAAATGTTTATAGAATAAAAATACTTATGTTGTGCTTTAAGATCTATAATATGTTTCACTATTTCTAGTCATATGAAAAGATGCTCCAAGATTATTAATCAGAGAAATGCAAATTAAGGCAACTCTGAGATACCACTATACACCTGTTAGATTGGCTAGAATGACAGGGAAAGGTAATGTGCAATGTTGGACGGGATGTGGGAAAACTGAGAAACTCATACATTGTTGGTGGAATTGTGAATGCATCCAGCCATTCTGGAGAGCAATTTGGAACTATGCTCAAAAAGTTATCAAACTGCATACCCTTTGACCCAGCAGTGTTATTACTGGGCTTATATCCAAAGAGATCTTAAAAAAGGAAAAGGGACCTGTATGTTCAAGAATATTTGTGGCAGCCCTCTTTGTGGTGGCCAAAAACTGGAAACTACGTGGATGCCCATCAATTGGAGATTGACTGAATAAATTGTGATATATGAATATTATGGAATATTATTGTTCTGTAAGAAATGACCAACAGGATGATTTCAGAAAGGCCTGGAGAGACTTGCATGAACTGATGATGAATGAAATGAGCAGGACCAGGAGATCATTGTATATTTCAACAACAATACTATATGATGTTCAATTCTGATAGATGTGGCCATTTTCAACAATGAGATGAAACAAATCAGTTCCAATAGAACAATAATGAACTGAACCAGCTACACCCTGCAAAAAAACTCCAGGAGATGACTATGAACCACTACATAGCATTTCCAATCCCTCTAATTTTGTCTGCCTGCATTTTGGATTTCCTTCACAGGCTAATTGTCTAGTATTTCAAAGTTTGATTCTTTTTGTACAGCAAAACAACTTTTAAAGATGTACGCATATATTGTATTTAATTTATACTTTAATATATTTAACATGTATTGGTCAACCTGCCATCTTGGGGGGGGGAAGGAGGGGAAAAATTAGAAAAAGGTTTGGCAATTGTCAATGTTGTAAAATTACCTATGCATATATCTGGTAAATAAAAATTATTAAAAAAAGATCTTTAATATGTTTCATGTAAATTCCCTTAACTGAACCTCATAGCATCCCTATGAAATAAGAACTTGAGATATTATTATTCCATTTTACAGATGGTGAATCTGAAGCTCTGAACTTGTCCATGGATTATATGATTAGTCATATTAAAGATTTTATTTAAATTCAGGAATTCCTGAATCAAAGTGCAGCCCTTATCCATGTTGTAAGATAATATGTGTGCATGTATATAAATACAATGCTATATAATACACAAACCAGTGTTCTTCATGTCATGAATTCATTTTTGTCACTTTTCACTTTACATTTGTAATATCTATTCCTTTCTGATGCCTCCTACACATGGACCTCATTTTGAGTACCCAGAGAGCAGATTGACTCAAACTCCTTTTTCCAAGTACCTACAAGACTTTATATAGATTTATAAGAAAAATATTTTATAATATTCATGCTCTTTTGCCCAAACCAATTATATATTTTCCATCTAAAAATGGAAAAAGAAAGAAAGAAAGGTGTCTCTATCTGAAAAAACAAAAAAACAAAACAGGCTGTAGAAGTGAAGGAAATTAGAAGGCAATCACATAATTGAAAAATAAAACAACATTTTTATTGTAAATTTCTTTGGAAATTGGTAGTCATCTGTCTACTTTTTTCCTTATTGATGTAAGCACTGCTGCTTTCATATAATATGAATAATTTTCTAAGGAACAAACTTCTTAGATCTTTAGCCACATACTCTAATCAACTAAATTCTCTGTTTACATGGAAAGCATGCCCTTTCATGTCTGATATTTTGATTTCATTTTTACTCTAACATTTTTATGTGAATTAACACATTTTGCCAATAAGAGAAGAATTAGAAGCCAAAATATAGCTTAGTTTAACTAATTATGATGACTAAACAAATTAATGGTATCGATTTGATATAGTTCATTGAACAGAAAATAAGAGAAAGACAGAGACAGAGACAGAGACAGAAAGGCACACAGAGAGACAAAAAGAGAATTAAAAACAAACAAACAACATCACCAACATAGCTTAATCCATTCTTTCAGATTTTTCATAACTTGTATAGACATGGATGTTCTCTATCTAATGAAGCACAAATTTCTATATTTCTATAATTGTAGTTGGTTAATCACCAACCACTTCAAGAGCTAGCTATTCCATTCCACTCAAGATTTATGTCTCAATGATCTCATGTCCAAAAATTGTTCAACTTTTCTTTTGTCCTTCTCTCACAGCAATTAAGTTAAAAAGACATTCCACTATTTTGAGTCCTGCTGGTATGAAAACATTGCTAATGTCTATAGTTTTGTCTGTTTATAAGACTTCCTGTCCAAGTTAGAAAACTGAATTTAAGATTTTTTTTTTCCTGGTAGGAAGTTAGGGACAATGAACAATACAGGGAAATAAAAACATAGATATATGGAAGGAAGGAAGAGAAAAAGGGAGAAAGAGAGAAGGGAAAATAGAAGGGAAGGATAGAGGGAGGGAGGGAAGAAAGAAAGAAGGAAAAATATAAAATATAAATATATAGAGGAGCCAAAGCATATACTATCTGCCAGAAGGGTGAAGTTATGGGAGAGGGAAGAAGAATGCATAGAAGAGGGGGTTGTTAATTAAGTCAGGGAGCAATGGAAGTTGAATGATGAAAGGAGAAGAGCAACAATTGCTGTGAATAGTCAAAATGAAGCATCCTATAGCTACCTTTATTCTGTACATAAACATAGGAAATAAACCTCTGCCCTGGAGTTTTAAAATTAAACTTCATATTATGATGATAGAATTGGTTTTGCTGGCTGCAGAGGGATGAAGGGAGAAAAGCAGGAGCTATAAGAGACATTAATATGCCAATCTATGCTTTCCCTGTGTTATGTATTTTTGTATCCCCTGTATGGTGCATTGGGTTGTGCTTTAATCTGCTTTAAACCTTAGAAAATGAGCATACCAGAGGCTAAATGATGATTCTGTCACACAAGGGCAAAGACATATGTTTCCTTGGGTCTTTTGGGGGTGTTTTCCTGTTTTCCAAAGGTGCTCAATTTTGACCTTTTTTAGTCAGTAGCTAAGGGACCCTGAAAAACAGCAACTAGAATCTTAGTAACAGGTTGCCTTCAGCTCAGGCTAACCTGAGGCAATTCTTTCCAACTATACAGCTTCATTGAACCTGAAATATATTTTCTTTTCTTTATATTACTAAGTCTAAAGTGTTTTTTAAAAAAAGGCAGGCAAAGAGGTATCTAAGAAGGATTAAAAGCCAATAACAGAACCTGAGAGATTTATCTACAATCTATCATAAGACTTTTATTTGTGAAATTCCCTATGCCTAGAATTTTTTTAAAGTAAAAATAAGTGGTAGAAAATGTTTTTTTTCAAATATTTAGGAAACAATAGATGAAGAGCTCACTGAATTTGCAGTGAAAGGCCAGAGGCTTACCTCCTAATTCTGACGTTTTTATGACTTTGTAACTGTAGCTAAATAAGTTACTATTTTGAGCACTCAGTTCTTTCATTGATAAAATGGGAATAATAATACTTGCACTACCCAGCTGGTGTGAACAACTGTTTATATAGAGTTGTTTGAATGCTTTCTCCCTCACTAAATTGTGATTTCTTTAGGAATTGGAGATCTGATAATTTGTTTTGTTTTATCTGTGGCCTTTCTATCTATTTATTGTCCTTAGCACAATACCTGGCACATAATAAGCACTTAATTCATATTTTTGATATGGGTTTTTATATTACCACCAATCATATGCGATCAATATGTGATATCTTTTGAGGTTCTAATTCATTTCTTCCCATAAAATTGCTATGGTATAAGGAGGCCTATCAATTATACTCAGGGACTTTATTCCTTTGTATTGACATATTGTAGCTAGATACTGCAGTGAATAGAGCTTGAGGCCTGAGATCAAGAAGATTTGAGTTCAAATCCTGACTCATACATTTATTAGTAGTGTGGCCCTGGGCAAATCATTTAATCTTATTTGAATCAGTTTCCTCATCTATAAAATGAGAATGAAATGACAAACCATTTCAATATCTTTGCCAGGAAAACCACAAATGGAGTCATGAACACACATATATGATAAAAATGACTGAACAACAGCAAATAGCAAAAACTTATTCTTAGGATATGAGATAAAATCTTTCTATATTTACCTATCATTCCTCAAATCACCAACTGAGCAGTTCATCTCCTCCTTTCATATATTTCCCTGATAACATCTTTAATCTTTCTTCAAACTTCCCCATTGGTTAAATATTTTTGACTTATTTTCTCCCCTACTACCCCTACCCTTCAACTATCTATTATTCCTTTGACATTATATCACATTCATTTTTTTTTATTCTTAGGAGATTATTGCATTCCATGTCTTATTCCCATAAAACAACATTGAAAAAATGTTGATATTATAAAGATATGATTTTATTTCCTGGAGAAATTTGATTTCATTTAAGGAGCTTTACAATTGTTGAAAATAAGAAGGGGTTGTGGAGCTAAGATGGCAGAGAGTAGACAGCTCTTCCTACTCTTAGCTTCCCTCAGATGGATCAAGCCTCTGAATTTGTTTTAGAGTGACAGAACCCACAAATATTTTCAGTGTAACCATCCAGCAGAAGATATTGTGGAAGAACTTGAGAAAAATTATGTTTCAATTGGGCTGAAGTTAATAGTGGGAATGGCAGAGAGGCAGCCAAGCATAGGGATAATGTCGGGACCCATGGTGGAGTGCTGTCCACACAATGGGGAAATCTACTTGGAGACTCTCAGTCAAGTTGCATTAGCATTTGTTATTCTGTTCTGATTCAGATTTCATTCGATCTACAGACTAGCTGTGAGATTTTCAACACAAATACCAAAGGTAAAGAGTGAACCACTGAAACCCAGCAAAATGCAGGATTTGTCCATACCCATTGAGTACAGGAAGTAAGCCAGCAACACTAGCACCAAGGTAGCATAAAACTGCTGTCACCTGTAGAGATATTTTAGGACAATCTCCCATTTACCCTAACAGCAGACCTCAATCTTTAAAAATGAACAAAAAAAGCAAAAAGACCTCTGATAGGTTTTATGGAGATAAAGAAGAAAAGACTTGAAACCCTGAGGATACCAATGGCAAAACATCTCCAGATGGAGCTTCAAAGATATAAATTGGTCTACATCTCACAAAACTCTCTTGGAAAAATTCAAAAAAGGATCTTAAAAGAGAGTTAGAAGAAAAAATGGGAATAGGAAATGAGAGCTCTAGAAAAGGAAACAAATAATCTGATGAAAGTCAATTCTTAAAGAATAGTTTGGCAAAATGGAAAATGCAGTCAACTCCTTGAAAAAAAGAAATTCTGAAGTGAAAAAACAAATTCAATGAAGAAAACAACTCATTTAAATGTTCAGTTGGCCAAATGCAAAAGAAGATAAAAGTTAACTGAAGAAAATAATTCGCTAAAAGTTAGAATTGAATAAATGAAAGCAAATGACTCAATGAAACATCAAGAATCTGTCAAATAAAACTAAAAAAAAAGAAAAAAGAAAAGAAAATTTATAATTTATAATTACCCATCTGAAAAGCAACTGACTTGGAAAAGAGTTCTAGGAGAGACAATCTAAGAATTATTGGACTTTCTGAAAACCAAGATGAAAAAAAAAAAAGAACCTAAAAATATATTTCAAGAAAACATCCAGAAAAAATGCCCGGATATATGAAAAACCAGAGAGTAAAACAGCAATTAAAAGAATCCTTTGGATACCTCCCAAAAGAAACCCAAAAATGGAAACTCCAAGGAATATTATAGCTAAATAGCAGAATTATAAGACTAAGAAGAAAATACACTGTAACCAGTGAGAAAGAAACAATTCAAATATTGAGGAGTCACAATCAGGATTACCCAGTATCTAGTAGCTTCTGCTTTAAAGAATTGAAGGGCTTGGAATATGACCTTCTGAAGAGCAAAGGAATTTGAATTATAGCTAATAATCAATTATCCAGCAAAATTGAGAATGTTCTTTAAGGGGGAAAGATGAATATTCAATTAAGTAGGGGATTTTCCTTTATATTTGATGAAAAGACCAGATCTGAATAAAAAATTTGATCGTCAAATACAGAACTCAAGAGATGCATTAAAAAAAAGCAAAAAAATCAAAGGGAAAAAACCCTATATTTTTAACAAATAAAATGTTTACAAATTGATATGGGAAGGTGGCTTATTTAACGCTAGTGAATTGCATATTTGTTAGGAGTTAACTTAGACAATATAAGTATAATTTTACTTTCCTGTGATGACATAAAAAGAAGCTACCAGTGGAAAAGGGATTGTACTGGAAGAAGAGGAAAGAAGAGGTAAAATGGGGCAAATTATATAACATGAAGAGGCAAAGATGACCTATTACAGTTGAGGAAAAGATGGGAGGGGGATGAACATTTTTTGAATGTTAATCTCATTAGTTTTGGCTCAAAAAGAGAATATTAGACATATTTAGTTTAATATAGAAACTTATTTGATCCTATAGGGAAGGGGAAGAAGAAAGGGGATTTGAAAGAACAGAAGAAGAAAAGAAAGGGATAAGAAAGAGTAGAGGGTTTGTAAAGGAGAAGGGCAGATTGAGAGAAGTGGTGGTCAGAAACAAAACATTAGTGAGTGGGGAAAGGGACAAAGAGAAAAATATAACTTGGGGAAAATAAAATGGCAGAAATACAAAGCTAGCAATTTAATCTGTAAATGTGAATGGGATGAACTATCCCATAAAATGGAAGCAGATATCAGACTTTACTAAAAGTCAGAATCCTACAATATGTTGTTTCCAAGAAATGCATTTACAGCAGAGTGATACATACAGAATAAAGGTAAAAGACTGGAGCAGAATCTATTATGCTTCAGCTGAAATAAGAAAAGCAGGGGTAGCAATCCTTATCTCAGATCATGCAAAAGCAAAAATAGATCTAATTAAATGAGATTAAAAAAGGAAACTATATCTTGCTAAAGTGTACTATAGATAATGAAGTAATATCAGTACTAAGCATATATGCACCAAATGGTTTAACATCAAAGTTCCTAGAGAAGTTAAGAGATCTGCAAGAAGAAATAGACAGCAAAACTATACTAATGTGATACTGCAATCTTCCTCTAAGCAAGATATATAAATCAAGCCACAAAATAAGAAAGAGAGAAGTTAAGAGGGTAAAAAGAATTTTAGAAAAGCTATGTATGATAGACATTTGGAGAAAGGAATATACTTTTTTTCTCGGTGGCATATGGAACCTGCACAAAAATTGGACATATATTAGAGCTCAAAATCCTCAAAATCCTCAAAATCAAATGCAGAAAGCAGAAATAGTAAATGTGTCTTTTATAGATCATGATGCAATAAAAATTATCTTAATTATCTGCAGTAAAAGGTCAGATAAAAATAAACCCCAAAATAATAGGAAACTAAATAATTCTAAAGAATGAGTAAATGAAACAACAAATCATAGACACAATCAATAATTTCATCCAAGAGAATGACAATAATGAGACAACATATCAAAGTTTATGAGATGCAGCCAAAGCAGTTATTAGGGGAAATTTTATATCTTTTAGATGGTTACTTGAATTAAATAGAGAAAGAGGAGATTAATGAATTGGACATGCAACTAAAAAAGCTAGAAAAATAGTAAATTAAAAGCCCCCAAATAAAAACATAATTTGAAATTCTGAAAATAAAAAGAGACATTAATACAATTGAAAGTAAGGAAATTTTTGAAATAATAAACAAAACTAAGTTAGTTTTATGAAAAACACTAAATGTTTTATAGATATAAAGGTTTGTAAATAAACCTTTATTCAATTTAATTAGAAAAAGGAAATAAGAAAATCAAATTGTTAGTATCAAAAATGAAAAGGGTGAAATTTCCACCAATGAAGAGGAAATTAGAGCAATTATTTGCCCAACTGTTTATCAATAAATCTAATAATCTAAGTAAAATGGTTGAAGACCTACAAAATATAGGTTGTCCAGATTAATAGAGGAGGAACTAAGTTTTTTAATAGTTGGATTTTAGAAAAATAAATTGAACATGCTATTAATCAATTCCCTAAGAAAAATCTCCATAGTCAAATGAATTTATGTATGAGTTTTACCAAACATTTAAAGAACAAGAATTTCTAGTACTATGAAAACTATTTGAAAAATAGGGAAAGGAAAAAGTTCTACCAAATTTCTTTTATGACACAGAGAGGGTGCTGATATAAGGAAGGGTCAGATTAGAGAAAGAAAATCATAGACCAATTTTCCTAATGAATATGGATGCCAAAATCTTAAATAAAATATTAGCAAAGATATTACAGCACATTATCACCAGTATAATACATATGAACAAGTAGTATTTATAACAGGAATTCAGGGTTGTTTTGACATTAGGGAAATTATGATCATAATTGAATATATCAATAACCAAACTATCAGAAATCTTATGATTATCTCAATAGATACAGAAAAGGTATTTGGCAAAATCCAATATCCATTGCTTTTAAAAACACTAGAGAGTATAGGAATTAATGGAGTTTTCCTTAAAATGATGAGTAGTATCTATTTAAAACTATCAGCAAACATCATATGTAATGGGGATAAAATAGAACCATTCCCTGTAATGTCCTGACTAGCTCACTATAGAATCTTGGCACTAGCCCAAGAACTTGATCTTAGGAAAGAAGTGAAGAGGAAAAACTCATATGGATGATCAAACAGGGAGACCATTTATTTCAAGTTCTCTCAGCCTTAAATGCCCTAGTACACTTACATCACTATAGGTCACACACATGTACTAAACTATACTAGACATGCACCAACTATAGTATACTGTGCATGCAGAGTCACATAAGCAACTTGCTATTGTTGTGTAGATGTTTCCTTGCTATATCAGTCTCTCTGCTTCAAGTAAAACACAGGTTGTTATGCCCCCTGACTTCTCAAGAAGGCCCAGATGCCTTCTTAATGATAGGGGGATGATAGCCAAACCAGACACTGGCAGCAGGTTCCCTAGCTGGGCTGGAGGGTCCTGTATGTCACCCAAAGTTCCCCACTGTCTGTGGCCCTCTATAATGTTCAATAAAATCAGTGGTGAAACAAGGTTGCCTACTATCACCACTACTATGCAATATTGTATTAGAAATGTTATATTTAGCAAAAAGAGAAGAAAAAGAAATTAAAGGAATTAGAGTAGGTAATGAGGAAACAAAATCATCATTCTTTTTTATTGTGGTAAGTTTATTTGTTATTAATACACATTGCTTTATGAATTATGTTGGGAAAGAAAAATCAGAGAAAAAGGAAAAAGCAAATCGTGGGAGAGATAAAAAAGAACAGAAAAAAGAAGTTGATATAGCACATGCTGATTTACATTCAGTCTTGTTAGTTCTTTTTCTAGATGTAGATGGAATTTTCTATTCAAAATCTATTGGGATTGCTTTGGGTCACTGAACTATTGAGAAAAACAAAGCTTTTCATAATTTTCATAATCTTTGCACATTCTTGTTAGTATTGTGTAAAATGATTCCTGATTCTGCTTGTTCTTCATAGAAATCCTTCCAGGCCTTCCTATAATGAACTTGTTCATCATTTTTAATAGAATAATAAGATTCCATTACTTTAATGTACCACACCTTGTTCAGTCATTCCCCAATTGATAAACATCCACTCCATTTCCAATTCTTTGCTACCACAAAAAGAACTGCCACAAACATTATTGCACATAAGTGTCCTTTCTCCTACTTTATGATTTCTTTGAGATACAGACCAAGTAATAGCAGGGTTGGGTCAAAGGATATACAGTTTTATAGCCCTTTGGACATAGTTCCAGATTGCTCTTCAGAATGGTTGGATCATTTCACAACTCCACCAACAATTCATTAGTGTCCCAGTTTTCCCACATCCCCTCCAACATTTATTATGATCTTTTCCTGTCACCTTAGCTAATTTGAGGTATGAGGTGGTATCTCTGAGCTGTTTTAATTTGCACCTCTCTAATCAACAGTGATTCAGATCACTTTTTCATATGGTTATAGATTGCTATAATTTCATCATCTGAAAATTGTCTGTTCATATCCTTTGACAATGCATTTATCAGTCAGGGAATGATTTGTATTCTTACAAATTTGACATAGTGGGGGCGGAGCCAAGATGGCGGAGAAGAAACACACAACTCTGTGAACGTCCTTACTCCCTCACAACCAATTAGATAAATCAGCCTCAGAAATAGCGCTGGACTGATAGATACCACAAGGACTGGAAGCACGACTTACCAGCTGAAGAGAGTCTGGAGTTTCAACAGAAAAGGTCAGTTCCCAGGGGAGGAAGAAGAGAGGCCAGCACAGACAGCTGGGTGCTAGCATACTGCGCTGATCGCTCTGGGAAGGGCTCTGGGATCAGAGAAGCCACTGAGATAAAGGAATCTGGCACAGGCTGTTAGCTCTTCTCTGCTTATAATATAGCAGTTCAGAAGAGAAATCTAAACTACTTTAAAAATTCAAAGATAGATTAGATCTTCCTGGATCCTGGGGGTGACTCAGCAGATCTCGGCACTGGGGGGTGTGGCCCCTAGCTCCCACCTGAGCCTAGTTAAGAGACTGAGAAGTGGGTGGATACGGCCCAAGGCAACACACACTGCCTAGCTCAGCTGGAGGGTGTGGAACTCAGCTCCTGAAGTCCCAGAGAAGCAGAACCTTTGAACTAGGGACCAAGGTTTCTGGCAGACACTTCCAGTTTGAGCGCAGGGGCTTTTCAAGTCACCTGCTGCAGACATCCACGCCCCACCGGGACACATAGGCTGGGCTTTGTGTGCCTTTACTGTTCAGTCTCAAACCTCAGGGAAGCCGCTAGAACACAGCGCCCTCAAGGCACAGCAGTGCTAGTCACCTCTGAGGCACTTCCAGGGAGGGGGTGGGGAACTCTCTCCCAGACCTCTCTCTTAGCTCAGGTGCAGGAGCCGCTACATCCATCCAGTCTGGGAGGAAGCTGGTAAAGAAGTAAATAGATAATTTCCTACCCCAGGGACAGACCCCAAAAGATTTTTTAAGTATGAACAAAAAAGCAAGAAAAACTATAGATTCCTTCTACACAGAGAAAGAGCTGGTATCCAACCCAAAGGAAGTTAACAGCAGAGAGTCAGCAGATAACAACCTAAAGGGGAATGATTCCTGCCCCCCATCACATAACTCTCTCCTCGAAGAGACTATTAAAAAGCTAAGAGAGTTTGAAGAAAAATGGGGAAAGGAAAGGGAAACTATGATAGAGAATAACAACGTCCTGAAATTGGAGTTGGAAAAAATAAAGAATTCACAGGAGATGCAGGGAAACAAAATTTGCGAATTAGAAAAGGTTAAAAAAATCACAGGAAAGTAGGATTTCTGAATTGGAAAAGATAAAAAAGTCTCAAGAAAATAGAATTTCTGAATTGGAAAAAGAAAAATAATTCTCAAAAAAAAATTAGGGAAATGGAAAAAAATTCAATAGAGCAAAATAATTCATTTAAAAACGAAATTGGGCATTTACAAAAAGAACTAAAAACTGTGAAAGAAGAAAATAACTCCTTAAAAGTCAGGATGGAACAAATAGAAATGAATGATTCACAGAGAACCCAAGAATCAGTCAAGCAAAACAAAAAAAAAAAAAAAAAAATGAGAAGCTGGAGAACAACGTCAAATACTTACTGGGAAAATCTATACACCTGGAAAATAGATCTAGGAGAGATAATCTGCGGATTATTGGACTTCCCGAAAACTATGACCAAAAAAAGAGCCTAGATTCTATTTTACAGGAAATTATCAAAGAGAACTGCCCAGAGATAATAGAAACAGAAGGGAAAGTAGATGTGGAAAGAATTCATCGAACTCCTGAAATAGACCCTCAAAAAAGAACACCACGGAATATTGTGGCAAAGCTGCAGAATTACCACACAAAGGAGAAAATCTTGCAAGCAGCTAGAAAAAAACAATTTAAATACCAAGGTGCCACTATAAGGGTCACTCAAAATCTGGCTGCCTCCACATTAAAAGATAGAAGGGTCTGGAACCTGATATCCCGCAAGGCAAAAGATCAAGGACTGCAACCAAGAATGAACTACCCAGCTAAGTTTAGCATCTTTTTCCATGGAAGAAGATGGTCATTCAATGAAATAGAGGAATTCTATATGTTTCTAAGAAAAAAACCAGACTTAAACAAAAAATTTGATCTACATCCACAAGACTGAAGAGAGACAGAAACAGGTACACAGAACCCTTGAGAACTGTAACTCTGTTGTGGGTATATAAAAAGTACTCAGGGATAATTTGATTTAACTGATATAAAAGAAAAAAAGGGGGGTGTAGTAAAGGGAAGGAGGTCGTTTCAGAAAAAGGGGAAGGAATGATAAAAAGAGGGAAACTACATCCCAGGAAGAGGCATAGAAAATACACCATATCTGAGGGAATTTAGTGAGGGGGAGAATCATTGTGTAAATCTTACTCTCATCAGAAGAGGCTCAAAAAGTAAATAATTGACATAGTTGTTTTTCAGAGAATTTTCTCTCATCTCATTAAAAGGGGGAGAGGAAAAGGGAAAAGGAAAAGGAGAATAAGTGAAGGGACTTGGAGGGAGGGGGAGGGATACTAAAAAAAGGGAGGGCTGCGCGTCACAAGGGGGATCTGTAAATTAAATATCGGGGAGGGGGATCAGGGGGGTCAAGGGAAAAAGCATAATCTGGGGATAATATGATGGCAGGAAATACAGAATTAGTCATTTTAACAGTAAATGTGAATGGGATGAACACTCCCATCCAATGGAGATGGATAGCAGATTGGATCAAAAATCAGAACCCTACAATATGTTGTCTGCAGGAAACACACTTAAAGCAGGGAAATATATACAGAGTAAAGGTAAAAGGTTGGAACAGGGCCTATTATGCTTCAGGTAAAGCCAAAAAAGCAGGGGTAGCTATCCTTATCTCAGATCAAGCAAAAGCAGAAGTTGATCTAGTTGAAAAAGATAAGGAAGGAAACTATAACCTGCTGAAAGGTAGCATAAATAATGAAGCCGTATCAATACTAAACATATATGCACTGAGTAGTATAGCATCTAACTTTCTAAAGGAAAAGTTAAGAGAGTTGCAAGAAGAAATAAACAATAAAACTATAATAGTGCGAGATCTCAACCTTGCACTCTCAGATTTAGACAAATCAAACCACAAAACAAATAAGAAAGAAATTAAAAAAGTAAATAGAACATTAGAAAAACTAAGTATGATAGACCTTTGGAGAAAACTGAATGGCAATAGAAAGGAATATACTTTCTTCTCAGCAGTTCATGGATCCTATACAAAAATAGACCATATATTAGGACATAAAGATCTCAAAATTAAATGTAGGAAGGCAGAAATAATAA
The DNA here is from genome assembly GCF_048593235.1 of Sminthopsis crassicaudata. NCBI lineage: Eukaryota > Metazoa > Chordata > Mammalia > Dasyuromorphia > Dasyuridae > Sminthopsis > Sminthopsis crassicaudata. Next base: position 126,942,705 of record NC_133620.1, on the reverse strand, counting down.
ATGCCTTCTTCTCAGATCACAATGCAATAAAAGCTACATTCAGTAAAAAGTTAGGGGTAAATAGACCAAAAAGTAATTGGAAAATGAACAATCTCATCTTAAAGAATGACTGGGTGAAACAGCAAATTATAGAAACAATTAATAATTTCACTCAAGATAATGACAATGATGAGACATCATATCAAAATCTTTGGGATGCAGCTAAAGCAGTAATAAGGGGAAATTTTATATCTTTAGAGGCTTATTTGAAGAAAATAGAGAAAGAGAAGATTAACGAATTGGGCTTACAACTTAAAAGGCTAGAAAAAGACCAAATTATAAACCCCCAACCAAAAATTAAACATGAAATACAAAAATTAAAAGGAGAAATCAATAATATTGAAAGTAAAAAAACTATTGAATTACTAAATAAAACCAAGAGTTGGTTTTATGAAAAAGCCAATAAAATAGATAAACCTTTGGTAAATCTGATCAGAAAAAAGAAAGAGGAAAATCAAATTGTTAGTCTTACAAATGAAAAGGGGGATCTTTCTACCAATGAAGAGAAAATTAGAGAAATAATGAGTTACTTTGCCCAACTTTATGCCAATAAATTTGATAACTTAAGTGAAATGGATGGCTTCCTCCAAAAATATAGGCTCCCTAGATTAACAGAGGAGGAGATAAATTGCTTAAATAGTCCCATTTCAGAAAAAGAAATAGAACAAGCTATTAATCAACTCCCCAGGAAAAAATCCCCAGGACCAGATGGATTCACATGTGAATTCTACCAAACATTCAAAGAACAATTAGCCCCAATGTTATATAAATTATTTGAAAAAATAGGGGATGAAGGAGTCCTGCCAAACTCCTTTTATGACACAGACATGGTACTGATACCTAAACCAGGTAGATCGAAAACTGAGAAAGAAAATTATAGACCAATTTCCTTAATGAATATTGATGCTAAAATCTTAAATAAGATATTAGCAAAAAGACTTCAGAAAATCAACTCCAGGATAATACTCTATGATCAAGTAGGATTTATTCCAGGAATGCAGGGCTGGTTTAATATTAGGAAAACTATTAATATAATTGACCATATTAATGATCAAATTAATAAGAACCATATGATCATCTCAATAGATGCAGAAAAAGCATTTGACAAAATCCAACATCCATTCCTACTAAAAACTCTTGAGAGTATAGGAATAAATGGACTATTCCTTAGAATAATCAGGAGCACATATTTAAGACCGTTAGTAAGCATAATATGCAATAGAAATAAACTGCAACCTTTCCCAGTAAGATCAAGAGTGAAACAAGGTTGCCCACTATCACCATTATTATTCAATATAGTACTAGAAACGCTAGCCTCGGCAATAAGAGCCGAGAAAGAGATTCAAGGAATTAGAGTAGGAAATGAGGAAATCAAACTATCACTTTTTGCAGATGACATGATGGTATACTTAGAGAACCCCAAAGATTCTGCTAAAAAGCTACTAGAAATAATTCAAAATTTCAGCAAATTGGCAGGATACAAAATAAATCCACATAAATCCTCAGCATTTTTATATATCACTTACAAAATGCAACAGCAAGAGATACAAAGAGAAATTCCATTCCAAACAAATGTTGAGAGTATAAAGTATTTGGGAATCCATCTACCAAAGAAAAGTCAGGAATTATATGAGAAAAATTACAAAACACTTGCCACAAAAATAAAGTCAGATTTAAATAATTGGAAAGACATTCAGTGCTCTTGGATAGGCTGAGCGAATATAATAAAGATGACAATACTCCCCAAACTAATCTATTTATTTAGGGCTATACCAATCAGACTCCCAAGAAACTATTTTAATGACCTAGAAAAAATAACAACAAAATTCATATGGAAGAATAAAAGGTCGAGAATTGCAAGCGAACTAATGAAAAGAACTCAGAGGAAGGTCGTCTAAGTGTACCTGATCTAAAGCTATATTATATAGCAGCAGTCACCAAAACCATTTGGTACTGGCTAAGAAATAGAATGGTAGATCAGTGGAACAGATTAGATACAAAGGACAAAAAAGGGTACATCTATAGCAATCTAATCTTTGACAAACCCAAAGATACCAACATTAGGGATAAAAATTCATTATTTGGAAAAAACTGTTGGGAAAACTGGAAATTAATATGGCAGAAATTAGATATGGATCCACACTTAACACCATATACCAAGATAAGATCAAAATGGGTTCATGATTTAGGCATAAAGAGTGAGATAATAAATAGATTAGAGGAACAGAGGATAGTCTACCTCTCAGACTTGTGGAGGAGGAAGGAATTTATGACCAGAGGAGAACTAGAGATCATTATTGATCACAAAATAGAAGATTTTGATTACATCAAACTAAAAAGTTTCTGTACAAACAATACTAATGCAAACAAGATTAGAAGGGAAGTAACAAATTGGGAAAATATTTTAAAAGCAAAGGTTCTGACAAAGGTCTCATTTCCAAAATGTATAGAGAACTGACCCTAATATATAAGAAACCGAACCATTCTCCAATTGATAAATGGTCAAAGGATATGAACAGACAATTCTCAGATGATGAAATTGAAACTATTTCCACTCATATGAAAGAGTGTTCCAAGTCACTACTGATCAGAGAAATGCAAATTAAGACAACTCTGAGATACCACTACACACCTGTCAGATTGACTAAGATGACAGGAACAAATAATGATGAATGTTGGAGGGGATGTGGGAAAACTGGGACACTAATACATTGCTGGTGGAGTTGTGAAAGAATCCAGCCATTCTGGAGAGCAATTTGGAACTATGCCCAAAAAGTTATCAGACTGTGCATACCCTTTGACCCAGCAGTACTACTACTGGGCTTATATCCCAAATAAATACTAAAGAGTGGAAAGAGACCTATATGTGCCAAAATGTTTGTGGCAGCTCTTTTTGTTGTAGCTAGAAACTGGAAGATGAATGGATGTCCATCAGTTGGAGAATGGTTGGGTAAATTATGGTATATGAAGGTTATGGAATATTATTGCTCTGTAAGAAATGACCAGCAGGAGGAATACAGAGAGGCCTGGAGAGACTTACATCAACTGATGCTGAGTGAAATGAGCAGAACCAGAAGATCACTGTACACTTCAACAACAATACTGTATGAGGATATATTCTGATGGTAGTGGAAATCTTCAACATAAAGAAGAGCCAACTCACTTCCAGTTGATCAATGATGGACAGAGGTAGCTACACCCAGAGAAGAAACACTGGGAAGTGAATGTAAATTGTTAGCACTAATATCTGTCTGCCCAGGTTACATGTACCTTTGGAATCTAATGCTTATTGTGCAACAAGAAAATGGTATTTACACACATGTATTATATCTAGGTTATATTGTAACACATGTAAAATGTATGGGATTGCCTGTCATCGGGGGGAGGGAGTAGAGGGAGGGGGGATAATTTGGAAAAATGAATACAAGGGATAATATTATAAAAATATATAATAAAAATTTTTAAAAAATTGACATAGTTCTTTATGTAATTTAGAAATTAGACCTTTATCAGAAATACTGTCTGTAAAGATTTTTTCCCAGCTTTGTACTTCCCATATAATCTTGTTTCTTTTGATTTTGTTTGTGCAATTTTTTTTTAATTTTATATAATCAAAGTTGTCCATTTTGCTTTTTATACTGTTCTCTAGTTCTTTTTTGGTTATAAATTCCTCTATTCTGCAAAGATCTGACAGGTAAATTACCCCCTGTTCTGTTTTTGGTATCATCATTTATATCCAAGTCATGTACCCATTTTGACCTCATTTTGGTATGGGATATGAAATGTAAGTATATGCTGACTTTCTGATATATAATTTTCCAATTTTCTTAAATTTTTTTAATAGTGAGTTTTTGTTAAAGAAGGTGGTGTTTGGGGGCTTATCGAATACTGTAACGAGCTATCGTCTCCAGAAGCTGCTGGATCGCTCTCTGGGAAGAGATCTGCTGTGTCTACTCAAATCTCTCCAACAGATTCTTCTTCCTGTAACGAACCGTTGTCTCCAGGCAGTTGCTGTTAACTCTTGTCCAAAGAAGTGACTTCCCTTCCTGCAGAGAGCCCCGTCAAGCCTGATGCAATTCAGAGTCTTCTTCTTTCTCTGAGAGTCCTCTCTTTTATTCTCCCAGAGAATGGGCGTGGGATAATGCAAGGGCTTCTGGGAAGAACCACCCCAGCCAATGAGCTTGCCCCCTCTATCAAGTCAACCTGAGTTCTCACCTTGTAATTGTCCAGAAAACCTCAGTTCTCACTTAGTAATCCTAACATCTCCCCCTTTCTTTTGATTTAGAACATAGGACAGTCATGACCTTGAAACATAAATCCATCAATATGGGAAGTATTACAGATAATTACATAAATTACATAAGCACATAGTAACATAGTAACGTAACACATGCTAGAAGTATATAACATAATCATAAATTGAAAATTTATAAATGTCCATAAGTCCATTGTCCATTAGTCTCATCTTGTGTGAGGAAGTCCAATGATTCCTGCTGGTTTTTAAAGTTCTTTAACAGTCTTCTTATTATCCATGCTCTTTCAGTGTCAGATGTTTCTTAGATCTTCTCCTTTATTTTGAGGCCTTTCTCTTTTTCTGATGGACAAGGCGAATATGACTCGTTGGCACCCATCTGATTCCTTCTCCTGCTGAAGAAATACAAGCAAACCCTCTCCCCCAGGCAGTTAACCTATCTGGTCCCTTCCATTCACCACTTTCTGGATCTCTCCACATCACCTGGCGATTATCTAAGGACAGTGGAGATGCTCTCACTGGACACTGCCCTTCTGGTGGGTTATAAAACCTGTCTGCTGGAGCCAGTGCATCTTTGTCAAAAATTAGAAAATTAATGGTATAGAGAACTAAATTTAGAAGTTCCCTAGGGCTACCTGTGGCTCCCCCTTTCTTTTGTTTTTGGAGGAGTGTCTTAATATCTCTGTTTCTTCTCTCTACTATTGCCTGCCCTTGAGGATTAAAGGGTATGCCCGTGGTATGTAAAATCTTATACTGTGCACAAAAGTGTGTAAAATGTTTGGACGTATATGCAGGTCCATTGTCTGTTTTTATTGCTTGTGGCACACCCATAATTGCAAAAGCCTGTATAAGGAATTCAGTGACCACTCGGGCTGTCTCTTTTGCTGCTGGCATTGCAAATGTGAATCCTGAAAAGGTGTCTACCACAACATGAATAAAAGATAGACGACCAAAAGATTTATAATGGGTCACATCCATTTGCCAGATTTCATTGGGTCTCAAACCACGAGGATTCTTCCCTGGAGGGAGTGTAGGAGCGTGGAAAGGAAGACAAGCTGTACAGCTTTTTACTATGCTCCTAGCTTCCTCTCTTGTGATTCCAAATTGTAAACGTAAAGCTCGAGCAGCCTGATGATATTTAGAATGAGATTCTTGTGCTTCCTGAAATAAAGGACTACTGGCTAACATGGTTAGAAGGCTATCTGCCTTTGAATTTCCATCAAAAATGGGACCTGGAAGTCCACTATGTGAGTGGACATGCAAGATATAAATCTTGCCTGGATGTTTTCTCACTTGCTCTTGAAGTTCCTTAAAGAGCTGATAAATATTGGAGGCTGCAAATTTTATTTGGGCTGTGGCAATTCTTTGTACTACACCTACTGAATAGGCTGAATCAGTAATTATATTTACGTCTCCTGGGTAATAAGTGAGAGCTAGCATGATAGCAAATAATTCATTCTGTTGAGTGGATTGAAAAGGAGTCCTGATTACTCTCTTTATGGTTAAATCATGAGAGTATATGGCACAAATATTTTCTTTGGAGGCATCTGTAAAGATTGTTGGTCCTTTAAGAGGAACCTTAGAAACCTTTTCTTCAAAAATCCATCGCCAATTATGTAGTAGCCGGGTAATCTTTAATTGAGATCCATGTGCAAAATTTGGAGCGGTGGCTAATAAAATTTGCCATTCTGGGATGGTCTCACAGCATACATTAATCTGTGCGTTAGTATAGAATGTGTATATTTTTTCAGGACTTATCCCAGATAATTGTATTACTCTCTTAATAGCCTTTAATAAAATCCTAGCCACAAGCACTGGGTAAGGTGTAAGGCTTTGTTCTGGTTGTGCTGGGAGGTTCACCCACTCAATCACTCTGTCTCCTTGATGAAGGACTGCTGTGGGTGCCTCTTTTGTAGCAAAAACTGATATTTCCAAGGGTTTTTGAGTGACTCTTTCAACCACATTGGATAAAGCCAGTTCAACTTCTCTCAAAGCCTTTTGTGCTTCTTTTGTAAGCTGGCGTGGTGAATTTAAAGCACTGTCTCCCCTTAAAATGTCATATAGAGGTTGTAGTTGATTGGTAGTTAAGCCTAACACTGGACGCATCCATTGGATATCTCCTATTAATTTTTGAAAGTCATTTAAGGTGTTCAACTTCTCTGTTCTTAAAGAAAGCTTTTGTACTGTGAGTGTCTTAGGATATACTTCATATCCTAAATATTGAAAAGGAGCATGTCTTTGAATTTTTTCTGTAGCTATATGCAGTTTGTAGTGCTTTAATGTTTCCATGGTCCTTTGTAGACATGCCTCTAACATTTGTTCCTCAGGTGCACATCCCAAAATATCATCCATATAATGTAACAATATTACTTTTGGAAAGGCTTTTCTTACTGGAGCAAGAGCAGCTGCAACATACATTTGGCACATAGTAGGGCTGTTTTTCATTCCCTGTGGCAAAACTGTCCATTCATATCTTTTATAAGGCTCAGCCAAATTAACACTAGGCACTGAAAAAGCAAATCTTTTCATATCCTCCTTATCTAGAGGAATAGAATAGAAACAATCCTTAATGTCTATAACCCATAGAGGCCATTCTCTTGGCAACTGAGTAGGAGATGGAAGTCCAGGCTGAAGAGTTCCCATAGTTTCCATCTGTTCATTTACTCTTCTTAGATCAGTTATCATCCTCCATTTTCCAGATTTCTTTTTCACCACAAATACTGGGGAATTCCAAGGACTTAGAGAAGGCCGCAAGTGTCCTTGGTCAAGTTGTTCTTGCACTATGTCTAATAAGGCCTGAATTTTATCACTTCTTAAGGGCCACTGTTCTACCCACACTGGTGAATCAGTCTTCCACTGAATAGGAACTGGTGAAAGTGCAGGTAGGCCTTCAACAGCAGCCCTGCCTAAAAAGTCGAAGTGCTTATTTGTAATCCTATCTGCTGTAAAATGTCTCTTCCCCACAGATTGATGGGGATTTTTTCAACCACAAAAGGAGTAAAAGCTCCTGTTTCTCCTTCAAATACCCATCTCAAAGGTCTAGCACTAACTTCTGCTGCTATTGATCCTCCCACCCCAGACATATAGGTGTCTGCTTTAATCTTTGGCCAGTGAACGGGCCAATTGGCACCTCTAATAACTGTACGATCTGCACCCGTGTCTACCAATCCTTCAAATGGTATTCCGTTTATATAAATAGTAAGCATAGGTCGGTCAGCTGTCACAGCTGCTGTCCAATATATTCCTGGATTTTGTTCATTGGAGTCAAAATCTAGGCGACTATCACTAGGTTGCTTATTAGGGGTCCATAACAATAAGCCTGATGCTACTACTTCTCCTGGTTGATAAATCACACGTTGTCTGCCTGTGTTAGTGACTGGGATATTAGATACACATTCTCCAGTCTCCCACATCAGTGTATGGATGGACACTGTTTTGTAGGCACTCTCAGAAGGTGAAATGGTCAAGCCTACTGTGCCTGGAGGCAAAGGATCCATAGGCTCAACAGGAACAGATTTCACTTCTCCAGGGAGTATCTCGGTAGTCTCTACTGCACACAACTCTATTTTTCCTAATTTCAATCCCTTTCTTCCATCTGATTGCCTTTTGGCTGATTGATCGTGTCTTAAAATTCTCTGGATGTAACCTCGGCTGCCATCATGCCCCACTTGGGGGGCTGAAGCTGGGCCCCACCTGTCATTTCCCTGTGTCAATCTACATTCGGAGGCCCAGTGGAGGCCCTTGTGACATTTTGGACATGGAGTTTTAGGTCTTCTCTCACCCTGTCTTCTCACTGTATCTCCATATCTACACTGAGCTCTTAGATGCCCAATTTTTCCACATTGAAAACATCGCCAAGTTTCTCTAGAAGGCCCTTGCCATGAGGGACCCTGTCTTTCCACATTCATCATTGTCCGGGTGTAAAAAGCATTTGTTCCCACTGTAGCACAGCGTCTTATGATCTCCTCTAAAGGAGCATCTTTGTCTAATCCCCATATAATTCTTTTGCAAATCTCATTGGCATTTTCCTTAGCCAGATGTCTGGTCATTATTTCTGTAGCTGAATTTTCTCCAATAGTTCTTTTGACAGCAGTTTGCAAACGTCCCACAAAATCTGCAAAAGGTTCATTGGGACCTTGCTGTATTTTAGTGAAAGCCTCTCCACGATCTTTCTGTCCAGGAAGGACACCCCAAGCTTTTATTGCAGCCTTAGCAATTTGTTCATATATTGTCATGGTATAATTAATCTGTTCCGTTGGGCGCCAATTGTAACGAGCTATCGTCTCCAGAAGCTGCTGGATCGCTCTCTGGGAAGAGATCTGCTGTGTCTACTCAAATCTCTCCAACAAAATACTATATTACTATAAGCCTTGATTATGTATGTATCTAATATATTCCACTGATCCATCACTCTGTTTCTTAGCCAATACGAAATGGTTTTAATGACTGCTACTTCATAATATAAATTTAGGTTTCATATTACTAAGCCTCCATGATTCATTTTTTTCATTAATTCTCTTGATATTCTTGACTTTTTGTTCTCCCAGATGAATTTTAATACTTTTTCTAGCTGTATAAAATAATTTTTGGCACTTTGATTAGTATGACACTGAACAAGTAGACCAAGATAGACAGAATTGTCATTTTTTTATATTAGCTCAGACTACACATGAGCAATTGATATTTTCCAATTGTTTAGATTTGACATTATTTATGTGGGAAATGTTTTGTAACTATTTTCATATACTTGGGTTTGTCTTGGCACATATACATACCAAGTATTTTATTTTGTCTAAAGAAATTTTATATGGAATTTTCCAATCTCTTGATGGGCTTCGTCAGTAATATATAAAAATGCTGATGATTTATATGGGTTTATTTTATATTCTGCCAGTTTGCTAAAGCTGTTAAATATTTCCAGTAGGAAATCATCTGAAAAGAGTGACAGTTTTATTTCCGCATTACCTGTTCTAATTTCTTTAATTACTTTTTCTTTTCTTACTGGTAAAGTCAACATTTCTAGTACAATGTTGAATAGTGGTGATTATCAGCATCTTTATTTCATCCCTGATCTTATTAGGAATGCAGCCAACTTCTCTTAATTACAAAGAATGCTTATTGTTGGTTTTAGATAGATATTGCTTATTATGTTAAGGATAGTTCTCTTTATTCCTATGCTTTTTAGTGTTTTAGTAGGAATGGGTGCTATGTTTTCTCAAAAGCTTTTTCTGTATCTCTGGAAACTATCATATGTTTTCTGTTGGTTTTGTTATTTTGATATAGTTGGTTATGGCTATAGATTTTCTGATATTGAACCAAACCTACATTGCTGGTATAAATACCACTTGGTCATAGTGTACCATTTTACTGATAAGTTGCTGGAATCTTTTTGCTAATATTTCATTTCAAATTTTTGCATCAATATTCATTAACTAGATTGGTCTGTAATTTTCTTTCTCTGTTTTAGCTCTTCCTAGTTTAGATATCAATGCATTCTTTGTGTCATAAAATGAATTTGGCAGTACTCCTTCACATATTTTTCCAAATAGTTTACATAATGTTTGAATTAATTGTTCTCTCAGTGTTTGGTAGATTAACTTGTGAATCCATTTGTGCCTGTATCTTTTTTCTTAAAGGGTTCATTAATGGATTATTCAATTTCTTTTCCCAAAATGGAACTCTTTAAGTAATTTATTACCTTTTCTCTTAATATGGGCAATTTATATTTTCATAAATATTCATACATTTCAGTCTGTCAGATTTGTTGTCATACAGGTGGGCAAAATGATGATTGCTTTAATTTCTTTGTCATTAATGGTAAATTCAACCTTTTCATTTTTTATCCTGATGATTTGGTTTTTTCTTTCTTTTTCTAACAACTTTATTTTAATAATTATTTTGCTTTTTTATAAAATAGACTCAGTTTTATTACTAGTTCAATAGTTTTGAAATTTTAATTTTATTAATCTCTTCTTAGTTTAAGCATTTCTAATTTGTTATTTAATTGGAGATTTTTAATTTTTTTAGTTGCATGTCCAATTCATTGGCTCCTTTTTCTCTTTTTATTTATGTAACTATTTAAAATATATAATTTCCTCTACAAACTGCTTTCACTATATCACATAGTTTTGGTATGTTGTCTCATTATTGTTATTCTCTTGGATGAAATTATGGATTTTTTCTGTGATTTGTTGTTTGACTCACTCACTTTTTTGAATTAGACTAATTTCCAATTGGTTTTTCATCTATCTTTCCCTGCCTCATTACTGAATATATATTTTTAATTGCACTGTGGTCTGAAAAGAAAGTATTTACTATTACAGTCTTTCTGCATTTGATCGTCAGATTTTATGTCCTAATGCATGGCCAATTTTTGTGAAGGTGACATGGGCAAGAAAAAGGTGTATTCCTTTCTGTCACTATTTAATGTTCTCCAGAGGTCTATCTCATTTGGCACCTCTATTCCATCCCCATTTGGTCAAAAGATAGGAGCATCCTTCATGATCTTATTTAGGGAGTTATACTTTGTCATTACTTTAATCAGAGATCTTAAGCTTTAATTAAAAAAAAATGTTATTGTGTATTATTGTTTTGGTTCTGCTTACTTTCCTTATGCAGGATGCTTGGGAAGAAACACACAAACAAACAAACAAACAGCCTTTTGTTCCCAAGCCTGGATAAGCAGAAATAATATCTGAAATATAAAAGTGAATAACATATAGAGAAAAATCTGCCTCTTATTGACTTGTTGACTAGCATACATAAACATAATGAAGCAAAATAAAAAAGTCAAAAATAATATTTATTTTTCAAATGATTTTTGAATAAGAGATGGGCACACTTTAACTAGAATTTTAAAAATATTTTAAGTTCAATACCTTCGATCTAATGAAAAGACCAGCTAAATTAGAAAAGAATAATTTTTAAAAATTTCCATAACTCTCTTAAGTGAACATATTTCTTATGTCATTTGTCAGAAAGTGTAAATACATTTCACAACCTGTGCACAGGCAAAGGAAAGAGATATTGCCACAATAAGAATCAGAGAGGAAAAAGTAGATTGTCAGTAAATATTCCTAAAGAATAATATCAAAGACCATCATGGCAGAAATAACAAATTTATTGAAAATCTGCAGAAAGGGATTGATGATGATATAAATATATAATTGGCAGGTGCAGTAGAAAATTTGACTTCTGTTTAGACCAACTGAAAGAGATTGAAAAGAAAGATGCATGTGGAATAGAACCCAACAAATTAAATTATTCCAGAAATTTCAGATTATTTAATCAGTAATTGAAAACAGAAAGTTAAGACAATGAAAGGAGACAAAGAATAAAATTGGCATTTCAATGTCATACTTGTAAAACACTAAAGATTTTGATAAGTACTTTATGTATGCTCATCTATGATCTCAACAGTCTTACAACAATTTGTTAAATTAGAACTAAACATGAACACTTAATTTTCCTTCTCTTTATTTATTTTAATCCAGAAAGGAAAATGAAAACATATGAATAATATAATTCAAAGAATGAAAAGCCTATATTATACCATTTTATTCCATATACACTATATATTACATGTAATATATACACACATATGTAAATGTGTATAAACACTATGTATTATATATATATATATATATATATATATATATATATATATACACACACACACACACACACATATGTATATGTATGTCATGCACATTGTTTATAAAGCCTATTCTTTGATAGGATGGGGAGAATGTAAGTTAGTTAAGATCAAGGCATTTCAGTTATAGAACAATTAACCAACTCATTAAATCTATTCCAAAATAATCATCTACTAGATATGGGATAATACTTCTTGGATAATTTTCATATAAATTTGGTAGTTGCAGTGTCATTTTAACAAACCACAAAGCAGTTCCTGGATAAAGTTAATAACTCATTCCCTAGCTCATGTGTAGACACCCCCCTTTTCCAATTTGCTATTTTGACACTATTTGCAACATTATTTTCAACCTTCAATTTCCCTAAATGTTCAGAGGCCATTTTTTCACCATCACCTCTCTTCTAATTAGAGTTTGTCACTGTCTTTTCCCCAAATTCTGTCAGTTTGAAAATTTCTTCTCTTTTCCCAAGGGCAAATATCTCAGGCTGACAGACTATAGGACTGTTCCTGACATATATTTCTATTTCTCATTGAGCCTGGACATTCAGGTCATCTATTTCTTTCTTGGCTGCAGGGCTTAATTCCATTGCTTTATTTATTTTGCTTCATTTTAACAACAAGCATATGGACAAAAATTCTATGGACATGAGTAACAATATTCTTCACCTAAGAATTATAAAGATTAATTCATTAAAAAAAACCCATCATTTTTAGACAGGTAAGTCAAAGAATTATTGAATTACTAATATAGTTAGCCATGAACATATGGATTGCCTTGTCTGAGGTCACACAGAGAATGGAAGTACAAACTTTAGTCCTTTTCCCTTAGGGAAGCATGTCTTCTCATTCTGAAATGGATATCTACTGGCAAAGATTATAAAGTGTTTTCTTTTTCTCAGTTATGTTTTAGGATAAGGGCTATGGTTGACATATCTAATGTAGTCACTTTTACCCTCTTCAGTGATCATTGGCCATGATTCATGAACTTTTCATGCTATATTTTTTGTTCTTTTCCAAATCTGCTACAAATGTGTAGACAAGAATTTATGGTGACAGTAGCAGAATAGTTCCCTCATCTGTCTCAAATTAAGAGGAATAGGAGCTCTTGGGTATTTAAAAGTTTTAGTTATGTCTTTCACCTCTCTCTATATATATGTATATATATATATATATTTACTTTTTAAAATATTATTAATTTTTTTGACCAGAGAAGATAATTACTAGGAAGTCAAACTAAAGCAATTTCTTTTCTAATGTTTTCCTGACCTTAATAAATCTTAAAATATTTCCTTTTCTTATTATTCTTTGTAGGGCAAAAGAAGTCCTATGGGACATGAAAACATTTGATGTGACATAATTAATCCCTTGTGATAACTGCTGAATAAGAATTTATGGGATTTGAAAATTGGAAATGAAAGATAGATTTTAGTGGCATGTCCCATAGCAAATAAATCTCCACATTTGAGAACATAATACAAAGCAATTGATATTAAGTAACTTATGTTCATTTAAATTACAAACACTTGAAAATTTGTCATAAGGAACAATAATGGTCAGAAGAAAAGCCTTTTAGATAGATAATTTGAAAAATATTTGCTTATGAAAAATAATTGATAAAAATCCTTATTTGGATTCAAATTCTCACTTATTAGAAAACTATAAAGTTAATAAAGAATCTAACCATCAAATCCTCTTACCCTATTCATAATGTTGGATATGGTTGGAAAAAGAGGGGTTTTTTTTTTTGTTTGTTTTTGTTTTTTATACATTTTATGCATTAAAGAAAAGCAAAATTGTGATTATTGTAGAAATGTCAGTTCCTAATGCATGCATTCATATTGCACTTGGAAAATTTGGTGAATTTAATTTAAACTGAATTCTTCATTCATGAGGATAAAAGAAAAGTGGAAAAATAACAGAGAAATGAATGTACGCTATGAAGCTTATGACTCTGGTGCCTAAAGGCCTTCAACATTCAGAATTTGCCATTTCCAAGTCTTGCTCCATTATTCTCATGGTGCTAATTTTCCAGCTCTATAGTCTTTCATATCATAGTTGATCAAATGTAAATACATTTCTGTAACTAGATTGCTTGGACCTTGCTCAAGACTGACCTGTGACCTTCGCTTATGAAAAATGGACATGCTTGATTGCCCTGCTCTTACACAGAGCATGTTCAATTAATGCTTACATTATAAAGAATGTGCAAACAACACAGATGGAAATTAAACCTTTTCACTATCCGTCTGCATCTGAGCATTCATAAATTGAAATAAGTGTGAAAGAGCTGTCTTCAATCAATTTCAGCTCTAGTCCCTGACCTGATTATGTTCTGCATGTCAATATACATTCCCTTAATTAAATGTGGTTCAGTGAACATTAATGGTATTAAAAGAGTAAAGAGAAAAAAAGAAAAGGGAGATTTGGGACCTCTCATTGCTACCCTTAATATTGCCCAGGAAAACAATATAGAAAGATTGATGAAAAGGAAGCTCTGTTAAAGAAAAAGCTGTTGTGTACATTATTATAATTATCTCCTTTGCTGAATGATTTCAAAGCAAGATTCTAAAAGTATCATCATTTTTCCTCAGAAATCTATTTTAAAGTCTAACAATTATTAAAGGAGATACTAAATATTACATATATTTGAAAGACTCTTTGGGCTATTCATCCATTGCCATTGTTAATTCTGGCTCAAATGCATACATATTCAGTAGCAATTTAGGCACTCCGCTGGAACAACTTGAGAAAAGAAAAACTTCCCCAAAGCTTTTTTTTTTTTTTTTTTTTCCCTTAAAAAAAGAAAAAAAAAAAACTACAAACACCCACACATAAAGTTTTCTCAGGGTTTTGGGGTAGTTTTCTATCCTTATCTGTCTTGTCTCTCATCCCTGCCTCTTGGTCCTAATTTGCCCTGTCTTTTTCCTGAACTAGCAACAGCCATATGCCCAGGGAATCAAGCTCCTGGTAACCAGTCTACCCCACACAGTGCTTCATTGATTTTCACAAGGGTGATTTTTCCCATCAATACTCCATGATAATAGAGGGCCCCATACAATGAATGTATGGGTTTACAATCTGTGAAGTGTTGATAATGGCATTAGAGGGTGCTAATTAAGTTTCTCACAGAGATTGCTTTTTACTCAGTTTACTTCAGGACCTAGAAACAAAGATCTGACACACTGGAAGAGTCACAAACTGATTTGGAAAGGAAATTCCAGGAAGAGAGTAGAACAGATTTTCTTTGACTGGATGAAAGGTTTTTCCCAAAAAAGTAAATAAAATAAACTCCAAATTTCCACTTTATTATTTGTCTGAGGATTATGTTACTTTTGGTTTGTACATGAACCAAGATTTCATCTTGTATATAAAAGGGAACATTATGTAAAGCAGATAATGTTTATCTAGATATAAATATTACTATCACAGTGAAAAGAAAGTAGTAGGAAAACTGAACCAGACTACTCCTGATGAAGAGTAGAAAAAAGACATTCTTCTCCAAATCCTGAAGCAATTTATTCGGTTATAAAATCTTAAAAATTCAATGTTAGAAGTTACTTTAAAAGGTATTTAGTTCAATCTCTGCCCCTTCATTTTACAGCTAGAAAACTGAGACTCTACAAAATGACAAAATACCCTAGAATTAAGGCTTAGCATTTACATAACAATTTAAAGCTTTTAAAGTACTTTATATTGAAATTTAATCTTTTTTAAAAAACACTATGAGATAGGTGTTCTTATTATTCAAATTTTGGAGATTAGGAAACTGAGGTTAAGAGCTTTTAAATGACCTGAGACAATATGATTAGTAATATCTGAGGGAGATTTCAAATTCAGGTTTTCTTAACTCCAAATCCCACACTTAAAAGTCAGCTGTGCTGCCTCCCTACTACTATAACACTTAACTAGCTAGCTGCTGGCAAAGCTAAACTCAGAATTCAGGTTTCCTAACTTTCAGTCCTCTATTACATGTCTAAGACCATGTTGCCTTCCTCTGAAAGGCAAAATTATTATCTAGCCACTGTGGAGTAAGCTATTTTGTTTGGCCTAGGATTGATTCACCACTTCTTTTTTTTTTTTTTTTTTTTTTTTCTGATTATATATGTATATTAACTTTTTAAATACACATTTCTTTATGAATCATGTTGAAAGAGAAAAATCAGAACAAAAGGGGAAAAACATGATGTGAGAGAGAGAGAGAGAGAGAGAGAGAGAGAGAGAGAGAGAGAGAGAGAGAGAGAGAGAGAGAGAGAGAGAGATTGAGAGAGAGAGAGAGATTGAGAGAGAGAGAGAGAGATTGAGAGAGAGAGAGAGAGAGATTGAGAGAGAGAGAGAGAGAGAGAGAGAGAGAGAGAGAGAGAGAGAGAGAGAGAGAGAGAGAGAGAGAGAGAGAGAGAGAGAGGAGAGAGACAAAAAAAGTGAATGTGTTGATTTACATTCAGTCTATATAGTTTTCTTTCTGGATGCAGATGATGTTGTTTTCCAATGTTTATTGGAATTGTCTTGGACTGATTCACTTCTAAAAAGTGGTGGACTATAGTTTAAGTCCATAGTGACTCTTAGTCTTTGAGTTCATTAAGGATAAAAAAAAATATCAAAATGTCTGGGTAGCCCCTGGGAATTCTTTAAACTGAAAATAACTCAGATAGATAGACTTTTATGAGACCAAACTGGATTGAACCAAACATTAAAGAGAGGCATCTGGAAGCTTTTTGTTATTGCATTTCCTAGGAAGTGGGAAATAACCTCTGCCTCAGTTGTTTTTTTGTCAGTAAAATGTACTTGGTATATTCAAAGCCCAGTAATAAGAATTACAGAATGTTGGCTTGTAAATATATGGAAACAGATGTTTGTGATGTTTGAATATTCTTTATAATAGAAACATCAATTAAACAAATGCATGCATACATACACACATATATATCTACATATATAGATATACACATATATCCTATACACACATAAATTTTATTGCATACCACATACAAATAAATACTAGAAGCAACTTCCTCAATTCTCTCCCACTTTTCTAACATGGTTCTGATAGAGCCACTTCCATACCCTTTCAAATTACTGAAACCTGTTAGTATAGCTAGTGACCTTCACTTATGAAAAATGGCTAACAGTTGTTCCATGCTGATGCAGTAACTGTTCAATTAATGTTTCCATTATAAAGAACATGCAAACATAACAAACAGGCATTTACCTTTTCACTATAGCAATACCTGTCTGTTGCCTGAGCA
Source organism: Sminthopsis crassicaudata (assembly GCF_048593235.1). Lineage (NCBI taxonomy): Eukaryota > Metazoa > Chordata > Mammalia > Dasyuromorphia > Dasyuridae > Sminthopsis > Sminthopsis crassicaudata. Next base: position 126,925,514 of record NC_133620.1, on the reverse strand, counting down.
AGCCTAAATTGAAATGTGGGAAAGAATGATTCTCAATTCCTGTTCCAGTTCCTGCCTGCATATTATAACATTTAAATCTACATTTTTAAATTTACAATGTTTCTTTCCTACTCTCATATCCAGGTGAGATTGATATACAGCACATATACTGGCACTTGGGTCCTCTTCCATCTGGCTTCCATCACTCCACTGCTAGATAGCTAGTTATAGGTAAAGTTCATGCTATCAGTCCTTCTTTGCTGCTTAAAGGTAAACAGCAGAGATTTCTTCCTCTTATGATAGCAGTGGGTGGATGAGGAGGTTGAGATGATTCTCATCTCTCAGCTAGTAAATAAGTAGCAAACTTGCAGCTCTGATGCCTGTGGGCTAGAGTTGCTAATGTGAGAATTTATACTACAAAATTTGGGTAAATTTGTATACATGGCTAATTTGTATGTATTCATACCATCTCTTTTCTTTTCTCTTTTTAATTTTTTTCTTTTTTCTTTTTCTTTTCTTTTCTTTTTTTTTCTTTTTTCTTTCTTTCTTTTTCTTTTTTTTTTTTTTTTTTTTTTTGAGGAAAAGTTTTGCTAATGAATAATATAACAAGTCACCCTGTAAGGCTATATTTAAAAGCTTTTATTTAGTCTTCCTTGTTGACTTTGTCCAGAAAGGTAAGAAAAAATCACTGATTATATTTTTATGCCCTTTATAGATTGATGGTTTATCAGTTTACCTTTATAGAAGTCTTCAAGGATCCCATGGCAGGAATTAATCAACTTGTAATTGAAGAATAAGGCAGAAACTCTCCTATCAAACTCATCTGAGTGTTTAAAGAAAGTCTGAGTTCAAATCAGCCCTAAGACATGTACTAGCTATATCACTCTGGGTAAGTCACTTAACCCTGTTTGCCTCAGTTTTCTCACTTGTAAAATGAGCTGGAGAAGGAAATGACAAACTACTTCAGAACCTTTGTCAAGAAAACCCCAGATAGGGGCATGGAAAGCTGCACATGACTGAATTACAATGACAATAACCATCAGATAACCACCAGATAATATTGGCTACATTAATAAAAATAATAGCTGGTATGATTATACAACTTTAAGTTTTGCAAAGCACTTTATAAATATCATTTTATTTTATCATGATATGTATTATGTTACATATTATGTAAGGTAGATGCTATTACCCCTTTTTTATAATTTATTTATTTTTAATACATATTGCTTTAGGAATCGTGGTGGGGGAGAAAAATCAGAGCAAAAGGAAAAAAAAAAAAAAAAACAACTAAGTGGTCAGTGGATAAAGCATCAGTCCTGAAGTCAGAATAACCTGAGTTCAAATTTGATGTCAGACACTAAACACTTCCTAGCTCTGTGACCCTCCCTCAGTAAGTCACTTAACCCCTATTACCTCAGGGGAAAAAAAAAAAGAAAAGAAATAAACATAGCATGCCTTGATTTACATTCAAGTTCCATAATTCCTTTTCTGAATGCAGATGGCATTTTCTGCCCAAAGTTTAGTGGGAATGTTTTAGATCACTGAATCACTGAGGAGAATCAAAGTTTTAATAGTTGATCAGTGCACATTCTTGTTGTTATTGTGAACAAAGTATTCCTGTTATGTTAGTTAGGTTCAGCATATTTGCTTCAATTTCTTTTTCACTAGTGGCATGTTCACCCTTTTCAGTTTTGATGCTAATGTTTTTTTTTTTTTTTCTTTGTTTTTTTCTAATCAAATTAATCAAAATTTATCTGTCTTGTAGTGTTTTCCCCTAAAACCAACTCTTAGTTTTATTTATTTGGTCAATAGTTTTCTTAGTTTCAATTTTATTAATCTTTGATTTTCAGAATTTCTAATTTGGGGGGTGTTTAATTTTTTTTTCTAGCTTTTTTAGTTGCATGCCTAATCTATTGATCTCCTCTTTTTCTATTTTATTCATATAGTTATTTAGAGATATGGAAATTTCCCTAAGAAATGCTTTGGCTGCATCCCATAGGATTTAGTATGTAGTCTCATTATTGTCATTTTCTTGGATGACATTATGGATTTCTTCTGTGATTTATTGTTTGACCCACTCACTTTTTAGAATTAGATTATTTAATTCCCAATTGGTTTTTGATCTATTATTGAATATAATTTTTATTGCATTGTGGTATAAAAAGGAAGCATTTAATATTTCAGTCTTTCTGTATTTGGTTTTCAGATTTTTATGCCCAATATACAGTCAGTTTTTGTGTAGGTGCCATATATTGCCAAGAAAAAGATGTATTTTTTTCTGTCCCTCTTCAATTTTCTCCAGAGATTTATCATATTTAGGTTTTCTAGGATTGTATTATGCTCTCTAGTTTCTTTCTTGTTTATTTTGTGGTAAGATTTATCTAATTCTAAGAAGGGAAAGTTGAAGTCTCCAACTAATCTTCTTGCTATCTATTTCTTCCTGCAACTGGCTTAAAAATCTTCTCTAGGAATTTGAGTGCTCTACCACTTGGTGCATACACATTTACTATAATTACTACTTTATTGTTTATGGTACTCTTTATCAAGATTTACTTTGTTTCCTTATGTCTTTTAACAAGATCTATTTTTACTTTTGCTTTATCTGAGATCTGAATCGCCACCTCTGCCTTTTTTTGTTTTTTTGCTTTTTTTTTTTTTTAACTTTGGCTGAAGCACAATAAATTTTGTTCCAGCCTTTTTACCTTTACTCCATAGACACAACTCTCTGAGTCAAATGTGTTTCTTGTAAACAACAAATTGTAGGATTCTGGCTTTTAATCTATTTTGCTATCTGCTTCTTTTTTTATAGGAGAATTAATCCTATTCATATTCACAGTTAAAATTACTAACTCTGTGTTTCCTGTTATCTTGTTTTCCCCCAGTCATACTGTTTTCTCTTTCCTTTCCCCCTTTCCCTCCTCCACAATCTTTTGCTTCTGTCCACTCCTTCCCTCAGACAGCTCTCCTCATTACAACCTTTTCCCCTTTCTTATGCCTTTCTCCTATTTCTGTTTTCCCTTCTATCATAGCCTTTCCTTTTTTTCCCCTTTCCCCTTCTACTTTTCTCTAGATTGAAACATCCTTCTCTGTGAAGCTAAATGTGTCTGATGTTCTTTCTTTAAGTCAAATCTGATGAGAGTAAGATTTACACAATATTCATATCCCTACCTTCTTTCTCTTGATTGTAATAGGTCTTTGTGAGATGCAATTTACTCCATTTTAACTCCATTTTCTTCTTCTTCCAGTAGAATCTCCTTTCCTCCTCTAGTTTCTTTTATATGTAATTTCTAATTATATCTGCATCCTCTAAATATATCCACAGAAGAAATATAAATCTCAAGAGTTAAACTTAAGCTATACTGTTCTTTGGAGTTTTCATTTTGGGATCTCTTTCAGAAGGTCATTGGTGAGTTCTTTTAATGGCTATTTTGCTCTCTGATTATAGGTCATTAGGGAAGTTTTCCTTCATGATTTCCTGAATGATGTCTAGGCTCTTTTTTTCATCATGGTTTTCAGGAAATCCAATAATTCTTAGGTTATCTCTCCTAGACCTATTTTCCAGGTCAGTTGTTTTTCCAATGAGGTATTTTACATTTTTCTCCTTTAATTTTTTTTTGGGGGGGGGAGGGGTTAGGGTTGAAGTCTCATTGAGTCATTCACTTCCATTTGTTCTCTCTTTGGTCATAGTCTTCAGGTAAACCAATAATTTTAAAATTGTCTCTTCTAGATCTACTTTACAGATTGGTTGATTTCATTTTTTAAATAAAAAAAAGAATCATTTATTTTTTCATGCTCATTATTTTCATTTCATCTCTACTATTTTTTTTATTATAGCTTTTTATTGACAGAACATATGTGAGGGTAATTTTTCAACATTATCCTTTGCACTCACTTCTGTTCTGACTTTTCCCTTCCCTCCCTTTACCCCCACCCCTAAATGGCAGACAGTCTTATACATGCTAATGTGTTATAGTATATCCTAGATACAATATATGTGTGCAGAACCATACAGTTCTCTTGTTGCACAAGAAGAATTTGATTCAGAAAGTAAAATAGCCTGGGAAGAAAAACAAAAATGCAAGTGTGTAGCTGATTTTGTCCATCATTGAACAATTAGAACTGAATTAGATCTTCTCTTTGTCAAAGATATCCACTTTCATCAGAATACATCCTCATACAGTATTGTTGTTGAAGTATACAATGATCTCCTGGTTCTACTCATTTCACTCAGCATCAGTTCATGTAAGTCTTTCTAAGCCCCTCTGTATTCATCCTGCTGGTCATTTCTTACACAACAATAATATTCCATAACATTTATATATTTATATTACCCAACCATTCTCCAATTGATGGGCATCCATTCATTTTCTAGTTTCTAGCCACTACAAAAAGGGTTGCTACAAACATTTTGACACATACAGGTTCCTTTTTCTTCTTTGAGTTATCTTTGGGATATAAGTCCAGTAGTAACACTGCTGGATCAAAGGGTATGCACAGTTTAGTAACTTTTTGGGCATAATTCCAAATTGCTCTCCAGAATGGTTCACAACTCCACCAACAATGCATCAGTGTCCCAGTTTTCCCACATGCTTTCCAACATTCATCATTATTTTTTCCTATCATCTTAGCCAATCTGACTGGTGTGTGTAGTAGTATCTCAGAGTTATCTTAATCTGCATTTCTCTGATTAATAGTGATTTGGAACACCCTTTCATATGAGTAGAAATAGTTTGAATTTCATTATCTAAAAAGTGTCTGTTCGTATCCTTTGATCATTTGTCAATTGGAGAATGGCTTGATTTCTTATAAATTAGAGTCAATTGTCTATATATTTTGGAAATGAGGCATTCATCAGAACCTTTAACTGTAAAAAATGTTTTCCCAGTTTATTGCTTCCCTTCTAATCTTGTTTGCATTAGTTGTGTTTGTACAAAGGCTTTTTAATTTGATATAATAAAATTTTTCTATTTTGTGATAAATAAAGATCTCTAGTTCTTCTTTGGTCACAAATTCCTTCCTCCTCCACAAGTCTGAGAGGTAAACTATCCTATGTTCCTCTAATTTATTTATAATCTCCTTCTTTATGTCTAAATCATGGGTGTCCGACTGATTTGCTCCTCTGTTGAGCCCAGGATTGAGGTTCTTGGTTGCTGATTTGCTATTGTTAAGACCCTCTCATTCGATTTCCCAAAGTCTGTCTGAGTCGGCCTGAACACCTTTTCACCCTAGTGAGACTGACTTTCTGGTAGTTTTTCCAGTTTATCTTGAACTGGAGAGTCGTTTCATTCTGTCAGACTCTGTACAGAGATTTGGTTTTCAGGGGAAACTGGGAGAGCTTGAATAGCTTTGTGGCTTCATTATGCCATTTTGGCTCCACCTCTGGTCTCTTACCAGTACAAATATTAACCAGGAATCTATCTGCACAATGTAAGCCATGGAATAAACAAAAGTTTTCTTCTTCATAAGTGTTACTGCCAATAAATACTCACATGTATTGTGACTATCACCATCATACACAGGTAGAGTTTGGAAAAGATAAAGCACCTAAAAATTCCACTCTGATCCCTCCAGAGCAGTGTCTTCATTAGATGGGAAGTGATGCCTCATTGAGGAGAACCAGGCTAATTGTTTTGATCAGGGAGCTGTTTGGTCTTGAGACTCTACTTATAGGAATTTCAAGGTAAACTTAAATCAAACTCCAAACTACTCATTTTAAATTGCAGCTCAAAGCCTGGATTCAGTGAACACTCATATTTCAAAGCTGAAAACTTGGACTTAAACTTCTGACCTGAATGGTAACTAACAGTTATTGAGGAGAACAGAAAGAGAGCAGAGTTGTATGTAGTACTCCTCAAATATCTCCTATGTAATGGCTAAGGAAATGACCTAGATATAAGCAAAGAAAGCTAGATAAATCCCACTATACCATAGAATTCTGAGTAAAAAGAAAAAAAAAATACTTTGTGTGTTTGTATGTGTGTGTATGTGATAAGTAGGTCAATATTTAGATACAGACATAGATCTTTCATCTATATTTGACTAGCTATCTAATCTATCTAATCTTTGAGTTCTGGTAGAGCAATTTGAGTTTTTATTTTATAGTTTTAATTCTATCCTATACATTTTCCTAGGCATAATTTCTATTTACAAAAATCTGGTAAAGACAGTACTGTGTTACCAGAGAGGTTAAGAGCAACTAAACAGAATTTAGAAGCAGGATTTGCAAGAGTCAAAGCCCAGCCACTTTGTAACAGTTCTAATCAGCTCTGATTTTCCATCTACTTTCACTAAGGTTGAATTAAATTTGAAGGAGAGTCAGATCTCTTCCTTAATTTGGATTTTTTGATTCTAGTTGCTGGTGACATAAAAGGGTAGGAAAAGCAAATTGTTTGATACTGATGGCCCAAATTTGTTGGTTCAAGCGCCAGGGGGATTATCAAACATGGACTTGATAATTCATTTTTTTGAATTGGTCACAGCTGGTGTTACAAGTAACATAGCTGGGGGCATCAGAGTCACCCTCTATCAGGGTGACATTGATTTTCAGTGGAGTTGCTGCTGTCCATTTTGGAGACATTACCACCATTTGTACTAGCTGCCATCTAACAGACTTGGAAGCACAAGTGAACAGAACCCAGGCTATTTAAGAAAAGTCAGAAGTGTTTACACAAAAATTTTGATTCCCTAATCACTTGGAAATAGACATTAAGAACTTAGACAACTATAGCAACAGACTGAGCCCCAGGGTCATTCAGAGATGGGGGTACATACAGTGATAGCTCCTCTTGTCAATAGCTTACATAGTGATTTTGCATCTACCTCTGCCTCAAAGACTGTTTTTCAATTAACCACATGAAAGTGGATCAGTGACTGTTTTCTACACTCCTGAATGACATCACCTAATTTGGATGTTCCTGGGATGTGGAGGAGGCCAATATCATGGATGTTTAAAACAATTAGAAAAGTTAAAACAAAATACCCTAAGCCACAGTGCCAATGCATCTAAAGATATAGATGTAAAATTACAGTTTATAAGACTTTGGGGGTGGAGATGGATAAGTGGGGGGAGGCAGGCAGTTTGTTGTACTTGAGATTTTTGCTTCGTTTTGTTTTTATCCCATCCCCTGAAATAATTGTCTGTCAGTTAATTAGTCCAAATGCCATTGCAATTGTCAAAGAGAAGGAAAACAATTTTCTCCCCACTGAGGTGGGAAAGCCTTAATAATTTGATTTTGAAAAATTTCTTTCTATAGTAGGATCTCTCTCTCTCTCTCTCTCTTTCTCTCTCTCTCTCTCTCTCTCTCTCTCTCTCTCTCTCTCTCTCTCTCTCTCTCTCTCCTCTCTCTGTCTCTGTCTCTCCATCTCTCCATCTGTCTTTCTGTCTCTGTCTCTCTCTCTCTGTCTCTCTCTGTCTCTCTCTTTCTCTCTCTCTTTCTCTCTCTTTCTCTCTCTCTGTCTCTGTCTCTCCATCTTTCCATCTGTCTTTCTGTCTCTGTTTCTCTCTCTCTCTGTCTCTGTCTCTGTCTCTGTCTCTCTCTTTCTCTCTCTCTCTGTCTCTGTCTCTCCATCTCTCCATCTGTCTTTCTGTCTCTGTTTCTCTGTCTCTGTCTCTGTCTCTCTGTCTCTGTCTCTCTCTGTCTCTCTCTCTGTCTCTCTCTCTGTCTCTCTCTCTGTCTCTCTCTCTCTCTCTCTGTCTCTCTCTCTCTCTGTCTCTCTCTCTCTCTCTCTCTCTTCAAGGCAGCAGAGTACTATTGATTAAGTAATTCAGTTTTGACCCTTCTGGTCAGAGTTTTAGAACTGCTGGTCATAAGGACTGGCAGCAACTTCAGGGATACATACTGTTGCTCATTCCTATGCCAACTTATATTGTGGTAGGGTAATAACCAGCATATAATGAAATGTAAATTAACTCAACATTCTCTGTGGTTCATATAAAGTTCACTATGACAAGGCTTCCTATTTCCAGTTATGCTAGAGTGAGTGCAGCTCCAAAGGACAGCTGCATAAATTGTCCGCATGCCTTTTTTATTATTTGAAATAAATAACCCCACCTCCTTTCCCTAGTGGTCATGGGTTTAAGACACATCCTCAAAATAAACCAGGATGAGAAACAAAATCAATAATCCAATAAGGCTTGACAAAAGTGCTGTTTCTATTCAAGTATCTTCATTCACTAACTGCTGCCTGTTTGGTCCAGTAAATGAGATAACATATGTAAAAGGATGTTGTAAACCATACAAAATGTAAATGAGATAACATATGTAAAAGGATGTTGTAAACCATACAAAATTGTATGCAAGCATGTTAACAACAACAATAGCAATAATAATTATTATATTCTTCTCATTTCTATGTTGCATGGAACTAAGATACAAAAGGTCCAGGCAAATTGCTATCCTGTTGTTTTATCTTAGGGTTAAGTGTGTTATTGCTCTCATGGATAATAATGGACTTTTGTAACTATAGTATTGAGTTTTAGGCTCATCTTTTGTAGACTAAATGAAAACCTTTGGGATAACTTCTATAGTAGGTAGAGGCTTTTATCATCATTATTATCACTAGAATTATTAATTATTATTGAAGCAATTCAAGGGGTTTACTTCTGCTATAGCACTGGTTATTTCAGATATATATACTGCTTCACTTTGTATAACAAAAAGTAATAAGTTTACTGATGAAGTTCATAAATGCATGTCCTTGCTAGCCCAACTGGAAGCAGTTGGTGTAATGAAGTTGGTGTGAATGAAGTTGGTGTGAAGTTAAACAGGTAGGTGTTAGTTGTAATAAATATCATAATAATGATAGATATGGAGTTTGCAAAAGCTGACTAACTTAGCATTTTTCCTAATTCAAGTTCCCCACTTTTTTTCATCACTAATCCTGCTTTCTTTCTCCCCCTTTCATATTTTCAATCTTGCTCTTTGTTTCTCTCTCTGTTTTTCTCTTTCTTTCTGTCTATCTCTTTCTGTCTCTGTTTCTCTGTTTCTGTCTTTTTGATTCTGTCTCTGTGTTTGTGTTTCTCCCTTTCCCTACCTCCTTTCCTCCCAAGAATGCACAAACATCTGTCTTTAGGAAATGTACTCATAGTTCCCCACAGATGTACATTCACATGAAATTTAGATTTAATAACCTCAACAGTTCCTTTTTATTACTCTCACTCTCTGATCTTAGACCTGATGCTTCATTGCTTTTAAGCACAAGCAAAGTGAGTACTTGCTAATTTGCCCAGGTGATCATAAATATGTGCATATGTATATGAGCTATATGTTTTGATTTAAATATTGCATGCACTCAAGCAGTGTTGCTTTAAGTTTTAAACAGGCCACTAGATAGATGCCTGCCTTCATCAACAATGTACTGATACTTTTAGCCTTAAAAATAGAAGATGATTTAGTAAACTTAATGAAACAACAAAAATGTCATGCCTTTAAAAAGAGAATACAAAATAGCCAACTTTTGAAAAAATCTCTGATTTTCATGAATAAATTTTTGTATGTATAGATATTTGAGAAATGTATTACATTAGTAAAATTTAGTAATGTACTTTATTTTGCAAAGTCACCTCTAGGAACACACACACATACATACACATATACATGCATATACATGTACGTGTGTCCATTTTATGTATGGGATTTAAACTGATAATTAAAAGAAAAGAAGGGAGCTAGGAGGAAGAGGCAAGAAGGGCAAATGTGTATATGCATTTTCTCAATTTAAATTCCCTGTTCAAATCCTACTTTCCATAATCTTTTGATGGTCTACTCAATAAATTCCAAGATATTCTCTTCTAATATTGACTCCTATCTACGCTGTACATATCCTGGTTGTGTTACATTATTTCCATATTGTCTGTTCATTAAAATGTTAGTTCCTCAGGGGAAGGGACAGTAGTTTTTGTTAATATTTCTTATCCCCAGGGCTCATCATTATTCCTCCATGTAGTCAGTACTTAATAAGGGCTTCTTGGTTTAATAGTCCTTCAAAGTAATTATTTAATATTATTTGTTTTATTTTTCTTTAATGACCAGCCATCATAACAAAGTACATAGACTTTCATCTTGGACTCAGGAAGAATTGGATTCATTTCCTGCCTTGGGTATGTACTTATTAGCTAAATTTCACCATGGGCTACTCAACCCTCAGGCAACTGTATAAGGCATATAAAAATATGAATTACATTAGAATTGTCAATTTGTTACAATGGAAGAAATTTTTGTACCAGGTATAATCTACATCAATGATAGCATAAATCTATGAAAATGGATTAGCAATTTATATTATAAATGTCTCCAATGAATAAAACAACTTGGATAATAGATTAAGAGCTAATGAGGGGCAAGATTTATAGGTCATTGAGCCCAGCACCCTTAGTGTATAGGTTCAGAGATAATAAGCAATACCCAGCATTACACAGCTCATATTTGTTACAGAAAGGGTTTGAATTCTAGGACTTGATACCAAATCTAGTATTCTATCTACTGTATAACCCAGTTGCTTCTTAGTTTTTCTACTAGTCTATATAACTCCCACATATTTTTAAATGTCCTACTTATATCCAAACTCTGGACATTGTTGCAGTAATCAAACACCATTTTTATCATTTTCCAGCTCAAAAACTTATAGTGGCTCCATACTTAGCCAATCATGGAAATTCCAGATGGCTTGTGATGGCCTGAGTCCTTGAATTAAATACTTTGTCTCTCGTTTCAAGCATATTATTAGTCCTCTCTAGTATTACAACAAGTCAGGGACTGCTTACTTGTCCAGACCTGCTCACTGGAGGATTTCGGTACCAGTCCGAATGCTTATCGTGGGTGAGGAGTGAAGAGGCAGAACTCATGAATATGGTCAAACTGGAGTCCACGTATTCAAAATTCTCTCAGCCTTATATACCCTAAACACTAACATAACTATAGCACACTGTGCATGTGCTAACTATAGGGTACTGCACAGGTGGGACCACAAAAACAACTTGCTATTGTGTGCAGATGTTTCCTTGCCACTTTAATATAATGGTGCTTTAATTACAACACAGGTTGTCATACCTCCAACTTATCAGGAAGGCTGAGATGCCCCTAGGGGGATGGGGAACCAAACCAAACATATCAGTAGGGGTTCATTTATTGGACTGAAGGGTCTTATACCTTACCCAAGGTTCCCCACTATCTGTGACCTTCTACATCTACTTCCTTTTTTAAAAGTATTATTAAAGCTTTTTATTTACAAAACATATGCATGGGTAATTTTTCAGTGTTGATCCTTGCAAAACCTTTTGTTCCAAATTTTCCCCTCCTTCCCCTCATCCCTGCCCTTGAGGGCAGATAGTTTAATACATGTTAAATATATTGAAATACATGTTAAATCTATTATATGTATCCATATTTATACAGTTATCTTGCTGTACAAGAAAAATCAAATCAAGAAGAAAGAAAAAGAACAGAAAAAAAATGTAAGAAAATAACAACAGAGTGAGAATATTATGTTGTGATCCACACTCTGTTCCCATGATTCTCTCTCTGAGTGTACATGACTCTTTATCATTGAACAAATGGAACTGGTTTGAATTGTCTCATTATTGAAGAGAGCCGCGTCTATCAGAATTGATCATTGTATTGTGCTATGTACAATGATCTCCTTCTTTCTTTTGTTTTAATTGAAGCAGGTATGCATCAGTGGTTAAACCCATCAGCATGGGAGGAACCACACAGGCAAGTAGTAATATAGCAAGCCATATGATAAACAAGATACTATTAAAGACTTCCATTAATCCCACAACCACACATATACTTTTCAGCATCCAACAGACAGTCCAAACACAGTCTATAGTACATCACTTCATGTGTCAGGGAATCCAATGATTCCTGCAGGTTTTGAAGTTCTGCATCAGTCTCATTAGCAATTATTTTTGTGGTCATGTTAATGTTCGTCCCTGCTCTTTCAGTGGTGGATATAATTAGAGATGGAAGCACTCGCTGTCTCCTGGTCTTTTCCTTCATTTCAAAGGTCTTCTCTTTTTCCATCTCTCTCCATTGGACAAAACAGATATAACATGTTAGCATCTATTGGATTACTTCTTCATCTGTAGAGCCATAAGCAAATCCTCTGTCCCAACCTGTTAAACTAAATGTCCCTTCTATTCATCACTTTCTGGGTCTCTCCACATCACCTGGCGATTATCTAAAGATACATCCTCATCAAAAAACAAAATTGGGGACAGTTAGGTGGCACAGTGGATAGAGCACTAGCCTTGAAGTCAGGAGTATCTGGGTTCAAATCTGATCTCAGACACTTAATACTTCTTAACTGTGTGACCCTGGACAAGTCACTTAATCCCAATTACCTCAGCAAAAAGAGAAAAAAAATAATACTATAAAGGGTTAAATTTAGAAGTTCTCTTGACTTACCTGTGGTTTGCCATCTCTTTCATTTTTGGAGGAACATCTTGAAATCTCTGTTCTTCCTCTCTCCTATTGCCTGTCCTTGAGGATTAAAAGGTATGCCAGTAGTGTGTAAAATCTGATACTGTTCACTAAAGTGTGAGAAATATTTGAAAGTGTAAGCAGGTCATTTATCTATTTTTATTACTTGTGGCATGCTTATAACTGCAAAGACCTGTGTAAGGAATTCAGTGACCACCTGGGGCGTCTCTTTTGCTTCTGGTACTGCAAAATTAAATCCTGAAAAGGGATGCATAAAATCTTGGATAAAAGACAGATGGCCAAAAGATTATAATGGGTCACATTTATCTGCCAAATTTCATTGGACCTCAAACCACAAGAGTTCTTCCCTAGAGGGAGCATAGGAACATAAAAAGGGAGGCAAACTTTACAGGCTTTTCCTAGCTTCCTCTTTTGTTATCCCAAACTACAGATGTAAAGCTTGTGCAGCCTGATGATATTTATAATGAGACTCTTGAGTGGACTGAAATAGAGGAGAGTTGGCTAACATGGTGAGAAGGCAATTTGTCTTTCAGTTTCTATTAAAAAATAGGTCCTGGAAGACTAGTATGAGAGGGGACATGCAAAAGGTTTGACATGGGCAGTTTCTCACTTGCTCCTGAAGTTCCTTAAAAAGATGAAATATTTTAGAGGCTACACATTTTATTTGGGCTATGGCAATTCTTTGTACCACACCTACTGAATATTATATTTACATCTCCTGGATAATAAGTAAGAGCTAGCATAATTGCATACAAGTGATTCAGCTGAGGAGACTGAAAGGAAGTTCTGATTACTCTTTTTATACCTAAGTCAGGAAAAGATACAGCATAAATGTTATATTTGGACACATCTATAAAAATGGTTAGTCCTTTAAGAGGGATCTTAGCAAACTTTTCTTCAAAAATCCATGGTCAATTATATAATAGCTGGGCTATCTTTAAGGTGGACCCATGCATAAAATTTGGAGCTGTGGCCAATAAAATTTGCCACTCTGGGATTGTTTCACAACACACATTAATTTGTACATTGGTATAAATGGTGTATCTCTTGTTAGCTCCTATCCCAGATAATTGTATTATTCATTTAATGGCCTTTTACAAGATTCTAGCCACAAGCACAAGGTAAGGAATGAAACGTTGATCTGATTGTGCTAGGAGGGTCACCCACTCAATCACAATGGCTTCTTGATGAAGGATGTAGATGTCTTTTTTTGTGTGGCAAAAACTGATATTTCCAAGGATTTTCGAGTGACTCTTTCAACCACATTGGATAAAGTCAGTTCATACTCTCTCAGAACCTCAAGGGCTTTTTTCAAAAGTTAGTTGAATCTAAAGCAATGTCTCCCCTTAAGATGTCATAGAATGGCTCTAATTGATAAGTAGTTAAGTCTAATGCTGGATGCATCCATTGGATATCTCCTATCAATTTCTGAAAGTCATTTAAAGTATTCAGCTTCTCTGTTCTTAAAGAAAGCTTTTGTACCATAAGTACTTTGGGGTATACTTCACATATTAAATATTGAAAAGGAGTGTACCTTTGAATTTTTTAAAATTCAATTGTTATTAAATTATTTTTTTTTTCCTGAGCCTGGGGTTAAGTGACTTGCCCAGGGTCACAGGAAGTGTTAAGTATCTGAGATCAGATTTAAACTCCAGTCCTCCCAAATTCAAGCTGGTGCTCTATCCACTGCACCACCTAGCTACCTCGATTGTTATTAAATTAAATGGCTATATACAATTGGTAGTTACTTAGTGTTTTTATGGTCTTTTGTAGGTATGATTCTACCATTTGCTCCTCAGGGACACACTCCAAAATATCATCCATGTAGTGTAATAACATAACTTTTGGAAATGCTTTTCCTACTGGAGTAAGAGCAGCAGCCACATACATCTGACACATGGGCTATTTTTTCATTCCCTGTGGCAAAACTGTCCATTGAAATCTTTTATAAGGCTCAGATAAATTAATGCTGGGCACTAAAAAGACAAATCTTTCATATCATCCCTATCTAGAGGCATAGAATAGAAACAATCCTTAATGTATATAAACTAAAGAGGCCATTCCATGGGCAACTGAATAGGAGATGGAAGCCCAGACTGAAGAGTTTGCATTGTTTCCAATTGTTCATTCACTTTTCTCAAGTCAGTCAATATCCTCCATTTTCCAAATTTCTTTTCTATAGCAAATACAGGGGAATTCTAAGGACTTAGAGACACTTGTAAGTGTCCTTGGTTAAGTTGCTCCTGTACTATATCTAATAATATGGCCTGAATTTTTTCACTGGTTAAGGACCACTCTTCCACCCACACCTGTGGGTGGGGGAATATGTGTAAGGGCTGGTAGGCCTTCAACAGTGTCCCTGCCTAAAAAGCCAAAGTGCTCAATTGCAATCTCAATTGCTGTAAAATGTCTCTCCTCCACATATTGATGGGGATTTTTTTTTTTTTTAACCACAAGTGGAGTAAACACTCCAGGTTTATCTTCAAATTTCCATCTCAACCCAAATGTATTCCATTGCTCCTCCTTTGCTTTATCTAATGCCTCTTGTATTCTGGACACAGAAGGGCAAAATTGTGCTGGCAGTGCTGATGGTGTCACTGCCCCTCCTGCTCCTTTTTTTCTCCTGTCCATTTTGGTGGAGTTGAAGAAGGAAGATTAGGAAGAAGAGGATACCCCAAGTGTGCCATAGGATGAAGTGAAGGAAGGCTGAGAAACCAAGAAGCTCCCCACTCCTCAAACTTCCCAGTGCTTAGCTCTGTCCCTGCCCCAAGTGCCATACCCTCCTGGGCTGTGGGCACCATCCACCTGCTTGTTCTCCTCACACTTCCTTGTTTGACACCCCATGCTAAAAGCTTTTTCTTTTCCTTATATATGGGGTTTCTTAAAGCCAATTTTAATTATTCTTCCATCTTCCATACCTGGCACCAACCTCTTCTCTTTGGAGAGCCATGGGCACATGCACTCCACATCCTCCAAGAACTCAGTGATCTGATTCTGAATCACTAACAAACCTTACTCCTTTATCAATTTAACTAAGCATTTCTGATACTTCCCTCAGGAAGGAGGCTCTTTTGTTAGTACTTGCCCCATTTCAGTTGAAAAATGAAAGTCACTAGATTAGTCCTTACTGAATCTTCCTGCTTGCCTATTTTTTTTTTTTAATTTACCCTATTCCTGGGTCATGGGGACTCCTCATCTGAACTCTACTGCTCTTATCAATTGAGCTGCTGTGTGCCCTGCTTTTCAGGGCCTGGTGTTGAACACCAAATGTCTGGAATTGCTCATTGGAGGATTTTGGTACCAGCAGGAATTTTTATCTTGGGTGGGGAGTGAACAGGCAGAACTCATGTAGATAGTCAAATAGGAGTCCATTTATTCAAAATTCTCTCAGTCTTATATACCCTAATACATTTACATAAATATATTATGTACATAGTACATTATATACACTATGCATGTGCTAACTATACTCTGCCCATGTGGGACTATATAAACAACTTGCTATTTTGTGTAGATGTCTCCTTGCCACTATTGTATAACTCTGTTTTAAATGGTTGTCATGCCTCCTGACTTCTCAGGAAGGCTGAGATGCCCTTAGTGGGGATGGTTAGCCAAAGCAGACACATCAGCCAGATTCCTTACTGGATTAAAGGGTCTTATACCTCGTTCAGATCTCCCTACTGTACACCTACTATTGCTGTTCTTCACACACAATGCTCTTTCTCTAGCAGCTGTGACTTTTGATTAGTTGTAACCATTTTTGTTTTATCTCCTCATCTCTGTTTCCTGTTTTTCTTCTAGATAAAGTTCAAATATCAAGTTCTATAAGAGGTAACACCATTGTTAGTGCTTTCCCTTTAGGTTATCTTCTGTTTGCTTTGTATATAGTTAATAATCTGTTATCTATCCCCTTGACACCAGGTATCTTATTCTTGCCTTTACTTGCATCTCTGGGCTTTAGTATAGTGCTGAATAGTTTAGTAAATGCTATCCTCCCTCCATGAAACAGTCTTTCATGGATCTCATATGATTCCAGACACTACCTTACTTTTTTTTTTTTTTTTAATACTTTTTTATTTTTCTGATTTTTTATTTTTTTTTGTTTTTTAAAATTAATTTTATAATTATAACATTTGTTGACAGTACATATACATAGGTAGTTTTTTACAACATTATCCCTTGTACTCCCTTCTGTTCCGAATTTTCCCCTCCTTCCTCCACCCCCTCCCCTAGATGGCAGGCATTCCCATACATATTAAATATCTTATAGTATATCCTAGATACAGTATATGTGTGCAGAACTGAATTTTTGTTGTTGTTTTTGTTGTTGTTGTTGCTAAGGAAGAAATGAATTCAGAAGGTAAAAATAACCTGGGAAAAAAATAAAAAATACACATAGTTTACACTCATTTCCCAGTATTCCTTCTCTGCGTGTAGCTGATTCTGTCTATCATTGATCAATTGGAACTGAATTAGATCTTCTCTTTGTTGAAGATATCCACTTCCATCAGAATACATCCTCATACAGTATCATTGTTAAAGTGTATAATGATATCCTAGTTCTGCTCATTTCCCTCAGCATCAGTTGATGTAAGTCTCTCCAAGCCTCTCTGTATTCATACTGCTGGTCATTTCTTTTCTTTTCTTTTTTTTTTTTATTCATTTTTCCAAATTATCCCCCCCTCCCTTCACTCCCTCCCCCCGATGACAGGCAATCCCATACATTTTACATGTGTTACAATATAACCAAGATACAATACATGTGTGTAAATACCATTTTCTTGTTGCACAATAAGCATTAGATTCCGAAGGTACATGTAACCTGGGCAGACAGATATTAGTGCTAACAATTTACATTCACTTCCCAGTGTTTCTTCTCTGGGTGTAGCTACCTCTGTCCATCATTGATCAATTGGGAGTGAGTTGGCTCTTCTTTATATTGAAGGTTTCCACTTCCATCAGAATACATCCTCATACAGTATTGTTGTTGCAGTGTACAATGATCTTCTGGTTCTGCTTGTTTCACTCAGCATCAGTTGATGTAAGTCTCTCCAAGCCTCTCTGTATTCCTCCTGCTGGTCATTTCTTACAGAGCAATA
This sequence comes from Sminthopsis crassicaudata, assembly GCF_048593235.1. NCBI lineage: Eukaryota > Metazoa > Chordata > Mammalia > Dasyuromorphia > Dasyuridae > Sminthopsis > Sminthopsis crassicaudata. Next base: position 126,907,990 of record NC_133620.1, on the reverse strand, counting down.
ATATTCCATAACCTTCATATACCATAATTTACCCAACCATTCTCCAACTGATGGACATCCATTCATCTACTACCTTACTTCTTGAAAGACAATTCAGTGGACAGAATATATTGGACCTGAAGTCAGGAGGATCTGAGTTCAGATAAACTCAGCCACATTATTAAAGTTCTGTGAGCTTGAATAAATCACTCAATCTCTGTTTGAAACGTAGATAAGTAATCACGTACCTTACAATATGAGTGTGAAAATCAAAAGTAATATCTGTGAAACACTTAGCACAGTGTATTTGGCCTTTTCTCCCTTTATTCATTTTTTGACCTTTTCAAAATCTTTCAAATCAGGGATTATCTTCATTAAGCTTGGAATCTTTATGTAGTTTAGAAGAAGTCCCAGTCAACTGTAAAGTTATTTATTGAGCAATAATCAAGCATTATTTTTATTACAGTTTTGAAGAAAAGTATTTCTGAATTTTTCTATTCTCCTTCATCTACTGTAGTAGATCTTGGTCCTCTGTCACAGAAATGAATGGTATGGAATAAACAGGCAAACAAGTCAAAAGAGAAGTGGAGGAAAAGAGAGTTTTGATTTCACAGGGCTTTCATGGCCCCAGCATCAGATATTAGGAACAGTATATCCAAGAAATATCAATCCCTGAAATTGAGGAGCCCCAAATTAGAAATATCATGCTGATTATGGCTTGACATTTGAGAAAGGATTATTTTGCCATTCCTATGGAAGATAATTCTATTCTTATTCCACACCAGCAATGATATCATAAATAAACCTCATTTAGTTTGTAATTCACAAGAGCCTAAAGATCTTTTTGTCTGTCATGCTTATGCATGATTGTTCCTTCACCATGTTGGCTTTATGGGTCATTTCTCCCCTATTTGATTAATTTTAATCTTATTTTTAATAAACCTTACCTGAGCAACTAGGATGCACAGTGGATAGAATCCTGGACTTGGATACAGAAAGATCTGGGTGTATATCTTTTGACAAAAAGCTTAAAAAACCCTCCATACACCTCAGTTTCTCCATTCTTCCAAAATAGAAATAATAATTATAGCAAATTTCTCAGGGCTGTTAAGGAGATTAAAATGATACAACATTTTAAATCACTTAGTAGAGTGTAACACAAAGCAGAATTTAAGAAATGCTTGTTAAATACAAAAATCTACTCATTTTTTCAACTTAAGAATCTAATTATCACAGATACCAGTTAGAAAGGACCTAAACCAATTCAAACCCTTGTTTTTAAAGGAAAGGGAAAATCACACCCAGAGAAATTGTGACCTGTGCAGTGGAGTAATCAACAAACTAAACATTAGTAAGTGCCTCCTATGTGTATGGCCATTATACTAAGCATTGGAGATACAAGAACTAAATATGCACAATACCAGTACACATATCAAGGTGGTGTAGAGTGACAGAGCTCCTAGGTAGGTGTTCCAAGATTTTTATCAACCTGATATTTAAACAAGCTTGAGATGCTTATTTTTTTATTTCCTACAGAAAGCCAATAATGGAAAACTGTAGAAAAGTGTTGCATAGTGAATAGAAAATTGTCTTTAGTTTAAAGATGAACTTGGCTAGGGTTATGCATATAGTACTGTCCAGTAAGACAGAAAATAACTTACTTCTCACACCCTAAGCAACTCACTGAAACTGGAATTTACAGAGAAAGCCTAATTTGCATTGCTAGAGGGAGTTCTTTATGCTAATGAAATTACAGGTCTTACCCCATTCCATCCCATAAAAACATTATGTGATATCAACACAGGGGTTGTTACTTGAGTTACTTTACTGGAATTTACTCCTCAGACTGACATGAAAGGACAACTAACCTTTGAATTTTCTCCTCCAGTCAATTCTCCATACAGTTAGTTATTTTGTGAACTAAGAGAAAGATTTTTATTTATATTCCTATATTCATTATCTGAGGAACTGAGGCACAGAAGCTAAGGATTGGTTTCAAGGCCTCATGGAAATCTACTGATAAAATTAGAACTTAAAGATCATTACTTCCATCAGACAGTTCTTATAATTTTCTCTATTAAATTAGTTATTTTTCTTTCAATTACAAACAAATAATGTTAGGATTTTAAAGGAATAGCTCAAGATTCCCCAAATAAAGTATGGACCACCTTTCACCACCAGATAGAGAGCCCTTTTGAGTTACACACTAAGTTGGATACATTCAGGTCACTTGAACTCTACACCTCAACTACAGAATAAGTAACACTAAATTTTATCTCATTCTCTTTTCCCAAGTAACTGAACATATGACAACCCAGAGGCATAATTCTTCATGCTTCTTGTTTATTGTAACTTAAGGAGACCTTTTCCTTTATTTTCCCCAACTGTGCTTCCTATATGAAAAGTATTTGACATTGCGAATGTAGATATACTGTCAGTCAACCAAACTTAAAGTGTCAAGATAGCAGTGCCAGGATGCAGCCTAGAAGAGAATTAACATATGCTCACAGAATGCCAAGTACTAGAGAGAGACTAGGTAGAATGAAAGCATTTTTAAACCAAAAAACAGAAGAAAAGGGAAACAAAACTTTTGGTTATTTAGTATTCATGAATATTAATTACATACATTCTGTTCTTGGTCAGGGAGAGAATATTGCTGACATTAATACATGACTGTGGAGATGTTTTCCCCCTACTATCTTTCTCTTAGGATTTAGTTGAGTTAGATTTTAACACCCTATGAATTAAGCTTATGCATATAAAAATTCAAGTATAATATTATGCAGGGTATTTATTCAGTTCCAGTGTAGTACAATTAAGACTCATGGATATAGTAATTTTTGCCACAATCACTGTAAGACATTCCATTAACTCAAAGCAGAATAAGTCATTAAGGTAAGCTATGATAAACACTCAGAATGTGAATATGGAACAGAAGGCCCAAATAATGATTTGATTCAGCAGTTCAATTTTCTTACTTTTGTACTTCCATGGATCTTTCATAGTGCAACTATAAAAATGTTTTGGAGATTACAGGCATTCTTTTCAATGTTGAGTGTTCTTACCTTATGATTTTGGGTTCTGGAGTTCTAGGACATCATTTCTTCACAAGAATTTCTAAAGACACAAACAGGTGTCATATAAGATTGTAAAAGGTGCATGTATGTATGTGTGCCTATGTGTGCACATGTGATGGACTTACTAAGGAAAATGAAATAACCTAGTCCTTTTATTTTACACAATAAAGCAGATCTTTGCCATGAGATGACTAATTTCTGTCACTCATATCCAGGTTTCTGGATGGTTTTCTCTTGGAGATTTTCTTTGAAATGAAACATTGAATATGTGGAACAGTCTATGTTTAGACAAAACATTTTCTATCTATCTGTCTATCTATCTATCTATCTATTCTATCTAATTACCCCTCCTCCATATTCATTCTCTTTCCATTTCTCATTGGCTACACTGCTTTTGGACTTCTTCAGAATTCGATAACATGTTTCTGTCCCAGACATCTTCTCTCTCCTCTCTTCCATTATATTTCCCTTCTCTGCTTTTCAGCTTCTTCTTGAACATTATATTCTCTCACTAAGTTACAAGCACTTTAAAGGCAGGCATTTCTTTTAATTTGTATTTATATATTTGTTGTTAAGTAGACACTTAATAATGTTTATTGACTTATTGACTGCCTTATATACCAGAGAAATGAGGTTCATTGAAGTTATATGATTTTGTAGCCACTCTTTTAGAGCTATTCCCTCAGTATGTATTTACACTCATGTGTCGGGGCCTCAAAATGACAGCTGGGACCACCAGGACTTAGGTTATCCTGTGGGTTATATGCTTAAAATATAGTTTATAAGCAAGCCCCCACCCACAAGTTTACTATCAAGAGTAGGTCAATAGAATCAATTAGCAAAAAGCAAAAATATTATGTAACATGATGTTATGAGGACAATGGCTGCAAAAATATTGTCCCCATAAACTTGGTGTTCATTCTTCTATAAATACATCTAGGAAGTAGAGAAGTAGACACAATGATACAACGGTAATGAGGTTCATACATTGAAATCGCACATGAGGTCAAGGCTACATACTTCCATGACTTTATAGGGTCTCAGTAACTTTTATGTCCTGATAAAGTCACTCTACAGCTTCTTCCTGGACTTTTGCTGGGCAGGTTTCTCACTTGCCTTCTCAAGATCTATTCTTTCCTACATATTGCTTTCCAATTGGCAAGGGTAGTTCTCTTCTGTGACCATGAACAGCTTTCTTCTTTAATTCTTTCATACTTTTGAAGCTGTTTCCAGCATAAAGTCACTCTCTATCTGTACCTCTATTTATTTGGACACTATGTATTTCTGCTCCCTGATGGATTTTATACCTTCTCCTGGTAGAATGGTTCCACTGAGGAATGCCAGAACTCCTTGCTGACTTCTGATTTAGATAAAAGGGGGTAACATTTCCTATACTTGCTCTTGGTTTTGCCTGAATTTACAGCAGATAAATTCAATTCTTTTAAACATCACCACGGTCACTACAAATCAATGTCTAGCCAAAGCTTCCAATTCTACCAAGGTACACCCCTTTAGAGTTAGTACAGATTGAGGATATTATAGTATTGCTATTCTATTATCATGTTAATTTTGATGAATTCTTATCTTATCCCTTTACTTTCTGGGTGGGGAGTGTGAGGAATGGAACACAGATGGTCAGAGAGAGACCAACTGAAACCTCTCCCTCCCTCCCCACATATACATCTTAAACCCTTGTCTCACATGCCAACTTTCTTTACAACATGTCCTTCTAGCTTCCATATAGTTGTCTCAAAATCAATGTGCTCAAAATGGCACTAACTTATTATTTATTCTCCTAAATCCAACCAATCTCCACATTTTCTCTTTATGTGGAAGTCTTCATCTTTATAGACAACCAGTTTCACATCCTGTAAATTCTACTTCTACAGTATTTCTTGAATTCATCTCATCTCTACTCTACTCTACGTATCATTCTACAATAGTGCATAAATTACTTTAGACAAAATGAGATAATAATATTTCTTATTAAAAATAGACATCTTTTAAAAACTATCCAATGTATCTTTTTTGCTGTATTTACATTGTTTTATATAATTTAGTATTGAGTTCATAAGTCTTTAGCACATATTTTCCAATTCTCTTGAAACCACAATTTTCCTATATGAAATATTAAGTATTAGTTTATCCATTTTCCCACATCTAAAATGTTTAAACCAAGCTTTTAGTTACTGGAACACAGCTACTTCTGGTTCTTGGATTAATTTCTTAAAGTCTTAGCTGCATAAAATGGTATAAGGTCACAGCTCAGTATTCTATCTCTATTTGGAAAATTCTATAATTTGGAAACAATTTTGCTTCTAAGGATATATCAACATAATTACCAGAGTTTATTATCACCTCAATGGGCAATTTTTTAATATGCACTGGAAATGGGCATTATATTATAGACTCCCTTGAATTCTTTGGACAATTTTTTTTAATAACCTAGAATTAAAAAATGAGTTTCATGAGTAAAAATTAGTTTCCAACTTTATTTTCTATTTTCTTGACAAACACTTGTTTCTTTACAGAACCAGTTAGAAATGGTTGTACACTGGTCTTCTCAATATTCTTTCAAATTCAAGATGCTTATCCTACTCTATTAAAAAATCATTAATGGATCCTCCAGCTGCACAATCCCATAGGAGATTTGTTAGTTTGTTTCATAGTGATAATTTGTCAATCTTGTAAGGTAGTTTCTTTTTTTCATTTTCAACTCCATTTAATTTTATGCTTTAGTCAGTGTGACTTATCCTGTTTAATTATTACTTTGTGTAAACCTTGAAATGTTTGAAATATCTGAGGAGACATTGGAATGTTCTTTTTGAAAACTATAATTTTTGTACTTTTCCTTTGAGTATTATCTATAATCCAATACCACGGAATGAAAGAGAACAATGAAAAACTTGTATAACATGAAAATCAGCATTCAAATTACAGAGAACTCCAAGTCAATCTAGTTCCATTTTTAAGTCAGATGTTCTGACTTAGCCTGGTGTCGGTAGAACTGCACACATGTGCATATAGTAATGCATACACACACACACACACACACACACACACACACAACTGCTGTCACAAAACGAAACCATATCTAAACCACTGCTTGTCCAAAGTATTGCACAACTCATTGTGGTTCAAGCTCTCATTTCTCACCTGAGCAATTTCAAGAGACTCTTAACTGCAATCTCTGCTTCCAGTATCTTATCCCTCTGAACTCTCTTCAACATAACTACCTAAACTTCCCAAAAACCTATCTGGCCACATGTCTCTTTTACTCAAAACATCCTTTTTTTTGTCTCTAAGATGACACAGAATTTAAAGTCTATCCATAATTTGATTACAGTTTACTTTTTCAGGTTTTGTTTTGTTTTTTTAACCATACTACTCCTTAAGCCATTCTATGTCATAACCAAAATAGTTTAACAAATGCTCCTTAAATTGCTTATCTCATACCTTCATGTGCAAATTATCCCCATAAACTAGAAAGCACATTTCCTTTACCTCTATGCTCTAGAGTATTTAGTTTCTAACAAAGTTCAAATAAACTATTACACCTCTACAATGAAAGTTATCTATCACCTAAGTTGTTACTAGTCTCTGCCTGTAAAGGCATATATTCTACTGTATCTTGCAATGGAATGTTTCTTAAGGCTAATAGGTTTTTGTTTTTGTTTTTGTATCCTCTTCATCCACCAGAGTGCTTTGCACATAACAGGAATTTAATAAATTCCTGTTGCATTTAATTAAAAAAAAAACAAAAAACAAAAAAACAAAACAACATCCTGCCTGTAAAAGAAGGATCATGTAGCAGAGTAGTAAATGTTAATATTGGAAAGGTAACTTTTCCAGTCTTTCAAGTAAAGCCTTGGAAGCCAGGATAATAAATCTGGACTTTATTCTTTAGGGAATAATTGAATATTCTTGAGGTGGAGGGTAGAGCGTGTGACATTATGATAATGGTATTTGAAACTGATGCATCTTTTGTCAGTGTATGTATGTGAAGACTTGTTAGGCTATTATTGTGCCAGTCCTGGCAGAAATTGCTAAAAGCCACAAATTTGGATGATGGAGGGAAGGTAAATAATGGAAGAGTAACATTATAACAGAAGTCTCAGAAGGACTTGGTGATTGATTAGATGTGGGGTTTCAGGATTGTGACAAAAGAAATAAAACAACTGAAATGAATTGGATTTGAGTCTAGATAATTGAGAGGATGTATGAGCCATTGACAGATAGCAAAAAGGGCCAAGAAGACTTCACAGAAAGATAATTTATTTGTGATCAGGCATTAAGAAATTGAAGTAATAGTAGAGCTGTCCAGCCAATACATATGGGTTTGGGGTATAATCAGTGCCTGATTCCCCTAAGGTTTTCCTGCCTTGTTACATATAGTTCACACTAACAGCACAAAGAACTATTAAACTCCATAGAAACACAGTTGGTTCAAGCTGTTTAGTAAGTGGGTCACATAAGTTCATTTCAGTCATTCGTAATCAGTTACATGTGGGGATCATATCAAACTGCCAGGAAAAAAAAAAAAAAAAAAAAAAAGGAAGAAAAAACTGTGCCCTCTTCTCTTGAAGTGAATATCAAATAGAATTTGGGACTATAAGAAAGATAAAGAAGCTGAGGATAGCCCTCAACTCCAAAGCTCACTTAGAATAAACTATCTGCACATAAACTATCTCTGGATCTCTCTTGTGCATGCAGTGGAAAGAAACCATCAAACTTTGCACCCCACTGCTGAAAGATGTATTAAAACATCTTTCTCAGCTGAGTGCAAAATGTGTCAACCCCTATTGCTATTCGAACTCAATTTATAAAGGGAAAAATGCATTTCCATGAGAGCTGTCATGGAAAAAAAAATCAAACTTTCAGCTAAATGCTAGTCCAGACTAGGCAGAGGCTCCTTATTTAATGCAACAGAGAACAAATCTATACTGAGTTTGTATTTTCCTGCTTAGTTTCTTTCCACCATGAGAAATGACCTTAACTTGTTAACTCTTCTTCTGTACCACAAATTTTATGGATCAATACTTTTCATTTAATGACCTTATGTAAGACCATTTCTCCCTCACCTCTGTCCTCCTCTAGCTTCCTGTAGGCCAAGGGTTCATAAATATTTTTGTGACTTGGCACTCTTTGGCATTCTGGTGAAGCCTGTAATATTTTTAATATTATTTTTACTTGCTTAAAATAATTACATGGAATTACAAAAACAACCAATTATATTGAAATATAGTTACATTATATATGATATATATACATATATATTTACATATGTATGTATATAAACATGTCTGTGTATCTGTTTGTGTATTTCAAAGTTCATGTTCCCCTGATTCTGCATTATTCAGAATTTTCCATAGTAGAAAATCCCTTCAATTTAAATGAAACTTTGGCAGAATTCTTATAGGAAAATCATCTAAAATTATTGTTTTTCATCCTCATTAATAAAAAAATAAATATTCATAAAAATAAGAAATTAAGGGTGCTTTGCAACAGTTTGATAAACACTGTTCTAGAACAAATTCTAGTAGATAAAATAAAAAATATATGTAAAGGGCTGAAACTCTGAGTTGATGCACTGAGGTCAGACAACAGAGCACTTAAGGCTAATTACTGATTAGATAATACTCTGTTAGCATATGCTTGGAAAATGGCCTTTCCCTCTATTCTGTGCTGGTTCAATCTTTTGGTGTATACAGAAAATTGTGGGAAGGATTAGGGGGTGGGGTAAGACAAGCCAGATTCACTTTGCGGTAGACAAGGAAGACGAAGATTGCAGAGATCCTTCACTTCTATCCCTAAAGACCAAGAATAAAGAACAAGGACTTTTGCTTATCCTGACTCCGGCTGATTCTAAGGTATCCAGGGTACTAACTATGTCTTCACATATATACACACTCATTTCAAGGTAAGTTTGTCTTTTACCTCAATGAAGGAAGCTACTGTTATTTAAGAGAAACTACATATAAATGTATCTGCAACCATGTGGTACAGTGGATAGGGTGCTGGACTTGGAATCAGAAAGACCCAAGTTCAAAATGACTATAGAAATGTACTAAATTAACTAAGTACTAAGTCACTTAACATGTATGTCTTAGTTTTATCAGCTGTAAAATATAAGTAATAGCACTGTTATTACGAGGACCAAATGAGATAATATTTTTACAGTGCTTAGTTCAGTGCCTGGCACATAAAAGGCATTTAATAAATGCTAGTTCTTACTCTTTCCTCTTTATCCCTCCTCCATCCCGCACCCCCATTGTAGTATTGCCAGCTTAAGAATTCAGATACTTATGATTCTCCATGGAAAAAAATACCATACCATAAGCTAAAAGTATTTGACCTAAGCTTTTTGTTCTATGGTACCTAAAAGGCAGAGACATACTAGTTGTTTCATTTTGATGTATTAGCTGTTTTAATAAAATATTTTTGCCATTTTTTTCATTTTTCTCTTTTATCTTTTTTTTTCTATCACAAAAATATCAATGTCAAAGAGGGCAAATGTTAGTGAGACAGCTCAAGGTTCAATCTAAGAGGTTATTCTTAGATAATTAAGTAATGAATTCAATATCAGATTTGAATTTTGTTCCAAAACTGTTAGACTGTCTAGTGGTCCCATGAGTAATAAGACCTAAATGGTTAGACTGAAGATGGTTTCTTTCTGATGTGTTCATTTTATTAATTAACTCTCTCTTACTTCCCTGAAATATTAAAAAAAAGATGAATTTCCTAATCACCAATTTTATTTAAACTTGAAAAATGTAGGAGAGTTTTTAAAATGATACATTTTAATGAGATGAGAGCAATCAGATTATCATTTTTTAACAAGAAGGTAAATTTTATAACCATTTTCCAGTCTCACTCCAATTTATATGAAAAGGATATATTCATTTATGTCATTTTCTTTTCTTATTATCATCTCAGTGTGAAGAAAGGAATTTAATAGATTATGTTCATGTGCACCAGTAAAAAGTGCCTGATACTTCCATATACTCTCCTGTTTTTAATCAAAAGAGACTTTTCATTTGAAGTAGTTTTCCTTATCGTCACCATCAGTCCTTCTCCATTTAAAACCTGCCATGCAGTTGACAGCAGCAATCAAATGGGCTAAATGTTAGTGCAGAAACTCCTGAACTTGAATTTCCCAGAAGGCATTGAGGCTGCTCCATCATTAGCACTCTTTGCTGAACTCTCACAAGTAGCTAACTGGTTGGACTCAGCTATGTATGAAATCAGGGGCTGTGATTTCCATAATAAAAACACATTATGTGTCCATAGTAGAACAACATAACTACCATGCATGCTATGAAAGATGTCCAGATTTAGAATTCTAAAGTAAATTAACATAGAGGACTTCGAAATATGTCAGTTAATATGTAAATAAATATTGTAAAAAAAATCATTCCTTATTTTGGTGAAATCAGGATATAGAACAGAAATGCAACTAAAATTAAAAAATGGATGATAAACAATTATAAGGAAAAATGCAACTGAAAGTAATGTAATAATTCATTTATATGATTCATTGCAATTTATATTTGAAAGTGGATACTACTGGTATACACAACTGTGACTGAAAGACACTATTTCCCATGCTTTCAATATAATATTTCATTATAATCTAGTAGTTCATGAGTGTTTTATCTGTATAGCTAGATTGTACTCTTAGGTGATAGAGAGAATGTGTTTTGGTCTTTTGTACTCTATATGGTCTCAAAATCTGGGGACATAGTATATGAACTCCTACATTCCTGTTGATTGGTAAACTATATAGAATAAAGAGACCTTAAGGCAAAGATCTGTTAACTTTCTTTACATCAATACCTTTAATAAGCCCCCCCAATCATTTTCATAGAGTATTATAAAGTTAAGGATTTATGTAGGTGAATTTTAATTCACTTTATTAACCACTTATTATGTGCCTGAAATTGCGTGCTAGGGATAGAAAGAAAATCAAAAACAAATTAACAGCCCCTGACTTCAAGATAACACATAAAGAAGTAGGTACAGGATATAGTGGGGAAAGAAAAACAAACAAACAAACAAACTTGAGATCAGAGGATTTAGGTATGCATTTCAAAAAAAACATTTAAATCACTGACCTTAAGTTTTCTCACATTCAAAATGAAGTTGGTGGACTAGTTGATGATAATAATATTGACAATTATAATTATATCATTTCAATAATGGGATATCAATGTATCAATAATAAATAATTAAATATCTAATTAAATAATAACATATATTGCTTAAAGGTTAGAAAAGAATTTTACAATAATTTCTCTAAAGGAGCCAATAAGAGTATTTCTATTCTAATTTTATAGTGGAGAAAATGAGGTTTAGGGAGATTATGTCCTGCCTGGAGTCATACAACTAAAAGTATTCTGAAGCATAATCAAACCCAGGTCTTTCTTGCTCCCTAACACACTTTTCTCACTACACTGCACTGTTTCTACCTGCAATAAATTCTACATTTATGATAGGACTAAAGTTGCAATTTTTCTTTAAAGTCTATTTAAGAACCCATTGCAGCTGGATTTCAACAAAGTCCATATTTATACTTCTCTTATTGCTTTATCCAAGCAAGCTTGAGGTGATTTAAATTTCTGCCTGGCATATGTCCCCTCAGACTAGGTAGTTCCCAACAGCGAACCTGCAATTCTACACCTTCTTCCAATTGTGGAAGAAACTGCATTACTCACTATCAAAAGATTAAAACTTCTTCAATATCAGTTCATTTTTCAAGTAATAGCTCCCTTGCTTTACCAACTAAAGTCTCTGTCAAAGATAATAAGGCAAAGAACCCCAAACTTTGGCCAAGGCATATAAACCCTGACCTGTCAGCTGCCAAGTGAAGCTCCTCAGATGTTTCATGATGTTGTTTAGTTTTCCCATAAGACATTTCATCATATACTTGAATTCTTTGGAAAGAATCAATAATAACGTGAGCTCAAAGAATAAAACTCAATATATCATCCCGAATAAGTGTAGTTGAGCAGCTTTTGCTAGGTTTGACACAGGCAGGCTTTCTCTGTCATCAGCCCAAACTTCTGCACATTTCTTCTACTTTGTATTATTGTCTGATAGAGCTGAAGAAGCAGATAATGGAATGAAAGAGTGAAATTCTAACTTTGTGTTGGTCTCTGAGCATTCATGTGTGAATGGATGGATGGATTCTATAGGCTTCTAAAGGTGGCTTGGAATTTAAGCAAATGAGGACATATTTTTCTGGTTTCTACATGTGTGTGTGTGTATGAATTATATATATATATATATATATGCACATATGTAGAAAACATTTCAATCAAAATAGTAAAATTAATGGGGGGAGAAAATTGTTGATTCTTAAAAGATAAACTCTCAATATTCAGAGAGCTCTGCTATTCAGAATGAAACTCATTTCCCAAGATTTCTGAAGAGCAGAGTTTAAACAGACACAATATTTCTATTGACATTACATTTCAACTGCCAATATTTTCTGATGCTTAAGAATTAGAACAATTCTTTTATGGTTACTGAAGATTCTGGATCACTACACACCAGCTCCTCTGACTGACAATAGAATATAGTTGATTTATTTCAGTTATCTTTAAGTCTGATGAGATATATAGAAGACAAATAATAGCCATGAACCAGTGCTTTCAGGCATAAATTAGATAGGCCTAGATCTGCTGCTCCATTTATTTCCTGAATCCCCAAAACTCTTAGAAGCAATCTCTGACGTTTGTATATCAGGATTGGGGGAACTAGTAAGAGAGTAAGCACTCCCAAATTGTTTGTGGCAGCCCTTTTTTAGTGGCTAAAAACTGGAAAATGAATGAATGCCCATCAATTGGAAAATGGTTGGGTAAGTTATGGTATATGAATGTTATGGAATATTATTGTTCTGTAAGAAATGACCAGCAGGATAAATACAGAGAGGCTTGGAGAGACTTACATGAACTGATGCTGAGTGAAATGAGCAGAACCAGGAGATCATTATATACTTCAACAACGATACTGTATGATGATGTATTCTGATGGAAGTGGATATCTTAAACATAGAGAAGATCTAATTCAGTTCCAGTTGATCAATAATGGGCAGAATCAGCTACACCCAGAGAAGGAAAACTGGGAAATGAATATAAACTGTTTGCACTTGTTTTTTTTCCCCCAGGTTATTTTTACCTTCTGAATCCAATTCTTCCTGTGCAACAAGAAATTCGGTTCTGCACATGTATATTGTATCTAGGATATACTATAACACATTTAGCATGTGTGGGACTGCCTGTTATCTAGGGGAGAGGGTGGAGGCAAGGAGGAGAAAATTTGGAATAGAAGTGAGTACAAGGGATAATGTTGTAAAAAATTACCCATGCATATGTACAGTCAAAAATATAATTATAAAATTAATTTTAAAAAGAGAAAAAAAAGAGTAAGCACTCAAATTAGATAGACTTTTCCCCACTAATGATTTCACTGGATTAAAAGTAAAGCCATTTGAATATCAGACCAATATTAGAATAGAAACAATATTCTTGGGCCCTGGAATGTCTTGCAAGAAAATTAAATAATATTTCATTATGTCTGAGAAGCATACAAGAATCATACACCATTCCAAAGATATAGGAAAACAACAAAAGCCACTCCATGAAAGCTCATGGTAGTATCTCATATGACATTTAATACTAATCTAAAATATTTCATCAAAGGTGAGTCATTTCCATTAATTTCCAAAATGACTTGCATCCAGCATTACTCACATAACAGTGAATTATTGTGAATCTTAGCCCCTCAGTATTATGAAAATATGGCAGTCAGGGGAAGGAACTCATTGGGTTATAAATTTAGGGTTATTAGGCTTCATATTTAGTTCAAACTCATTTGACTAATGAAAAGAATTGAAGCATCAGTAGTCATAGGGTCTTGCCTAACAGCATACAAGTAGTTATTTCAGTGATGGGATTGATTCTAGAGCCAAGGACTTTTTCTGTTATTCCATTCTATTATGCCACTCATCAGGCAGGAAAACTCATGTGGAACCAAATGAATGAAATATAAGAAAAATAGCAAAAATAAAATTTACTTCATAAAAAGTACTTTTGTTAATGAAAAGAACTTGTGGTGTCCTAGAACTATCTCCAGTCCACAGAGAAGTGACAATAGAATAGCCCAGTGCTAATCCCACAGGCTGGTAAAGGCTGTCAGTTACCAGCCTTGCTAGAGCCTATGAAATGATGCAATGTGACATAAAAATAATAATGAAAAGAATCAAATGACAGGTTGAGTTATTATTTTCTATTACACATACTTCACTTGCTGACAGGGCTATTTCTCTGAAATGGGGGAATCTCAAGTACACATTCAACTGTTAAGGTGAGTATGTTCTTAAGAGATGCTGAAGAAGCTACTCAAAAGTATATATATATATATATATATATATATATATATATATATATACTTTTACCCCTCAAATATATATATATATTTCAACAGTTTCCTCTTAGTAGCATTCTACCTACTGCCCAGCAGGATGCTGTTCTTTCCTCTTCTTCCTTCAGCTCTGGCATAGTCACTATTCTTCACAGCTAGCCAGCTGGCTGGCACTCTGCATTGAGCCCCAGGTCTGAAAAGCTGATGTCCAGGCCTTTTTTGGAATCATCAAAGGGGAGTTTGGAGGGATAAGTAAGCAAGGGAGGAAGCAGTCAGTAGGTTTTTCACACAGTAATTAACACCTCCCTGAGAGGTGCTAAAGACAGCTGTTTAAAATTTCATAACACAATTCTAACCAAGGCAAATTTGCATTAGTTCTTTTTCTCCCTTATACTATAGATATGCTAATCTCAGATGACTTTGGGGTAGTACTGTGCTAAGTCTTTAGGAATGTTAACTATCTATGAATCAAATCAAAACCTACTAGGGAGACATCTATGGATTGAGTTAAAAACTGTCCCATACAAGGATATGTAAAAGATATCTTCATAAAATCAATCAAACAAAGGAAGCAGTGAAGAGGAAAATTTATGCTAATTTCTTTTAAATATTAATTGCAACATTGAAAAATATTCAGTAAGGAAACAGCACAATAAATATTATATCATTATATTATGATTTAAGATTTTTTTATATAACTCTTATGTATGTAATTTATTCAGTCATTCTTCAATTGATGGGCATCTATTCAAATTCCAGTTTCTTGCCACAACAAAAAAGGGCTACCACAAACATTTTTGCACATGTGTGTCCATTTCCCTCCTTTAAGATATCTTTGGGATATAAGTCCATTAGAAACACTGCTGGATCAAAGGGTATGAACAGTTTGATAACTTTTTGAGCATAGTTCCAATTTGTTCTCCAGAATGGTTGTATCCATTTACAGTTTCACCAAAAATGTATCCAGTCTTCCCCACATCCCCTCCAACATGTCATTAACTTTTCCTATCATCTTAACCAATCTGAGAGATGTGTAGTGGTATCTCAGAGTTTTCTCTTAATATGCATTCATCTGCCAATAGTTGATTTAGAGCATCTTTTCATATGACTAGAAGTAATTTCCATTTCTTCATCTGAAAATTGTCTATTCATATGATTTGACCATTTATCAGTTGGAGAATGGCTTGAATTCTTATAAATTTTATTAATTCTCTATATATTTTAGAAGTGAGGCCTTTATCAGAACCTTTGAATGTAAAAATGTTTTCCCACTTTGTTTCGCTTCTAATCTTCTCTGCTTTTGTTTGGTTTATATAAAACCTTATAAACTTAATATAATCAAAACTATCTATTTTGTGATCAATAATAATCTTCTGTTCTTCTTTGTTCACAAATTCCTTCTTCCTCCACAAGTCTGAGAAATAAACTATCCTATATTTTTCTAATTTGTTTATATCATTCTTTATGCTTAGATCATGAATCCATTTCGACCTTATCTTGTATACAGTGTTAAGTGTGGGAGAGTGCCTAGTTTCTGCCATACTAGTTCCCAATTTTCCCAGCAGATTTTGTCAAATAGTGAATTTTTATCCCCAAAGCTGGGGTCTTTGGGTTAAACACTAGATTACTATAGTCATTGACTATTTTATCTTGTGTACCTAACTTCTTGCACTGATTGATTACTCTATTTCTTAGCCAGTACCAAGTGATTTTGATGACGATTGCTTTATAATATAGTTTTAGATCTAATATAGTGAGGCTATATTCATTTGCATTTTTTCATTAATTCTCTTGAAATTCTTGATTTTTTGTTCTTCCAGATGAATTTTGTTATTATTTTTTCTAGGTCAGTAAAATAGTTTTTTTGGAGTTTGATTGGTAAAGCCCTAAATAAATAGATTACTTTAGGTAACATTGTCATCTTTATTATGTTCCCTTGACCTATTCAAGAGCACTTGATATTTTTCCAATTGTTTAGATTTAACTTTATTTGTGTGGAAAGTGTTTTGTAATGTTTCTCATATAGTTCATGACTTTCCCTTGGCTGATAGATTCTCAAATATTTTACACTATCAACAGCTATTTTAAATGGAATTTCTTTTTGTATGTTTTTCTGCTGGACTTTGTTAGTAATGCATAAAAATGCTGTTGATTTAAGTGGATTTATTTATTTATATCCTGCAACTTTGCTAAAGTTGTGGATTATTTCTAATAGTTTTTTAGTTGATTCTCTAGGGTTCTCTAAGTATATTATCATATGACCTGCAAAGAATGATAATTTAGTTTCCTCATTACCTACTCCTATTCCTTCATTCTTTTTTCCTTCTCATTGCCAAAACAAGCATTTCCAATACAATATTGAATAATAATGGTGATAGTGGGGCAACCTTGTTTCACTCTGATCTTATTGGGAATGGTACCAGTTTATCACCATTACATATGATTACTTACTGATGGTTTTAAATAGATGCTACTATTTTAAGAAAAAGTCCATTTATTCCTATACACTCTAGTGTTTTAAATAGGAATGGGTGTTGGATTTTATCAAATACTTTTCCTGCATCTATTGGGATGATCATATGGTTTTTGTTAATTTGGTTATTGATATAGTTAATTATTCTAATAGTTTTCTTAATATTGAACCAGATCTGCATTTCTGGCATAAATCCTACTTGATCATGATGTATTATCCTGGGGATGACTTTCTGTAATATCTTTGTTAATATTTTATTTAAGATTTTCGCATCAACGTTCATTATGGAAAATGGTCTATAATTTTCTTTCGCTGTTTTCATTCAAAGTGGTTTAGGTATAAATGCCATGTTTGCATAATAAAAAGAATTTGGTGGGAATCCTTTCCCTGTTTTTTTCAAATAGTTTATATAGCATTGATGTTAATTGTTCTTTAAATGTTTTGTAGAATTCACATGTAAATCCATTTGGTCTTGGAGATTTTTCTCAGGAAGTTGATTAATAGCATGTTCTATTTCTTTTTCTAAAATGGGACCATTTAAGTAATTTATTTCTTTTTCCTTTAATTTGGGCAATCTATATTTTTGTAGGTATTATTCCATTTCACTTAATTTATCAAATTTATTGGCATAAAGATGGGAAAAATTACTCCTAAGTATTGCTCTAATTTCCTCTTCAGTGGCAGAAAGTTCTTCCTTTTCATTTTTGAGACTAGTAATTTAATTGTGCTCTTTCTTTTTTCTAATCAAATTAACTTAAGTTTTATCTACTTTTGTTGGTTTTTTCATAAAACCAATTCAGTTTTATTTATTAATTGAATACTTCATTTACTTTCAATTTTATTAATCTCTCCTTTTGTTTTTGGGATTTCAAGTTTATTATTGGGGTTTTTTAATTTATTCTTTTTCTAGCGTTTTTAGTTGTAATCCCAATTTATTCATCTCTTTCTCTATTTTAGTCAAGTAAGCATCTAGAGATATAAAAGTTCTCCTCATAACCACTTTGGCTGCATCTCACAACTTTTGGTATGTTGTCTCATTGTTGTCATTTTGTTGGATGAAATTAATAATTGTACCTATGATATGCTATTTCACCCATTCATTCTTTAGGATTATTTAGTTTCCAATTACTTTTTGATCTATTTTTCCCTGATCTTTTATTGAATGTAATTTTTATTACATCATGGTGTGAATAAAATGCATTTACTATTTCTGCATTTCTACATTTGATTTTGAGGTCTTTAAATCCTAAAAGGCCATCAATTTTTGTATAGGTTTCTGTAGTGGGCTGAAACTCTGAAAAAGGTGTGCTTGAATCACATAATGGAGTATTTAAGTCTAATTACCTATTCAATGTGAGACAATGACTATTAGCATATGTTTGGATAAATGGCTCTTCTCACTGGTGCTTACTGAAAGTTTGGTGTTAGGGTAATCATACACAAGAATTTGAGGGTGGGGTGAGAGAGGGGGCTAGTGAGTGATTTTGCAGCAGGATGAGGAGGGGGAGAGGTCAGTGGTTCTGGACTTGAGAATCAAGGATTTTGCTTGGCTGCCTCTTTCACTTGTCCCCCTAAAGAGCAAGGAATTTGATTTATCCTGTCACTGGCTGACTTTGAGGCCCTGCAGAGAGCTAGCCCATCCTTCACAAGTTCCATGTACTGCCGAGAAGAAAGTGTACTTTTAGCTGTCTCCATTCAATTTTCTCCAAAGATTTATCATACTTAACTTTTATAGTATTCTATTTACCTCCTTCACTTCTTTATTACTTATTTCTTTGTTCAATATATCTAGTTCTGAGAGAGCATGGTTGAGATCTTCCACTATTATAGTTTTGTTATCTGTTTTTTTGTTTGTTTGTTTTTTTTTTTTCTTGCAGCTCTCAGCATCTCCTTTAGGAGTTTAGATACTATGTAACTTGATGCATATGTGTTTAGTATTGATATTGCTTCATTATCTATGGTACCCTTTAGCAAGATATAGTTTCTTTCCTTATTTCTTTTAATTAGATCAATTTTTGCTTTTGCTTACTCTAAGATAAGGACGGCTATCCCTGTTTTTTTTAAACTTCATCTGAAGCATAATAGAGTCTATCCCAGCCTTTTACCTTTATTATGTGTCACTCTGTTTTAATTTTTTTTTTTTAACAACATTTTGTAGGGTTCTGGATTTAATCCAGACTGCTCTCTGCTTATGCTTTATGGGAGAATTCAACCCATTCACATTTACAGTAAAAACTATTAATTCAGTATTTCCTGCCATCTTATTTACCCCAAGTAATGCTTTTCACTTGCCTTTTCCCATTTCCCTTTTCCTCAGTATTTTATTTAGGAGCACCACTAGCTTGAGCACCCTACCCTTTAGATCCTTCCCTTTCTTATACCTTTTCTCTACTATTTCTGTTTTCCCTTCTATTAGCCTACCCCTCCCCTTTTTTCCTTTTCCCTCCCACTTTTCTATAAGTTGAGAAAAGTTTCTCTGTGAAACCAAATATGTCTAATATGCTATTTGAGCCAAATCAGATGAGAGTAAGTTTCACACAATGTTCATCCCTCTCTTTTCTTTCTTCAATTATAATAGGTTTTCTTTGCCTCTTTGTGAGATGTAATTATTCTCATTTTACTTCTATTTCCCCCTTTTTTCTGGTACAATCAAGAGTTCTTTCCTTTTATTCTCATTTCATCTCAATTTTCTCCTTTTTCTGGTACAATCCCCTTTCTACCTCTATATATACCCATAACAGAGATACAATTCTCAAGAGTTCTTTCATTTTTACCTTTTTATGCTTCTCTTGAGTTCTATATTTGGAGGTCAAATTTTTTGTTCAGCTCTTATCTTTTCATCAGAAATAAATGGAATTCACTTACTTCATTGAATGACCATCTTCTTACCTGAAAGAAAATACTCCATTTAGCAGGGTATCTTATTATTGGCTATATTCCAAGTTCCTTTGCCTTTTGGAATATCAGACTCCAAGCCCTTTGATCCTTTAAGGTGGAAGCTGCTGTTTCCTGGGTAATCCTTATTATGACTGCTCAGCATTTGAATTATTTTTGGCTGCTTGCAATATTTTTTCCTTGTCCAACAGAATCTGAAATTTAGCCATGATATTCCTTGAAGTTTCCATTTTGGGGTCTCTTTCAGGAGGTGTTTGGTGAATTCTTTCAATGGCTATTTTACCTTTTCATTCTAGGACATCAGGGCTGTTCTCTTTGATGATTTTCTGAAAAATAATGTCTAGGCTCTTTTTTTCATCATGGTTTTCAGAAAGTCCAATAATCCTTAGATTTTTCTCTCCTAGATCTATTTTCCAAGTCTGTTGTTTTTCCAAGTAGATCTTTAACATTTTTTTTTCTATTTTTTCCTTTGTTTTGATTTATGGAATTTTTTTTTTTTCATTTCACATTTTTTCCATTTCCATTTTCAGGAAGTTGTTTGCTTTTTCCATTTTGTTGATTCTATCTTTTATTGAATTATATGATTTTTCCATTTCACTAAGTCTATTTTCTAGCGAATTTTCTTCAGATAATTGCTGTTTCTTTTCCCAAACACTCTTGTAAAGTTCTCATTTCCTTTCTCCATTTTTCTTCTAGGTCTCTTTTAATCATTTTTTAGTTTCTTAGGAGAGCCTTGTGTTATGGGGGACAACAAAACTCCTCAGTTTTTGAAATCTGTTCTTCTCCTTCACCACAAAAACTGTCTGTAGTCAAATTTCTTTTTTGTTGTTTCTTACTCTCTTTTTTTTATTGAGATCTGCTTTTGGGGCAATGGATATTGTCCAAGCTTCCTCTACCAGAAACAGTGGCTATACTGACTGACTTCTTGTGATGAGTGATCATGCCCAAGTCCTGTGAAATTCTGGCATTTCATGTGTTCACTATTTATTGTTTGTGTTTGTGTTGGGTGTTTTAGCACTCCTCTGCTGATCTACTGGCTTGGAGCCAGGGCAGAGTAGCCAACACTGCTGTAGATTCTCTGGGTTGAGGTGCCCACACCACCATGGGACTGTATGCTACCCTTTGCAGTGTCTGTGCTCAGCTTGCCTGTGCTTGGCCCCCCTCCCCCCTCTCCCCTATGCCTGATGAAACAGATGTTTTCTGGAGATACTCAAAATTATCTTCTCTTGATAATTTGTTATAATCCCAAAATTTGTGGCTTCTTCCAGTACAGAACTAATTCAGTGACAATTTGATAGTTAGTTTGAGGGTTGTGGGAAAAGGTCAAAATAAAACATATGAACTCTCATCTTGGCTCTGCTCCTGATATTAAGATTTTTAATTGAATTATATTATTAATATGATTGTATTTCTACTAGATAAGTAAATCAATGGACAAAATATTTTTCTTTCAAAAATGCATCTTTCATACTCATTTTGAATGAGTACTGAAAAACTTTTTATCTTGAAAACTAAGGAACTTCTGTAGAATAGAAAACATCATATTTTGATCCTATTTTTTTTTTTTTACAAAATCACTTTAAAATAGGATGATTTAATGATGTGCTTGTGATAAAACATATGGCATTTCATGGCTTTTGAAAGAACTTCTTAAAGAATTTTTGGAAGTATTTTTGTTGCCACTGGTCTTCTGTGCAAAAAGCACAGAATGAATGTCAATACACATGAGCAGCTTCCTAATTTTATTTTTATTTTTACCAAAGTAGAAACCTAGATTCATTTTCAAGGATCATAGAAATTTTATCTGGACAAAGAACATGAATCTCTTCTTTCCGGTCAGAGTTTTGTGTGCCACAAACAAAATAAACAAAAACCTTTCTACTACTTCCAAAATACATAGGACCATTGTGATTAACCAAGGAGGCTTACAAAATTGGAATTCTTCTTTGTTAGCATTTATATGCACTTGTGGAGGAAAAATATAAAAGGATGTGGATACACTGAGAGATTTCTACAGCTTCATTCAATTGCATATTAAAGAGCAATAATGAAGCGGTCAATGCCTTTATTACCTGCTTAAAAATATTCTAATAACTCGTCTGTTCAATAATATATCAAATCCTTTCACAATATCAACTTTTTCTTTCTTTCCATTCCACAAATTATCTTCAGTATTTCACAGTGCAGTACATGGCTTCATTAAAGTTTCTCCAATAATATACTACATTCCTATCTTCTTTGCCTCTCTCCTCCTCATTTTTCAGCAACTTAGTAACTTTGTAGGATGCTTCAAATAGTTTGATGAAATGAAAAGCCTAAGTTTTATAAAACTTATAAAGTTTGGAAGTTGAACTCCTTTTACACATTTAAAGATACAAATATTTTTGATAAATTTTTAGGATGGAAAGATGAAGATGATCTTTCAATTTCCTGGCCTCATATTTTCATTCATAAGAATTTTTCTACATGAAGTTAATGTGCTTTTTGTGTCTGTCACATTTATTAAAGCAAGTAAAACCATAATAGGTAGTCTTCATTTAGCTTCTTTTTCTTTGATATTTTAATTTTCATTAGGTGTAGAAAAAAGTAAAATAATCAAAGCTAAAATAAATTATTTGATTTAAAATGATATTTTTGAAACTCAATAATTTGTACAGTAATTTTGAATGAAAATATGCAATTAACAAAGTATAAGATGTTAATGAAATATCTGTAAGAGCTTTAACATCTTTAATGACTTTTAATCATTTAATAGACACAGTGATTTATGTTCCTTCTGAAGTTTAGCTATTGCTGTGCATTGGACCAAGTGCCTCTCTGTGTCTTTCTAAAAATAATGCTGGTCATTTCTGATATCCATAATTTTCTCATAGTTATTTTATTAATGATAGAATTTCCATAGAATAACAATGCATAAGCATTCACATGCCTATACTTTATAACAGTTTATTAAAAGAGAGAGTATATACATATATATTATGTATATATATATATACATACATATATATATATATATATATATATATACATATATATATATATATATATATATATATATATATATATATATATATATATATATATATACTTTTTTTTTTTTTTTTTTTTGCTGAGGCAATTGCGGTTAAATGACTTGTTCAGTGTAACACAGCTAGAAAGTATTATGTGTCTGAAATCAGATTTGAACTCAAGTCCTCCTGACTTCATAGTTGGTGCTCTATTCACTGTGCCACCTAGCTGCCCAAGAGAGTATAATTTTTTTAAAAATATTATTTTGCTCATAAAATTAACAACACTAGTGATGATATGTATAAATGAACAATCTTTTAGTGATCATAACAAGTTACTTAAAATAGCATTTTTAAACACTAATCTAAATATCAGTATTTGAAATTATCTGGTCTATGATTTTAGATTACATTCCTGTTCTAAAAAGGGTGAATTATCTTATAAAGAGTTAAGAATTTTGGGGAAATTTAAGAAACAATGAAAAATCCTCAACTACTATGTATTTATTAGTAACATAGTAGTTAGGAAATATTGAAAATCATTATGTATATTTGGGTCTCTAACTTGAAGAACTTTACTATTTCATAGTTAAATAACAACTTATTAGTTTGGTCTATAGGTAGAAAAACTGAAATCATCTGCAATTTGATGGAAGTGTTAATAAATAAGAGTAATTTATAAGTAGTGAGCCACAAAAATGATATTTTGAGATATTCAAAACTTAATATTATGTGAATATAGCCAAGATTTCTACTGATGATGAAGTCATAGGACTGGCTAATATTGTGAAGTAGCTAAGTTACACAGTGATAGAGCATTGAATCTGTATACCTGAATTAAAGAAGACCTGAATAAAAATCAGACACTTACCAGTTGTGTAGTTTTGGAAAAGTCATCATTTAATTTCTTTTTGCCTTATTTTCCTCAATTATAAAATGAATATAATAATAGTATATACCTCCCAGATGTGTTGTGCTCTGATGCTTATTATTTAAGAAACTTACCTAATCTCTCTCAACTTCAATTTGCTCATCTGTATAATAAATTGTGAACAACTGTATAACATATGTGTAATAATAAGCTCTTCTCTGAAGTACTTTCTGGCTTTATATATCTATGATCCCAATCAAAGTTGGTGACTGAAATCCATGGGACTGAAAATAAATTTGAATTTATTGAAAAACATCTGAATGTGGATATGGAAGAATAATCATATCTTTATTTTCATTGGCCTCTAGCTAAATTCTTTTTATTTATATATTTTATAAATTACAGATTGTTGTGAGGCTCAAATGAGTTAATATTTATGAAGAACATGGCACAGAAAAGACACTATTAGTATCCAAGTGAGTATTGTTGCCAATATTAATAATTGAAGAAAATAATAATTATATAAGTAAATATACAAATAATATATCATCATATAATTATATTATATGATATATTAATATAAAACATAATATAGAGTTTATAAAATATATAAATAATATATTATATAATTATATCATATGATATTTTAATATAATATAAAATATAATCTATAATTTATCACTATATACCTTTCAGATTTGCTAAGATGACAGGAAAACACAAGGATGAATGTTGGAGGGGATGTGGGAAAACTGGAACACTAATACATTGTTGGTGGAATTGTAGACTGATCCAAACATGCTGGAGATTAATTTGTAACTATGCCCAAAGAACTTTCAAAATGTGCATACCCTTTGATTCAGCAGTGTTTCAGCTGGGCCTGTATCACAAAGACATCTTAAAGAAGAGAAAGGGATCCACATATGCAAAAGTATTTGTGGCAGCCCTTTTTGTAGTGAAAATAAACTGGAAACTCAGTGGTTGCCTAGCAGTTGGAGAATAGCTGAACAAATTATGCTACATAAATGTTATGAAATGTTATTGTTTTATAGGAAACACTCCACAGGATGATTTCAGAGAGGCCTGGAGAAACTTACATGACTCAAATTTATAAGAATTTGACCAATTGATAAATGGTGAAACGATATGAACAATTTTCAGATGAAGAAATTGAAACCATTTCTAGGCATAAAAAGGTACTCCAAATCACTATTGATCAGAGAAATGCAAATTAAGACAACTCTGAGATGCCACTACACACCTCTCAGATCGACTAAGATGACAGGAAAAGATAATGACGAGTGTTACAGGGGATGTGGGAAAACTGGGACACTGATACATTGTTAGTGGACCTGTGAACTGATCCAAACATTTTGGAGAGTAATTTGGAACTATGCCCAAGGATTTATCAAACTCTGCATATCTTTTGATCCAGCATTGTTTCTACTGGGCTTATATCCCAAAGAAATCTTAAAGGAGGGAAACAGAACTACATGTGCAAAAAATGTTTGTGGAAGCCCTTTTTGTAATGGCCAGAAACTGGAAATTGAATGGATGCCAATCAATTGGAGAATGGCTGAATAAATTATGATACATGAATGTTATGGAATATTATTTTTCTGTAAGAAATGACCAGCAGGATGGTTTCAGAGAGGCATGGAGGGACTTACATGAACTGATGCTTATTGAAATGATTAAAACCAGGAGATCATTGTACACGGCAACCCCAAGATTATAGGATGATCAATTCTGATGGCCATGGCTCTCTTCAACAATGAGATGATTCAAACCAGTTCCTAGTATGTAGTTATGAAGAGAGCCATCTACACCCTGAGAGAGGACTGTGGGAACTGACGTTGAATCACAACATAGCATTTTCACTCTTCTTCCTGTTTGCTTGAATTTTTTTTCTTGGTTCTTTTTTCTGTTTTGATTTGATTTTTCTTGTGTAGTTTTCAGATAGTCTAATAATTCTTATTTTATCTGTCCTGGATATATTTTCCAGGTGTTTTCTATTAGGTATTTACATTGTTTTCCTTTTATTTTCTTTTTATGGATCTTGTTTGAGTCTTAATGTCTCATTGAGTCAGTCACTTCCATTTGTCCAATTCTCGTTTTTAGCTAATTATTTTCTTGTTAATTTTTTGCCTCCTTTTGCATTTGATCAATTGAACTTTTAAATAAATTGTTTTATTCATTGTTTTTTTCCCATCCCAATTCTATTTTTAAGAACTTGTTCTCTTTTTCCATTTCATAAATTCTGTTTTTAAGTAGTGTTTTCTTCAGTATATTTTTTTCCATTTCATCAAAATTATTTTTAAGGTGTTATTTTCTTCTTTCTTTTCCCAAAATCTTCTGCAAAACTCTCATTTTTCTGATTCTCTTTTAAGATCCTTTTTGAATTCTTCCAAGAAAGCCTTTTGAGAGGGAGACCAATTTATGCCCACTTTTGAGGATTCAGCTACAAGTGTTTTGCCTTTAGTTTTCTGAGGGTTTGAAGCCTGTTCTTTTCTGTCTCCATAATAGCTATCTGTAGTTAGAGATCTTTTTTGTTTTTTTGCTCATTTCTAAAGCTTGAGGTCTGCTTCTAGGGCACTGGGGAGATTATCTTGAACTTCTTATACAGGGTAAGACATTTCAAAGCCTTGGAGATGCTGTTGGCTTCTTCCCAGCACTGGGTAAGCTTGACCAAGTCCTGCTTGTTATGCTGAGTTCAGGGGTTCACTATTTCCCTTCTGTTGTTATGCTGGAAGTCTCACAGTTAATCTACTTATCCACTGTCTTTCTGAACCAGGCCAGAATAGCCAATGCTACTGTATTTTGGCTAAGAGCCTCCCACTAGATTCCCTGGCAAAGGGTCTCCCTGCTGTATCTGCACTGAGACACTTCCCTCCCTGCCTGATTGAGACAGATCTTTCTTGAAGTCCTTCCAAAATATCTTCTGCTGGAAAATTTGTTACATTCCAAATATTGTGGGTTTTGCATTCTAAAATCCATACAGTAGCTTGATCTGGTGTTGATTCTGAGTGACCCCAGGAAGAGCTCAAGCAAAGTCCTGTCTACTCTCTGCTGTCTTAGTTCCATTGTTTTTTTTTTTTGTTTGTTTGTTTTTTTTTTTAATGAAGTTGGTTTTAAAACCAACACAGATAGGAAATTTCTATTGGAAATTCTGACAATTAATCCCTTTGATAAATCGAATGATGCCTGAAATGTCAATCTAAATAAAGTACCTAAAGTACATTGAAGAAAACATAAATTTTTGGTACCTTCATTTAGTTTCTTTCATACAAAATAAATAAAGAATAATTTCCATCTTCAATTCATCTGCCTTAAAGAGGAATTGTGTTTATTGGTTACAGTTTGAAGAATAAAAATCCTTAGGGTTGGAGAATAATATATCTAACAAAAAAAAAGCAAGAGGCTGAGATAGGCCCTCTAAAAACTTGGATTCTTATGTCTGATCAGGAACAAGGATTATATGAACTCCAGGTTTTGTTTGCAATATCTTGGAGACAAGAAATGAAGAAATTAGATATTAGATGGCAAGCTTTGTGCCCCTTGATAGGTTGCTTTTCATAAAAAGCTCCATCCCATAGCTTTCAAAATTATCTTGTTAAACCTCTTCCTTGTCATGTTTCCTTTAAAAAGTAGGATGATTTTTATCACCATAGTTTCAGTACCTTTTGGGGCTGTTTTGTGTTCATCATTCTTTTCTTCACACATCATTTCTTGGCTAATATATCATGCTTTCCACCCTTTGGAGCAGCTGGCATGATATAACGGAATAGATGCAGCACATTGATTCTTGACTGCTGGGAATTACCAGCTGGCACTGTAGGTAACTGAATCAGTATTAACAGGAGCAGATAGAGTTGTTTCTACTCTACTCCAAAGGGGTCCCCCCAAAATCAGGTTTTTTCCCAGTTTAATTTACCCTAACTGCAGGATGTTATTAAGAGATCCCCATAATTTTCCTTTATAACTAACTAATGTGCAAGAGTCTTTGCTGTTCTGTATCTACACTATAGTGTAGCTTATTCAAAATGCCTGGTTTGAAAGAAAAAGGAGATGAAAAGTGCATTAAAAAGAGTAAAAAAAAAACCTGACAGTCTTAGCATCAGCTCAGTATTATAATACAGTATCTTTCCAAATCCAGTTAAGTATGTGATTTACCACGCAAGATAGATTATGATGCTCAAAGAGAGTAATCCAAACACCAGGCTAAGACTCATGAAGTCACAATCAGTACACACCACAGTGACATGCTTGGATCTACTGGCTTACAAATAGTACAGATGGCAAAGTAAGCTTTAGCCCTGCCAAGATTAAATATTCTGCTCCTCTAAGCTCTGTTATCCTTCCTTTTATAAAGAGGGAAGCTTAAGAAGAGAGGACTCTGGAAAGCCATCAACAATTTATGCTACATTATAGCTACAAGGGGTTTGGAATGATTCTTATTATTATGACACCAGATTCAAAAATGGTTTTCCCTAATGCCAGCTTATATTTATTTTTGTTTACTAATGTGGCAGTGGTTATTGTATATATGATTTTAAAGCTGCATTAAGTATTATTCTTATTTTGATTACAAAACCATTATAACTTAACGATCTTGTACTATCACTGGTGACAAATGTATTTCAAATTCAGAAGAATTTGCATAATTTGAAGTAATATAGGCTCATATTTTAAATCATCATAGTAGACACCATGACTAGGGTTTAGAAAAACAGCCTATGAAAAAAAATCAAGCACAAAATACATATATAGATACAGTTATATAGCACACATGCCATATAAATATGTGCACATAAGATATGTCTATGCCTAGATATTTGAGTATAAATGTATGTATGCATACTTATAACAACTTGTGAGTTCATCAGTGAAGTACAGAGGTGTCAGACACATGGACCACAGCCGACATGCAGCCCACAATACTTCTGCGTATACTTCAAACCAGATTAAAATGTGATTGGAAAATATTCAACAAAATAAAGAAAAATATAATAAAATAGAAAATCTTGCATTTAAAATCTAAGACAATATGTGTCTAGTAGGGATTGTTACTTATGTTTTAGTAGTCCATTTTTCTATTTGAATTTGATACCAATGATGTAGAAAAGTCCATGTGTGGAAGTACCTTCCTCTGAAACTGATCAGCAACTCAACTGTACCTTATATATTTTCTGTTTATTTTTGATAGCATATGAAGCTTAGTTTTCCCAATCTTTTTGATGTTTAAAATGACTCAAAAGAAAGAAAAAAGGAAAAGAAGTAAATCTAAGCCAGGAAATTTACCTTTTTTTTTTTTTTTTTTCAACTAAGCCAGGAAAATTTCAACCTGAAATGAATGTCTAGCAAAGAAAATTGTCAGCCAAGACCACAAATTCAGGCTCATCTCATAAAAATGTGGTGAACATTATATCCACATCATTAGAAATATAGGTATTAAGGGGTGGAGCCAAGATGGTGGAGAGGACACACACCTCATTCTGAGCTCCCTTCTACCATCACTTACCAATTACCTAATTCAGCCTCAGAAATAGTGCTTAGCCTCAAGTCTCGTCCAGACAAAACTCTCTCTTTCCTCCAGAGCTGCCCTCTTTTATCCTCCCAGAGAATGGGCGTGGGATAATCCAAGGGCTTCTGGGAAAAATTACTTCAACCAATGAACTTGCTCCTCCTAAGCATACAAGCTCTTCCCCAGGAATTCAAAAGTAAAATTCCCAGTAGAGGCAGGAACTACAAGAATTGTCAAGTACCGACTTAGCACTTAGTAAGAACCTAATATCTCATTATCTCATTAGCACTTAGTAAGAACCTAACATTGATGCCCTGTTGGTGGAATTCTGAGCAATTTTAACCATTCTGGAGAGCAATTTGGAACTATGCTCAAAAAGTTATTAAACTGCATGCACCCTTTGATTCAGGAGTGATACTACTGGGCTTATATCCCAAAGAGATCTTAATGGATGGAAAGGGAGCTGTATGTGCAAAAATGTTTGTGGCATCCCTTTTTGTAGTGATTAGAAACTGGAAATTGAATGGCTACCCATCAATTGGATAATGGCTGAATAAGGTGTGGTATGTAAATGTAATGGAATATTATTGTTCTGTAAGAAATGACCAGCAGGAAGATTTCAGAAAGGCCTGGAGAGATGTACATGAACTGATGTTGAGTAAAATGAGCAGGACCAGGAAAATTTCAACAACAATACTATAGGATAATCTATTCTGATGAACATGGCTCTCTTCAACAATGATATGAACCAAATCAGTTCTATTTGTTCAATAATGAAGAGAACTAGCTACCCAGAGAAAGAACTATGGGAAACGAATATGAACCATAACATAGCATTTCCACTCTCTCTGTTTTTGTCTGCTTGCATTTTTTATTTCCTTCTCAGAATATTTTTACCTTTTTTCTAATTCTGATTTTTCTTGTGCAGCAAAAGAACTGTATGTGAATTGTATTTAGCATATACTTTAACATATTTAACATGTACGGTTCTACCTGCCAATCTGGGGGGGGGGTGCGGGGAAGGAGGGGAGAAGTTAGAAGAGAAGGTTTTGCAAGGATTGCTGAAAAATTATCCATGCATATATCTTGTAAATAAAAAGCTATAATAAAAAAATGAAAAGAATCCTTATAAACAAACAAAAAATAAAGTAAATGGCTAAAAAAAAAAAGAAATATATGTATTGGGGCAACTAGATTGTGCAGTAAATAGACCACTGACTTTGAAATCAGGAGAGAGTTCAAATACAGACTCAAACACTTAATACTTCCTAGCTGTGTGACCCTGGGCAAAGTCACTTAGCCCCAATTAGCCTCAGAAGAAAAAGAAAAGAAAAAGAAAAGAAAAAAGAAAAGAAAAGAAAAAGAAATATATGTATTCAGATAGAGAACTATGAATTGAAGGTAAACATTAAAATAGTGGGAAAAGATTAGAAGAAAAGATTTCTCTCCAATGACTTTAAGATATAAAGTATGAGAAATGGAAAGAAGATAGGCCTTGGATTCATACCTGCATTCTGTCACCAAATCTATCATTAGCATTCTATATGAACTTAGATAAATTACTGAACTTCACAAGACCTCAATGTTAAAAAATTTTTAATTAATGGATTAGAGTATTTTCTCTAAAGTCTAACTAAGGAATAATAGCTAACAACAATGATAGCAGACATTTATATAATACTTTCAGGTTTGGAAAGGGCTTTACAAATATATCATTTGATCCTCATAACAACTCTCTGATGTGAATACTATTATTATTAATCTTATTTTATAGAGAAAGAAACTGAGAGAGATACAAATTAATTGACTTCCCTAGATTCACTTTATAAGTGCCTGAGGCAGTATTTTAATTTCTTGACTTCAGGCCTAATATTCTATCTACCACATTATCTAATTGCATCACAGGGAATACCTAAATTAAAATACTGTCTGAGATATCTACTAGCTGTGTGGTCTTCAATGAGTCACTTAATTTCTCTGTGACTTAATTTCTCCATCAACAAAATGAAGCAGTGTGACTCAATGATCTCTAAAATATTTTCCCTCTCAACTATAGGTTTGCAGAGTCCTATTTGCCTTCATACAGAAAAGTATTTACATTGGAGTCATATCTTTAAAAGTTATAATATTGGATCCAAGGACATTTTCCTTAACATATAGAGACAATTTATATGTTTAATCCTATAGATGTAACTGCACCAACAAGTGTATCTAATCATTTGTTGTGTTGATCAAATGACTTTTGAAAGCTAAAAATGAAAATAAAAAGAAAACTAAAACATGATCTTTTTAATTGGTTCCTGAAAAATTTTGAAAATATGCATTCATACAAGATAGATGTGTAAATGTCTATTTATGGATATATATACATATATATATGTATGTATGTATATATATATATATATATATATATATATATATATATATATATATATATATATATATATATATATATATACATAAAAGCACATGTATAACAACCGTCAAGGAAAATGTAAAATCTAGTGTGTGCAGAAGAAAATGCCAGGATTTTTCATGTTGTAGACAGTGTTGACAATACTCTGTGTGCAATAAAATCAAGGGAGTCATTATCATTGTTTTGTTTTTAAACTAGCTAAACCACACAAATTAATAGTTTATATATGTATGTACATATATAATATCTATATCTATATTTATGTTTAAAGCTATTCTATAGATCTCTGTGATTTCCTATGGTGATAAATTATAATTAATTTGTGTAATTTCTAAATAACTTCCATTTATTAGAAGTCCCAAGGAAATCCTTATTACAATATGGTAGAGAATGATGAGAAAGAAAGAACTAATCATTATCATTATTTCTATTTAATTCAATAAATATAGAAAAAGGCAATAAACATTTATATCATATCTACTATGTGCTAAGTATTTTACATATCTTATCTCTTTGATTCTCAAATATCCTTGAGAAGTAAATGCTGCTATCTCCATTTCCTAGTTGAGGAAATTGAGGCAAACAGGGGTTGTGGCTATCAAGGGTCACACAGTAAGAATCTAAAGCTATCTTTAAATTCAGTTATTCCTGTCTTCAGGGACAATGTTCTATCCACTTGCATAGACTAGCTGTCTACTGTATAAGTCATGGAGCTACCTATTATGTGTAAGTCACAGTGAGGAGTATTAAAGATGCAAAGACAAAAATAAATGCTAAATCACCTTTGTACTTAAGGATATATCATTTTCAAAACAGGAAGGGAATGTACCCAAAGAAGGAAATATGAACTAAGTTCAGAATAATTAAAACACTAATGAATGGGAAGTTGCATAGAGGACTTAGAACCTGAGCTGAACCTTGAAGGGAAATATATGTTTTGAGATACAAAGGTGAATTGAAAATATATTTCAGCCATAGAGGATATCTCACAAGAATGCACTTAAACAGGAGATGGAATATTGAGATCAGCAAATAGCCTACAGTCTAATCTAGCTCAAAAGTAAAGAAAACGAAAGGAAAGAGAATAAATATTTATGCAATTTCTCCTATATGCCAAGTATTGTACTAAGCACATTTTATAAATATTTTCTCATTTCTAATGCAAAATAAGTTTAGAAATATAAGTAAAAGCCAAATTATAGAGGGCCTTAAATGCCATGTTGTTTTTAGCTTTTAATAATTATTAATATTTACCAAGTCAAAACCCTTTAATATAATTTATAATTTAACTACCAATTTTTTTAATTTTAATTTTCCCAAATGCTAAGGTATTTTGGAATATTGATGTTTTGCCAAAAGTTGTATAATATTCCCCAGTTATTTTTCCTATATGTGCTATTTCTCTCCAAAAACACTATATGCTTTTAAGATTTATTATGATACTACCATTTTAGTTTAATGTTAACCTAACATAGCATCCTCATGAAACATGTTCAGAGCTTCCCCTTCTGGTTTCTTTCAGTTGCAACAACAACAAAAAAAATTCACTTTGAGGGAATCTGCTTAGTACTAAGAAAGATCTCACATAATCCTGGAAAGAGTAAAGTATCTATCCTCTTTTTATCTATCAAACTGAGAGGTTATTAAAACAAATTTGCATGCAACATCACCATTAGCATCCCTTAACTGAAGACTTTTACAAAAGATAAAAATGCTGTTAGAAATTCATCCAGGTCTCATTTCCTACAGAAGCTGGATATCTTCCCCAATAGAACATTTTGAAGAAAGTTCTAAGGAAAAATTTTATTTGAACATGTTTCAAATGATCCATCATGCTCAAAAGTTATAGAGTAGCCCAAGAAAGAATATCATCTGACTATGTCTTCTTTTCTTTGAATTCTCTTCTAAATAATAAATTGGCAGGCAGCATATCATGGGGTCCTGATGCAGCTTCTTTTTTTTTTTAATTTTTATTTTATTTTATAATTATAACATTTTTTTGACAGTACATATGCATGGGTAATTTTTTTACAACATTATCCCTTGCACTTACTTCTATTCAGATTTTTTTCCCTTCCTCCCCCAACCCCCTCCCCCAGATGGGAAGCAGTCTTATATATGTTAAATATATTACAGTATATTCTAGATAAAATATATGTGTGCAGAACCAAATTTTTTGTTGCACAGGAAGAATTGGATTCAGAAGGTAAAAATAACAGTTTACATTCATTTCCCAGTGTTCCTTTTCTGGATGTAGCTGGTTCTGTCCATCATTAATCAATTGGAATTGGATTAGCTCTTCTCTATGTTGAAGAAATCCACTTCCATCAGCATACATCCTCGTACAGTATCATTGTTGAAGTGTATAATGATCTTCTGGTTCTGCTCGTTTCACTCAGCATCAGTTGATGTAAGTCTCTCCAAGCCTCTCTGTATTTCTCCTGTTGGTCATTTCTTATAGAACAATAATATTCCATAACATTCATATACCAAAGTTTACCCAACCATTCTCCAATTGATGAACATCCATTCATCTTCCAGCTTCTAGCCACTATGAAAAGGGCTGCCACAAACATTTTGGCACATACAGGTCCCTTTCCCTTCTTTAGTAGTTCCTTGGGGTATAAGCCCAGTAGTAGTATGGCTGGGTCAAAGGGTATGCACATTTTGATAACTTTTTGGGCATAATTCCAGATTACTCTCCAGAATGGTTGGATTCTTTCATAACTCCACCAACAATGCATCAGTGTCCCAGTTTTCCCACAGCCCCTCCAACATTCATCATTATTTGTTCCTGTCATCTTAGCCAATCTGACAGGTGTGTAATGATACCTCAGAGTTGTCTTAATTTGCATTTCTCTGATCAATAGTGATTTGGAACACTCTTTCATATGAGTGGAAATAGTTTTAATTTCATCATCTGAAAATTGTCTGTTCATATCCTTTGACCATTTATCAATTGGAGAATGGCTTGATTTCTTATAAATTAAAGTCAATTCTCTGTATATTTTGGAGATGAGGCCTTTATCAGAACCTTTAACTGTAAAAATTTTTTCCCAATTTGTTACTTCCCTTCTAATCTTGTTTGCATTAGTTTTGTTTCTGCAGAAACTTTTTAATTTGGTGTAATCAAAATGTTCTATTTTGTGATCAATAATGGTCTCTAGTTCTCCCTTGGACACAAACTCCTTCCTCCTCCACAAGTCTGAGAGGTAAACCATCCCATGTTCCTCCAATTTATTTATGATTTCGTTCTTTATACCTAAATCTTGGACCCATTTTGATCTAATCTTAGTATGTGGTGTTAAATGTGGGTCCATGCCTAGTTTCTGCCATACTAATTTCCAGTTTTCCCAGCAGTTTTTGTCAAATAATGAATTCTTATCCCAAAATTTGGGATCTTTGGGTTTGTCAAAGATTAGATTGCTATTTTTATTCACTATCTTGCCCTGTGAACCTAACCTATGCCACTGATCAACTAGTCTATTTCTTAGCCAATACCAAATGGTTTTGGTGACTGTTGATGCAGCTTCTTTTAAGGGAAAAAAAAAACATATTGAGGCAGAGCTAAGGTTGTGGATTAAAGGCAGGGACTCACGAGTTCTGCCCCAAACCTTTCCAAAAAACCTTTAAATAGTGAAACTAAATAAAGCCTAGAGTGTCAGAACCCACAAAAATATGGTGTAAAGCAATTTTCCAGCCCAAAGCAATTTAGAAAGTCAGCAGGAAAGGCCTGCACCTGAGGATAGAGCACAGGTCAGCACAGGCCAATATAGCCCTAGCAAAACAAGAGCACTGAATCTGCAGTGGATGTTTCTTGAGGTATCAGCTCTCTGATGGCAAGAAGAATCAAACGGCTTGTCAGAAAGAGATTACAGTGTTCTCTTTGCTAGCAATGAAGTAGTACTCTGCTGCTTTGCCCATACTCAGATGCCAGTTGCTGTCCTTGGTGGGAGGTAAATGAGAGTACAATGCCTTAAAAAGAAAAATTGGCCAAATGGGAAAGGAGGTACAAAAGCTCATTGAGGAAAACAATTCCTTACAAATTAGAATCAATCAAATGGAAACTACTAACTTTATGAGAAATGAAGAAACAATAAAACAAAACCAAAAGTATGAAAGAACATATTTTGATGTTAAATATCTCACTGAAAAACAACTAGGGGCAGCTAGATGGCATAGTGCATAGAACACTGGCCCTGAAGTCAGGAGAATATGAGTTAAAATTCAGTCTCAGATACTTAACACTAACTGTCTGGGTGGCCCTGGGCAAGTTACTTAATTTCAAATGCCTGAAAACACAACAAACAAACAAACAAACAAACAAACAAACAAACAAAAACTGACTGGGAAAATAGATCCAGGAGAGATAATTTTAAAAATAACTGACTACCTGAAAGCAATGGTCTAAAAAAGAGCCTACACATTGTTTCAAGAAATTATCAAAGAAAACTGTCCTGATATTCTAGCACCAAATGATAAAATAGAAATTGAGTGAATCAACTAATTATCTGCTGAACAAAGATGCCGATATGATAATTGCTAGGATTATTATAGCCAACTTTCAAATTGTTCTAAAGAATGATTGGATAGGTTTATAAGTTCACCAATTATGTATCTCCTTTTTTCACACTTCTTCCTGAATTTGCATTTTCTTTTTCCAGACTATTAGCTAATCTAATAGGTATGAAGTAGTATCTTAGAATTGTTTAATTTGCATTTCTCTAGTCAATGGTGAGTTAGAATATTTTTATATGACCATAAATAGCTTTGATTATTTCATTAGAAAATTGTTCATATCATTTGATCATTTATCAATTGGGCAATAGCTCTTATTTTTAGAAATTTGACCCAGTTCTCTATTTTTTTGAGAAAAGAAGCCTTTAGAATTTGCTTCAAAGAGCGGGCAGAGCCAAGATGGCAGAGAAGACACATTTGAGTTTCTAAGCTCCCTCTTATCCTCGATATCAATTAGTTATATCAGCCACAAAAATAATGCTAGACTGATAAAAACCACAAGGATTAGAAGTACAACTTATCAGCCGAAGAGAATCTGGAATTTTATCAGAAAGGTCGGTTCAGAGGGAAGGAAAAAAAAAAAAAAGACCAGCACAGACAGGGTTGGACTAGGGACTAGCACATTGCGCCAAATGGGCTGGGGAGAACTCTGGGATCAGAGAAGCTACTAAGATAGAGGAATCTGGCATAGGCTAATAGCTCTACTCTGCTTGTAAAATAGTAGATCAGAAGAGAAATCAAAGCCACTTTTAAAAAAAAAAAAAGCCAGAAAATATAAATACCCCAAACAGGAAGTGACCTGATCTCCTCACTGCTGTGCACTGCCTTCTGCTGTCAAGGGCTTTTCCTTGGGGCAGTTAAGAACCTGAACAGCTGGGGACATAGCCCAGGGCAGCCTCTAATGCACATAGTGCAGGGCTCAGCCTCAGGCAGTGGAACTCCCACAGCAGCAACTGTGCTTCCAGGGCAGAGACTTCCAGTTTGAGAGAAGGGGCTTTTTGCGGGTGAGCTGCTAATATCCACAGCCCCATGGGGGGGGAGCTGTGGCCAGGGGTTGTGCTTTCACTGTTCAGCTCTAGCCTCAGGGCAGTCACTAGGCCACACATTGGGGGTTCCTCACTGGGCACTAATCATAATGCAGCCATGCTAACCATCTCTGAGTCATTTCTGGGGGAGGAGGGTGGAGGGGAATTCTCTCCCAGAGCTCTCTCATAGCCCAGTCACAGGATTGCTGCATCCTATCCTCGGTCTGGGAGGAAGCTGGTAAATTTCCTACCCAATGACAGACCCCACAGAGTTTTAACAATGAGTAATAAATTGAAGAAAATGATTGAAACCTTCTATACAGAGAAAGAGCAGGTATCCAACCCAGAGGAGGCTGACAGCAGACAATCTCTAGATAACACCCTAAAGGGGAATGATACCTGCCCCCCATAACATAACTCTCTCCTAGAAGAGACCATTAAAAATTGAGAGTTAAGAGAAAAATGGGGAAAGGAAAGAGAAGCTATGCTAGAGAGTAACAACATTCTGAAATTTGAGTTGGAAAAAATAAAGAATTCACAGGAAGTGCAGGGAAACACAATTTGTGAATTAGAAAAGGTTAAAAAATCACAGGAAAATAGGATTTATGAATTGGAAAAAGAAAATAATTCACTTAAAAAATTAGTGAAATAGAAAAAAATTCCACAGAGCAAAATAATTCATTTAAAAACTCAATTGGACATATACAAAAAGAACTAAAAAATGTGAATGAAGAAAATAACTCATGAAAAATCAGGATTGAACAAATAGAAATGAATGATTCATTGAGAAACCAAGAATCAGTCAAACAAAACAGAAAAAAAAGCTGGAGAATAACACCAAATATTTACTGGGAAAATCTGAAAAATAGACCTGGAAAATAGATCTAGGAGAGATAATCTGAGGATCATTGGACTTCCCGAAAATTATGATTGAAAAAAAAAAAAGCCTATATTCTATTTTACAGGAAATCATCAAAGAGAACAGTCCAGAGATAATAGAAATAGAAGGGAAAATAGGAGTTGATAGAATTCATCAAACACCTTCTGAAAAAGACCCTAAAAAAGAAACTCCACGGAAAATTGTGGCCAAGCTGCAGAACTACCAGACTAAGGAAAACATATTAAAAGCAGCCAGGAAAAAGCAATTCAAATACTGAGGAGACATAATAAGGGTCACACAAGATCTGGTTGCCTCCACATTAAAGGATTGAAGGGCCTATAATATGATATTCCAAAAGGCAAAAGAACTTGGAATGCAGCCAAGAATAAACTAACCAGCTAAGTTTAGCATTTTCTTCCATGGAAGAAGATGGACATTTAATGAAACAGAGGAATTCCATTTGTTTCTAAGAAAAAACCAAACTTAAACAAAAAATTTGATCTACATTCACAAGACTCAAGAGAAGCAGAAAAAGGTAAAAAGAACTCTTGAGAATTGTATTTCTGTTGTGGATATACAGAAAGTCCACATGTATAATTTGATTTTACTGATATAACATAAAAAAGGGAAGTAGTAAGGGAAAGGGGATAGTATCAGAAAATGGGAAATGAGAGATAAAAAGAGGGAAACTACATCCCAGGAACAGGCAAATAAAATTTACCACATCTGAGGAAATTTAGAGAGGGGCAGGAACATTGTGTGAATCTTACTCTCATCAGAGTAGGCTCAAAGAGTAAATAATTGACATATTAAATTTACTATAGACTATTGTGAAGGACTTATGAATGAAAAAAATCTATCTATGCCCAGAAAAATAATTGATTGTGTCTGAATACAGATTGGGGTATATTTTTATGCTATATTTTTTTGTGTTTTGGGGGAGATGTCTATGTTTTCTTTTACATCATAACTTTTATGTTTTGCATGACATCACATGAGCCTTATCAATGAAGAGGATGGGGAGAGGAAGAGATTGTGGAACCAAAAGTTTTAAAAAAGGAATGCTAAAAACTATTTTCCATGTAACTGGAGAAAATATAATACTTGAAATCATCCAAAAAAAGGAAAAGAAATATAATAAGTGCTGTAACACCTGCACAGTTTGCCCTTCAGGTGGTTATGGGGAAAATATCTTTCTCAATTCAGTAGGTAACTGCTATTGAAATTGGTTTATAGAGTGAAGAAATTATAGATGTAAAATGTATTTTTATTATACTTAAACACAGGGTCAGATCTTAGGCAAAAAACAAACATACATGAAAAAATAACCTAACAAGGCTTCTTATAGAAAAAATAACTCCAAAATATCAAATAAACATTTTTTAACATATTACAATCCTGTGCATTCCTCTTTGGCCATAAAAGTTAAAGAAAATACAGATTTATATTTCTTTCCTTCAATATTATAAAAGTTGAACCAACTTAACTAAAAAGAATTATTATCTCATACATCCTCTTAAAGAAGTAAACCTAGTTAAATAGAGTGTGTTATTAGATAAATTAATTCAGGTACAGATTAAACTACATTTTGAAGATTCATAATAGGTTCAAATAAGAAGAAAAGATTTATATTTCACCAAGATAACTAAGAAAACTAATGTCAGGGAAATCCTCATGAAGTCAGCTATGGAAGCTAACAAACAAATAAATAACTGCAGAGTTCAAGTTACCTTTTGGACTTTAATGGAAAAATATCTGTCTTTCCTTAACAAAATGATTACAGGAATCAGACTTTGGTCACTTGAGATTAATATTAATATCATCCAGGTTTTTAGTTAACCAAAAATTTTTGGAAGGTAATTTAGAGGCCATCTAGTCTAATTTATTAACTGTTTAGAGGAGAAAACTGAGGGTTAGAGAGTTTAAATAGCTGACCCAGTGAAACCCATTGGAATGTGATAGGGCCAAAATTCAAACTTACAACTCTGTTACTGCTTTCCAGAGTAATGCTAAATTTTTAGTCCACAACCTGTCATTGTCAAGTAAGCTCTATAATGGCCATACCCATTTGCCACCAGTGAAAGTCTATAATTTTTCTTATTTAATGATTTGGCTTCAGACCAAAGAAGTCCTGAGAACCCAGGCATTCTCTTTGTACCTGCTCTACTGTACTGAATGATATTTCTTATGTTAACATATAAAATCTTCAACAGGGTGATGTGGTGGTGTAATAGTGATTCCTGGATACATTACATGTAATCAAATTTGATGACTTATAATGACTAAGGTAAGCCAATTGCATTTTACTATTTAACTGGCACAAATACACTCTTTTATGATGTACATCTCAGATCCTTCTATGACATAGTATCTACACCCATGAAAATTCTTAACCTGATCTTTAAAAACGAGGCTCTCTCATTGCAGCTAAATTGCTTCTTGTACTACATTTGTTCAAACATATAATTTGTCCATATTTAGATACTTTTCAGGTTAGTTAAATCAGCTAGATCATGTACCATCTTGTCTTAGATTTTGTGAAGAAGGAATGATATATATAGAATTAAATTGCATATATAATAACGAAAGTGACTTAGAAAATTACTAAAAATATCTTTCATAAAAATTTTTTCTGATAATATTGTCTGACCCAAGATATTGGTGATTATTCTATAATATCTTGCCATTCTGATAATAATCTAATGGAAGGGCTCACTCACTCATAGACAAAGTCTCACTCATTGAGTCTTAGTTACCATTTTCAGTAAAATCAATTTAATGCCTTTATTTTTCCTAAAGATCTCAAATCAATTATATTCAAAATTATATATATTCAGTTCCTGAGATAATAAACCTTATTCAGCAAATTAAAGATGAAAAAATGAACACATACACTTATATATGTTAAATATTTCTATATACAATGTTATATAATATATGTGAATAGATAGAATTTATATATATATATATATATATATATATATATATATATATATATATATATACATTTATATTTGATGATAATTATCTGTCTTACATTTTACTACTCAGAAAATTTATCTTTATTTTAAGAGATAATGATGGTATCTTAATGTGCTAATGAGATTTCTGATTTAAAAGTTCCTGGCATTTTAGGGTTTGTGTTTTACATTATGGATAAATTTAAGATTCTACTCATTTAATCACTAATGGTGCTTGATTCTAGAATTCACAATATAAATGTCATGCCTGTCTACAAATTTGTTAAGCTAATTAGGAACTAGAGCATTGAACTATGTTTTGGAATCCTCATTTCCTGAATATTCCTAATCTGTAACATTTTAAAAATCAGTTAGAAACTAACTAGTTATATAAGATAATAACATGCACAAAGATTATGTGTGTATAAACACAACACATATAATTCATGATAATTCA
Organism: Sminthopsis crassicaudata; assembly: GCF_048593235.1. Classification (NCBI taxonomy): domain Eukaryota; kingdom Metazoa; phylum Chordata; class Mammalia; order Dasyuromorphia; family Dasyuridae; genus Sminthopsis; species Sminthopsis crassicaudata. The sequence continues at coordinate 126,866,483 of NC_133620.1, read as the reverse complement.
ATTAATGCTAATTTATAGAAAATAATCATGTTGAAGAAGGTAAAAGGGATTCCAGATTTTTTTTTAAACATATATTCTTCTTAAGCTTCTTACAATAAAACTACTCACCAAATTCTTTTCAAGAAAGTCTTACGAATCTTGGGTAATTTTCCACTGAGAATTATGTAAATAGTTTGCAAACCCAATAACCATCTCACTGACAATTACTGACCCATATATATTTCCTTAAAAACAGAGGACATTTTTATTTAATATTTACTACTAAAACTTACTTTGACTATTTTAGAAAATATACTAAAATCAAATATGCAAATGTTTTAAAATAATTTCTACATTTGAATACTCTTAGCAATGAAAAACTCTTTAAAAAGAGTTCTAACATGAGGTTTTATTTTGTTTTAATTTGAATTTTTTATTTTCAAAACATGTACAAGAATATTTTTTCAATGTTGACTCTTGAAAAACCTTGTGTCGAGGGCGGAGCCAAGATGGCGGAGAAGAAACACACGACTCAGTGAACGTCCTCACTCCCTCACAACCAATTAGATAAATTAAGTCTCAGAATTAGCTCAGGACTGATAGATAACACAAGGACTGGAAGCACGACTTACCAGCTGAAGAGAATCTGGAGTTTCAACAGGAAAGGTCAGTTCTCAGGGGAGGAATAAGAGAGACCAGCACAGACGGTGGGGTAGGGGCACACAGCGCCCATTGCGCTGGGAAGGGCTCTGGGATCAGAGAAGCCACTGAGGTAAAGGAATCTGGCACAGGCTGTTAGCTCTTCTCTGCTAATTATTTAGCAGTTCAGAAGAAAAAGCCAAAATATTTTAAAACTCAAATTAGATTTTCCCCGATCCTGGGGGTGACTCAGCAGAGACTCGGCACCAGGGGGCGTGGCCTCAGCTACCTCCTGAGAATAGTTAAGAGATTGACAAGTGGGTGGATACGGCCCAAGGCAACACACACTGCCTAGCTTAGCTGGAGGGAGTGGAACTCAGCTCCAGGAAGTCCCAGAGAAGCGGAACCTTTGAACTAGGGGCCATGGTTTCTGGCAGACACTTCCAGTTTGAGCACAGGGGCTTCTCACGTCACCTGCTGCAGACATCCACTCCCCACCCGGACACATAGGCTGGGCTTCATGCTGTCTTCACTATTCTACGCCCTCGAAGCACAGTAGTGCTAATCACCTCTGAGGCACTTCCAGGGAGGGGGTGGGGAACTCTCTCCCAGAGCTCTCTCTTAGCTCGGGCGCAGGGGCCACTGCATCCATCCAGTCTGGGAGGAAGCTGGTAAAGAAGTAAATAATTTCCTACCCCAGGGACAGACCCCAAAACATTTTTTTAAATATGAGCAAAAAAGCTAGAAAAACTATAGATTCCTTCTATACAGAGAAAGAGCGGGTATCCAACCCCAAGGAAGTTGACAGCAGAGAATCAGCAGATAACAACCTAAAGGGGAACGATTCCTGGCCCCCATCACATAACTCTCTCCTAGAAGAAGCTCTTAAAAAATTGAGGGAGATCGAAGAAAAATGGGGAAAGGAAAGGGAAGCTATGATAGAGAATAACAACGTCCTGAAATTGTAGTTGGAAAAAATAAAGAATTCACAGGGATGCAGGGAAACAAAATTAGTGAATTAGAAAAGGTTAAAAAAACACAGGAAAGTAGGATTTCTGAATTGGAAAAGATAAAAAAGTCTCAAGAAAATAGAATTTCTGAATTGGAAAAAGAAAATAATTCTCAAAAAAAAATTAGGGAAATGGAAAAAAAATTCAATAGAGCAAAATAATTCATTTAAAAACGAAATTGGGCATTTACAAAAAGAACTAAAAACTGTGAAAGAAGAAAATAACTCCTTAAAAGTCAGGATGGAACAAATAGAAATGAATGATTCACAGAGAACCCAAGAATCAGTCAAACAAAACAAAAAAAATGAGAAGCTGGAGAACAACGTCAAATACTTACTGGGAAAATCTATAGACCTGGAAAATAGATCTAGGAGAGATAATCTGCGGATTATTGGACTTCCAGAAAACTATGACCAAAAAAAGAGCCTAGATTCTATTTTACAGGAAATTATCAAAGAGAACTGTCCAGAGATAATAGAAACAGAAGGGAAAGTAGATGTGGAAAGAATTCATCGAACTCCTTCTGAAATAGACCCTAAAAAAAGAACACCACGGAATATTGTGGCTAAGCTGCAGAATTACCACACAAAGGAGAAAATCCTGCAAGCAGGTAGAAAAAAACAATTTAAATACCAAGGTGCCACAATAAGGGTCACCCAAGATCTGGCTGCCTCCACATTAAAAGATAGAAGGGCCTGGAACCTGATATTCCATAAGGCAAAAGATCAAGGACTGCAACCAAGAATGAACTACCCAGCTAAGTTTAGCATCTTTTTCCATGGAAGAAGATGGTCATTCAATGAAACAGAGGAATTCTATATGTTTCTAAGAAAAAAACCAGACTTAAACAAAAAATTTGATCTACATCCACAAGACTGAAGAGAAACAGAAAAAGGTACACAGAACCCTTGAGAACTGTAACTCTGTTGTGGGTATATAAAAAATACTCAAGGATAATTTGATTTTACTGATATAAAAGAAAAAAAGGGGGGTGTGGTAAAGGGAAGGAGGTCGGTTCAGAAAAAGGGGAAGGAGTGATAAAAAGAGGGAAACTACATCCCAGGAAGAGACATAGAAAATACACCATATCTGAGGGAACTTAGTGAGGGGGAGAATCATTGTGTGAATCTTACTCTCATCAGAAGAGGCTCAAAGAGTAAATAATTAACATATTTGTTTTTCAGAGAATTTTCTCTCACCTCATTAAAAGGGGGGAGAGGAAAAGGGAAAAGGAAAAGGAGAATAAGTGAAGGGACTTGGAGGGAGGGGGGAGGGATCCTAAAAAAAAAAAAAAAAGAGGGAGGGTTGCGCGTCACAAGGGGGGTCTGCAAATTAAATATCGGGGAGGGGGATCAGGGGGGTCAAGGGAAAAAAGCATAATCTGGGTATAATACGATGGCAGGAAATACAGAATTAGTAATTTTAACTGTAAATGTAAATGGGATGAACGATCCCATCAAACGGAGACGGATAGCAGATTGGATCAAAAAGCAGAACCCTACAATATGTTGCCTACAGGAAACACACTCAAAGCAGGGAGATACATACAGAGTAAAGGTAAAAGGTTGGAACAGAGCCTATTATTCTTCAGGTAAAGCCAAAAAAGCAGGGGTAGCTATCCTTATCTCAGATCAAGCAAAAGCAGAAGTAGATCTCGTTGAAAAAGATAAGGAAGGAAACTATATCCTGCTGAAAGGTAGCATAAATAATGAAGCCATATCAATACTAAACATATATGCACCAAGTGGTATAGCATCTAACTTTCTAAAGGAAAAGTTAAGAGAACTGCAAGAAGAAATAGACAGTAAAACTATAATAGTGGGAGATCTCAACCTTGCACTCTCAGATTTAGACAAATCAAACCACAAAACAAACAAGAAAGAAATTAAAAAAGTAAATAGAACATTAGAAAAACTAGGTATGATAGACCTTTGGAGAAAACTGAATGGCAATAGGAAGGAATATACTTTCTTCTCAGCAGTTCATGGATCCTATACAAAAATAGACCATATATTAGGACATAAAGATCTCAAAATTAAATGTAGGAAGGCAGAAATAATAAATGCCTTCTTCTCAGATCACAATGCAATAAAAGCTACATTCAGTAAGAAGTTAGGGGTAAATAGACCAAAAAGTAATTGGAAACTGAATAATCTCATCTTAAAGAATGACTGGGTGAAACAGCAAATTATAGAAACAATTAATAATTTCACCCAAGATAATGATAATGATGAGACATCATATCAAAATCTTTGGGATGCAGCTAAAGCAGTAATAAGGGGAAATTTTATATCTTTAGAGGCTTATTTGAAGAAAATTGAGAAAGAGAAGATTAACGAATTGGGCTTACAACTTAAAAGGCTAGAAAAAGACCAAATTATAAACCCCCAACCAAAAATTAAACTCGAAATACAAAAATTAAAAGGAGAAATCAATAAAATTGAAAGTAAAAAAACTATTGAATTAATAAATAAAACCAAGAGTTGGTTTTATGAAAAAGCCAATAAAATAGATAAACCTTTGGTAAATTTGATCAAAAAAAAGAAAGAGGAAAATCAAATTGATAGTCTTACAAATGAAAAGGGGGATCTTTCCACCAATGAAGAGGAAATTAGAGAAATAATAAGGAGTTACTTTGCCCAACTTTATGCCACTAAATTTGATAACTTAAGTGAAATGGATGACTTCCTCCAAAAATATAGGCTCCCTAGATTAACAGAGGAGGAGATAAATTGCTTAAATAGTCCCATTTCAGAAAAAGAAATAGAACAAGCTATTAATCAACTCCCCAGGAAAAAATCCCCAGGGCCAGATGGATTCACATGTGAATTCTACCAAACATTTAAAGAACAATTAGCCCCAATGTTATATAAATTATTTGAAAAAATAGGGGATGAAGGAGTCCTACCAAACTCCTTTTATGACACAGACATGGTACTGATACCTAAACCTGGTAGATCGAAAACTGAGAAAGAAAATTATAGACCAATCTCCTTAATGAATATTGATGCTAAAATCTTAAATAAGATATTAGCAAAAAGACTTCAGAAAATCATCTCCAAGATAATACACTATGATCAAGTAGGATTTATTCCAGGAATGCAGGGCTGGTTTAATATTAGGAAAACTATTAATATAATTGACCATATTAATAATCAAATTAATAAGAACCATATGATCATCTCAATAGATGCAGAAAAAGCATTTGACAAAATCCAACATCCATTCCTACTAAAAACTCTTGAGAGTATAGGAATAAATGGATTATTCCTTTGAATAATCAGGAGTATATATTTAAGACCGTCAGTAAGCATAATATGCAATAGAAATAAACTGCAACCTTTCCCAGTAAGATCAGGAGTGAAACAAGGTTGCCCACTATCACCATTACTATTCAATATAGTACTAGAAACGCTAGCCTCGGCAATAAGAGCCGAGAAAGAGATTCAAGGAATTAGAGTAGGAAATGAGGAAATTAAACTATCACTTTTTGCAGATGACATGATGGTATACTTAGAGAACCCCAAAGACTCTGCTAAAAAGCTACTAGAAATAATTCAAAATTTCAGCAAAGTGGCAGGATACAAAATAAATCCACATAAATCCTCGGCATTTTTATATATCACTAACAAAATGCAACAGCAAGAGATACAAAGAGAAATTCCATTTCAAACAAATGTTGAGAGTATAAAATATTTGGGAATCCATCTACCAAAGAAAAGTCAGGAATTATATGAGAAAAATTACAAAACACTTGCCACAAAAATAAAATCAGATTTAAATAATTGGAAAGACATTCAGTGCTCTTGGATAGGCCGAGCGAATATAATAAAGATGACAATACTCCCCAAACTAATCTATTTATTTAGTGCTATACCAATCAGACTCCCAAGAAACTATTTCAATGACCTAGAAAAATAACAACAAAATTCATATGGAAGAATAAAAGGTCGAGAATTGCAAGGGAACTAATGAAAAAAAAACTCAGAGGAAGGTGGTCTAAGTGTACCTGATCTAAAGCTATATTATATAGCAGCAGTCACCAAAACCATTTGGTATTGGCTAAGAAATAGACCGGTCGATCAGTGGAACAGATTAGATACAAAGGACAAAAAAGGCTACATCTATAGCAATCTAATCTTTGACAAACCCAAAGATTCCAACATTAGGGATAAAAATTCATTATTTGGAAAAAACTGTTGGGAAAACTGGAAATTAGTATGGCAGAAATTAGATATGGATCCACACTTAACACCATATACCAAGATAAGATCAAAATGGGTCCATGATTTAGGCATAAAGAGGGAGATAATAAATAGATTAGAGGAACAGAGGATAATCTACCTCTCAGACTTGTGGAGGAGGAAGGAATTTGTGACCAGAGGAGAACTAGAGATCATTATTGATCACAAAATGGAAGATTTTGATTACATCAAACTAAAAAGTTTCTGTACAAATAATACTAATGCAAACAAGATTAGAAGGGAAGTAACAAATTGGGAAAATATTTTTAAAAACAAAGGTTCTGACAAAGGTCTCATTTCCAAAATATATAGAGAACTGACCCTAATTTATAAGAAACCGAACCATTCTCCAATTGATAAATGGTCAAAGGATATGAACAGACAATTCTCAGAGGAAGAAATTGAAACTATATCCACTCACATGAAAGAGTGTTCCAAATCACTACTGATCAGAGAAATGCAAATTAAGACCACTCTGAGATACCACTACACACCTGTCAGATTGGCTAAGATGACAGGAACAAATAATGACAAATGTTGGAGGGGATGTGGGGAAATTGGGACACTAATACATTGCTGGTGGAGTTGTGAAAGAATCCAGCCATTCTGGAGAGCAATCTGGAATTATGCCCAAAAAGTTATCAAACTGTGCATACCCCTTGACCCAGCAGCGCTACTACTGGGATTATATCCCAAAGAAATACTAAAGAACGGAAAGAGACATATATGTGCCAAAATGTTTGTGGCAGCTCTTTTTGTTGTAGCTAGAAACTGGAAGATGAATGGATGTCCATCAGTTGGAGAATGGTTGGGTAAATTGTGGTATATGAAGGTTATGGAATATTATTGCTCGGTAAGAAATGACCAGCAGGAGGAATATAGAGAGGCCTGGAGAGACTTAAATCAACTGATGCTGAGTGAAATGAGCAGAACCAGAAGATCACTGTACACTTCAACAACAATACTGTATGAGGATGTATTCTGATGGAAGTGGAAATCTTCAACATAAAGAAGATCCAACTCACTTCCAGTTGATCAATGATGGACAGAGGTAGCTACACCCAGAGAAGAAACACTGGGAGGGGAATGTAAATTGTTAGCACCAATATCTGTCTGCCCAGGTTGCATGTACCTTCAGATTCTAATGTTTATTGTGCAACAAGAAAATGATATTCACACACATGTATTGTACCTAGACTATATTGTAACACATGTAAAATGTATGGTATTGCCTGTCGTCGGGGGGAGGGAATAGAGGGAGGGGGGGTAATTTGGAAAAATGAATACAAGGGATAATACTATAAAATATACATATATATATATATAATAAAAAAAAAGAAAGAAAAACCTTGTGTCCCAGTTCCTCCCTTCCTTTTCCCCTTCCCCTAGATGTCATGTAATCCAATAACATGAGTTTTTTCATAAAGTTTTATTGATATCTTGTTTTTAGTGTCACAAGTCCCCCCCCACAGTTATTTTCCTTTATTTCTCCTTTTTCCTTTCCTATAAATTATATTCTCTAATAAATTAACTTTTAAAAGAGGAATGATAGGTAAACCATTAAAAGCAATCAAAATATTGAAAAATCTGATCTGAAATTTTATGCTTTATCCATGAAATCAAACTTCGGCAAAATAGTAGGAAGCATCTTATTTTTTCTTTAAGGTCAAGTTTATTCCTTGTAATTGTCCAATACTCAATCTTAATAGTTTTCTTCTCCTATTTCTCTTATTATCTTCTCTTATTTTTCATCAAAACACATTATGTCATTAAGCATTGCACTAATTAGCTGTTTAACTAGGCCCAAATGATGGTCCAATCAATGAACGGTGAAGAGGACATAGGAAGATCAGAGCCAAATTGAAATACAATGCTTATTCCTTAAATTATATATATTAAATATATATACACATATGTATATATATAATTTAAGGAATAAGGATTGCATATACATATATACATATACATATTAGGAACACACAATAATGAATTTAGAAGGCCCTAAAATCTTTGAAGAGAGCCCCTTGGTCAGGGAAAATTAGCCCTATATATTTACCTATTTTGACTAAGAATGAATAATAGAAGTGTGACAAACACACAGAAGATAACAATGGCAGAAATTCAGCTCCATATGACATACTAACTCAAGAATTATTTATGGAAATAGCTTTCCTTTCAGTCTTCACAAATAGGAGATACAGAAGGCAAATGTTTAAAGCATCATTCATGAAGGGAGCCTCTCTACCCTTATTATTTGAATTCAGATTATGTCATTGCATAAGCTACTGGTGCTAATAACAGCATAGCAGAGTATATCCATTGATAACAACACATTTTTCAGTTGACTCTAGCATTTTTTCCTGAACCAATCTTTTTTGCTTTTGTTTTTAAGAACATTATGTTTTTGCCACTGTAATCCAAACTATTTATAGGATTTAAGATTAGTCTGATTATTTTAGTATGATTTTGAAGCTTGGTCACATAATTATGTGAATCTACATTCAAAGAAAAGCTCTCCAAGTGGCTTCATTCTCAATAAACACTTTCTGTTTCATAACATTATGATAGACATATTTAAATTAATTACATTTAGATTTGTCTTTGACTCTGTGTCTCTATCTCCGTCTCTCTGCCTCAATGCTTCTCTCTATGTATCTCTGTCTCTGTCTCTCTGTACATATACATACACATATATATATATATATATGTTGTGTGTGTGTATGTGTGTGTGTATACATATAATTTTCCTGTGTCATAATGTTTTATATAACTGTTAGACATGTGAATACTTTGGAAAATGCCAAATGTACATATAGCTGTTACATATATATCACAACTAGATACCCTACCCATTATCCTCAAACTCCATCTCCTCATTCTGAGTGGTTTTATTTCATTCTTTCAAGTTATCTTCAAGTGTGCTTCCACAAGGAGGTCAGTCTGAAAAATTGCTCATTTCATTTATTGGAAATAATAAATCCTTCCTTTGAGTTAAAAACCCAGAATAATATTTTTGAGACTGATATTCCTATATGCATATTTTTTGAAGTTTAGCTATGAAGAATTATTGATTCCTGTGAAACAAGCCATTGATCATCTACTATTTAATTTTTACAACATAATTTAATCTGATCCTCTATCTATAAAACTTCTTCACTTCAAAGAAGTTAGAGATAAATGAAGATAATGCTGAGGCAAACTTGTAGAAAATCACTGAATGTATCCAAGAATTATAATGGAGAGATAACAGTACTCTCTCCTGCATCACCATCCTAACAGAGGAATGACAATTCCCACTATAAGTTAAGAAATTTATTCAGAGCAGAACTTCTCATCACTGTTGTCAACTACACAAGATATATACTGTGGTTTTCTAATGATCTTTCCTTGATCTTTCTAAAGAAGCTCTTGATCTTTGAACTATCTCAGTCGTTTTGGGTTAGGATAACCACCTAGTCATTGGAAAAGTGAAGGACTGGCCTTTTCACCAATGAATGGAATGGTCAGGCATCTGCTTTCACTTGTAGTTCTCCTGTTACTTTTCCTTCAATATGGGTTCGACTGATCCTCACAGCTTAATATATGGGACCCTAACCTCAAGAATATACCTGAAAGTCTTGGGAAGAAAAACAGGGCTATTCACATCTCACTGAGTGTCTTGACATATATTCCTATTACTTGCCTTCTACTTTACAAAAACCAACAAATAAGAACTTGACTTTATTCATGGTACAATTAGAATCCTCTCTTTAAAGTTTTAATTGCAATATATACATTACATAGGAATACTCATGCACAAAATTACACGTAAATAAATATATGATAAGGTCATAAGGTCATATGAATCATATAGTGAAAGAAAATTGTACATAGCAATAACAATCTTTAATATAGTGAATATATATTTGAGTGAATAAAATATTCTGAAAGACTAATTGATTTCATTGTCTATCTTACTGTACATTATAATCTGGACAATAACATTTGTTCAAATTTATTGTTTTTGTACATGGATTCTATGAGAGCCAAAATTTTTTTGATCTATAAATCTTACTGAGGAATCCCTATAGTTTCTGTAAGTAGAGAAAGAAATTTAATAAAGTATTGGGGATCAGAAGGTGCACAATTTGATGGAAATGAACTTATGAAATAGTATCAATGATACATGTAGAGGGAGCAGAGTGGGAAGATATTTTCATATAAGATATTTTTCTTTTTTTTCTCCTTAAACTTTGCTTCAAAATTTATTTATAGAAAGCATATCCCAATTACATTTCGGAAAAAGGTTCATTAAAATCTATTAATCTGCCTTCTAAGATAATCATTTCAGCTTAAGAAAAAGAAAAAGTAATTACCACTTATCTCTATCTTCCTTAGAATGTTCCATTGTAGAAGGCTGGAATTTCTGAATCTTTATATAGGTCAGAATTTAATGGTTAAAGTCAAAGAAGCAAGAACTACAAATGTGGGGTGACATGAAATCACTTTCAATTATAAAGAAAATTTTGTTGTTTGAATTTTCTCTGCTGAATCTCAATAAGAAATCTAAATAAAGTTTGAAACATTAGAATTAGACCCAAATTTGACAATATAATTTTTGTTTGTTTTTTTGGCTAACAAGATAAAAGTTCTATGGCATTCCCTCCCCATACTTCTTCAATGCCATTGTAAACTGGCTATTTGGGGGAGGCAAAAACATCATTCTGATGAGAGCAAACCATGATAACAAATGTTAATGTTCTAGAAAGTATAAATAAAATGCATCTATTCATGAAGGAGAACTAGAATTCATGCATTCTTACCAAAATGGATAATCTCTAGTCAAACTCTAATACCAATTCACATCTAAGTTCATCCTGTTACTATCATTTACTTTTTGACAATATCCAAAGAAACTTCAAAAACAAAACAAAAAAAAAAAACCCCTCAATTTGCTTTCAGAATGTCTAGTGCAGTATACAGATATTTCCACCAGGAATGGATGATCTTTGCTAAGAATTGCACTGATTACTGATTTGCATTGCTTAGATCTCAAGGCAGCCTTGAATAGGAATGTGATTTTTAGATGTCACTTGGATTTAGTTCAGAACTCCAGGCCCCATGTAAACACTAGTAATCACTTAAAGCAGCTGTTTTAGTTAGAACATTGGGAAGGCCTGATTGACCTTTATGTGAAAGGAAAAAGTATTACTGAAGTATTTTACAACAGTGGCTCTTAGCAAAACTTGAGACTTTCTAAATACTGTAATTATATGTGCAGCATTATCATATGTTGCATCTTCCTCAAGAAAATTATGGTTTATGTTTTGTTTAAATGGAGGTTGTTCCTCAGCATAATCAGTTTGGGATAGGCTTATCATTCTAATCTACCTTCAATTTCAAAGATAAGAAGCCAGGTACTGCATTAAAATATTTTATTAAAATATTCATGTCAGTACATTTCATATATTTAAATAGTTTTAGAAGTCAGCCTTGTGTGATGGATAGAGAGTTGACTTTAAAGACAGGAAAACTTAGGTTTTAAAATCCTCCTTTGACATTTACTGAATCTACAACTTTGAACAAATTACTGGAGCTCTCAATACTCTACACAATTCTCTTAGATGACAAGGAAGAGCAAGGTTACCAACCTGCACTGGTAAAGAGTTTTCTAACTTGAGAATTGCTTATATCAATGAAATCATAGGTCCAAGTCTCTATCTTATTTAAAATAGGCAGCTGCTATTTGTTATAGTCTAATAGTTAAATATTAATTAATTAATTAATTAATCCATTAAAATGAATTGTCCTATTATGTATTTTCATAGTATGGAGATTCCCAATAGTAGAGTGCAAGATCTGGCAATGACTACCAAACTAGAAATGTTTTTAGTATGGACTCTGCAATTAATTGTATATTTATCATCTAAGTTATGAGAAACTTATCATAAGTAGTTTCACTACAAGATGATGATAATGATGATGATGATGAGGAGGAGGAGGATGACATTACAGATAATTATGAAGAACACTTTCTAAAGCAAAGATCTGTTATGATCTATGATTTATAGGAAGGTTGACATAACAGACCATTTATATGTTGGAATGGAATTTACTCAAAGGTTAATTTGGATCAAAGTCTATAAATAGGTAGTGACTATAATAAAATTCATTAATGTATTTGTGGTTCTTTCATGATGATTAATTTTTAACTTAAGTTCAGTCTTCTGCTTCCAAGTTAATTTTTGAAACATCTAAAACAATTAAATAGTTTTGGGGACATATGTTTCTTGAAATTCATAGAAAAATAATTTTTGACAATACTTGAAGAATAAATTATAAAGAATGCAGTAACAAATCCATTTCTTGAGTGTTTACTATGTATCAAAATATTCTAATGACCATAATACAATACCTTATATTTAAATAGCACTTTGTCCACAAAGTACTTTATATCAACTTGTTTGATCTTCCCCAGAGCACTAGACATGTTCTGGTATATAACTTGTACAGGAAGGAGTAGTACTGCTGGTGTAAGGACTTGCAAGCTCTTTTCTGGGCTGTTGTTCCACCTTTAATGTCCACTTTCACTTGACTCTAACTTATGGTTCCAAGGAGTTATGGCATGGTCAGTGGCCATACTATTTAAAACTTTCTTGGTAGATGAGCTAAACTAGTTTGAGGATAACTGATAGGCTTCGAACTTGTTAATGGACTAGAAGATTCTAGTTTCACACCATAAACATATGAAAACTCTTCATTCTAGGAAATATAAGAATACTTTCCCCCCCTTCATTGCTAGCATTTGATTTGACTAGTTTAAACCACATATTCCTCTTTATTTTCTGGTGGAATAGGTGAATAAGAAATAATCATAAAGGCAGTTGAAATAGGAGCTGTGGAGCACTTAGATCTTGGATAGAAATCAGAGATGCCCAAACCATCTACTGCATTTCGGGATATTGCCACATGTTCTGATTTGTTTTGCCACTGGATTTCAATGACTGGAAGAGAGAGTAGGGTGTATGACTTTGTGATACTTAGCCCCATTCAATTCTAATTTATGCATATATCAATATATCATCCCATCATATCATTGGTCCTCTTCAAAAAGGAAAAATGAAGAACAATAGAATGATTTTGCAAATGAGCAAAAAAGCAAGTGATGAGGCTATGTTTCTGGATGATGTCACATAATTATTAAATATCAATGATAAAATTCCAAACCAAGTATTCCTCCTTTGATATTTACTGAGTGTACAATAGGAAATTCATTTTATATAATCCATGGTGCATTAAAAGGCCAGGCGAAAATAGACCAAAAATTAATTGGAAACTAAATAATCTAATACTGAAGAATGAGTGGGTAACACAAATCAAAGACACAATCAATAACTAGTGTAAGCTGCATATATCTTGTTCCTTCCATATCTGTTTTTATATGTGTTCCCATCTTATAATATAATCATAGGAAAACACTAATTCACTTACTATTGGGTGATTAACAGATTTTATTAATGATGTTTTATGCCTTTTTCCCCAGATCTATTGTATTTGTCTTTTATTTTCACCTGTGTCATGAATCCATAAAGTGGCTAAGGATCAATAAATATAACTCTATTTTTATAAAAAAAGCATTATGGAATATTTAATAAGGGAATGAATGATAAGGGGATAGAGTCCTCCTTCACTTCTCCACTAAGACCAAGGCCCATCTGAAGATCCCCCAGAAAGCTAGCCCGGCCCCAGGTGAAGGAGACAGACTGTGGAGGAGATAATAAAGACTTTGGACCTTATTCCTGACTATTCTCATGGTGATTATTCTGCTGAAACCAAGGTTCATTTAGAGGACCTCCAGAGAGCTAGCCAGAACATTACACTTTTCCATTTGGCCAATTCAATTTTTAAATGAATTGTTTTGTTCTATGGATTTTTTATTTCTCTTTTACAAATTCTGCTTTGCAAGAAGATTTTTTTTCATTTCACAAATTCTTTTTCAAGAAGTTGTTTCCATTTTCCATTTTATTAAATCTATTTTGTAAGGTATTATATGACTTTTTTCCATTTCACTGAATCTATTTTGTAAGGAGTTTTCTTCAGATAATTTATATTTCTTTTTTCAAAACCTCTTGCAAAGTTATCATTTATTTCCCCTTTTTTCTTCTAACTCTCATTTAAGATCCTTTTTGAATTCTTATAATCCTTGTGAGATGGGGACCAATTCATTTACCCTTTGGGGCTTTGTCTGGAGACAATCTGCTTTTAGTGTCCTCAAAGTTTGAAATCTGTTCTCTTCATAAAAACTATCTATGATCAGAGTTATTTTGTTTTTCTTTTTGCTCATTTTTAAAGGTTGAGATTTTCTTTCAAGGGCAAAGGGGAGTTTGTTTAAGCTTTCTCTACAGGCAACATTAACTGTGTTAAGTCAGTGCTGACCAATTTCCCATGTGGGTGGGTGTGGCCACACCCTGATGCTCTGGGGTGTAGGGACTCACTATTTGCTTTTTTTTTTTTTTTTTTTTTTTTTTTGGTTGTTTTGGGTATTTGGATATTTTACAGCTAATCTTCTACTGTATGTACTGACTTGCATCTAGGACAGAGTAGCCAGCATTGCTAAAAGTTCTTCATGGTAGATTCTCTGGTGTGCAGAGCCCACATCTCTGCAGAACATTGCTATTATTTTACATACAGTACATTTCACTTTTCTTAAGTTCCTGGAGAACTTTCCAGCTTTTTCCCCCCAAGATCATTAAGCTCAACACTTCCCATAGAATAACAATATTGCATGACGATCATGCACCACAATTTATTTAGCCATTCCCCAATTGATGAGCATCCCCTAATTTGCAATTCTTTACTTTAAAAAGAGAGCTGTTACAAACATTTTTGTACATATAGGTTATTTTCCTTCCCTAGCCCATTTAACAATACTTTTTGTAATTATGAGAAAGTTATAATAATAATTATTATTAATATTTCTAATAAATTACAAGTATTATTCTCCCATATAGGAATATAAACAGATAAACCCATTAGATCTCTTATAATATTACTTTCATTATTACCTGTTAGGTTCTTACTAAGTGCTAAGTTGGTACTTAACAATTCTCTAGCTCAGAGCTCACACCTTTATTTCAAACAAGCAAATTCATTGGTTGTAAGTAGTTCCCACAAGCCCCTGCAGTACCCACAAGCCCCTTCTCTGGGAGGATAAAAAGAGGCAACATTGAGTCTGAACGGCAGTCTGGATTGAGGAAGGACAAGACTTCCCGGGAGAACTTCAGGGAAGCTTGAGGAGATTCCGAGCCAGGATTCAGGAAGAAGAGTATTCGAGATTCTACCTTCACTCTGGCTGGAGGCTCCAGAAATCTCCCAAGAAACCTGTTCACAGAGGAAAAGGATTTAACAGAAAAGAAACCTCCTCCTAGAGAAGGATTATAATTGAGAGACAATCAGAACTTTACATTTTGGCCGCCCAACGTGGGGCAAGGACTTACTTATTCTGAGCCCTTCAGAGGAGTTACCCCAGACTTGACAATTACCTACTTATGCTTCTCCAGAATTCTGTATTTGAAAAATCCAAGTTTCCATTCAGCTCTGGTATTTTCATCAGAAATGTTTGAAAATTCTCTATTTTGTTGAATGTCCACTTTTAATTATATTAATATTTAATTTATTAATAATTAATAAATAAATAATTGATAATTTAATAAATAATAATATATTTAATAATAATTAGTTTTGCTGGGTAGGTGATTCAGGGGTCTGTAATATAATATGCTAAGCCCATTAGCTTTCATTTACTCAATTTCAATTTTTAAGAAATTTTTTTTTTCAGTGAGTTATTGAATCCCATTTCCCAATTGGCTAGTTTTTCCTTTTAAAGCATTCTACTCCTCATTAGCTTTTTGCATTTCCTTTTACACCACTCTCAATTATTTTTTCAATTTTTCTTCTCTCTCTCTTACTTGATTTTCAAAATCCCTTTAGATATCTTCCATGTATTGAGCCCAATTCTTGTTTTTCTTGGAAACTTTGGATGTAGGCGATTTGATTTTGTTATCATTTGAGTTTTGTGTTTTGATCTTTCTTGTCACCACAGTTAACTTTCTATGGTCAGAATTTTCTGCTTTCTAGCATATTACTTGGATTTTAACTTTCTTTTTAAGTAAGGCTCCATTAAACTCCAGGGGTTTTGTGCTGCTGTTTTCATAAATCCTTTTAGGGACCTGGTGAAAAGCACTCTTTTCTGCCCTGGAATTGTTAGGAGAGTCCCTGAGCCCTTGTAGCTGTAAAGTCCTCCCTATCTTATACTTCCTATCTAATTATGCATTGCCTTCTATTTTAAAATCTTCTCAAACCTCCCCATTTCTAAAAATCTCTAGTTAATCAGCCACCTCCAAACTGGTTAACATTGGTTGGGTTCCTACATTTCCTATACAAATTCTTAAGAAAAACATGTGCCTCCATTTCCCTTATTTCTTTATTTCTCACTCTGGCATTTGAAATGTGTCTGGAAAATTGATTATTCATGTAAAATTGTTCTATTTCTGTTTTTCTCTTTTTTCTGTTTCTGTGTATTTCTGTGTCTCTATGTGACTCTCTGTTTCTTTCCCTCCCTCTCGCCTCACTCTATTTCTGTCTCTCTGTCTCTGTCTCTCTGTCTTTCTCCCCCAGTATCTAACTATCCCCTAGTCTTTGTTCCTCTTGACTTGAACATTCTATCTTTCTACATATTCTCTCCTCTCTGAATTTTTATGACAATACTCCCTTTTCATTCTCTTGCTATCTGCCTGTTTTCTTCTCATGTTTTTTTTTTCTTTTCTTTTCTTTTCTTTTCTTTTCTTTTCTTTTCTTTTCTTTTCTTTTCTTTTCTTTTCTTTTCTTTTCTTTTCTTTTCTTTGCTTTTTATTTTTTTTTCAGGATCAGTGTCAATATAAAGTTCAATCTCCTCAATTAATAGAAGAGAAGAAAAGGCCTAGAACATAACTGACTGGTACAGGGTTGCAGCTAATAGCACAGATGGGACTTGAACCCATATTTTTCTGTCTCCAAGTACAGTGACCTATAAAAAAATAGATTTTCATGCTCCATTTACTGTCAGCTAGTTGCAAATATTGCCTTTTTTATTCACTCCTGCTCTTTCTCATGAATTCCTCAAATATATTATTAGGGGATGAATTAAATAAGTTCTAAAAGCCTTCTCAGCTTTAACATTACCTGGATCATGTTTACATTTTTGGTTACTAATATGTGCAGCAAAGATTTAAGCAGTGACACCATCCACCACAATATTGAATTGTGTTTGCAAAGCAACCTAGACAAATTATATGCTATAGATGTACCCTTTTTTTGTCCTTTGTATCTAATCTGTTCCACTGATCGACCGGTCTATTTCTTAGCCAATACCAAATGGTTTTGATGACTGCTGCTAGATAATATAGCTTTAGATCAGGTACACTTAGACCACCTTCCTCTGAGTTTTTTTTTTCATTAGTTCCCTTGCAATTTTTGACCTTTTATTTTTCCATATGAATTTTGTTGTTATTTTTTCTAGGTCATTAAAATAGTTTCTTGGGAGTCTGATTGGTATAGCACTAAATAAATAGATTAGTTTGGGGAGTATTGTCATCTTTATTATATTCGCTCGGCCTATCCAAGAGCACTGAATGTCTTTCCAATTATTTAAATCTGTCTTTATTTTTGTGGCAAGTGTTTTATAATTTTGTTCATATAATTCCTGACTTTTCTTTGGTACATGGATTCCCAAATATTTTATACTCTCAACATTTGTTTGGAATGGAATTTCTCTTTGTATCTCTTGCTGTTGCATTTTGTTGGTGATATGTAAAAATGCTGAGGATTTATGTGGATTTATTTTGTGTCCTGCAACTTTGCTAAAATTCTGAATTATTTCTAAATTATGCATAAAATTGCCCAGGACCTAGTAGGTTCCACCTTAAAGATCCAAGATCCAAGGACCTTGAATCTGATATTCCGAAAAGCAAAGGAACTTGTAATGCAGCAATAATAAACTATCCTGCTAAACTGAGCATTTTTTCCCCAGGAAAGAAGATGGTTATTCAATGAAACAGGTGAATTCCATTTATTTCCGATGAAAAGATTAGAGCCAGAGCTGAACAAAAAAATTGGCCTCCAAATATAGAACTCAAGAGAATCATAAAAAGTTAAAAACCAAAGACCTCTTGAGAACTATATCTCTGTTATGGGCATATATAGAGCTTCCACGTATAATTTGATTTTATGGTTATAAAACAAAAAAGGAAGTTAGAGGTTGGAAAAGGTATTGTACTAGGAAAAGGGGAAAGTAAAAGTAAAATAAGAGAAATTATATCTCATGAAGAGGTGAAGAAAATTTATTTATTTTTTTTAAATTTTTTATTATATATATATATATATATATATATATATATATATATATATATATATATATATATATATATATTTATAATATTATCCCTTGTATTCATTTTTCCAAATTATCCCCCCTCCCTCTATTCCCTCCCCCCGATGACAGGCAATCCCATACATTTTACATGTGTTACAATATAGTCTAGGTACAATACATGTGTGCGAATATCATTTTCTTGTTGCACAATAAACATTAGAATCTGAAGGTACATGCAACCTGGGCAGACAGATATTAGTGCTAACAATTTACATTCACTTCCCAGTGTTACTTCTCTGGGTGTAGTTATTTCTCTCCATCATTGATCAACTGGAAGTGAGTTGGCTCTTCTTTATGTTGAAGATTTCCACTTCCATCAGAATACATCCTCATACAGTATTGTTGTTGAAGTGTACAGTGATCTTCTGGTTCTGCACATTTCACTCAGCATCAGTTGATTTAAGTCTCTCCAGGCCTCTCTGTATTCCTCCTGCTGGTCATTTCTTACAGAGCAATAATATTCCATAACCTTCATATACCACAATTTACCAAACCATTCTCCAACTGATGGACATCCATTCATCTTCCAGTTTCTAGCTACAACAAAAAGAGCTGCCACAAACATTTTGGCACATATAGGTCTCTTTCCCTTCTTTAGTATTTCTTTGGGATATAATCCCAGTAGTAGTGCTGCTGGGTCAAAGGGTATGCACAGTTTGATAACTTTTTGGGCATAATTCCAGATTGCTCTCCAGAATGGCTGGATTCTTTCGCAACTCCACCAGCAATGTATCAGTGTCCCAGTTTTCCCACAGCCCCTCCAACATTCATCGTTATTTGTTCCTGTCATCTTAGCCAATCTGACAGGTGTGTAGTGGTATCTCAGAGTGGTCTTAATTTGCATTTCTCTGATCAGTAGTGATTTGGAACACTCTTTCATGTGAGTGGATATAGTTTCAATTTCTTCCTCTGAGAATTGTCTGTTCATATCCTTTGACCATTTATCAATTGGAGAATGGTTCGGTTTCTTATAAATTAGGGTCAGTTCTCTATATATTTTGGAAATGAGACCTTTGTCAGAACCTTTGTTTTTAAAAATATTTTCCCAATTTGTTACTTCCCTTCTAATCTTGTTTGCATTAGTATTATTTGTACAGAAACTTTTTAGTTTGATGTAATCAAAATCTTCTATTTTGTGATCAATAATGATCTCTAGTTTTCCTCTGGTCATAAATTCCTTCCTCTTCCACAAGTCTGAGAGGTAGATTATCCTCTGTTCCTCTAATCTATTTATTATCTCCCTCTTTATGCCTAAATCTTGGACCCATTTTGATCTTATCTTGGTATATGGTGTTAAGTGTGGATCCATATCTAATTTCTGCCATACTAATTTCCAGTTTTCCCAACAGTTTTTTCCAAATAATGAATTTTTATCCCTAATGTTGGTATCTTTGGGTTTGTCAAAGATTAGGTTGCTATATATGTATCCTTTTTTGTCCTTTGTATCTAATCTGTTCTACTCATCTACCGGTCTATTTCTTAGCCAATACCAAATGGTTTTGGTGACTGCTGCTATATAATATAGCTTTAGATCAGGTACACTTAGACCACCTTCCTCTGAGTTTTTTTTTCATTAGTTCCCTTGCAATTCTCGACCTTTTATTCTTCCATATGAATTTTGTTGTTATTTTTCTAGGTCATTGAAATAGTTTCTTGGGAGTCTGATTGGTATAGCACTAAATAAATAGATTAGTTTGGGGAGTATTGTCATCTTTATTATATTCGCTCGGCCTATCCAAGAGCACTGAATGTCTTTCCAATTATTTAAATCTGATTTTATTTTTGTGGCAAGTGTTTTGTAATTTTTCTCATATAATTCCTGACTTTTCTTTGGTAGATGGATTCCCAAATACTTTATACTCTCAACATTTGTTTGGAATGGAATTTCTCTTTGTATCTCTTGCTGTTGCATTTTGTTAGTGATATATAAAAATGCCGAGGATTTATGTGGATTTATTTTGTATCCTGCCACTTTGCTGAAATTTTGAATTATTTCTAGTAGCTTTTTAGCAGAGTCTTTGGGGTTCTCTAAGTATACCATCATGTCATCTGCAAAAAGTGATAGTTTAATTTCCTCATTTCCTACTCTAATTCCTTGAATCTCTTTCTCGGCTCTTATTGCCGAGGCTAGCGTTTCTAGTACTATATTGAATAGTAATGGTGATAGTGGGCAACCTTGTTTCACTCCTGATCTTACTGGGAAAGGTTCCAGTTTATTTATATTGCATATTATGCTTACTGAAGGTCTTAAATATATGCTCCTGATTATTCTAAGGAATAGTCCATTTATTCCTATACTCTCAAGAGTTTTTAGTAGGAATGGATGTTGGATTTTGTCAAATGCTTTTTCTGCATCTATTGAGATGATCATATGGTTCTTATTAATTTGATTATTAATATGGTCAATTATATTAATAGTTTTCCTAATATTAAACCAGCCCTGCATTCCTGGAATAAATCCTACTTGATCATAGTGTATTATCCTGGAGATGATTTTCTGAAGTCTTTTTGCTAATATCTTATTTAAGATTTTAGCATCAATATTCATTAAGGAGATTGGTCTATAATTTTCTTTCTCAGTTTTCGATCTACCTGGTTTAGGTATCAGTACCATGTCTGTGTCATAAAAGGAGTTTGGTAGGACTCCTTCATCCCCTATTTTTTTCAAATAATTTATATAACATTGGGGCTAATTGTTCTTTAAATGTTTGGTAGAATTCACATGTGAATCCATCTGGCCCTGGGGATTTTTTCCTGGGGAGTTGATTAATAGCTTGTTCTATTTCTTTTTCTGAAATGGGATTTTTAAGCAATTTATCTCCTCCTCTGTTAATCTAGGGAGCCTATATTTTTGGAGGAAATCATCCATTTCACTTAATTTATCAAATTTATTGGCATAAAGTTGGGCAAAGTAACTCCTTATTCTTTCTCTAATTTCCTCTTCATTGGTGGAAAGATCCCCCTTTTCATTTGTAAGACTATCAATTTGATTTTCCTCTTTCTTTTTTTTGATCAAATTTACCAAAGGTTTATCTATTTTATTGGCTTTTTCATAAAACCAACTCTTGGTTTTATTTATTAATTCAATAGTTTTTTTACTTTCAATATTATTGATTTCTCCTTTTAATTTTTGTATTTCAAGTTTAATTTTTGGTTGGGGGAAGAAAATTTATTATTATTGATGGAAAGAAAGGAAGGGAATGAACATTACTGTGAAGCTTACACTTATCAGATTTGACTCAAAGAGAGAATATTAGACATATATGGCTTCACAGAGAAACTTCTCTCATCTTATAAGAAAGTGGGAGGGGACAGAGGAAAAAAAGGGATAGGAAAATAGAAGGGAAAACGGAAATAGTAAGAAAAAGATATAAGAAAGGGAGATGGGCTCTAAAAGGGAAAGACTGCTTCAGGCAGTGTGCTCATGAATAAAATACTGGGAAGGAAGGAAAGGGGAAAAAGGAAGGGAAAAGTATAATTCAGGCTAAATAAGATGGTGGGAAATAAAGAATTAGTAGTTTTAACTATAAATGTGTATGGGGTGAACTCTCCCATAAAGTGAAAGTGAATAGCAGACTGGATTAAAAGCCAGAACCCTACAATATGTTCTTTACAAGAAACACATTTAAAGCAGAGTGCTGCATACAGAGTAAAGGTAAAAGGCTGGAGCAGAATCTATTATGTGTGAAGCTTACACTTATCAGATTTGGCTCAAAGAGAGAATATTAGACATATGGTTTCACAGAGAAACTTCTCTCATCTTATAAGAAAGTTAAAAAAACAAAAACAAACACACCAACAAACAAAACAAAAACAAACAAAAAACAACAACCAAAAACAAAACAAAACAAAAAAACAAAAACAAAAACAAAAACAAAAACAAAAACCAACAGAGGTAGCCATCCTTATCCCAGAGCAAGCAAAAGCAAAAATTAAAGGAGATAAGGAAGGAAATTATATCTCACTAAAGGTACCATCAATAATAAAGTAATATCAATACTGAAGAAAAATGTATCATCTAAGGGGATGAGCTTCTAAACTTTTAAAGAAGAAGCTAAGAGAGATTCAAGAAGAAACAGATAGCAAAACTGTAATAGTGGGAGATCTCAAACTTGCTCTCTCAGAACTAGATAAACCAAACCACAAAATAAATAAGAAAGAAGTTAAAGAGGTAAATAGAATATTAAAAAAGTTAAGCATGATAGATCTTTGGAGAAAATTAATTGGAGACAGAAAGGAGTACACTTTCTTCTTGGCAGTTCATGGAACCTATACAAAAAGTGAGTATATTTTCAGGCATAAAGACTTCAAAATCAAATGTCAAAAGGCAGAAATAGTAAATGCATTTTTTTCAGATCACAGTGCAATAAAAATTATATTCAATAAAAGGCAGGGGAAAATAGACAAAAAGCAATTAGAAACTAAATAATCTCATGCTAAAGAATGAATGGGTGAAATAGCAAATCATAGATAAAACTAATAATTTCACCCAAGAGAATGACAATAATGAGACAACATACCAAAATTTGTGGGATGCAGCAAAAGCGGTAATAAAGGAAAATTGTATATCTCTAGAGGTTTACTTGCATAAAATAGAGAAAGAAAAGATCAATGAATTGGGCTTGCAAATAAAAAAGCTAGAAAAAGAAAAAAAATTAAAATACAAATACCAAACTTAAAATACTAAAAATAAAATGAGAGATTAATAAAATTGAAAGTTAAAATCTACTTATTTAATTAATAAAACTAAAAGTTAGTTTTATAATAAAATGAACAAAATAGATAAACCTTTACTTAATTTGATTAGAAAAAGGAAAGAAGAAAACCAAATTGTTAGTCTCAAAAATGAAAAGGGAGAACTTTCCACCAGTGAAGAGGAAATTAGAATAATTAGGAGTTGTTTTGCCCAACTTTATGTCAATAAATTTAATAACAAAAGTGAAATGGAGGAATACCTAAAATATAGATTGCTTAGATTAAAAAAAGAGAAATGAATTGATTAAATTGTCCTATTTTAGAAAAAGAAATAGAACAAGCTTGTAATCAACTCCCTAAGAAAAAACCTCCAGGGTCAGATTGAGTTACATGTGAATTCTACCAAACATTTAAAGAGGAATTAATTCCAATATTATATAAACTATTTGAAAAACTAGGGAAAGAAGGACTCCTACCAAATTTCTTTTATGACACAGATATGGTTTAGGTAGGATGAAAACAGAGAAAGTAAATTATAGACCAATGAAAAATCTTAAACAAAATATCAGAGAAAAGATTACAAAAAGCAATCCCCAGGATAATACACCATGACCAAGTAGGATTTTTGCCAGGAATGCAGAGCTGGTTTAATATTAGGAAATATTAGCATAATTGACTATATCAACAATCAAACTAACAAAAAATATGATTATCTCAATAGATACAGAAAAAACATTTGATATGATCCAACATCCATTCCTATTAAAAGCACTAGAAAGAATAGGAATAAATGGACTTTTCCTTAAATAGTCAGTGGCTTCTATTTAAAACCATCAGCAAACATCATATATAATGAGCATAAACTGGAATCATTCCCAATATGATCAGGGGTGAAACAAGATTATCCACTGTCACCATTACTATTCAATATTACATTAGAAATGCTAGCTTTGGCAATAAGAGCAGAAATAAAGATTAAAGGAATTAGAGTAGGTCGTGAGGAAACCAAATCATCAGTCTTTGGAGATGATATGATGGCATACTTAGAGAACCCTAGAGCATCAACTAAAAAACTATTATAAATAATCCACAACTTAGCAAAGTTACAGCATACAAAATACATCCACATAAATCATCAGCATTTTTATATATTACTAACAAAATCCAACAGGAAGAGATACAAAGAAAAATTTCATTTAATATAACTGTCAATAGTATAAAATATTTGGGAATCTATCTGCCAAGGGAAAGTCAAGAACTATCTGAGCAAAACTGCAAAATACTTTCCACACAAATAAAGTCAGATCTACATAATTGGAAAAATATCACATACTCTTGGATAGGTCGAATGAATATAATAAAAATTAGAATACTACCTAAACTAACCTATTTATTTAGTGCTATACCAATCATACTCCCAAGAAATTATTTTACTGACCTAGAAACAAATAACAAAATTCATCTGGAAAAAAAAAGATCAAGAATTTGAAGGAAATTAATAAAAAAGATGCAAATGATGGTTGCCTAGTTGTACCAGATTTAAAACTATTTTAGAAAGCAGTGGTAATCAAAACCATTTGGTACTAGATAAGAAATAGAGTAGTTGATTAGTGGAATAGGTTAGGTCCACAGTACAAAATAGTTAATGACTATAGTAATCTAGTGTTTGACAAAACCAAAGACCCCAGTTTTTGGGATAAGAATTCACTATTTGACAAAAACTGCTGGGAAATTGAAAACTAGTATGACAGAAACTAGGTCACACCTAATACCATATACCAAGATAAGGTTGAAATGGATCTAGTTTTACTTAACCATCTACAAAAAAGGAAATTCCCACTGTCCTATAATAGCATGTAATTATGTAGCTCTTATATAGTTTGTCCATTAGTTTGTATTTCTTGGGCAAGCATGGAAAATCAACAATATACTCAAATAATAATTGAATACAAGTATTGAAATGACTGGATAGCATGGGGATAATTATTCAACTCTGTTCAATGACTTTGAGTTTTTCCCTGAAACGAAACTCATGTTTTAAAGATTAATAGTCTTCTTGTTATGTTGTATAAAGATATAAAAAGTAATCCAAAGATTTCTAGGGATCTTACATTGTGAGTCACTTAAAGGTCATAGAGAACCCTACCAAATAGTGTCTAACTACACCTCATGATCTACTAAACAGGGTTTATAAAAAGTGGTTAAGCAGCTATCAGCAAAAAAAAAAAAAAAAAAAAAAAAAAAAAAAAAAATTCTGATGAGAAAAAAAAGGGACAGGACAATCAAGTAGTGACAATGATAACTAATAGATAGATATCATGAGTGCTACATTCATGCCAAAGTAATGCCCAGAGAATTAGAGGAGCTTTGCCACCATATCTTGGCTATCACCATATTCATTCTAATTTGTTGGTTGATCTTCTTATGCAGGATTTAGCAGAAAACAAAACAATAAGGAAAAGATAGCAATCAGAGAATTCCCATTTTAAAATCATTGACCTATTGATGTGGTGAGGTAAAAATTATATTTAAGATTTTGTTGGTTTTTTTGGAAGTTATTAATATAACCTAATTCTAAAATAGGATGTTCACTAAGATGTATAAAATGTTCTTTTATATTCGTGTTTCTCTAAAAATATAATTTATCTGCATGAAAAATATTTCTCTATATTAAGTTCTAAAGCCTCCCCTCCACCATTTTATGATGCTGGAACACATTGTCTGTTTCCAGCATTACCTACTCAGGAGTTTTCCTTTATAAATGACTGATGATCTTTCTTCCGTGATGTAAAACTATTTGTGACAAACTTAATGTGGTTATGTTTTAATCAATTGTCTATGTTACATAAGGAAACCTTCTCTTCCATCCCCCCTAACTTCCCTCTCATATATGCTGAAATTCTTTAAGTATCAATACTGTTTTAAAGTTTTAATGCATTTTGTTTAATCAATTTCATAATGATGAATGGCAATGCCATTTTAAATTAGTCCTCACAATGATATTAATCTCATCATGTATTAAAAGTTATCTATTCATTTTGATTTCCCTATCAATTATTTACAAACATTTAATTATAGTTTATTAAGCAGAAGGAAGTTGAATCTGACAGAACATAGTGTTATGTATTATAGATGCATTTATTCTTTTCCTTTCTGAGCATTTCAGTATATTTTATGGTTTATTCTTTTTGGGTGATGGTTGAAATGATGAGTAGAAGCATTTAAATAGTATCATCTGTAGCCTTTTGTTATTTTATAAATGGAGAAAATTCACTGAGAAATATTTATTGAATGTTTATTATGCTCAAGCTCTTGTTCTAGGCACTATGAAATGAGACAGATATGTTTACTCATATATTTTTTTTTCTAGTGCCAAAGTAGATTAGCAAGTAATAGAATGAGAGGACAGCCTGAACTGGCCCTAATATCAGAGATTTTCCAACCAGTGTGAAATCATTTTAAAAAGCTAGAAATCAAAATCTGTAGGTAATGTCAAATTCAATCCCCTATCATACCAAAAGACACAAGTTATTTTCTTTTCTTCTAGTAACAGGGACTAGTAATCTAGTGTTTGACAAAACCAAAGAGCTTTTGGGATGAGAATTCATTATTTGACAAAACTGCTGGATGCTCTTATCACATGGTAAAAAGAATTGTTCTAAAGTTGCTTTTTCTTCCCTATTTCTGATTTGTAGACTTCTTCTTATAACATTTTCTTATTCTAGGAAGAAGTATCAAATGATTTTCATTTCTTTTTATCTTTTTGTTAACTCCACGTCCCCAGCTAGTGACAATACTTAATACAAACCACTTCTGTGTTAAATCTAATTCTGTCTCATCAATGTGGTTATTTCTCCCCTATTGCCCCCTCACATCTATATTTGCACTGACTTTACCCTGTTTAGCAAACTCTTGTAGTTAAAAGTATTTCTAAAGTAACTATTTAAAGGAACACATCTTCCCTTCCTCCCTTTGTGTGATCAGATTTATAGAAGACCAACTTCCTCATGTCTTTATTATCTTATCATCTCAATTGAAGTCTAATGTCAGTCATTTTCAGTTTTGTTTTTGATTACAATGTCATATTCTTTGCCCCGAGGAACTATGGTACAATGAATATTAGAGTGGTCTACACTGTGGAAAAGTATAATTCAAATATGTAGTTTTTTAATAAGAGATATTTTTGTAATATGTTTTGATATTCTTTGTGTTTATTAATAGGCAATTTACCCTTATCTTTAGGTCTTTAGAATAACCTACCATTGCATGTCTTTTGAATAAGGATAATTTATTTTAAGTAAAATTACCCATGTAAAAAAAAAATCTACCATAGCATTCAAAGTTTCATGGCACACTGACTCATAGTATTTTTCTTGACACCTTTTTTCTTTGAGAACCACAGTTCTACTCTATTGCCTCATTATATAGTTAAAAATAATATCCTCTACTGGACTATCTCTTTCATCCATGAATAAGTCTTATTATGATGAGAGAAGATAATAAACAGAAAGGTAGCAGACAGAAAGGTACCAGACACTGATATTTTAAAATTGTTCTTTATTTGGTCATGACAACTTAAGAAGATCAAGATATAAGAGGAGCTTTGAAATACATCAGTAGAAGAAATAAACATGCCAATTATATTATGGATTTTTTTTATAATGTTAAATTAGTCTTTCAACAAGAAAAACAAACAAACAAACAAACAAAACCCTAAGATATGAAAACAGCTTCAGGACAATGCTAATTGCATTGTTTTCCAATTAGTATAATCCTAATGAATCTTTAAACATATTCTGAAGAAAGGAGGTCACTTAGCAAGAGGTCTGGGGAAAAAAAAAAGTAATATATTAAAATCAAATTCAGACTTAAGACATTTACTAGTTGTGTGTTCCTTGACAAGTCACTTAATCTCTGCCTTAATGAACTGGAAAAGAAAAGGCAAACCACTGTAGTATCTTTTCAAAAAATTCTCTGCACAGTATAGTCCATGAGTCACAAAGAATGAGATATGAGCGAATGACTGAACAGCAACAGTGGACTTATAAGAATTCTAGTAAAAGGTGAGCATGCACTACAACATTTTATAGGAGAATGGTAAGCTAAATACTTCCAATAGTGAGTAAGACATTGCTGACCATTATTCCATTTTACCTTGATTTGACAATGTTTACTTGCTTTTCGTTTGTGCTATTATTTCAAATGAACAAACCAGAGATTTTTCATCATTACCTGATTTAGGAAGCCATCAAAAAGGGAGAGAACAATAATGCTATTACTGAAAAATCCATTTAAAATAGACTAGCTTGTTTGTTCTATAACAAAGGACCAGCAGGATGATTTCAGAGAGGCCTAGAAAGACCCACATGAACTGATGCTAAGTGAAGTGAGCAAAATGAGGAGGTCATTATACATGGCAACAAGAAGATTATGTAATGATCATTTCTGACAGACGTGGCTCTCTTCAACAATGAGGTGATTTAAACCAGTTCCACTTGTGCAATGATGACGAGAGCCATCAACACCTAGAGAGAGAACCATGGGAACAGAATGTAGAACACAACCTAGCATTCTCACTCTCTCTGTTATTTGCTTGCATTTTGTTTTCTTTCTCAGTTTTTCTTTTTCTTCCTTCTTGATCTGATTTTCTTTTGCAATAAGATAACTATAAATAGATATATACATATTGGATCTAACATGTATTTCAACATATTTAACATGTATGGGGCTACCTGTCAGCTAGGGGAGGATGTGGGGGGAAGGAGGGGAAAGATGAAAAAAAAAAGGTTATTCAAGGGTCAATGATGGAAAAAATTACCCATGCATATGCTTTATAAATAAGTAGCTTTAATAATAAAAAGAAAAATAAAGACTAGCTTGTAGGAAGGAGTACATCTTCCAAAATGTTAACATTAAGGTAATAAATTATTTGTCTTAATAGCCTTAAAATGTAACATAAACCTGAAGCAAATGTGTAAGAGGAGGGCAGATAATTAATACAGAATTCAGTTGGCTGGCATTTTGAAAATCTTTCAGTAATCTCTACTTGTCCTTGGAGAATACAGAGGAAAACTAGGGTTTAATTACATGAGTTAATATATTATGAAAAAATAATCAAGTAAATTATTCAAGAATGATAAATTGTGGAGATATTTTTGGCAACCATAATGGTTGTCTTTCTGCCAGCTATATTAAGCAGTAGGTTGTTAGAAAAGAACCATTTCCAGAAATACCAACTTTGGTTTTATGAATGAAGCAGAATCTCATTAAAATCTCACATTGATCCTCTAAATTCAAACCAATTTTATCCTGGAAAGTGTGAAATGGATGACTTTTAATTTAGAATGATTATTTCAGGTGAAAAAAACTTTTTATTGTATGAACCAATTGGACATTGATTCTTAAGAGACCTGTAATTTGTTTTCAGCTCTCCCAGTAATGGTAGCAAGTTACAGATATTTACAGAAGCCACTTGGGGCTTCAGTCTTTTCATCTTTAAAATGAGACCAGAATGTAAATGCTACATGTATTATGTTCTTATACAATACCCTAAGTACATAAATGTTGTATTATTAATATATTAAAACTGTAACATATTCTGATTACTTGGTTGCAGTGTTTCATTAAAACAGACATTTCATCCTCATTTTTTAGGAAATGAAACTAGAAACAAGATTTAATCTCCTTTAGTGACTAGGAAGGTAAAAATTAATGGAAGAAAAGAAATATATTATTTCATTATCCCCAGTTTTTGAGCAGTATATCAAATTGGATATTCGACAGACATTTATAACTCACCATGACCAAAACTAAACTCATTTTGCCTTTCCTCTGAAACTCCCTCTTACTATCAAGAGCCATACCATTTAGTCATCCCAATCCAAAACCTTGTCATTTTCAGTTCTTTGTCTGCATTTATCACACATATCTAATTTATTGTTAGTCTTGTCATTTATACTTTTGTAAATCAGACTTTTTGTTTATATCTCCTCTTCACTTAAACAGCTGCTACCTGTTACAAATCTTCATGACTGTCTTTTTGCCTCTAATCTCTCCTTGCTCCAAACCTCCTCCACTTAGCAAACAAAATGATTTTCCTGAAGTGAAGCTTTGGCCATACCACTTTCTGACTTGGTAAATGACAATATCATGGAAACATGAACTTAAACAGACTTTGAAAGAAAGTAAAGGAAAGAAGACCGTAGTGTGCTATGGTTCACAAAGAGGAAGATATGAGTGAATAATTTAACAAAAAGTGAATCTCTTTTACTCCCAGAATCAAAGTAATATACCATGTTTGGATTAAAGCACTCCATAACCTGCTTTTTCCTACCTCTCCATTAAAATGAGTAGTCAAAGGAGAAAAAGTCCAAACATAGACAGTTACTTTGAGTATAGAGAAAACTGGAGTTCAGCTTCAGAGAATGATATTTAAACAAAAAGAGTATCATTAAATGGTCACTTGCTCCAAAGAATTCATAGAGGAACTTTAAAATAAACTTAAAAAATCAAATGAGAGATTAAAAAAAAAATAAGAGAATACAACAAAAACAAGACCATGAAAAAAAAAGTCAACTAAGTAGAGAAGGAAATCCAGAATCTTACTTAGGAAATGATTTCTTGGAAATTAGAATTAGTTAAAGGGAAGCCAGAGAAATTATAGGAGACCAGTGAATAATAAAATAAAATTTTAAAAAATGAATAAAAAATAAGATTCAAAATAGTAATGAAAAGCTGTTAACTTTTTATACATGGAAATATAAATCATATGCCAAAGATAATCATCAGTAATTAGATAGTGTAACAGAAATATTGGGGTAGAAGATGAGTATCATGTGATTCTAAAAAGCAAAACCATTAGACATTTTTCTCTGTATGTCAGAATATGAAAGTGAACATGACTTAGTTGTTTTAAAATTCCAGTTATTTGCTTCTCAGGTTTGTAACTAGTATTAAGAGAGAACTACGAGAAATATAATTTTATAAATTTTGAGAAAACTAAACCACAAAATATTCATATTAACAACTGTAACTGAGAGAAAGACCATATACAAAGGAATTGGATGGGGGAGTTTGCTAGATCTGGAACTGTATTCTTATCAGGAAAGAGTTAAAGAAGGAACAATACATGTATATCTACAAGGGTAAAAAAAATCCTTCTAAATATATGAACAAACAAATAGGAAAAGGGGAAGGCATAAGGGAAGGATTTTTAGTGGGATCCCTACTCATGGCAGGATATAGGTGAATATGCAGATTAATGGAAATGGGATTAAGGTAGGGTGCAAAGAAAAAGACAGGGATTTTTGGAGGTGTGCTAGGTTATTACTCTACTATCACAATTTATATATTACTATTTTACTCTAAAAATAGTGGAATTTAAAGGAGGCATGAGTCTTAGGAAAATGCATTGAATTTTCGAAAATACGCTTTGGTTAAAATAATAATACAATAGTGTTGGGCAATGTCCAGCAGGCACTTGGTAATGTGTGATTGGAATTTAGAATTTAAAATAAATTATGATTAGAGATGCAGATTTATTTATTTATTTATTTATTTTTATTCTTTTTTTTTAATTTAATTTTAATTTTATTTTATAATTATAACTTTTTTTTGACAGTATATATGCATGGGTAATTTTTACAACATTATCCCTTGCATTTACTTCTATTCAGATTTTTTCCCTTCCTCCTCCAACCCCCTCCCCCAGATGGCAGGCAGTCTTATACATGTTAAATATATTACAATATATTCTAGATACAATATATGTGTGTAGAACCGAATTTCTTGTTGCACAGGAATAATTGGATTCAGAAGGTAAAAATAACAGTTTACATTCATTTCCCAGTGTTCCTTTTCTGGATGTAGCTGATTCTGTCCATCATTAATCAATTGGAATTGGATTAGCTCTTCTCTATGTTGAAGATATCCACTTCCATAAGAATATATCCTCATACAGTATCATTGTTGAAGTGTATAATGAGATTCTGGTTCTGCTCATTTCACTTAGCATCAGTTGATGTAAGTCTCTCCAAGCCTCTCTGTATTTCTCCTGTTGGTCACTTCTTACAGAAAAATAATATTCCATAACATTCATATATCATAATTTACCCAACCATTCTCCAATTGATGGACATCCATTCATCTTCCAGCTTCTAGCTACTATGAAAAGGGCTGCCACAAACATTTTGGCACATACAGGTCCCTTTCCTTTCTTTAGTATTTCCTTGGGATATAAGCCAGTAGTAGCACTGCTGGGTCAAAGGGTATACACAGCTTGATAACTTTTTGGGCATAATTCCAGATTGCTCTCCAGAATGGTTGGATTCTTTCACAACTCCACCAACAATGCATCAGTGTCCCAGTTTTCCCACAGCCCCTCCAACATTCATCGTTATTTGTTCCTGTCATCTTAGCCCATCTGACAGGTGTGTAGTGATATCTCAGAGTTGCCTTAATTTGCATTTCTCTGATCAATAGTGATTTGGAACACTCTTTCATATGAGTGGAAATAGTTTTAATTTCATCATCTGAAAATTGTCTGTTCATATCCTTTGACCATTTATCAATTGGAGAATGGCTTGATTTCTTATAAATTAAAGTCAATTCTCTGTATATTTTGGAGATGAGGCCTTTATCAGAACCTTTAACTGTAAAAATGTTTTCCCAATTTGTTACTTCCCTTCTAATCTTGTTTGCATTAGTTTTGTTTGTGCAGAAACTTTTTAATTTGGTGTAATCAAAATTTTCTATTTTGTGATCAATAATGGTCTCTAGTTCTCCCTTGGACACAAATTCCTTCCTCCTCCACAAGTCTGACAGGTAAAGTATCCTATGTTACTCTAATTTATTTATGATCTCATTCTTTATGCCTAAATCTTGGACCCATTTTGATCTAATCTTAGTATGTGGTGTTAAATGTGGGTCCATGCCTAGTTTCTGCCATACTAATTTCCAGTTTTCCCAGCACTTTTTGTCAAATAATGAATTCTTATCCCAAAATTTGGCATCTTTGGGTTTGTCAAACACTAGATTGCTATTTTTATTCACTATCTTGCCCTGTGAACCTAACCTATGCCACTGATCAACTAGTCTATTTCTTAGCCAATACCAAATGGTTTTGGTGACTGTTGCTTTATAATATAGTTCTAGATCAGGTACAGCTAGACCACCTTCACTTAGTTTTTTTTTTTCATTACTTCCCTTGAAATTCTCGACCTTTTGTTGTTCCATATGAATTCTGTTGTTATTTTTTCTAGGTTATTTAATTAGTTTCTTGGAAGTCTGATTGGTGTAGCACTAAATAAATAGATTAGTTTAGGGAGTATTGTCATCTTAATTATATTCGCTCGGCCTATCCAAGAGCACTGAATGTCTTTCCAATTATTTAAATCTGACTTTATTTTTGTGGCAAATGTTTTATAATTTTGCGCATGTAATTCCTGACTCTCCTTTGGTAGATATATTCCCAAATATTTTATACTATTGACCGTTATTTTGAATGGAATTTCTCTTTGTATCTCTTGCTGTTGGATTGTGTTAGTAATATATAAAAATGCGGAGGATTTATGTGGATTTATTTTGTATCCTGGAACTTTGCTAAAATTCTGAATTATTTCTAATACCTTTTTATCAGAGTCTTTGGGGTTCTCTAAGTATACCATCATGTCATCTGCGAAAAGTGATAATTTGATTTCCTCATTTCCTACTCTAATTCCTTGAATCTCTTCCTTGGCTCTTATTGCCGAGGCTAGAGTTTCTAGTACTATATTGAAAAGTAATGGTGACAGTGGGCAACCTTGTTTCACTCCTGATCTTACAGGGAAAGGTTCCAGTTTATCGCCATTACATATGATGTTTACTGATGGTTTTAAATATATGCTCCTTATTATTTTAAGGAAGAGTCCATTTATTCCTATACTCTCAAGCATTTTTAGTAGGAATGGATGTTGGATTTTATTAAATGCTTTTTCTGCATCTATTGAGATGATCATATGGTTTTTATTAATTTGATTATTAATATGGTCAATTATACTAATAGCTTTCCTAATATTAAGCCAGCCCTACATTCCTGGTATGAATCTTACTTGATCATAGTGTATTATCCTGGGGATGATTTTCTGAAGTCATTTTGCTAATATCTTATTTAAGATTTTAGCATCAATATTCATTAAGGAAATTGGTCTATAGTTTTCTTTCTCAGTTTTCGATCTACCTGGTTTAGGTATCAGTACCATGTCTGTGTCATAGAAGGAATTTGGTAGGACTCCTTCAATCCCTATTTTTTCAAATAGTTTACATAGCATTGGAGTTAGTTGTTCTTTAAATGTTTGGTAGAATTCACATGTGAATCCATCTGGTCCTGGGGACTTTTTCTTAGGAAGTTGGTTAATAGCTTGGTCTATTTCTTTTTCTGAGATGGGACTATTTAGACTACTTACTTCTTCCTCTGTTAATCTGGGCAAGCTATATTTTTGAAGGTATTCTTCCATTTCATTTAAGTGATCGAATTTATCAGCATAAAGTTGAGCAAAGTAGCTCCTAACTATTGTTCTAATTTCCTCTTCATTAGTTGTGAGTTCACCCTTTTCATTTTTAAGATTAACAATTTGCTTTTTCTCTTTCCTTTTTTTAATCAGGTTTACTAAGGGTTTGTCTATTTTGTTGGTTTTTTCATAGAACCAACTTTTAGTTTTATTAATTAATTCAATAGTTTTTTTTTTTAACTTTCAATTTTATTAATCTCACCTTTTATTTTTTGAATTTCAAGTTTTGTGTTTGTCTGGGGTTTTTTTAATTTGTTCCTTTTTTAGCAATCTTAGTTGTAAGCCCAATTCATTGACCTTCTCTTTCTCTATTTTATGCAAGTAGGCCTGTAGAGATATAAGACTTCCCCTTATTACTGCTTTGGCTGTATCCCACACATTTTGGTATGATGTCTCATTATTGTCATTTTCATGGGTGAAGTTATTAATTATGTCTATGATTTGCTGTTTTACCCAATCATTCTTTAGTATAAGATTATTTAGTTTCCAAATATTTTTTGGTCTATTTTCCCTTGGCTTTTTATTAAATGTAATTTTGATTGCATTGTGCTCTGAAAAGGATGCCTTTACTATTTCTGCCTTACGGCATTTGATTTTGAGGTTTTTATGCCCTAGTATATGATCAATTTTTGTATAGGTTCCATGAACTGCTGAGAAGTAAGTATACTCCTTTCTGTCTCCATTTAGCTTTCGCCAAAGATTTATCGTATCAAAATTTTCTAGTATTCTATTTACTTCTTTGACTTCTTTCTCATTTATTTTGTGGTTTGATTTATCTAATTCTGAGAGTGCAAGGTTGAGATCTCCCACTATTATAGTTTTGCTATCTATTTCCTCTTGCAGCTCTCTTAATTTCTCTTTTAAGAATTTAGACGCTGCACCACTTGGTGCATATATGTTTAATATTGATACTGCTTCATTATTGATACTGCCCTTTAGCAGGATATAATGCCCTTCCTTATCTCTTTTAATTAGATCAATTTTTGTTCTTGCTTGATCTGAGATGAGGATGGCTACTCCAGCTTTTTTGGTTTTGCCTGAAGCATAATAGATTCTGCTCCACCCTTTTACTTTTAGTTTGAATGTCTTACCCTGTTTTAGGTGTATTTCCTGTAAACAACATATAGTAGGATTCTGACTTTTAATCTAGTCTGCTAACTGCTTCCTCTTTATGAGGGAGTTTGCCCCATTCACATTTATGGTTAGAAGGACTAATTCTATATTGCTTGCCATCCTACTAACCCCTGCTTATGCTTTTCCCCTTTCCTTCCCTCTTACCCCCCTACCCAGTATTAAACTGGTGAACACCACTTGCTTGTCACAGCCCTCCCTTTTTAGGATCCCTCCCCCACCTTAAAGATCCTCCCCTTATTTTACCCCTTTTCCTTGAAATTTCTGTATTCCCTTCCCCTTAGCTTACTCCTTCCCTTTCACTTTTCAATGAAGTAGAAGAAGTTTCACCATAAATCAAATATGTCTATTGATACACACTATGTTCAT
Source organism: Sminthopsis crassicaudata (assembly GCF_048593235.1). Classification (NCBI taxonomy): domain Eukaryota; kingdom Metazoa; phylum Chordata; class Mammalia; order Dasyuromorphia; family Dasyuridae; genus Sminthopsis; species Sminthopsis crassicaudata. The sequence continues at coordinate 126,830,422 of NC_133620.1, read as the reverse complement.
CTCCCTCCTTTCTTTCTCTCAGATATAATAGGTTACCTTTGCCTCTTCATGAGATGTAGTACCACCACTTTACACTTTTTTATGATATAATTTCCTTTCCACCTCTAGTTTCTAAGACAAATTGTACATATGTTCTTTACATATTTTTTTTGCAGAAGTATAGTTCTCAAGATTTCTTTTTACCTTTTTAGAAATCTCTTGAGTTCTCTATTTGAAGATCAAACCTTTTATGTAGGTCTGGTTTTTTCATCAGAAATAGATGGAATTAATTTATTTCGTTAAATGCCCATCTTCTTCCCTAGAAAACGATGCTCATTCTTGCTGGGTAAGTTATTCTTGGCTGCATACCAAGTTCCTTAGCCTTTCAGAATATCATGTTCCAGGCCCTTCGTTCTTTTAATGTGGACGCTGCTAGATCCTGGGTTATCCTTATTGTGGATCCTCCATATCTGAATTGCTTTTTTCTAGCAGCTTCCAATATCTTTTCCTTTGTCTGATGGTTCTTGAACTTGGCCACTATATTTCTTGGCGTTTGATTTTAGGGTCCCTTTCAGTAGGTGATCGATGAATTTTTTCAATGTCTATTTTACCCTCTGTTTCCAGAACGTCTGGGCAGTTCTCTTTGATAATTTCCTCGAAAATGGTGTCCAAGCTCTTTTTTTCCTCACATTTTTCAGGGAGTACGATTATTCTCAGATTGTCTCTCCTGGATCTGTTTTCCAGGTCTGTTGTCTTTCTAGTAAGGTACTTGACATTCTTTTCAATTGTTTCATTTCTCTGGTTTTGTTGACTATCTCTTGGTTTCTCCTTGAGTCATTCATTTCTACTTGTTCCAGTCTAATTTTCCATGATGTATTTTCTTCATTCACTTTTTTTATATCTCTTTGTAATTGTCCAATTGAGTTTTTATCTGCTATGGAATTTTTTTCCATTTTATCCATTTTATTTTTTAGAGAGATGTTTTCTTTTTCCAGCTCACTAATCCTGTTTTCCTTGGAGTTGTTTACCTTTTCCAGCTCACTAATCTTGTTTCTCAATGATTTGATTTCTTTATCCACTCTGTCTTTGAATGCATGGGATGACTTCTCCAGGCTCTCTTGCCAAGCTTCCCTTTCCTTTTCTCATTTCTCTTCCAGCTCTCTTGTGAGAGCCTTTTTGATTTCCTCTATGAGATTCTTTTGTATTGAGGAGCAGCTCATATCCCTCTTAAGGGATTCATCTGGGGACAATCTGTTTTTAGTCTCCTCGGTGTTTGAAGTCTGCTCTCTCTTCATACAAAAGCTGTCAATGGTTAGAGCCCTTTTGAATTTTTTGTTCATTTTGCAGAATAGGAATCTAAGAAAACAAATTGACAAGAGAAACAATTGGTCTGTTTTCTGGGGGCTGGGGCTGGATGGTGTTAATTGGCTTCCTCTACAGACTGTGGGTAGGGCAGCAGAGATCCACTAACAGAACAGCAATGACTGTACTGAGTCTGTGCTCTGAGGCTCTGAGAATGCACTGAGTCAGTCCTGGTGAGGGTTGGGGGTGGCTGGGTTCTGAGAGATGCTGGTTTTCTGGGGTTTCAATCTTCACCTCTGGTGTTTACACCCTCTCCGCTGCCCCAGGCTTGCTGCCAAGACGGAGTATCCACACTGGGGGAAAAGTCTTTTCACAGAAACGGCAGAGATTGTACCCCTCCCCCTCAGGTCTGAGCTGTGTGAGCTGCCTGTCTCGCTCTGGCTTGCCTGCCCTCAGTCTGTGCCCAGTCTGATTGACCATTCCCCGAACAAACACAGGCCTTTTCTGGAGACTTTCAAGGATGTCTCCTCTTGCTGATTATTTGTGGATTTCTTTCTGTGTCAAGCATTAAGTCTGAGGCTTGTCATGAAGTAAGTTCTGAGAGAAAACGAGGAGCTCAAGCAGCTGTCTGCCTCCACGCTGCCATCTTGGCCGGTAGTCCAGAGATGCAGATTTAGGAGACATATACATAGAGATAATAATTGAGCATTTCTGAATTTATATAATATCCAAAGTGTACAGTATAAAGAAAACCCAAGATGAATTCTAGAGGGAAGCACTCACTTAATGATTAAGAATAGGATGATTTTTCTTCAAAGGAGATAGAGAAGGCACCAACAAGGAACAACATTAATAATGGAGCAAAACATAGAAAATTATAACTGATATTTTAGAGCAATAAAAATTATAGAATTATTTTTCACAAAACCATATGCAATAGGAACAACAATGATAATTATCAAAATCAATTTTAAAGTGAGAAAATGTAATCATATGTTAAATTCTGTTCCATAACTAGTTGATTCAAAGAGCAAATCTTGATCTCTTGATTCTGAGAGAAATGATCATTTCTCTCTTCTATTAATAACCATCTACCATTGGGAAGATCAAGCATTTTGACTTTCTTATGTTTTCATTCTCTTCCAGGTCAAATCAGCCCCTAAAGAATAGGACTGATAATAAGATTGAATTTAACATTCTCTTCTGTCTTGTCCAGAGCCTATACAATTGAGAAAGTTTAGATATAATCAAAAGATAAAGATATTTCAGTCTAGGTGACAGCAAGCTCATTGTGTTCTAGTCATCCCTGTCTGAGTGATCAGAATCATGTCCCCCAGTCCTTCATTAGAATAGATCTTTCTCTTGTTATTATATTCTCTTGTTGTTAACCTTCAGAGTTTATTGCCATTTCTTCTAAGGTCATATAAGTATCAATAGGCTGCCATAATCTAATTCATAAGAGAGTGTCAAATGACCCATCCTTCTATTATTTTCTCGCCATAATTAATACAATGATTAATTACCCAAAATTATGCCTCTTGAACTTTTCATTAATTACAACTCAAAGTTCAGGGCTCTTTTGATTAACCCATGCTGATTCTGTAAAGGAAAAAAAAATAATATTTTGGTTAGAGATGAAGTTGACTTTGGCAGAATCAAGGGATATAAGAGTGGGTATATTTGGATTCAATTATAGAAAATCTTCAAAACCATACATTGCATTTAAAATATAATAATGGTGAACATGATATTTAAGAGTATTTCTTTAGAAGCAGATATATTTGGCAGAAGAAAAATAGAAATAATGGGTCTTTCAAACTGCCAATACTGTCTAAACTACTGGTTTCTTAATTTATATCACTTTCCCTGGGGGAAAGTGCCAATCACTGAGCTAAGTTTATTATAAATATTACCTTATTTGGGCTATTCTCTTGTCTTCTATATGATAGCAATGGGTATTAGATTGATAAGAATTCACAGCCTTGGTACAAAATGCTACATAACATTCTGTCATATAGATTTATTCACTTTTTGACCTGAAACTTAACTGAATCTTAGGAAGAAAAGTAGAATTCTCTCAAAAGGAAGAAAATTGAACAAGAATTTATAGTAACTAAACCAGAAAGGAAGCTTGGAAATCAAACAAATCATGGTTTCAGAATCAGTTTCTGTGTAATGATTTGTTAGTCTGGTAAATCCTATAGACTCCTCAGAATAATATTCCATGCATTATAGAGGAAATTAATTATATCAAAATGCAGTTATCAAAACATACAAAAACAACAAATAAAAAATAGTTTATAGATGTCAGCTTAAGAACCTCTGATGTTGGCTAACCCTGACATTTTATACATCAGGAAATTGAATTCAAGACAAGTGAAATGACTTGCCCAAAGCCCCCATGGGTGAGAAAACACTGAGTTGAGATTTCAATGGAGATTTCAGTTTATTGTTCTCCAAATTTAGCATGTATCCACTAAACCTGGCAACAGTAATGTTCTTTCCTTTCTTCATTCTCCCCATTTTTACCTTACCGGACTGTAAGTTTCCTAGTTGTCATTGGAAAGAAAGTCTGGTGCCCCAGAAAAGGCAATAAGACCAATCTCACCAAAAATAGAATGTCTGAATGAATTAAAGTTTGAAAAAGAATTAAAAATATGAAAGTTATGTTGAAGTCAGGAGTGGACACATTCTTCATTTCAAACTTGATGTTTATTTCAGTTTCTTTAAGTTTCCTGAATGTCTATCTCTGTCCAATGCTATTATGCAGTGAGAGGGGAGAGAAATATAAATACAAAAGAATATTATTAGCCTTAAAGTGCCAGTATTGTCTAATACACATGTACAAATTATTAATTATAAAATGCATGAGAGAAACATAAGGAAAAATGATGGATAGAAATTAGATAGATTACAATTTCTGTTAAAACAGCAGAGGCCAGGGGAAGAGGTGATAATAATATCTAGGATTTTTACAGTGTGTGCTGTGTTCCAATCACTATATTAAGTGCTTTACAAAATTTAGCTCATTTAATACTCATAATAACTTTCGGAAATTGAGAAGGGAAAATAAGGGAAACAAGGACTTCTTGTTCACTCATATCAACTTTTCATGACTTCATTTTGGATTTTCTTGGCAAAGATAATGAAATGGTTTGATGTTTCCTTCTCTTGCTCATTTTACAGATGATGAAACTGAGGCAAATAAAATTAAGCGATTTGCTCAGGCCACATTGCTAGTAAGCATCTGAGGCCAAATTTGAACTCAGGTCTTCCTGACTCTAAACCCAGAGTTCTCTCTACTGTATCACTTAGTCTCTCTAAACATTTATTAATCACATACAATGGAATAAATATTGCACTAAGTACTTTGACAAATATTACCTCATTCAATCACTGAGACACTGCTATTTCCCCCATTTTAGAGTTGAGAAAACTGAGGTAGACAATGGCTAAATCACTTGTCTAGGGTCACACAGCTATTAAGTGTTTAAGAACAGATTTGAAATATTTCATCTTCTTGATTCCATGCTCAATGCTCTATCCACCACTAAGCTTTCTCTGAGATTAACATTCAAAATACAACAGCTGGATTCCTACATATATTGGTGTACCCTCCTGACAATTATTTCACCTTATAGGCATATTGCCTGTATTATAGTTATCCACTAAATAATTCTACATCCTGACTTTGCAAGCTCCCAGCAATGCATTTCTTTCATAAGCTGATAAGCAGAAATGTTACTTCTAAGTAAAAGATACTTAGTAAAATAACAATGTAAGGTGTTGAGAATAATTCCTCCAGCAATACAATGGTACAATGCTCAACTGCAGATTGTCAAACTATCAGTCATAGAAAAGACATGAGAAGGACACATTCTTCTCCAAAGCAACTTCCCCAGTGTACAGAACTGATATGAGGTGATCTGTTATAAAGTTCTGGCCTCACTTGTAGGCATTTCCAGTCTTTATTACCACCTGCTACCATGGGCCAGTTTGGAACTATGGAATGTCTCTAGTTCCTCTATTACTCTCTGATATTTTCTTTAAATAGAACAGATACATCAAAGAGTTACATCAGTGGAAGGAGGAGGGCAGAGACTAGGAAGCTCATCCTGAGATAATCCCAGGCTAGCTCTTCTAGGCAAAGTCAGCCAGGATAGTAAAAGCCACAGAAATCTTCAAATTAATCATCAAAATATTCCCAAAAGTCACATATTGTGACATTCCCAAAAGTCACATTAAGTCTTTGCTATGTGACAGTGTGACAGGTACTGTGCTAAATCCTAAGGCTGCAAAAAAAAAAAAAAAAAAAGAGGCAGAAGTCCCTTTCCCCAATAAGCACATAATTTGGCTTCTGTATTGTTTGTCAGTAAAGATAATTTGAATTGATTTAACATTTTAAAGTTGGGTAAGTGTCTTTTTAGCTTACCAATCTTCTATTACGTTTATTTACTTATTTTTTTAAAAATTCATTTTTAAATATTTGAGTTCCCTTATCCATTGATAAGGCAAGAAATATATTAATTATACATGTGAAATTATGGGAAATATACTTCCACAATAGCCATGTTACTCAAAACATTCAAGAAAAATGAAATGGAAAAATATGCTTCAATTTGCATTCAGAGTTCATCAGTTTCATGAATCCTTCAGAATTTTCATGGATCATTTTATTTATCAGAGAAGCTAAGTTTTTCATATAGAGTATCATTATTACACTATTTATTGTATACAGTGTCTGGTTTTGCTTTCACTTTGCATCTTACTAGCTTTTTTATTTTCAAAGTATATGCAAAGATAATTTTAACATTCATATTTGCAAAATATTTTTCTTCTAAATTTTTCCATCCCTTCCCCAAACATATTCCCCAAGACAGCTAGTAATTCAATATATATTAAACATGTGCAGTACTTCTATACATAGATCCACAATGATCATACTGCACAAGAAAAATCAGATCAAAAAGAAAAAAAAATGAAAAAGAAAACATAAAGCAAACAACCAACAATAAAAAGTAAAAATACTATGTTGTGAGTCACATTCCAAACCCACAGCCCTGTTTCTGAATGCAAATAGTTCTTTCTTTCACAAGGCTATTAGAATTTTGTGAATCACCTCATTGTTGAAAAGACTCAGAATTGATCATCACACAATCTTATTGATATGCACAATGTTCTCCTGGTTAAACTCACTTCATTTAGCATCAATTAATGCAAATCTCTTCAGGTCTTTCTGAAAGCTTTCTGATCAATTCTTATAGAACAATAATATTTCATAACATTCATATGCCATAACTTATTCAGTCATTCTCCAACTGATGGACATCCACTCAGTTTCCAGGACTGTTACGAACATTTTTGCACATGTATGTCCTTTCCACCTTTTTATGATCTCTTTGGTTTACAGGCCCAATAGAGATATTGCTGGATCAAAGGGTATGTACTGTTTGATAGACCTTTGGGCATGGTTCCAAATTACTCTCCAAAATTGTTGGATAACTTCATAAGCCTACCAGTAATGTATGTGTCCCAATTTTCTCAAATTCCCTTCAACATTTATCATTATCTTTTCCAATCATTTTAGCCCATCTAAGAGTTTTATAGTGGTACTTCAGAATTGTCTTAATTTGCATTTGTGTGACCAATGGTGATTTGGGGCATTTTTTCATATGACTAGGAATGGTTTTAATTTCTTCATTGGAAAATTGTCTTTTCATATCATTTGATCATTTATCAACTGGAGAATGGATTGCATTCTTATAAAGTAGAATCAATTCTCTATATGTTTTAGATATAATGCCTTTATCAGAACACTTGGATATATTTTTTCTAGTTTTCTGCTTCTCCCCTAATCTTGTTTTCACTGGCATTCTTTGTACAAAACCTTTTTAACTAAATATAATCAAATTTATCTAGTCTGCATTTCGTAATGTATTCTATTTCTTTTTTAGCCAAAATTTTTTTCCTCCTTCTCAGATCTGAGGGTTAGACTACCTATAGGTCTTCTAATTTGCTTACAGCAATACTCTATATGTCTAAATTATGAACCCATTTTGACATTATCTTGGTATATGGTGTTAAGTGTGGGTCAATGCCCAGTTTCTGCCATACTGTTTTCTAATTTTCCCAGCAATTTTTGTCAACTAGTGAGTTCTTATCCCCAAAGCTGGGGTTTGGGATTTGTCAAACACTAGAATGCTATATTATTGACTACTTTGCCCTGTGAACCTAACCTGGAGAATAGGTTATTTCTTCTTAGCCAATACAAAATAATTTTAATGACCACTGTTTTAGAATATAGTTATAGGTCTAATACAACTAGACCACCTTCAATTGAATTTTTTCCATTAATTCCCTTGAAAGTTTGATCTTTTGTTCTTCCAGATGAACTTTATTATGATTTTTTCTAGGTCTCTAAAGTAATTTGCTGGCAGTTTGGATGGTATGGCACTGAATAAGTAAGATTATATTGCATTAGCTGGGCTTACCCATGAACACTTGATATTCTTCCAGTTGTTTAGATTTGACTATATTTATTTGGAAAGTGATTTGTAATTGTATTCATATAGTTGCCAATTTTGTCTTGGCAGGTATATCCCAAATATTTTATATTATCTACAATTATTTTAAATATAATTTCTTCTTGTACTTCTTGCTGCAGATCTTTGTTGGTAACATATAGAAATGCTGTTGATTTATTTGGATTTACTTTGCATCCTTCAACTTTGCTAAAAATGTTAATTGTTTCTAGTAGTGTTTAAATTGATTCTCTAGGATTTTCCAAGTATACTATCATATTATCTGCAAATATTGAAAAAAGCATTTCCTCATTTGTAATGTCCTGTCATCTCTCAGTTGCAATCCTTCTCTGGGAGGAGGTTTCTTTTCTGTATAATCTTTTCCTCTGTGAGCAGGTTTTTTGGGAGGCTTCTGGATCCTTCAGCCAAAGCGAAGGTAGAATCTCAAATCCTCTTCTTCCTCTCCAAAAGTGTGTGATTGCTGGACTTGTGAATCCACGGGACATCTTCACCTTGACCCAATCCAGACTGAATCTTCCAGACTCTAACTTCTCCATTTATCCTCCCAGAGAATGGGCTTGTGGGTACTCCAGGGGCTTGTAGGAACTTCTTACAACCAATGAATTTTCTCCTTTTTAAAGGTGTGTAAACTCCATTTCAGAAGTTTAAAAGTATAAAGGTTTGAACTAAAGGTGTGAACTCTGAGCTAGAGAATTCAGAAGTTTGTTCAGAGATACAATATATGTGTATAAATCCAATTTTCTTGTTGCATGGTAAGTATTAGATTCCGAAGATATAAGTAACCTGGGTAGACAGACAGTAGTGCTAACTATTTACATTCATTTCCCAGTGTTCCTTCTGTGGGTGTAGTTGTTTCTGTCCATCATTGATCAACTGGAAATGAGTTGGATCTTCTTTATGTAGAAGATATCCACTTCCATCAGAATACATCTTCATACAGCATTGAAGTGTACAGCCATCTTCTGGGTTCTATTTGTAGCGAGCTGTCGTCTCCAGAAGCTGCTGGATCGCTCTCTGGGAAGAGATCTGCTGTGTCTTCTACTCAAATCTCTCCGACAGATTCTTCTTCCTGTAACGAACCGTTGTCTCCAGGCAGTTGCTGTTAACTCTTGTCCAAAGAAGTGACTTCCCTTCCTGCAGAGAGCCCCGTCAGGCCTGATGTAATGCAGAGAGTCTTTCTCTTGAATCCTGGCTCTGAATCTCCTCCAGCTCTTATCCTTCTCCAGGCCGATCTGCTCTCTGCGCCCAGTGCTGTCTCTTTTTATCCTCCCAGAGAATGGGCGTGGGATAATGCAAGGGCTTCTGGGAAGAACCACTTCAGCCAATGGCTTGCTCCTTCTATCAAGTCAACCTGAGTTCTCACCTTGTAATTGTCCAGAAAACCTGAATTCTCACCTTGTCACTGTCCAGACAACCTCACTTCTCACTTAGTAATCCTAACATCTCCCCCTTTCTTTTGATTTAGAACATAGGACAGTCATGACCTTGAAACATAAATCCATCAATATGGGAAGTATTACAGATAATTACATAAATGACCTTGAAACATAAATCCATCAATATGGGAAGTATTACAGATAATTACATAAATTACATAAGCATATAGTAACATAGTAACATAACGCATGCTAGAAGTATATAACATAATCAAATAATCATAAATTGAAAATTTATAAATGTCCATAAGTCCATTGTCCATTATTCTCATCTTGTGTGAGGAAGTCCAATGATTCCTGCTGGTTTTTAAAGTTCTTTAACAGTCTTCTTATTATCCATGCTCTTTCAGTGTCAGATGTTTCTTAGATCTTCTCCTTTATTTTGAGGTCTTTCTCTTTTTCTGTCTCTCTCTGATGGACAAGGCGAATATGACTCGTTGGCACCCATCTGATTCCTTCTCTTGCTGAAGAAATACAAGCAAACCCTCTCTCCCAGGCAGTTAACCTATCTAATTTCCTTCTATTTACCACTTTCTAAATCTCTTCTCATCATCTGACAATTACATTGGAGTTGTTTGCACTGGGCACAGCCCTGTTGGTTTATAAGGCCTGTATTCTCCCCAAGTGTAATCCATTTTTGCAATCTGATTGCCTTTTGACTGACTTATCAGGTAATCCCTTTCTGCCATGTGATTGCTTCTCTGCTGATTGATTAAATCAGAGTCCTGGCCTTCTAAAGGTTCTTTGGGTGTAACATCAGCTGCCATCATGCCCCAAGTCTTTTTTGCCTGGGGCCCTGGATCTGGGCCCCTCATCCCATTTCCCTGAATTATTCTACACTCTGATGCCCAATGGAGTCCTCTGTTGCATTTTGGACATGGGGTTTTAGGTCTTCTTTCACCCTGTCTTCTCACTGTATCTCCATACCTACACTGAGCTCTTAGATGCCCAATTTTTCCACATTGAAAACATCGCCGAGTTTCTCTAGAAGGCCCTTGCCAGGAGGGACCCTGTCTTTCCACATTCATCATTGTCTGGGTGTAAAAAGCATTTGTTCCCACTGTAGCACAGCGTCTTATGATCTCCTCTAAAGGAGCATCTTTGTCTAATCCCCATATAATTCTTTTGCAAATCTCATTGGCATTTTCCTTAGCCAGATGTCTGGTCATTATTTCTGTAGCTGAATTTTCTCCAATAGTTCTTTTGACAGCAGTTTGCAAACGTCCCACAAAATCTGCAAAAGGTTCATTGGGACCTTGCTGTATTTTAGTGAAAGCCTCTCCACGATCTTTCTGTCCAGGAAGGATACCCCAAGCTTTTATTGCAGCCTTAGCAATTTGTTCATATATTGTCATGGTATAATTAATCTGTTCCGAATTCTCTCCATACTGACCTTCACCAGCTAAGTGCTCAAAAGTGAATTGTGTGTTAACTCCTATTTCCAAATCGCATCTGACTTGAATTTTACATAATTCATGAAATTCCGCAAGCCATAATAAATTTTCTCCAGGTTCCAGACATGTCCTTGCTATGGATTTCCAATCATTCGGGGTTAGGACTTCATAAGACAAACCATCTAGTAACATTTTGACATAAGCTGATGTAGCCCCATAAAGGGTACAACCTTTTTTCAAATCCTTAATTTTATTTAAATCTAAAGGTGCATATCTTCTCCTTTTTTTACCTACAGAGTCAGTATTTTCAATCACAGGATATGCATGTATAAAATCACTTATATCCTGTCCTTCTCTCTTAGCTTTAACCAATGCTTTTTCTAATCTTGTCATAGGCTTAGGCTGCTTCACAGGCAATTCTGTTTGTGTTTCTGCCTCTTCCTCTCCTCCTTCTTGCTCCACCCATGAAGGGTTAATTGAGGGAGGAGATGGGAGGTGCTCCTGTTGCTGTTGCTCAGAATTGTACTTAACTTCATTGTTATCTGATTCATCCTTTTCACCTAGTTTAGTTGACACCTCCCCATTTTGCTCCTTCATTTCTTCCTTTAGAATAGCATTTTTTAAAGCCATTTGGATTAAATTGTAGGTATGAATTGTATCTTTGGAAACTGAGTTTGGTCTGGAACCAAAGGGCAAAATGTCACAAAGGTAATTGTACTGTTCACCTAATTGCTCTCCTACTAATTTCCACTCATCTGGATCCAATTCTTTTTCCAGAGAAAAAGAAGGACATATGACCTTCACAGTTCTTAAAAGTACAGTAATCTCCTCTAAAATTATAATCAATCCTTGGCTTTTCATAACCTTGATGATGCTCTCTAAACATTTTCCTTGAACAGAAGGTGTTTGCCCCATTTCACTATAAGAAATTGCTGGTTTAGCCCTTAACAAGTTCCTTATTTATCTATTAGCACGCTCACTTAATCTTTAACAAAGTTTCCTAGTTACTCACGGTTCTGGGTCAGAGAGACTGAGATCTGGATGCGAGGCTTTTCCACTGGAATCAGGACTGTGTCTGTCCCTGTTCGGGCACCAAATTGCGAAGGTCTGGTCTAGCTCCTCTTGTCAGGATAAGCAAATGTCCTTGCCCCACGTGTGGACGCCAATTGTAACGAGCTGTCGTCTCCAGAAGCTGCTGGATCGCTCTCTGGGAAGAGATCTGCTGTGTCTTCTACTCAAATCTCTCCGACAGATTCTTCTTCCTGTAACGAACCGTTGTCTCCAGGCAGTTGCTGTTAACTCTTGTCCAAAGAAGTGACTTCCCTTCCTGCAGAGAGCCCCGTCAGGCCTGATGTAATGCAGAGAGTCTTTCTCTTGAATCCTGGCTCTGAATCTCCTCCAGCTCTTATCCTTCTCCAGGCCGATCTGCTCTCTGCGCCCAGTGCTGTCTCTTTTTATCCTCCCAGAGAATGGGCGTGGGATAATGCAAGGGCTTCTGGGAAGAACCACTTCAGCCAATGGCTTGCTCCTTCTATCAAGTCAACCTGAGTTCTCACCTTGTAATTGTCCAGAAAACCTGAATTCTCACCTTGTCACTGTCCAGACAACCTCAGTTCTCACTTAGTAATCCTAACACTATTCATTTCACAGCATCAGTTGATGTAAGTCTTTCCGAACCTCTCTGAATTCATCCTGTTGGTCATTTCTTACAGAGCAATAATATTACATAACCTTCATATACCATAATTTACCCAACCATTCTCCAATTGATGGAAATCCATTCATCTTCCAGTTTCTAGCCACTACGAAAAGAGCTGCCACAAACATTTTGGCATTTGTCTCTTTCCCCTCTTTAGTATTTCTTTGGGATATAAGCCCAAAAGCAGTAATGCTGGATCAAAGGGTATGCACAGTTTGATAACTTTTTGGACATAGTTCCAAATTGCTCTCCAGAATGGTTGGATTCTTTCACAACTCCACCAACAATGCATCAGTGTCCCAGTTTTACCACAGCCCCTCCAACATTCATCATTATTTGTTCCTGTCATCTTAGCCAATCTGACAGGTGTGTAGTGATATCTCAGAGTTGTCTTAATTTGCATTTCTCTGATCAGTAGTGATTTGGAACACTCTTTCATATGCGTGGATGTAATTTCAATTTTATCATCTGAGAATTGTCTGTTCATATCCTTTGACCATTTATCAATTGGAGAATGGTTTGATCAGAATTAGTAATTTTAACTGTAAATGTGAATGGGATGAACTCTCCCATTAAACGGAGGCAGATAGTAGACTGGATCAAAAGTCAGAACCCTACAATATGTTGTTTACAGGAAACACACTTAAAGCAGGGAGATACATACAGAGTAAAGGTAAAAGGTTGGAGCAGAATCTATTATGCTTCAGGTAAAGCCAAAAAAGCAGGGGTTGCCATCCTTATCTCAGATCAAGCAAAAGCAGAAATTGATCTAATTAAAAGAGATAAGGAAGGAAACTATATCCTGCTAAAAGTTAGCATAGACAATAAAGGCATATCAATACTAAACATATATGCACCAAGTGGTAAAGCATCTAACTTCCTAAAGGAAAAGTTAAGAGAGTTGCAAGAAGAAATAGACAGCAAAACTATACTAGTGGGAGATCTCAACATTGTATTCTCAGAATTGGACAAATCAAACCACAAAACAAATAAGAAAGAAATTAAAAAGGTAAATAGAACATTAGAAAAACTATATATGATAGACCTTTGGAGAAAACTGAATGATGATAGAAAGGAGTATACTTTCTTCTCAGCAGTTCATGGAACCTATACAAAAATTGACCATGTATTAGGACATAAAGATCTCAAAATTAAATGCAGGAAGGCAGAAATAGCAAATGCCTTCTTCTCAGATCACAATGCAATAAAAACTACATTCAATAAGAAGTTAGGGGTAAATAGACCAAAAAGTAATTGGAAACTGAACAATATCATCTTAAAGAATGACTGGGTGAAACAGCAAATTATACAAACAATTAATAATTTCACCCAAGATAATGACAATGATGAGACATCATACCAAAATTTGTGGGATGCAGCTAAAGTGGTAATAAGGGGAAATTTTATACCTTTAGAGGCTTATTTGAACAAAATAGAGAAAGAGAAGATTAATGAATTGGGCCTGTAACTTAAAACACTAGAAAAAGACCAAATTAAAAACCCCCAACCAAAAATTAAACTTGAAATACTAAAATTAAAAGGAGAAATTAATAATATTGAAAGTAAAATAATATTGAATTAATAAATAAAATTAAGAGTTGGTTTTATGAAAAAGGCAATAAAATAGATAACCTTGGTAAATCTGATCAGAAAAAGGAAAGAGGAAAATCAAATTGTTAGTCTTACAAATGAAAAGGGGGATCTTTCTACCAATGAAGAGGAAATTAGAGAAATAATGAGTTACTTTGCCCAACTTTATGCCAATAAATTTGATAACTTAAGTGAAATGGATGACTACCTCCAAAAATATAGACTTCCTAGATTAACAGAGGAAGAGATAAATTGCTTAAATAGTCTTATTTCAGAAAAAAGAAATAGAACAAACTATTAATCAACTCCCCAGGAAAAAATCCCCAGGACCAGATGGATTTACAGATGAATTCTACCAAACATTTAAAGAACAACTAGCCCCAATGTTATATAAACTATTTGAAAAAATAGGGGGATGAAGGAGTCCTGCCAAAGTCCTTTTATGACACAGACATGGTACTGATACCTAAACCAGGTAGATCGAAAACTGAGAAAGAAAATTATAGACCAATTTCCTTAATGAATATTGATGCTAAAATCTTAAATAAGATATTAGCAAAAAGACTTCAGAAAATCATCCCCAGGATAATACACTATGATCAAGTAGGATTTATACCAGGAATGTAGGGCTGGTTTAATATTAGGAAAGCTATTAGTATAATTGACCATATTAATAATCAAATTAATAAAAACCATATGATCATCTCAATAGATGCAGAAAAAGCATTTAATATAATCCAACATCCATTCCTACTAAAAACGCTTGAGAATATAGGAATAAATGGACTATTCCTGAGAATAATCAGGAGCATATATTTACGACTGTCAGTAAGCATAATATGCAATATAAATAAACTGGAACCTTTCCCAGTAAGATCAGGAGTGAAACAAGGTTGCCCACTATCACCATCACTATTCAATATGTATTAGAAATGCTGGCCTCAGCAATAAGAGTCGAGAAAGAGATTAAAGGAATAAGAGTAGGTAATGAGGAAATCAAACTGTCACTCCTTGCAGATGATATGATTGTATACTTAGAAAACCCCAGAGATTCTAATAAAAAGTTATTAGAAATAATTCACAACTTTAGCAAAGTTGCTGGGTACAAAATAAATCCACATAAATCCTCAGCATTTTTATACATCACCAACAAAATGCAACATCAAGCAATACAAAGAGAAATTCCATTCCAAACAAATGTTGAGAGCATAAAATATTTGAGAATCCATCTACCAAAGAAAAGTCAGGAATCATATAAGCAAAATTACAAGGCTTTTGCCACAAAAATAAAGTCAGATTTAAATAATTGGAAAGACATCCAGTGCTTGTGGATAGGCTGAGCGAATATAATAAAGATGATAATACTCCACAAACTAATCTATTTATTTAGTGCTATACCAATCAGACTCCAAAGAAACTATTTTAGTGACCTAGAAAAAATAACAACAAAATTCATACAAAAGAATAAAAGGTCAAGAATTGCAAGGGAATTAATGAAAAAAAAGTCAGATTAAGGTGGTCTAGGTATACCTCATCTAAAGCTATATTATATAGTAGCAGTCACCAAAAACCATTTGGTATTGGCTAAGAATAGACCAGTTGATCAGTGGAACAGATTAGGTACAAAGGACAAAAAAGGGTACAACTATAGCAATCTAGTGTTTGATAAACCCATAGATTACAACTTTTGGGATAACAATTCCTTATTTGAAAAAAAAAAAAAAATCTGTTGGGAAAACTGGAAATTAGTATGGCAGAAATTAGATATTGATCCACACTTAACACCATATACTAAGATAAGATCAAAATTGGTCCATGATTTAGGCATAAAGAATGAGATCATAAATAGATTAGAGGAACAGAGGATGGTCTACCTCTCAGACCTGTGTAGGAGGAAGGAATTTATGACCAGAGGAGAACTAGAGATCATTATTGATCACAAAATAGACGATTTTGATTACATCAAACTAAAAAAGTTCTGTACAAACTATCCTAATGCAAACAAGATTAGAAGGGAAGTAACAAATTAGTAAAATGTTTTTGCAGTTAAAGGTTCTGATAAAGGTCTCATTTCCAAAATATATAGAGAATTGATCCTAATTTGTTAGGTTCTTACTAAATGCTAATGAGATAATGAGATATTAGGTTCTTACTAAGTGCTAAGTCAGTACTTAGCAATTCTCTAGTTCTGGCCTTTACTGGGAGTTTAACCCCTTCAATCTCCTGGGGAGGAGCTTGCATGCTTAGGAGGAGCAAGTTCATTGGTTGAAGTAATTTTTCCCAGAAGCACTTGCGTTATCCCACTCCCATTCTCTGGGAGGATAAAAGAGGGTGGCACTTGAGATATAGAGTCTCTTATCTGGGCCAGACTTGAGGCAGCTCTCCGGAGGAAGAAGAAGTCACTACTCTGGACCAGAGTTGGTGGCAACTGTCTGGAGACAAGGGCTCTCTACAGGAAGAAGAATCTGTCGGAGAGATTTGAGTTGACACAGCAGATCTCCTCCCAGAGAGCAATCGGCAGTTTCTGGAGACAATAGCACATTACACTAATTTATAAGAAATCAAACCATTCTCCAATTGATAAATGGTCAAAGGATATGAACAGACAATTCTCAGATAATGAAATTGAAATTACATCCACTCATATGAAAGTGTTCCAAATCATTACTGATCAGAGAAATGCAAATTAAGACAACTCTGAGATATCACTACAGCTGTCAGATTGGCTAAGATGAGATGAACAAATAATGATGAATGTTGGAGAGGATGTGGGAAAACTGGGACACTAATACATTGTGGGTGGAGTTGTGAAAGAATCCAACCATTCTGGAGAGCAATTTGGAACTATACCCCAAAAGTTATCAAACTGTGCATACTCTTTGATCCAGCAGTGCTACTACTGGGCTTATATCCCAAAGAAATACTAAAGAGGGGAAAGGGACCTCTGTGTGCCAAAATATTTGTAGCAGCTCTTCTCATAGTGGCTAGAAATTGGAAGAAGAATGGATGCCCATCAATTGGAGAATGGTTGGGTAAATTATGGTACATGAAGGTTATGGAATATTATTGCTTTGTAAGAAATGACCAGCAGGAGGAATTTAGAAAGGTTTGGAGAGACTTACATGAACTGATGCTGAGTGAAATGAGCAGAACCAGAAGAACACTATACACTTCAACAATAATACTGTATGAGGACGTATTCTGATGGAAGTGGATATCTTCAACATAAAGAAGATCCAACTCATTTCCAGCTGATCAATGATGGATAGAAACAACTACACCCAGAGAAGGAACACTGGGAATTGAATATAAAATATTAGCACTACTGTAACCCATGTTACTTATACTTATACTTATACTATTACTTATACCTTTGGAATCCAATACTTAACATGCAACAAGAAAATTGAATTTACAACGCATATATTGTATCTAGGTTATACTGTAACACATGTAAAATGTATGGGATTGCCTGTCATCTAGGAGAGAGGGGAGAGGGAGGGGAAAATTTGGAAAAATGAATACAAGGGATAATGTTATTAAAAAATTACTCATGCATATATACTGTCAAAAATTATAAAATTAATTTTTAAAAATCTGAATGAATATTGATTCTACCTTAAGGAGAGACATAGTATCTGACTTTTTCAGGATCAAGTCTTTTAGTTCTAGTTGGGTTGGAAGATTAACCAGTAATATTGTAATTGAAGAATTTTGCAAAAGATATCCCATGAAGCTGGTCATCATGACATTTATTGAGCAAATATGTAACATTTTGCCAACATTAATGTTAATATTTGATGGGTCATTGAGTTAAATGATGACCAATAAAAGGCATTGAAGAGAGAACATAGTTGGGCGGTACAATATTTAAGTACAATTCTCCAAATCTATGATACTCTATTAGCAGGAATTTCAGCTACTGATGCATATTGGTTAGATTGGGGAAATGGTTATTTTAAAGAAGGCATCTCAGAATCACACCAGAGTGGGTACTATTTCTGCTAATATTCCAGGCTAGCCAAAATCTGGAAATTTTCCCCACGATTTTTATCTCTGAATGAGTTGTTAATTTTCCATTTTCAAAGACTGGATTACCAATTTTGTATCTTTGAAGTCTTGTAAGAATCTCATGTTTCATGTTATCAGGAAACAAAATAAAAGATAATTGTGATAATTCTGCTGGAAAAGTGCAGGTCAGGATACTCATTAATCACTAAAATATTTTGACCCATTTCTTCTGTGGTTTTATTTTTTTGTCTTTTATTTCTCAAGTCTAAGATAAGACCCAATAGTATAATAGATAGGACTTTGTGTTAGGCAGTATAACATTGAGCAAGCCTTTTCAACTTTCTGTGATCCATTTTTTTTCATCTAAAAATAATTGCTAATAACCCCTGTCTGCACAGAAATGTGTTGAGGATGAATTAGTGGATGTCAGCTTCAAAGACATACTATAATTGCAAAACGGTGCTTGTCACATCATATCTGTCATCTCTGCTTTCTAAAATACATTTAGCTTAGGACAATGGCATGCGACATTAGAAAAAGTGTCTACGATATGTGTTCACCATGAGCCTATGGTAGCTAGAAAATCAATAGATGACATATTTTTCATTATGATATGTGGTGATGGTTCTATTTGCCAGTGTTTGGGGAAGGACTATTGTGTTAGCACTTATCAGAGCTGTTGGGGAGATCCTTTGGGAGCTTTAACTGCCATTTCTTCATTAATAGGGATGAATGCATGCTTGCCCTTATGTTTTAAATGTACTTTCAAAGAGGCACTCAATAGCATGATATCTATACTCAATCTGTGCATAACTGCCCCTTTGTGCTACACATCACAAAGAGAAGATAAGTGACAAGTATTGGTCCTATGAAGTTGTAGCCCAGACCCTTTTTAAGAGATAGGGAGTAAGGAAAATAACATTTTGTCTTCTCTTTCTTTCCCTTTATTTGTATATAGTTATATGAATATATCTCATATTATAGATATACTTAATAATAAAAGACTGTGTTTTTCCAAGCCATCTTCACATACCTATATTTGAGGGCCTCCAAGATTCATGTGACAAATATATGTGGCTGGATACTTGAGATAATAGGTCAGTCTTATCTCTTACCTCCATGTCCTAGCCTCCTTTCACACACACACACACACACACACAGACACACACACACACACCCCACCACCACCACCACCACCACCACCACCACTACCACCACCACCACCACCACCAGCCCGCCATCCCCTCCCCATCACCACTATAGCTTTTCCTATGATTCATCTGCATGCTACTTGGGTAGACTTGCTCTATACAACTCAAACAAACTTTATTAAAGGTCATAATGAGGATTCCATCTAAAGATAGAAGCTTGGATCAGGCCTGAACAATTGTCAAATTGTGAGAGACACCACATTGGTCTTTCACTTAGATTTGAAATATCATTTTCCTAAAGATATTTTTTCTTCCTTATATTATCTTCCACTTCTTTAAAGTATCTTCTGAGAAATCTGAGTATTAGAGTAAAATAATAATAATAATAGGTAGCATTTATATAGGACTTTAAAGTTTGCTAAGTGTTCCATAAATATTATCTCATTTGATCCTCACAGTAATTTGGGGAGTTGGGTGCTATTGTTATCTTTATTTTAACTATAAGGAAACTGAGACTGAAATTATTTAGCCAGCGTCTCATTTAGTGTTTGAGGCTCTGCCATTTTACTGCATGTGTGACCTTAAGAGAAGGCATATTACTTCTCTAGTTCTCTGTTTTCTCATCTATAAATGATGGAATTAGACTAGATAATCTCTAAATTTTCTCCCAGATCAAAACTGATAAACCTATGACTATACTTAATCACTGGGTGATACATCTTTTTTAGGACTGGGGAGCAGCAAAGGGGAGATCTGTACTGAGTTGTGGGCTGATTCCATTACCATAAGGATTAATTGACTATATGCAATTCCATTTCTATCTGGCTTACAACTGGTTGCAGAATTTACAAGATTCCAACAGGAGGATTTGTACTGGCACATAACTGATTGAAATAACTTATTCTTGATGATGAGATAAAAAGGAAGCTATGGAAATGAGAGTGGAGAGGTCATTGTTGTGGTTTTATAGTTGGATATCACTGATCTAATAATCATACCTAAGACACATATTTTTAGTGTCTCTCTTAGTTGTCCTTCCTTTAGTTTCTAGAATGTTTGAAGTATTTATCCCCTTAAAGTACTTTGTCTTTGGTATCTGATGCTTATGCTCACAGCCAGAATTTCTAAATGCTTGCACCTGGGGAAGGAGTGATAATAAAATGTAACCAGGGCTAGTTCTATCCTTAAAAATATTTCCTCTGAAAAAATTTTATTAAGATCTTAGGTATTTGGGCTTTCAGGAAGCAGGTGCTCCTGTTACAGAGGAAACAAATTCTAAAAGTGGGAAGAAGAGTAATTTTCAAGCAGGCATTCCAGGTCTTAAATTGATATGGTATCATTTGAGGAGAGAAAGGCAGAAGAGATGATGGGACATATACTGAGAACATAAAAACCATGCTTTGTTGTCTTTTTTTTTTTTGTTGTTGTTGTTGTTCTTACTATTAACCAGAAGTAGCTTCTGATAGAGTTGGATTAGGTGATCTCTAAGTCCTTTCTAGTTCTTAAAATCAAATTATTTTCTAGACATATTGATAAGGAAGATAGATGTTAGGTTCTTACTAAGTGTTAATGAGATAATGAAATATTAGGTTCTTACTAAGTGCTAAGTCTGTACCTAGCAATTCTCTAGTTCTGGCCCTTAATGGGAGTTTAACCCCTTCAATCTCCTGGGGAGGAGCTTGCATGCTTAGGAGGAGCAAGTTCATTGGTTGAAGTATTTTTTCCCAGAAGCCCCTGGGATTGAAGCTTGGATTGAAGTTAAGAAAATCTTAAATCATATAGTGCCTCATATATTTACTATCTTTGTAACCTTAGGAAAGTCACTTAACATCTAAGCCACAACTTCCTCAAAGGTTGTTGTGAGTGAGGATCAAGTACCAAGAGGATCAAGGAATAATATTCCTGATAGAAAAAAAAAAATTTCCTTTAGAGTAAACTTTTCAGAAATATCTCAAATTTGCATAAAAAGGAAATGCTCCTCTATATTTCTGTGTAGATAATTGTATGTGATAAGTTTTATATTTTGATTATTGTTCTTTCACTATTTTGTTCCTGAACAGTTTATATCCTTGTAATGATAAATGAATTGATCTACATTTTTTTTCCTGAGGCAATTGGGTTTAAATGACTTGCCCAGGGTCACACAACTAGGGAGTGGTAAGTATCTGAGACAAGATTTGAATTCAGGTCCTCCTGATTTCAGAGCTGGGGCTCTATCCACTGCATGATCTAGCTGCCCCATGATCTACATTTTTAATAAAGTAAGCTAATTCAAGAATAAATATTTTTTTCCTCTGTTACTACTGATAAAACTTGCAGTAATAGAGACCAAAGTCACAAAAATTAACACTCAGCTGGTTAAACTTGACAGGAAAATAAAAGAAGTTATCTCTAATTTTAACATGCACACTCTGATATGTCTCACTGGACTAGAGTTGATAAATTTAGGTACCTCTAGCACCATACCTGGTTAAATTCTAATTTAAATTCCAATGAGGACATTGATTCTCTGGTTGAAAGCACTTCTGTAAAACTGGATGATTCTTACCCAGTGAATTGTTACCAGAATCAGACTATGAGGTAGCAGTTGGTCACACAAATAATACCATATACCTCCTTATACAATATGGATATATTGATTATGGATATAGCCAGTTCCATATAAATTAAAAGTGCTTCCACACTAATTCTTCTGATTTATAACTTATGACAATTTTATAGCTGCTTTAACTATTCTCTTCTTCCTGGAAAAAAGCAGCCTGTATTTAGCATTGTTCAAGTTCTTTTGAAATGTTCTCCAGAACATGTGTGTAGTATCGTGAACCTGTTTGTGATCCATACAGGGAGAAAGCTTAGCATGCTATAAGACAGAGGAGAGAAAGGAGGTTAGTACCAACAATGAGCAGCTGAGATTTAAACAAGAAAAATAGTTTTTTTTTTGTTTTTTGTTTTTTGTTTTTCCCTCCAAGTTACTGAAGAATTCAATTTTCCCCATTTATCTCCAGAAAAGGGAAAAATAGTAAGCAAATTGTTATTGTTATTTTTACCTAAAAGCAAAACAAGATGCTTCTCCAAAAATAAAATACTCAGGGTATAATCAAAATAATCTATAGAAGGAGAACAACAATAATAAACATTTATTAAGAAAGAAAAAGAAGATTGACTTTCTGTATGGGTCTGCAGTCTAGTAGAAGAAGATGATGTGTATACAAATAGCTATAGCACAAAATAATAGCAGATTGTTCTTATTTGTCTTTTGTTCTTGAAGAGGACCATGTCAGCTGGAAGGTAAAGTTATTACTTGCAAGTGCATTGTATTTTAGGCAAAGCTGTGCAAACTACCAGCTTCGCTTTTTCCTCCAGTCATCTTGGGCCTACTGACAAGATATAGATTAAGATGTCTAGAGATGGTTTTGGATTCAGGAGGAAACGTTTAAAAGCTAAGGTATTTTCCATGTCTGCTGGGAAGAGCACTAGAGAGAAAGTCAAAAACCCAAGTCTGAATTCTGATTTTGTCATTTGTTTATTTTGTGAGAATATGGACAAGTCACAATTTCTCTGTGCCTCATTTTCCTCAGCTGTAAATGGGAATTTGAATGAGATGATTTTCAAGGTTCCCATTCAGCTGTAAAATTATATGATTACCTTTTGCAGAGATTATCTTTTTAAAAAAAATTCTCAAAATAGCCTCTCTTTTCTTGCTAGCACTACAGCTACCCTGGCATCTTCTGGTGGAGATCATTGTTCACAGGGATAATGCAAGTCAGAACTGAGAGTCAGTCACCTTAATGCAGAGTGTTATTGCAGAATACCTTGTAATGGAGAGTCAAAGGGGAGGTGATGGGTGGGCAT
This sequence comes from Sminthopsis crassicaudata, assembly GCF_048593235.1. Taxonomy (NCBI): domain Eukaryota; kingdom Metazoa; phylum Chordata; class Mammalia; order Dasyuromorphia; family Dasyuridae; genus Sminthopsis; species Sminthopsis crassicaudata. The sequence continues at coordinate 126,807,466 of NC_133620.1, read as the reverse complement.
CAATCACACATCCACATCATTGAGTAAAAAGGTTTACTTCCTCCATGTGACTGATTTATAACTAAGAAGGTCATTTTCCTGGGTGATGATATTTATACTAGAACTTTCACAGCTCTCTGAGAAACCAGGGACCTTGTCATAAAACTGAGGAGCAGGGGACAATGTCTGTACAAAGGTGCCCTGGGAAAACCATACACTTCAAATGCTTAGGTATGCAGAAAGCATTTTCTTAAGCAGCTCTAGTATAAATTTAAAATACAGCACGTCTGGTAATTTCAATTTTTAACAGCCAGGTTCTTAAAGAGAACCAGGACTAGACTGGGGAAAGAAGAGAAAGGTAAATTTTGGATGCAAATGAAGACCAGCTGGTGCAATGGTGAAAGGAAAGTTTTTGAATGAATGTTGCTGCAATAGAATACATCCTAGGTCATTTTAGGTGATTTTTCTTACAGAAAGAGCTACAATGGTCTCTCAGAATGGTGCAAATGCATACTTTTTGTCAGTATTCTTGGAAAGGTTTCCTGTTTGCAATGCTCATCTTCAAGTGGAGCTTAATGTTATAATCACAAAGTCCGTGAATGCTAACTTAAATTGCTTATGTTATATTCAAGAGTCAAGACTATGTAAGATACTAGGATTCAGAGCTAATCAGTCTCATTATCTATCGTCAGGGTGTTTTATGGCAAGGGCATATAGGAAACAGAAAATACAGAAAATACAGCTGCACTGAGTATTATAAAGGAACAGTATTCACAACACAAAGCTGAGGATCATTAATAAGTAGCTCAATCCCATCTCCTGGCGTAGTTCAAATTTTGGTTCCTAAGAATTTATGCAGTCATGGGCAGCCATGGATGCCAGATTTCAGTCTCATTTACAAAAATAAGATTCATATCTCAACAAGTCAAATCAGTAGGAAACTTAACAAATTACATAGCTCCTCCTTGAGACCCCATAGGAAAAAAAAATTGCCATTTAATTACACTTAACCAAATTTCTAAGGATGTTTACTTGGTTGCTTCTAATGCCCTCAGTGTCTCCCCTTTCTGATATTAGCTTTCTATCTTCTCTGGTTTTCTTTAAGTCTCAGCTAAGCTAAAATCATAAATTCTGTTATAACCCTTTCCCATCCATCTTGCTAACTGATATTTTCTTTAAATTATCTTTCTAATTATCTGCCTAACTTTCTTTCCATTGGTATCTAATTTATTTATAATTGGCATGTTGACTTCCTGGGTAGACTATGATGTTTTTTAGGACCAGGGACTGTTTTTACCTTTCTTTCTATCCCCAATACTTAGTATATTTAGTAGATGGTTAATAAATACTTGATATCTTTACTTGATTGGCTTTAGTGAAAGCCAAACCTACATTGTGCTTCTTATTAAATGTTGTAAACAGATGAATAAAATACTTATCATTCACTCAAAGAGATTACAGTAATGGATAGAAGACATGAACATGCATAAACAAGGTAAAATATAAAGAAAAAAGAGACATAAGCATATGAGGATAGAAAAGTACTACAGATTATTACTCATCAAAACTTTAATGGATTATCTCTCAAAGAAATTTTTACCTTATCACTAGTTTGCTTTGGGCAAACACTGACTGGCAATTTATGAGGGATGAATGAGTCTTTTTTTTTTTTAAATCAAGAAGAGGATGCACAAAATGGCCCATTAGATCACTCAGTGATTCTGGAAAAAAAAGATGTGATAAGGATAAACAAAAGAAAAAGACATTTTACAAGGTAGAATGATCACTTCTAGATGGGAATGATGGGAATCAGAAAGACTGCATAAATTTGCTATTCAATTTGGGTCTTGAAGAATGTCTAGGATTACAAGTGGCAGTAAAGGAGGAAGAGCACAGAGGACATTATGAGTGAAAGCAAGGAGTCAGAAAGGCATTGACTTTTAGGATAAATGACAAATTTGGCATGAAAAGATAAGGCAAATGAAATGTACTAGTAGAAAATAAAACTGAAAAGTTAGGTTCAAACACATCCCATATTTTAAAACCTCTTTCTATATCACCCTGCTCTTAAAAAATAATGCAAAGCTTGCCTAAAAAGGAGAAGGTGCAATTCTTTTAGTCTTTCCCTAAAGTGAAATTGAAAGGAGGAAACCAAGATTGTGTTACTGATAAAGTAATTGAGTACCAATAAAATAGGTTTAAAAGCAATAATATGAGCTACAAAGACCAAAGCTAATGGAAAAACTGTGAGACTATAGTGCATTCCAAATTATGCAAGTGATTAGGTAATAGGATGTCTCCCTCCCTTTTTATAGGTACAGTGCATTTGAAAATAATTAAAACAATTCCATTCACAGCTATTCATGCATTTCAGAGATGTCAATTATTGTGATGCCTAAAGATCAGATAGAGAATACAGAGCAAAACTCAAATAAATATAGCTATTGGGGGGCAGAGCCAAGATGGCGGAGAAGATACACGACACTGTGTAAGCTCCTTTCTTCCCTCACAACCAACTAGATTTAATCAGCCTCAGAAATAGCGTTGGACTAATAGAATCCACAAGGACTGGAAGCATGACTTACCAGCTGAAGAGAATCTGGAGTTTCAGCAGGAAAGGTCAGCTCCCAGGGGAGGAAGAAGAGAGGCCAGCACAGACAGTGGGGTAGTGGCACACTGCGCCAGTCCCGCTGTGTAGGGCTCTGGGATCAGAGAATCCACCTAGATAAAAGAATTGGGCACAGGCTGTTAGCTCTTCTCTGCTTATAAAACAGCAGTTCAGAAGAGAAATATAAGCCACTATAAAATTTAAAACTAGATTGGATCTTCCCGGATCCCGAGGTGATTCAGCAGATCTTGGCACTGGGAGCATGGCCGACATAGGCAATCCAGGCTTTTACCTCGGGGTATTTAAGAGATTGAAGAGTGGGTGGGGCAGTAACTCATAGTGCCTGGCTCAGCTGGCTGGGGCTGTGGAACTGAAGTCCCAGAGAAGCAGAACCTTTGAACTAGGGACCACGGTTTCTGGCAGACACTTCCAGTTTGAGCACAGGGGCTTTTCACATCACCTGCTGTAGACATCCACGTCCCACTGGGACGCATAGGCTAGGCTTTGAGCCGCCTTTACTGTTCAGTCTCAACCTCAGGGAAGCCACTAAAACACAGCGCCCTCAGGGCACAGCAGTGCTGGTCACCTCTGGGGCACTTCCAGGGATGGGGTGGGGAACTCTCTCCCAGAGCTCTCTCTTAGCTCAGGCTTGGGGGCCGCTGCATCCATCAGGTCTGGGAGGAAGTTGGTAAAGAAATAAATAAATAATTTCCTACCCCAGGGACAGACCCCAAAAGATTTTTTAAGTATAAGCAAGAAGCCCAAAAAAACTATAGATTCCTTCTACACAGAGAAAGAGTGGATATCCAACCCCGAGGAAGTTAACAGCAGAGTCAGCAGATAACAACCTAAAGGGGAACGATTCCTGCCCCCCATCATATAACTCTCTCCTTGAAGAGACTATTAAAAAGTTAAGAGAGTTTGAAGAAAAATGGGGAAAGGAAAGAGAAGCTATGAAATTGGAGTTGGAAAAAATAAAGAATTCACAGGAGATGCAGGGAAACAAAATTAGTGAATTAGAAAAGGTAAAAAAATCACAGGAAAGTAGGATTTCTGAATTGGAAAAAGAAAATAATTCTCCCAAAAAAAATTAGGGAAATGGAAAAAAATTCAATAGAGCAAAATAACTCATTCAAAAATGAAATTGGGCATTTAGAAAAAGAACTAAAAACTGTGAATGAAGAAAATAACTCCTTAAAAGTCAGGATGGAACAAATAGAAATGAATGATTCATTGAGAACCCAAGAATCAGTCAAACAAAACAAAAAAATGAGAAGCTGGAGAACAACATCAAATACTTACTGGGAAAATCTATAGACCTGGAAAATATATCTAGGAGAGATTATCTGCGGATCATTGGACTTCCCGAAAACTATGACCAAAAAAAAGAGCCTAGATTCTATTTTACAGGAAATTATCAAAGAGAACTGTCCAGAGATAATAGAAACAGAGGGGAAAGTAGATGTTGAAAGAATTCATCGAACTCCTTCTGAAATAGACCCTAAAAAAAGAACACCACGAAATATTGTGGCTAAGCTGCAGAATTACCACAAAAAGGAGAAAATCCTGCAAGCAGCTAGAAAAAAACAATTTAAATAACAAGGTGCCACAATACACAAGATCTGGCTGCCTCCATATTAAAAGATAGAAGGGCCTGGAAACTGATATTCTGAAATGCAAAAGATCAAGGATTGCAACCAAGAATAAACTACCCAGCTAAGTTTAGCATCTTTTTCCATGGAAGAAGATGGTCATTCAATGAAATAGAGGAATTCCATATGTTTCTAAGAAAAAAACCAGACTTAAACAAAAAATTTGATCTACATCCACAAGATTGAAGAGAAACAGAAAAAGGTACACAGAACCCTTGAGAACTATATCTCTGTTGTGGGTATATAGAAAGTACGCATGGATAATTTGATTTTACTGATATAAAAGAAAAAACAAAGGAGGGGGTGTAGTAAAGGGAAGGGGGTAGTATCAGAAAAAGGGGAGGGAGTGATAAAAAGAGGGAAACTACATCTCAGGAAGAGGCATAGAAAATACAACATATCTGAGGGAATTTAGAGAGGGGGAGAATCATCGTGTAAATCTTACTCTCATCAGAAGAGGCTCAAAGAGTAAATAATTGTCATATTTGTTTTTCAGAGAATTCTCTCTCACCTCATTAAAAGGGGGGAGAGGAAAAGGGAAAAGGAAAAGGAGAATAAGGGAAGGGACGTGGAGGGAGGGGGGAGGGATACTAAAAAAAAAAAAGGGAGGGCTGCACGTCACAAAGGGGGTCTATACATTGAATATTGGGGAAGGGGTTCAGGGGGGTCAAGGGAAAAAGCATAATCTGGGGATAATATGATGGCAGGAAATACAGAATTAGTAATTTTAACTGTAAATGTGAATGGGATGAATGCTCCCATCAAATGGAGATGGATAGCAGACTGGATCAAAAATCAGAACCCTACAATATGTTGTTTACAGGAAACACACTTAAAGCAGGGAGATACATATAGAGTAAAGGTAAAAGGTTGGAGCAGAATCTATTATGCTTCAGGTAAAGCCAAAAAAGCAGGGGTAGCTATCCTTATCTCAGATCAAGCAAAAGCGGAAGTTGATCTAATTAAAAGAGATAAGGAAGGAAACTATATCCTGCTGAAAGGTAGCATAAATAATGAAGCCATATCGATACTAAACATATATGCACCAAGTGGTATAGCATCTAACTTTCTAAAGGAAAAGTTAAGAGAGTTGCAAGAAGAAATAGACAGTAAAACTATAATAGTGGGAGATCTCAACCTTGCACTCTCAGATTTAGACAAATGAAGCCACAAAACAAACGAGAAAGAAATTTAAAAAGTAAATAGAACATTAGAAAAACTAGGTATGATAGACCTTTAGAGAAAACTGAATAGCAATAGAAAGGAATATACTTTCTTCTCAGCAGTTCATGGATCCTATACAAAAATAGACCATATATTAGGACATAAACATCTCAAAATTAAATGTAAGAAGGCAGAAATAATAAATGCCTTCTTCTCAGACCACAATGCAATAAAAGCTACATTCAGTAAAAAGTTAGGGGTAAATAGACCAAAAAGTAATTGGAAACTGAATAATCTCATCTTAAAGAATGACTGGGTGAAAGAGCAAATTATAGAAACAATTAATAATTTCACCCAAGATAATGACAATGATGAGACATCATACCAAAATCTGTGGGATGCAGCTAAAGCGGTAATAAGGGGACATTTTATATCTTTAGAGGCTTATTTGAAGAAAATAGAGAAAGAGAAGATTAACGAATTGGGCTTGCAACTTAAAAGGCTAGAAAAAGACCAAATTAAAAACCCCCAACCAAAAATTAAACTTGAAATACAAAAATTAAAAGGAGAAATCAATAATATTGAAAGTAAAAAAAAAAAAAAAACTATTGAATTAATAAATAAAACCAAGAGTTGGTTTTATGAAAAAGCCAATAAAATAGATAAACCTTTGGTAAATCTGATCAGAAAAAAGAAAGAGGAAAATCAAATTGTTAATCTTACAAATGAAAAGGGGGATCTTTCCACCAATGAAGAGGAAATTAGAGAAATAATAAGGAGTTACTTTGCCCAACTTTATGCCAAAAAATTTGATAACTTAAGTGAAATGGATGACTTACTAAAAAAATTAGGCTTCCTAGATTAACAGAGGAGGAAATAAATTGCTTAAATAGTCCCATTTTAGAAAAAGAAATAGAACAAGCTATTAATGAACTCCCCAGGAAAAAATCCCCTGGACCAGATGGATTTACATGTGAATTCTACCAAACATTTAAAGAATAATTAGCCCTAATGCTATATAAACTATTTGAAAAAAATAGGGAATGAAGGAGTCCTACCAAATTCCTTTTATGACACAGACATGGTACTGATACATAAACCAGGTTGATCGAAAACTGAGAAAGAAAATTATAGACCAATTTCCTTAATGAATATTGATGCTAAAATCTTAAATAAGATATTAGCAAAAAGACTTCAGAAAATCATCCCCAGGATAATATACTATGATCAAGTAGGATTCATACCAGGAATGCAGGGCTGGTTTAATATTAGGAAAACTATTAGTATAATTGAGCATATTAATGATCAAATTAATAAAAACCATATGATCATCTCAATAGATGCAGAAAAAGCATTTGACAAAATCCAACATCCATTCCTACTTAAAACTCTTGAGAGTATAGGAATAAATGGATTATTCCTTAGAATAATCAGGAGCATATATTTAAGACCGTCTGTAAGCACAATGTGCAATAAAAATAAATTACAACCTTTCCCAGTAAGATCAGGAGTGAAACAAGGTTGCCCACTATCACCATTACTATTCAATATAGTACTAGAAATGCTAGCCTCGGCAATAAAAGCCAAGAAAGAGATTCAAGGAATTAGAGTAGGAAATGAGGAAATCAAACTGTCACTCTTTGCAGATGACATGATGGTATACTTAAAGAACACCAAAGACTCTGCTAAAAAGCTATTAGAAATAATTCAGAATTTTAGCAAAGTGGTAGGATACACAATAAATCCACATAAATCCTCGGCATTTTTATATATATCACCAACAAAATGCAACAGCAAGAGATATAAAGAGAAATTCCATTCCAAACAAATGTTGAGAGTATAAAGTATTTGGGAATCCATCTACCAAAGAATAGTCAGAAATTATATGAGAAAAATTGCAAAACACTTGCCACAAAAATAAAGTCAGATTTAAATAATTGGAAAGACATTCAGTGCTCTTGGATAGGCCGAGCGAATATAATAAAGATGACAATACTCCCCAAACTACTCTATTTTTTTAGTGCTATACCAATCAGACTCCCAAGAAACTATTTTAATGACCTAGAAAAAATAACAACAAAATTCATATGGAAGAATAAAAGGTCAAGAATTGCAAGCGAACTAATGCAAAAAAGTCAGAGGAAGGAAGTCTAAGTGTACCTGATCTAAAGCTATATTATATAGCAGCAGTCACCAAAACCATTTGGTACTGGCTAAGAAATAGACCTGTAAATGAGTGGAACAGATTAGATACAAAGGACAAAAAAGGGTACATCTATAGCAATCTAATCTTTGACAAACCCAAAGATACCAACATTAGGGATAAAAATTCATTATTCAGAAGAAACTGTTGGGAAAATTGGAAATTAGTATGGCAGAAATTAGATATGGATCCACACTTAACACCATATACCAAGATAAGATCAAAATGGGTCCATGATTTAGGCATAAAGAATGAGATCATAAATAGATTAGAGGAAGAGAGAATAGTCTACCTATCAGACCTGTGGAGACAGAAGGAATTTCTGACCAGAGGAGAATTAGAGATCATTATTGATCACAAAATAGAAGATTTTGATTACATCAAACTAAAAAGTTTCTTTACAAACAATAGTAATGCAAACAAGATTAGAAGGGAAGTAACAAATTGCAAAAATAGTTTTAAAAGTAAAGGTTCTGACAAAGGTCTCATTTCCAAAATATATAGAGAACTGACCCTGATTTATAGGAAACCAAACCATTCTCCAATTTATACATTGTCAAGGGATATGAACAGACAATTCTCAGAAGATGAAATTGAATCTATTTCTACTCATATGAAAGAGTGTTCCAAATCACTACTGATCAGAGAAATGCAAATTAAGACAACTCTGAGATACCACTACACACCTGTCAGATTGGCTAAGATGACAGGAACAAATAATGATGAATGTTGGAGGGGATGTGGGAAAACTGGTACACTGATACATTGTTGGTGGAGTTGTGAAAGAATCCAGCCATTCTGGAGAGCAATTTGGAACTATGCCCAAAAAGTTGTCCAACAGTGCATACCCTTTGACCCAGCATTGCTGTTATTGGGATTATATCCCAAAGAAATACTAAAGAGTGGAAAGGGACCTGTATGTGCCAAAATGTTTGTGGCAGCTCTTTTTGTTGTAGCTAGAAACTGGAAGTTGAATGGATGTCCATCAATTGGAGAGTGGTTGGGTAAATTGTGGTATATGAAGGTTATAGAATATTATTGCTCTGTAAGAAATGACCATTAGGAGGAATACAGAGAGGCTTGGAGAGACTTAAATCAACTGTTGCTGAGTGAAATGGGCAGAACCAGAAGATCACTATACACTTCAACAACCATACTGTATGAGGATGTATTCTGATGGAAGTGGAAATCTTCAAAATAAAGAAGATCCAACTCACTTCCAGTTGATCAATGATGGACAGAAATAACTATACCCAGAGAAGGAACACTGGGAAGCAAATGTAAATTGTTAGCACTACTCTCTATCTACCCAGGTTACTTATACCTTCGGAAGCTAATAATTAATGTGCAACAAGAAAATGGTATTTACACACATATATTGTATCTAGGTTATATTGTAACACATGTAAAATGTATGGGATTACCTGCCATCGGGGGGAGGGAGTGGAGGGAAGGAGGGGATAATTTGGAAAAATGAATAAAAAAATTAAAAAATAAATAAATAAATAAATAAATAAATATAGCTATCAATTTACTTCTGGAAACGATACAAGGATCTGGGTTTTTCTGTGACTTACTATCACCATCACAATTAACAAAAATAAGACCTGACTAAATCCTCTATAGTTTTATTAGTACTGGAAATATCCTTTTACTTCATTGTCATTTTTTTTTTACTAATGTAATGTTATTGAAGCTGATCCAGGCATTCTGTAAATCAAGTTGGGATTATATAAAAAATAAAAATTAAAAAATTTCTAACATTAATTTACTTAAACCCCAAGATTCCATTGCTAGAAGTATAATAAAAGGAAATATGCAAAAAAAATATCCCTCAAGAAAAATAAATAAATAAATTATACTTCATTCTGTATTCAGACACTATTACTTCTTTTCCTGGAGATAGACAGTAATTTTCACCTTCAGAGTTATCTTGCATTATTGTATTGCTGAGAATAGTCAAGTCATTTAGAATTGATCAGCTTAAAATATTGTTGTTACTTTGTGCACACTACATTTCATTTTGCATTCATAGAAGTCTTTCCAGTTTTTCTTGAGAGCATGCTACTCATTATTCTTTATTGCACAATATTTCTTGACAATCCATACCAATTATTCAGACATTCTAAAACTAATGTGCTTCCCCTCAATTTCCAATTCTTTGACAGCAGAAAAGTGTTGATACAAACATTTCTATACATATATGACCTTCTCAATTTCATTTTAATTCTTTTGTGATACAGAACTAGCAGTGGTATTGCTAGATCAAAGGGTGTACATTGTTTTATAGCCCTTTTGGGCAGAGTTCCAAATTGCTCTGTAGAATGGTTGAATCAGTTCAAAAAATCCACTAATAGGCCATTTGATATATCATTTTCTCCCACATTCCCACCAAAACTTGTCCTATATCTTTTTGTTCTGTTAGCCAATCTAAATAGTTTTGAGGGAGTATCTCAGAATTTTTAAAATCTGTCTTTTCCCACTAAATAGTGAGTTAGAGTTTTTTTTTTTTTTTTCACATGGCTATAGGTCACTTTCATTATTTCATGTAAAAACTTTATAACTTCTAATACTTTATCAATTGGAGAAATTCTCTTATTATTGTAAATATGACTCATTTCTCTATATTTGAGAAATTAAGCTTTTATGTGAGAAATGAATTTCTTTCCAAACTATTCTTGTTTCCTATTTTTTTTATTCTTTCTTCTTTCACTCTGTTCCTCCTCAAGAGTGCTTTACCAGGGGGGAGTAGTGGTGAAGACAGAGACAAGAGGCTGAGAGAAACCAGAAAAATGCCTGAATTCTACCAAATTTCCCATAGAAACAATGTTAAATGAAGCCTCTAAATAAATTCTGGAAGGACAGAGGGTATGAGTATAAGCTGATCTTAATATGATGATATAAAAAAAATTAAGGGATAAAAGAAAAGATTGTACTGGAAGAAGAGGAAAGGGGAGAGGCAAAATAGGATAATTATATCACATGAAGATACACAAAAGATCTACTATATTAGAGAGAAAGAAGTAAGGGAGCAAGTATTGTTTGAATCTTCACACTCATATGATTTGGTTCAAAGAGGGAATACCAAATACAAATACTTAGTTGGGTCTAGAAATTTATGCTAACATATATGGAAACAGAAGGGGGAAAGGGAAGGAAAATGGAAAGGGTGTGATAGAAGGGAGAGTAAAACAGTGAGAGGAAGAAAAAAGAAAAGAAGAAGCTGATAATATGGAGGGCAGACAATGAGAAGTGGGGATCTAAAGAAAAACAGTATTGAGAAAAACAGAGGAGAAGTGAGACAATGTATCAAAGTTGATAGGATATAGCCAAGCAATTTTTAAGGAGAATTTTACATCTCTAAATGCTTACATGAATAAAATAAAGAAAGAACATAGCAATGAATTGGGCTTCCAACTTAAAACAAACAAACAAACAAACAAACCAACAAAAAACTAGAAAAGCAACAAATCAAAAATCTCCAATTAAACACCAAATTAGAAAATCTGAAAAACAAAGAATAGATTAATAAAATTGAAAGTTAAAAACAAAACAAAAATTATTGAACTGATAAATTAAACTAAGAGCTGGTTTTATGAGGAAAAAAAACAACAAAAAGTTAAATCTTTTGCTAATTTAATTAAAAAGAAAGAAAGAAAGAAAACAAGTTATCAGTATCAAAAATGCAAAGGGCAAATGCATCACTAAACATAAGGAAATTGAAGCAATAATCAGGAGCTATTTTGCTCAAATGTTTGCCACTTATTTGACAATCTCAGTGAAATGAATATTTATAAAAATGTAAATTGTGAAAGAAGAAATAAAATAATTAACCTCATTTTAGAAAAAAAGAAATTGCATAAGCCATCACCGAATTCTTTAAAAAAACAACAGAACAATTTGGAAGAACAATTCCAAATCTTACACAAAGGGCTCAAGACAATAATAATCAGTTAGGCAAACATGGTTTTAAAGTCAGATAAATTTCATTTCCTTAAAGAGAAAGGAAGAAAGATTATTTAAAATAAGTAGCAATCAAGAATTTTGAATGCTATTAAAAATGTCAAACAAAATGTATGTTGAAAGATAGTTATTGGACTTCTGGCCAAGATGGCGGCGGGGAGGCAGACAGCTGCTTGAGATCCCTGTTTTCTCTCAGGACTTACTTCATGACAAGCCTCAGAGTTAATGCTTGACCAGAAAAGAAACCCACAAATAATCACCAAGAGAAGACATCCTTGAAATTCGCCAGAGAAGGTCTGTGTTTGCTCAAGGGAGGGTAGAACAGACTGGGCACAGACTGAGGATAGGCAGCCAGAGTGAGACAGACAGCTCACACAGCTCAGACCTGAGGGGGGAGGGGTACAATCTCTGCCATTTCTGCAAAAAGACTTTTACCCCAGTGTGGATAATTGGTCTTGGCAGCAAGCCAGGAGCAGCAGAGAGGGTGTAAACACCGGAGGTGAAGATTAAAACCCCAGAAAGCCAGCATCTCTCAGAACCCTGCCACCCCAAACCCCCACCTGGACTGACTCAGCACATTCTCAGAGACTCAGAGTGCAGATGCAGCACAGTCATCTCTGTCCTGTTAGTGGCTCTCTGCTGCCCTCTCCCCCAGTCTGTAGAGGAAGCCCATTAACACCATCCAGCCCCATCCCTCCCAAAACAGACCAATTGTTTCTCTTGTCAATTTGTTTTTTTCCATTCCCTCTGACAAAATTAATAAAAAATTTAAAATAGCTCTAACCATTGACAGCTTCTTTATGGAGAGAGAGCAGACTTCAAATACTGAGGAGACTAAAAACAGACTGTCCCCAGAGGAATCCCCTAAGGGGGATATGAGCTGCTCCTCAAAAACATAAGACTCTCATAGAGGAAATCAAAAAGACTCTCACAAGAGAGCTAGAAGAGAAATGGGAAGCTTGGCAAGAAAGCTTGGAGAAGTCATTCCACACATTTAAAGACAGAGTGGATAAAGAAAACATGACATTGAGAAACAAAATTAGTGAATTGGAAAAGGTAAACAACTCCAAGGAAAACAGGATTAGTGAGCTGGATAAAGAAATCAGCTCTCTAAAAAATAAAATGGATAAAATGGAAAAAAATTCCATAGCAGATAAAAACTCACTTAAAAACACAATTGGACGGTTACAAAAAGATATTTTAAAAAGTGAGTGAAGAAAATACATCATTGAAAATTAGACTGGAACAAGTAGAAATGAATGACTCAAGGAGAAACCAAGAGGTAGTCAAGCAAAACCAGAGAAATGAAACCATTGAAAAGAATGTCAAGTACCTTATTGGAAAGACAACAGACCTGGAAAACAGATCCAGGAGAGACAATTTGAGAATAATCAGATTCCCTGAAAAATGTGAGGAAAAAAAGAGCTTGGACACTATTTTCGAGGAAATTATCAAAGAGAACTGCCCAGACGTTTTAGAAACAGAGGGTAAAATAGACATTGAAAAAATTCATCGATCACCTACTGAAAAGGACCCTAAAATCAAAATGCCAAGAAATATAGTGGCCAAGTTCAAGAACCATCAGACAAAGGAAAAGATATTGGAAGCTGCTAGAAAAAAGCAATTCAGATATGGAGGAGCCACAATAAGGATAACCCAGGATCTAGCAGCGTCCACATTAAAAGAAAAAAGGTCCTGGAACATGATATTCTGAAAGGCTAAGAATCTTGGTATGCAGCCAAGAATAACTTACCCAGCAAAAATGAGCATCGTTTTCCAGGGAAGAAGATGGACATTTAACAAAATAAATGAATTCCATCTATTCTTGATTAAAAAAAAAAAAACAAAAAAAAACTGACCTACATAAAATGTTTGATCTTCAAATACAGAACTCAAGAGATTTCTAAAAAGGTAAAAAGAAATCTTGATAAATATACTTCTGCCAAAAAAAAATATATGTAAAGAACATATGTATAATTTGTCCTGGAAACTAGAGGTGGAAAGGAAATTATATCATGAAAAAGGGTAAAGTGGTGGTATTACATCTCATGAAGAGGCAAAGGTAACCTATTATATCTGAAAGAAAGGAGGGAGATGAACATAGTGTGTATCAATAGACATATTCAATTTATGGTGAAACTTCTACTTCATTGAGAAGTGAGAGGGAAGGAGTAAGCTAAGGGGAAGGGAATACAGTAATTGTGAAGAAAAGGGGTAAAATAAGGGAAGTAACTTTAAGGTGGGGGAGGGATACTAAAAAGGGAGGGCTGTGACAAGCAAGTGATGTTCACCAGTTTAATACTGGGTAGGGGGGTAAGAGGGAAGGAAAGGGGAAAAGCATAAGCAGGGGTTAATAGGATGGCAAGCAATATAGAATTAGTCATTCTAACCATAAATGTGAATGGGGCAAACTCCCTCATAAAGAGGAAGCAGTTAGAAGATAGGATTAAAAGTCAGAATCCTACTATATGTTGGTTACAAGAAACACACCTGAAACAGGGTGATACATTCAAACTAAAAGTAAAAGAGTAGAGCAGAATCTACTATGCTTCAGGCAAAGCCAAAAAAGCAGGGGTAGCCATCCTCATCTCAGATCAAGCAATAACAAAATTTGATCTAATTAAAAGAGATAAGGAAGGGCATTATATCCTGCTAAAGGGTAGCATCAATAATGAAGCAGTATCAATATTAAACATATATGCACCAAGTGGTGCAGCATCTAAATTCTTAAAAGAGAAATTAAGAGAGCTACAAGAAGAAATAGACAGCAAAATTATAATAGTGGGAGATCTCAACCTGGCACTATGAGAATTAGATAAATCAAACCACAAAATAAATAAGAAAGAAGTCAAAGAGGTAAATAGGATACTAGAAAAGTTTGATATGATAGTTCTTTGGCGAAAGCTAAATGGAGACCGAAAGGAGTATACTTACTTCTCAGCAGTTCTTGGAACCTATACAAAAATTGATCATATACTAGGGCATAAAAACCTCAAAATCAAATGCAGTAAGGCAGAAATAGTAAATGCGTCCTTTTCAGACCACAATGCAATCAAAATTACATTTAATAAAAAGCCAAGGGAAAATAGACCAAAAAATAATTGGAAACTAAATAATCTTATACTAAAGAATGATTGGGTAAAACAGCAAATCATAGACATAATTAATAACTTCACCCATGAAAATGACAATAATGAGACATCATACCAAAATGTGTGGGATACAGCCAAAGCAGTAATAAGGGGAAGTTTTATATCTCTAGAGGCCTACTTACATAAAATAGAGAAAGAGAGGGTCAACGAATTGGGCTTACAACTAAGATTGCTAGAAAAGGAACAAATTTAAAAACCCCCAGACAAACACAAAACTTGAAATTCAAAAAATAAAAGGTGAGATTAATAAAATTGAAAGTAAAAAAAAAAAAACTATTGAATTAATTAATAAAAGTAAGAGTTTGTTCTATGAAAAAAAACAACAAAATAGACAAGCCCTTAGTAAACCTGATTAAAAAAAGGAAAGAGAAAAAGCAAATTGTTAGTCTTGAAAATGAAAAGGGAGAACTCACCACTAATGAAGAGGAAATTAGAACAATAGTTAGGAGCTCCTTTGCTCAACTTGACTTTAATTTATAAGAAATCAAGCCATTCTCCAATTGATAAATGGTCAAAGGATATGAACAATTTTCAGATGACGAAATTAAAACTATTTCCACTCATATGAAAGAGTGTTCCAAATCACTATTGATCAGAGAAATGCAAATTAAGACAACTCTGAGATATCACTACACACCTGTCAGATTGGCTAAGGTGACAGGAACAAATAACGATGAATGTTGGAGGGGCTGTGGGAAAACTGGGACACTGATGCATTGTTGGTGGAGGGATAATGTTGTAAAAAAAATTACCTATGCATATGTACTGTAAAAAATTTTATAATTATAAAATTAATAAAAAACAAAATTAAAAAAATAAAATTAAATATAATAAAATTAAATTAAATTAAAAAAAGAAAGAGTTATTGGATATGCCAAATCAGAAGGAATAGACAAACTCTGAGGATAATTTAACTATAATAGCTGGAGGACAAATAAAATTGCAAGAAAATAATTGAATACAGGACATTTTTTTTTAAATTGGAAGTCAAAATAGAAAAAAATTGGGATTTAGATAAAGATCATATAACTCATTTTAAAGGAAAATAGTTATGACTGGCAAAATCAGAGTATGCTTGTGACAAAGGAACCAATGAGTGGGAAGTGATTGAAGATGATTAAAAGGGAAAGACTGGTATAGTAGCAACTTGGAGAAGAAAAGAGGTTCTTTTCTTTGTAATTTATATCTCAAAGTTTTTGGAACAATTAACTGTTGAGTTTTTTTCTTTTTGATTTTCTCATCTTCTTAATTGCTTTAGTTTTTGTATTTTAACAAATACCTAATGGTAGCATTTGCTGCTTTATGATCTAGTTATTCATCTAGAAATGCTTTCTGTAATTTATTCCCTCTTGTCAATATTTAATTTGATATTTTGATAACTTTTTTCTGTCAAATGATTTTTATAACATTGTCTTGCTATGAAAAGGATTCTTTTGGAATTTTGATTGGTGTAGTGTTAACAATATAAATTAATATTTTTTGACATGGCCCTAATTGTAGCAATAAATATTTATCCATAGCTCTTTAAGTTTTTTTTAAATTTCTTTAAGGGATAGTTTAAATGATATATATATATATATATATATATATATATATATATATATATATATATATATATATATATATATATAAATATATTATATGATAGAAATCATTATGTAACAATGTAATATATTAACATAGTAATTCAATTCAAGCTTTAAGTGAGCTTTATAGAAAAAAGTCACATATTTTATTTATATTAGTTCTTTTGAATGACATTTCCATAACAATTATTTTGGATTTAGATTTTCTTGTAATTATACAGAAATGGTAATTTTGTGTATTTATTTTGTAACCTCTATCTTCTCTAAACTACCCATTAACTTTTTTTACTGATGCCCTAGGATTTTCTAAGCAATCCATTATATTATCACCATATATGAATATTGTTGTTTCCTCATTGTGAATGATTATGCCTCTACTAGTTTTTCTTTTATTTTGTTACTATTGCTAAAAAATTTAGAACTATTTAAAACAAACTGGAGTGAGGTAACATTCCAGTTCTTTTGTCTTTTATACTATGCTGGTTCAGGCATTGTGGTTATATTTCTCTCATAAAAGGAGTTAGGTACTGTTTCTGAATTTTTGTGATTAATTTGCATATTGTTGTTATTAACTTAAAAAATAAAATTTTCCTATTATGAGGCATTAAGACTAAAAAGCCTCCCCATACATTTTGTACTTCCAAAGAGCCAGCTTCATTTCCTTTTTGTTAAAATGGATTATGTAACGCATTTATTTGGTTGGTCAGATTTTATTTTAACATTTTATATTTCTCAAAGTTTTACTACTTATTATATATTTTTTTAACATTTTACAATGCATCAGATAAGCATTTATTTTGGTTTTGTTTTTATTGGTCTTGGCCCATTGACTATTTCATTGTTTTTATCCTTTTAATTTCTTTTTTTCTTTTTTTTTTTTAATTTTTTATTTTATTTTATAATTATAACATTTTTTGACAGTACATATGCATGGGTAATTTTTTACAACATTATCCCTTGCACTTACTTCTATTCAGATTTTTTCCCTTCCTCTCCCAACCCCCTCCCCCAGATGGCAAGCAGTCTTATATATGTTAAATATATTACAGTATAATTTAGATACAATATATGTGTGTAGAACCGAATTTTTTGTTGCACAGGAAGAATTGGATTCAGAAGGTAAAAATAACAGTTTACATTCATTTCCCAATGTTCCTTTTCTGGATGTAGCTGGTTCTGTCCATCATTAATCAATTGGAATTGGATTAGTTCTTCTCTATGTTGAAGAAATCCACTTCCATCAGCATACATCCTCGTACAGTATCATTGTTGAAGTGTATAATTATCTTCTGGTTCTGCTCGTTTCACTCAGCATCAGTTGATGTAAGTCTCTCCAAGCCTCTCTGTATTTCTCCTGTTGGTCATTTCTTATAGAACAATAATATTCCATAACATTCATATACCATAGTTTACCCAACCATTCTCCAATTGATGGATATCCATTCATCTTCCAGCTTCTAGCCACTATGAAAAGGGCTGCCACAAACATTTTGGCACATACAGGACCCTTTCCCTTCTCTAGTAGTTCCTTGGGGTATAAGCCCAGTAATAGTATGGCTGGGTCAAAGGGTATGCACATTTTGATAACTTTTTGGGCATAATTCCAGATTGTTCTCCAGAATGGTTGGATTCTTTCACAACTCCACCAACAATGCATCAGTGTCCCAGTTTTCCCACAGCCCCTCCAACATTCATCGTTATTTGTTCCTGTCATCTTAGCCAATCTGACAGGTGTGTATTGATACCTCAGAGTTGTCTTAATTTGCATTTCTCTGATCAATAGTGATTTGGAACACTCTTTCATATGAGTGGAAATAGTTTTAGTTTCATCATCTGAAAATTGTCTGTTCATATCCTTTGACCATTTATCAATTGGAGAATGGCTTGATTTCTTATAAATTAAAGTCAATTCTCTGTATATTTTGGAGATGAGGCCTTTATCAGAACCTTTAACTGTAAAAATGTTTTCCCAATTTGTTACTTCCCTTCTAATCTTGTTTTCATTAGTTTTGTTTGTGCAGAAACTTTTTAATTTGGTGTAATCAAAATGTTCTATTTTGTGATCAATAATGGTCTCTAGTTCTCCCTTGGACACAAACTCCTTCCTCCTCCACAAGTCTGAGAGGTAAACCATCCCATGTTCCTCCAATTTATTTATGATTTCGTTCTTTATGCCTAAATCTTGGACCCATTTTGATCTAATCTTAGTATGTGGTGTTAAATGTGGGTCCATGCCTAGTTTCTGCCATACTAATTTCCAGTTTTCCCAGCAATTTTTGTCAAATAATGAATTCTTATCCCAAAATTTGGGATCTTTGGGTTTGTCAAAATTAGATTGCTATTTTTATTCACTATCTTGCCCTGTGAACCTAACCTATGCCACTGATCAACTAGTCTATTTCTTAGCCAATACCAAATGGTTTTGGTGACTGTTGCTTTATAATATAGCTTTAAATCAGGTACACTTAGACCACCTTCCTCTGACTTTTTTTTCATTAGTTCCCTTGCAATTCTTGACCTTTTATTCTTCCATATGAATTTTGTTGTTATTTTTTCTAGGTCATTAAAATAGTTTCTTGGGAGTCTGATTGGCATAGCACTAAATAAATAGATTAGTTTGGGGAGTATTGTCATCTTTATTATATTCGCTCGGCCTATCCAAGAACATTGAATGTCTTTCCAATTATTTAAATCTGACTTTATTTTTGTGGCAAGTGTTTTGTAATTTTGCTCATATAATTCCTGACTCTCCTTTGGTAGATATATTCCCAAATATTTGATACTATCGACTGTTATTTTGAATGGAATTTCTCTTTGTATCTCTTGCTGTTGGATTGTGTTGGTAATGTATAAAAATCCTGAGGATTTATGTGGATTTATTTTGTATCCTGCGACTTTGCTAAAATTCTGAATTATTTCTAATAGCTTTTTAGCAGAGTCTTTGGGGTTCTCTAAGTATACCATCATGTCATCTGCGAAAAGTGACAATTTGATTTCTTCATTTCCTACTCTAATTCCTTGGATCTCTTTCTCGGCTCTTATTGCCAAGGCTAGAGTTTCTAGTACTATATTGAATAGTAATGGTGATAGTGGGCAACCTTGTTTCACTCCTGATCTTACAGGGAAAGGTTCTAGTTTATCACCATTACATATGATGTTTACTGAAGGTTTTAAATATATGCTCCTTATTATTTTAAGGAATAGTCCATTTATTCCTATACTCTCAAGCGTTTTTAGTAGGAATGGATGTTGGATTTTATTAAATGCCTTTTCTGCATCTATTGAGATGATCATATGGTTTTTATTAATTTGATTATTAATATGGTCAATTATACTAATAGTTTTCCTAATATTAAACCAGCCCTGCATTCCTGGTATAAATCCCACTTGGTCATAGTGTATTATCCTGGGGATGATTTTCTGAAGTCTATTTGCTAATATCTTATTTAAGATTTTAGCATCAATATTCATTAAGGAAATTGGTCTATAGTTTTCTTTCTCAGTTTTCGATCTACCTGGTTTAGGTATCAGTACCATGTCTGTGTCATAGAAGGAATTTGGTAGGACTCCTTCAATCCCTATTTTTTCAAATAGTTTACATAGCATTGGAGTTAGTTGTTCTTTAAATGTTTGGTAGAATTCACCTGTAAATCCATCTGGTCCTGGGGACTTTTTCTTAGGAAGTTGGTTAATAGCTTGGTCTATTTCTTTTTCTGAGATGGGACTATTTAGACTACTTACTTCTTCCTCTGTTAATCTGGGCAAGCTATATTTTTGAAGGTATTCTTCCATTTCATTTAAGTTATCAAATTTATCGGCATAAAGTTGAGCAAAGTAGCTCCTAACTATTTTTCTAATTTCCTCTTCATCAGTGGTGAGTTCACCCTTTTCATTTTCAAGACTATCAATTTGCTTTTTCTCTTTCCTTTTTTTAATCAGGTTTACTAAGGGTTTGTCTATTTTGTTGGTTTTTTCATAAAACCAACTCTTAGTTTTATTAATTAATTCAATAGTTTTTTTACTTTCAATTTTATTAATCTCACCTTTTATTTTTTGAATTTCGAGTTTTGTGTTTGTCTGGGGGTTTTTAATTTGTTCCTTTTCTAGCAATTTTAGTTGTAAACCCAATTCGTTGGCCCTCTCTTTCTCTATTTTATGCAAGTAGGCCTGTAGAGATATAAAACTTCCCCTAATTACTGCTTTGGCTGTATCCCACACATTTTGGTATGATGTCTCATTATTGTCATTTTCTTGGGTGAAGTTATTAATTATGTCTATGATTTGATGTTTTACCCAATCATTCTTTAGTATAAGATTATTTAGTTTCCAATTATTTTTTGGTCTATTTTCCCCTGGCTTTTTATTAAATGTTATTTTGATTGCATTATGGTCTGAAAAGGATGCATTTACTATTTCTGCCTTATTGCATTTGATTTTGAGGTTTTTATGCCCTAGTATATGATCAATTTTTGTATAGGTTCCATGAACTGCTGAGAAGAAAGTATATTCTTTTCTGTCTCCATTTAGCTTTCGCCAAAGATCTATCATATCAAACTTTTCTAGTATCCTATTTACCTCTTTGACTTCTTTCTTATTTATTTTGTGGTTTGATTTATCTAATTCTGATAGTGCAAGGTTGAGATCTCCCGCTATTATAGTTTTGCTATCTATTTCCTCTTGCAGCTCTCTTAATTTCTCTTTTAAGAATTTAGATGCTGCACCACTTGGTGCATACATGTTTAATATTGATACTGCTTCACTGTTGATGCTTCCCTTTAGCAGGATATAATGCCCTTCCTTATCTCTTTTAATTAGATCAATTTTTATTTTTGCTTGATCTGAGATGAGGATGGCTACTCCTGCTTTTTTGGTTTTGCCTGAAGCATAATAGATTCTGCTCCACCCTTTTACTTTTAGTTTGAATGTCTCATCCTGTTTCAGGTGTGTTTCCTGTAAACAACATATAGTAGGATTCTGACTTTTAATCCAGTCTGCTAACTGCTTCCTCTTTATGAGGCAGTTTGCCCCATTCACATTTATGGTTAGAAGGACTAATTCTATATTGCTTGCCATCCTATTAACCCCTGCTTATGCTTTTCCCCTTTCCTTCCCTTTTACCCTCCTATCCAGTATTAAACTGGTAAACACCACTTGCTTTTCACAGCCCTCCCTTTTTAGGATCCCTCCCCCACCTTAAAGATCCTCCCCTTATTTTACCCCTTTTCCTCGAAATTACTGTATTCCCTTCCCCTTAGCTTACTCCTTCCCTTTCACTTTTCAATGAAGTGGAAAAAGTTTCACCATAAATCGAATATGTCTATTGATACACGCTATGTTCATCTCCCTCCTTTCTTTCTCTCAGATATAATAGGTTACCTTTGCCTCTTCATGAGATGTAGTACCACCACTTTATACTTTTTTATGATATAATCTCCTTTCCACCTCTAGTTTCTAAGACAAATTGTACATATGTTCTTTACATATTTTTTTGACAGAAGTATAGTTCTCAAGATTTCTTTTTACCTTTTTTAGAAGTCTCTTGAGTTCTGTATTTGAAGATCAAACCTCTTATGTAGGTCTGGTTTTTTCATCAAAAATAGATGGAATTCATTTATTTCGTTAAATGTCCATCTTCTTCCCTGGAAAACGATGCTCATTCTTGCTGGGTAAGTTATTCTTGGCTGCATACCAAGATTCTTTGCCTTTCGGAATATCATGTTCCAGGCCCTGTGTTCTTTTAATGTGGATGCTGCTAGATCCTGTGTTATCCTTATTGTGGATCCTCCATATCTGAATTGTTTTTTTCTAGCAGCTTCCAATATCTTTTCTTTTGTCTGATGGTTCTTGAACTTGGCCACTATATTTCTTGGCGTTTTGATTTTAGGGTCCCTTTCAGTAGGTGATCGATGAATTTTCTCAATGTCTATTTTACCCTCTGTTTCCAAAACGTCTGGGCAGTTCTCTTTGATAATTTCCTCGAAAATGGTGTCCAAGCTCTTTTTTTCCTCCCATTTTTCAGGGAGTCCGATTATTCTCAAATTGTCTCTCCTGGATCTGTTTTCCAGGTCTGTTGTCTTTCTGGTAAGGTACTTGACAGTCTTTTCAATTGTTTCATTTCTCTGGTTTTGCTTGACTCCCTCTTGGTTTCTCCTTGAGTCATTCATTTCTACTTGTTCCAGTCTAATTTTCAATGATGTATTTTCTTCACTCACTTTTTTTACATCTCTTTGTAATTGTCCAATTGAGTTTTTATCTTCTATGGAATTTTTTTCCATTTTATCCATTTTATTTTTTAGAGAGCTGATTTCTTTTTCCAGCTCTCTAATCCTGTTTTCCTTGGAGTTGTTTACCTTTTCCAGCTCACTAATCCTGTTTTCCTTGGAGTTGTTTACCTTTTCCAGCTCACTAATCTTGTTTCTCAATGATTTGATTTCTTTATCCATTCAGTCTTTGAATGCATGGGATAACTTCTCCAGGCTCTCTTCCCAAGCTTCCCTTTCCTTTTCCCATTTCTCTTCCAGCTCTCTTGTGAGAGCCTTTTTGATTTCCTCTATGAGGTTCTTTTGTATTGAGGAGCAGCTTATATCCCTCCCAGGGGATACATCTGGGGACATTCTGTTCCTAGTCTCCTCAGCATTTGAAGTCTGCTCCCTCTCCACACAGAAGCTGTCAATGGTTAGAGCCCTTTTGAATTTTTTGTTCATTTTGTCAGAGTAGGAATCAAAGAAAACAAACTGACAAGAGAAACAATTGGTCTGTTTTGCAGGGGATAGGGCTGGATGTTATTAATGGGCTTCCTCTACAGACTGGGGGTAGGGCAGCAGAGAGCCACTAACAGAACAGCAATGACTGTACTGAGTCTGTGCTCTGAGGCTCTAAGAACGCACTGAGTCAGTCCAGGTGGGGGTTGGGGGTGGCCGGGCTCTGAGAGAAGCTGGCTTTCTGGGGTTTTAATCTTCACCTCCGGTGTTTACACCCTCTCTGCTGCTCCTGGCTTGCTGCCAAGACGGAGCATCCACACTGGGGCAAAAGCCCTTTCACAGAAACGGCAGAGATCACACCCCTCCCCCTCAGGTCTGAGCTGTGTGAGCTGCCTGTCTTGCTCTGGCTGCCTGCCCTCAGTCTGTGCCCAGTCTGATTGACCCTTCCCCAAGCAAACACAGACCTTTTCTGGCGACTTTCAAGGATGTCTTCTCTTGGTGATAATTTGTGGATTTCTTTCTGGGTCAAGCATTAAGTCAGAGGCTTGTCATGAAGTAAGTTCTGAGAGAAAACGAGGAGCTCAAGCAGCTGTCTGCCTCCACGCCGCCATCTTGGCCGGAAGTCTATCCTTTTAATTTCTAATGCTTTTTTATTAAATGTATTTCAAAGCTGTTTCTCATTGCAAAGAACTGGGTTACATATGTTTATATTATTGTGTTCTAATAAATGTTCAATTTAAAATCAAATTTCCATGTTTGGAAATTTACATGTACTAAGTTTGTACATTGTTTAGAGTTTCTATTCAGGAGGCCTTATAACAATGTTAGCTGCAATTTTAAAAAAATCCCTATCTTTTCTTTCATTTACATTTCTATTAGTCATCCAATTCTGAAAAAAAGAACATTAACCTTTCTCATTATTGCTTTAATACTATATATAATACTATTTGAAACTATCTATAATTGTGATTCATATTCGTTTTTATCTATTAGGTTAGGTTGTTCAATATTGATTCTTCTTCAGTGTCTGAGATTCATTTAAGAATAATTTTTATCTCTGATTATATTATGGATATTTCTTTTTGCTTTGATAATATGGTTGTTGTTATTGTTTGTATTCATGTAAAGCAGTGGTCCTCAAACTTTTTAAATAGGGGGCCAGTTTACTGTCCCTCAGACTGTTGGAGGGCCGGACTATAGTAAAAATAAAAACTCACACTCTGTCTCCACCCCTCAGCCAACTTGCCATAACCCAGCAGGCCACATCTGGCCCTTGGCCTGTTGTTTGAGAACCCCTGATGTAAAGCATAGTAAATATTCTTACAACCTCTAATTTCTATAAATATATTGTGTTATATGTAACATATCTGATAAATATATGTGACCTTACATTTTAGATGCATCTTGTTTAAATGTAGAATTTTGTTTTCTTGCCTATCAATGTTTTTAACCATGTTGGTATTTGAAGTATTATTTGTTGTTTACTTTTAGAAGCTAATCTGTGAATTTCTTTTTTTTTTTTTTTTCTTTAATTCAGATAATCTGGACAGTGTTAAAGACCATTAATCCTGTCTTTAAGACCAATGTGTTTTGCTTGAATACAATTGTCAATACACTTGGAAAACCTTAAAAATTATATAAATATTGCCAATAATTATTATTAATAGTAATAGTAAAGGCAACCAATTTAGATGCTGTAATACTTGAAGAATATTGGTTCCCAATTCATCTAATTTGTTCTTATGGTTTTTGTGGATGATATTTCTTTGTTCATTTCTATTTACAGTCTGAATTTTTATTTTCTTTTCTGGCATCAAGGTTGTATCTTTGGGGAACTCATCTGATGCCAAGTAAATTTTGATATAGATTCTCATTTTTAAAATTTTATGTATCTTTGCTTTTTAAAAAAATTTTTTGTAAGTAATCAATTATGGTTCCTTAGCCAATCTGTCAATCTCTTTCTATTGGATTCTTCAATCCACTCATATTTAAAGTAACGAGATTTAAAATTATGGTTTCTACCATTTGTCTCATATTTCTAATTGAATTTTTTCTTGTTTTTATCATTTCCTTTAAGTAGGTATTTTATCTCCACAATTACTTTTGCTTGAACTACTTTCACAAAAAATTATTTACCCAGAATTTCTTCCTTTCCCTCTCTACTTTTGTTTTTATTATCAATCCTCACTTTTTGTTTTGGTGTTTTGCTTAATTAAATAAGAACAGCATTATTAAATATTTTGTTCAAATGTGTTACCTGTTCTCAACTTTTGAATATAAGGGTGAAATAGATAGACAAAATGCAACACACAATAAAGAGGCTAATGGGATGTGATGAAAAGGATTGATTACCAATAAAAATATATTTGTTTTTCCCTTTTCTTTAACCATGTAAAACAGAAAAGCTTACATAATAGAAAAGGGAATAGTTGGCCCCAGAATAATATGGAAAAGGCAACTGTGTTATAGAAAAAAATGCATTTTATGTCCTACTTTGACATCTTCTCATGTCATAGAGGTGACCCTGAGTTCTCCAAGATTATTTGAGATGAATGTCAGCAGTAATAAGATGGAAAACATTTTTTTTCTTGATTCCAATGTAACCTATATAACCATAACCAATGTTTAATTACAAGTGTCACTAAATCCAAAGCAACTCATTAGAAGGTTATAATAAAAATAGGTAGATTTTTCAATCATTCTGAAACATCATTTATTAGGGTTAATGAGGGAGTCTGATGTCTGTCAATATGCCAAACTCAAAAAATTAACCAGAAACATTCAAAAATCATATTATTTTTGTCATAAGTATATATCCTTGAAATATTAATTTAGGGAATATATGGCACAAAAGAAAACTATAATGCTAATTACTCTGCTTTATAAATTATCTAGATCCTTTCCTTCTCCAAGTGTCTGGGTCTTTGTTGATGCATTGTTTAGTCTATACCCCTGGAAGGGAAGCAGGTGAAATTCAAATAATTTGTCATTTTTCATTTGAAATTTTACTCCAAAAATGATTCAGTGAAGATCCTTGAAAGTTCAGGTTAAAATAATCATTAGAGATTTGTCATCAATTGAATTCATTTGTCACATCCCTCTCCCCTCTTTATGGAAAACTGAATTTAGGGCAAATGTTAACCATTTACAAGTAGTGTAATAAAGGAAATATAGTTATCCTATAATGACCTATTGCTAACATACTTGTCCCTGAAATTTGCAAACTATTTATTTTTTGATATTCCCATCATACTAAGAAACCAGTCCTGACCAGGATGCAACAGAAATAGAAACAACTTGTCAGAACAACACCTCTAAGAAAAAGAAGAGGCAGCTGGGCACAAGGGGCCTTTTAAACATCTCTTCTACCAGAATAGCAATGAAATCTGTCGTTTTCATTTGGTGCTTCACCTCCTCAAATGCTGACTGCAAAGGAGGCTTTCTGGGGAATCAATGGAGCAGCTGCTACTTAGCAGGGAGGGGGATTGAAGGCTCAGCTCTCAGCTGAAGCACCCTGCTACTCCTGGGGACCCAAGGCCAAGTTATCGATTTTCCTTCCTGCCAAGCAGCAATCTCTCCACTTTCCTTCAACAGAAAGCATGTTTTGTAAGAGATTACTCATGAGCACAGTGGTTGCCTTCTGGTTGGCAGGTTTCCTAGGTACAAAATACCGTCCCTCCTCTAGTCATTGAGGTAAAAGCTGTTTTCTTCAATAATGGCTAAAATAACTCACTATTTGATACTTAAATAAAGTCAATGATATTTAAAAGTATAAAAAATTGTCATCAGGTCAGATTTGCGTTATTCTCCAGACTGCTATCTTTGGCATATTATGTTATCTTTCATAAAGTATGATTTTTTAGATATTTAAACATAGGTGCTTACCAGTTGCAATGTATGAGCATAGCACTAAATATTAGATGCAGGGTGATATAGTGGGTAGATTGCTGAGCTTGAATGCAGGGAGATCTACTCCCAAATACTAGTTCTGGAATTCTCTAGCCATGTGATCCTGAACAAGTCACTTAATTTCTAAATGCCTCAAGCAACTCCCTTGTTCTTACCTACCAACTAATAGATCATTTGTAATCTATATTGATGGAATTATCCTTACAGATATAGTTTAGGCATATTTGAGCATGTTATATATAGGATATTATCAAAGTGGAAAAGATTTAAAATCATGGAATCAACATCATGTTTATAAGGAGTCCAATATATGAAAAATTTAATTTAACAAAATTGATAAAATTATTTTAGCTGAATTACACACTATCAATCAAACCACAAACATTAGTAAGCTCTTACTGTGAAACTGTCATTGTGCTATATGATGGAAATACATAAAAAAGCAATTTAGTGTTTTTTTTTTTTAAAAGCAAAATAGTCTTTACTATAAAGGAAATTATTTTCTACTAATAGTTTATAACCCTTATCAGGGTTTTAAAAAAAGAAATGAACTTTGCTCTTAATTACTTGAATCATGAATACAACCAGTGTATCTTTGATTATTATCTTTTCTAGTAGTAATCAATTGGTAGCAAGTGATTAATAAAATAATAATATATAAAATAATATTAAATATATTATATAAATAATAAATCAATAACAAGTTACTTGATTATTGTTTCTTAAGTAGAAGATAAAAAGATCAATGGCTAGAGCATTTCAAAGCTGGTATTTGGAAATAGATCTTCCTTCATTCAATCTCAACAATCTATCTACTATATATCACACTGCATCTCATACTTACTACTGTGATCATCAATTAAAATTGGTAAAAGTGAAGAAAGATATGTGTAAATTATGCGATACATATTGATATTTGACATGGTATACTGACGGATGATACACATTACAAAAGACAGAATATAATTCAATTTGTCTGTTTTTTTAGTAATATACTTTTCCATATCAAAACTAAATATAATGTTATGTATGATTATAACCATTAATACCCTAATTAATATTAAGAAACCCTTAGCAACACAGGTTTTATTTGTAAAATATCCATCATGGATGAACTCATTTCTGTTTTTTTTTTTTTTTTTTTTTTTAACAAGAATCTATTTTTTTATTAATTTTTATAATTTTAAATTTTTTGACAGTATATATGCATGAGCAATTTTTTTATAACATTATTCCTTGTATTCATTTTTCCAAATTTTCCCCTCCCTCCCTCTACTCCCTCCCCTAGATGACAGGCAATCCCATACATTTTACATGTGTTACAGTATAACCTAGATACAATATATGTGTGTAAATCCAATTTTCTTATTGCACGGTAAGTATTGGATTCCAAAAGTACAAGTAACCTGGGTAGATAGAGAGTAGTGCTAACTATTTACATTCACTTCCCAGTGTTCCTTCTCTGGGTGTAGTTGTTTCTGTCATCATTGATCAACTGGAAGTGAGTTGGA
Source organism: Sminthopsis crassicaudata (assembly GCF_048593235.1). NCBI lineage: Eukaryota > Metazoa > Chordata > Mammalia > Dasyuromorphia > Dasyuridae > Sminthopsis > Sminthopsis crassicaudata. The sequence continues at coordinate 126,779,038 of NC_133620.1, read as the reverse complement.
TCTTCTTTATGTTGAAGATAACCACTTCTATCAGAATATGTTCTCATACAGTATTGTTGTTGAAATGCATAGTGATCTTCTGGTTCTGCTCATTTACTCAGCATCAGTTCATGTAAGTCTCTCCAAATCTCTCTGTATTTATCCTGCTGGTCATTTCTTACAGAGCAATAATATTCCATAACCTTAATATACCATAATTTACCCAACCATTCTCCAATTGATGGACATCTATTCATCTTTCAGTTTCTAGCCACTACGAAAAAAGCTGCCATAAACATTTTGGCACATACAAGTCCCTTTCCCCTCTTTAGTATTTCTTTGGGGTATAAGCCCAGTAGTAGCACTGCTGTTTCAGTTTGATAACTTTTTGGGCATAGTTCCAAATTGCTCTCCAGAATGGCCGGATTCTTTCACAACTCCACCAACAATGTATTAGTGTGCCAGTTTTCCCACATCCCTCCAACATTCATCATTATTTGTTCCTGTCATTTTAGCTAATCTGACAGGTGTGTAGTGGTTTCTCAGAGTTGTCTTAATTTGCATTTCTCTGATCAGTAGTGATTTGGAACACTCTTTCATATGAGTGGATATAATTTCAATGTCATCATCTGAGAATTGGCTGTTCATATCCTTTGACCATTTATCAATTGGAGAATGGTGTGATTTCTTATAAATTAGGGTCAGTTCTCTATATATTTTGGAAATGAGACCTTTATCAGAATCTTTAACTGTAAAAATATTTTCCCAATTTGTTATTTCCCTTTTAATCTTGTTTGCATTAGTATTGTTTGTACAGAACTTTTTTTAGTTTGATGTAATCAAAATATTATATTTTGTTATCAATAATGATCTCTAGTTCTCCCCTGGTCATAAATTCCTTCCTCCTCCACAGGTCTGAGAGGTAGACTATCCTCTGTTCCTCTATTTATGTCTATTTATATCTATTTATGGTCTCATTCTTTATGCCTAAATCATGGATCCATTTTGATCTTTTCTTGATATATGGTGTTAAATGAGGATCCATATCTAATTTCTGCCATACTAATTTCCCGTTTTCCCAACAGGTTTTTTCAAATAATGAATTTTTATCCCAAATGTTGGTATCTTTGGGTTTATCAAACACTAGATTGCTATAGTTGTACCCTTTTTTGTCCTTTGTACCTAATCTGTTCCACTGATCAACTGGTCTATTTCTTAGCCAATACCAAATGGTTTTGGTGACTGCTATTATATAATATAGTTTTAGATCAGGTACACCTAGACCACCTTAATCTGACTTTTTTTAAATTAATTCCCTTGAAATTCTTGACCTTTTATTCTTCCATATGAATTTTGTTGTTATTTTTTCTAGGTCACTAAATAGTTTCTTGGGAGTCTGATTGGTATAGCACTAAATAAATAGATTAGTTTGGGGAGTATTGTCATCTTTATTATATTCACTCGGCCTATCCAGGAGCACTGGATGTCTTTCCACTTATTTAAATCTGACTTTATTTTTGTGGCAAGTGTTTTGTAATTTTGCTCATATAATTCCTGACTGTTCTTTGGTAGATGGATTCCCAAATATTTTATGCTCTCAACATTTGTTTGGAATGGAATTTCTCTTTTATCTCTTGTTGTTGCATTTTGTTGGTGATGTATAAAAATGCTGAGGATTTATGTGGATTTATTTTGTACCCAGCAACGTTGCTAAAGTTGTGAATTATTTCTAATAACTTTTTATTAGAATCTCTGGGGTTTTCTAAATATACCATCATATCATCTTCAAAGAGTGACAGTTTGATTTTTCTCATTACCTACTCTTATTCCTTTAATCTCTTCCTCGACTCTTATTGCCAAGGCTAGCATTTCTAGTACTATATTGAATAGTAATGGTGATAGTGGACAATCTTGTTTCACTCCTGATTTTACTGGGAAAGGTTTCAGTTTATTTCCATTACATATTATGCTTACTGACGGTCTTAAATATATGCTCCTGACTATTCTAAGGAATAGTCAATTTATTCCTATACTCTCAAGCCACTGAGATAGAGGAATCTGACACAGGCTGTTAGATGAACTCATTTCTATATCTTTAAAGAAGTAGCTATCTTGGAAGTCTCCCTTCAGTGTCTCAGATAAACAAGTCTACTATGTGCTGGGCTATTTTGTATTATACAAAAAGGAGTAAAAAGACAACACAATCTAGAACCCAACAACCTCAATCTAAGCCCTCTCTGTTCTTTGTTACTTTTCTGAAAAATCTGTAATCTCTAAGGGCTTTAGTTGCCCTATCTGTAATATTTGGAGTTTAAATGGAATGATCTCTAGTTCTGCTTCTAGCTTTAAGCCATAGGACTTTTATAAACTTTTAAAAATCTAGATGGTAATTTATGAGTTGTATTTTAAAATATCAGGCACAATATTCTGCATACTATAATAAAACTGTGCAAAAATGAGTTCATTTTCCTCCCCAAATCCTTCCCAAACTTTATTTTGGTATTGTATGTGGAACAGAAGAAAAAGATGATAACAGTCAGTTCTGAATTGTTGAGGCTGAATTTTCTTACACTTGAAACTCCCCATTGATACTCAGACTGGAAATCAAGACGGACTGTACTCAGACGACAGAGGGATTAATTGTAATTGCTAACTTCTTTTGAGTGCATTTAACAAAGTAGCAGAGCCAGTGTCTCATTCCATGAATTCAGAAGTCTGCGAGCAGGCAGTGTTATATTACTCTTGGGTAGGAATGAAATCATATGGGAGCAGTGAGCAGAGCTCATGGAAAAAAATTACCATTTTATATTTATTACTTTGGCTAGCTTAAGTGCCATAGGAATAGACTCTCTGATGCATTAGAGTGCAATTCCCCAACAATTTGACTCTCTTGCTTTGTAAACTATTTTTAGGGAATGTCTCAGGAGGCTTTTAAAGGCACATGCCATCCCATTTTCTGAGGTTATTTTGGTGGTTTGTCAAAATGATAGAAATAATACAATATCTAACCCCAGATTAGAGAAATGTTCTGTATTCAGTGAGGAAATTTATATACTGGGGGGAAATGCATAGGCTTCTCTCTAACAGCAGTTTTCATTGCTAAGATCAAAAGAAATTCCTTCCCACATCTTTGATATGATACTAATCTTGAGGGTTATCTTTACCTAATTGTATAATCAGGTGATGGGGTTTTGTCAAGGCCACAACCCTGGAAGATACAATACACACATCATTGCCAGAGTTCTAGATACCTGAGTAATTTTCCTTATCCACACATGCTGTTAGACCAGTTCACTGGAGCATAGCATGGTTGTTATTAAAAAAAGAAATGCATTCGAGTTCCATTTATCTTGAGATATTGAAATATGCAGTTGAAGCATAATTAGAGAAAAAAAAACTTAAACTTTGAAGTTTCATTTGTTCAATTGTATGGAATGAGAATGAGAGGCTATTTTGTAAGGATAAACAGAGCATGTGACAGCATGTTCTTGAGGAAAGGAGGTAATCAGAAACTAGCTTTTTGTATATCAAGGTGATTTTCTCTTTGATTATTGTTTTATGAGTACAAGTCATGGGGCACAAGAGTGTGAGAAAAATTGAAATTGAAAATCACTGAAAGGGCAAAGGGGTTGGGTAGATGGTGAATATAAACAAGCTGAAATACATTGTAGAAAAGGAATTACAAAGAAGTGGAAGGAATCATGTTGTCAAAGAAATGCATGACTGAAAAAGTAGATGGGTCAGTCATGTGGCAAGTTGAATATAAAGTTTAGAAGGCCAATGTTTTCCCATTAAAGTCAAGAAAAAACACAGGGAGGCCCCCATATGTTGAGTGTCTCCCCAGTGTTAAATTGATAGGAGGATATGAGGGGGAACTGAATAGAGTTTGCAGGCATACATAGACTATTTTTGAGTTGTAGCATTGGAAGAACAACTGCTTCAAAGAAATCACAGATCCATTTGAGTATTTATTTTGATTTTCTACTAGAAACTACAATATAACAAAGACTGATAGTTTACACAATTTTGCTATTTATTTATCAATTAAGAACCTGCTGCTAGAGTCAGAAAGATGATGAATAAGCAATGAAGTTAACATGGAAATTAAAAAGAACATGATAAATTGATATAAACTTAAATTGTGGAATTTTCAATATTTCAGTAATAGAGATAAGTAAAGATGGGGCCCTTCTTCTGACAATTTCTTTTATCCTTGATGGATATGTACTTCTTGTGTGTATATGTGTCCAAATATTTTCATTATGAACCAGTAGAAATGAAATTCTATAAAGTCTTTTTAGAAGTTTTTTCCCTGCATTTAATTTAATGAAATCGTTAGTATTTTGTTATTCCACAGTTACAATTTAAAACATTTTTAACATTTGTTTTTAAAATTTTGAGTTCCAAATAATCTTTCTTTCTCCTTATTCTGCTTCACTGAGAAGACAAGTGATTTGATATAGATTATACAAGTGTAGTCATGCAAAACATTCCTATAATAGTCATTTTATGAAAGAACACAGAAAAAAAAAACTTCAAGTAAAATAAAGTGTATATCTATATCTATATCTATATCTATATATATCTTATATATAAATAAATAATAAAATTATAAAGTGGATCTCTCTATTTATCTATCTATCTATCTATCTATCTATCTATCTATCTATATACACATACTTTTATATATACTTTGTTTTACTTACAGGTTTTTTTCTATTTGTTTCTCTCTGTCTTTGTCTCTATCTTTATCTCCGTCTCTCTGTGTGTGAATTGTATTCAGAAATCATCAGTTTGTTTTCTGTTTATGGGAAGCATTTTTCTTCATAACTCCTTCAGAGCTAAGAATAGCTAAGTCATTCATGACTGATCATCTTACATATGGCTCTTACTTTATATACAATATACTATATTTTGCACTAGATCATGGTAGTCTTTCCAGATTTTTCTAAGAATATCCTAGTTATTTCTTATAATAAATAATATTATGCAGTAACCATATACCATAATTTTCTTAGTCATTGCTCAATTGATTATCTATCTTATTTTTTCACATTTGTCCCTTTCCTTTTATCTCTTTTGGGATACAGACCTAGTAATGGTATTATTAGGTCAAGGGCTATACATGATTTATAACCCTTTGGAGATAATTCTAACTTGCTCTACAAAATGGTTAAAGCAGTTTATATGTCTCATTTTCCCACAACACTTTCAACATTTGTTATTTTCTTTTTTCAATATTAGCCAATTTAATTGGTATGATGCAGTACTTCAGAATTGTTTTGATTTCTCCATATCTCCAATCAATAGTGAGTTATAACATTTTATATAGCTATAAATAGCTTTGGTTACTTCATCTGAAAATTGTTTCTAACTTTTGATCATTTATCAATTGGGAAATTAATCTTATTTTTTTTATAAATTTGACTCTGCTTTCTATATGTTTAAGAATTGAAACATTTATCCATGAAAGATGCTTTAAAATGTATTCTCCAGTTATTACTGCTACTTACAGTTTATTCCATCCTATTCCCCACTTGTTTATTATATTCTCTCTCCCTTTCACCTTTTCACTCCCTTTTTATTGTATTTCAGACTACCCCCTGCCCCAATCCTTTCTATCAACCCCCCTTCTTTTAATCCCTCCTCTTTTTACTTTTCTATAGGTTAAAATAAATTTCTCTACTCAGTTGAATATGTATGTTATGCCTCTTTGAGCCAATTCTAATGAAGGTATGTTCACTCACTTCCCTTCACCTCCCTCTTTTTTCTCCTCACTGTAAAGATTTTCCTTGCATCTTTTTTTTTTCCAAGGTAATTAACCCAATTTTATCTCTTGCTTTCCCTTTCTCCCAGTTTATTCTTTCACCTCTTAATTTTATTTTTAAATATAATTTTACATTCAACTCCCATGTGTGCCTTCTGTCTATATACACTCTTTCTAACTGCCCTAATAATGAGTTCTTATGAGTTACAAGTATCATCTTTTCATATAGGAATATAAACATATTAATTTTACTAAGTATCTTATTATTATTATTATTATTATTATTATTATTGGTTACTCTATTGTTCCCCTTGATACCTTAGTTTGTACTTCTTTAATCCCTGAATCCTGAATTTCAAAGTAAAATGTTTTATTCAGCTCTAATCTTTTCATCAAGAACATTAAAGAGTCCTCTATTCTATTGAATTTCCCTTTTCTCCCTGAAGGATAATACTCAATTTTGCTGTGTAAGTGAATCTTGGTTGTAATCCTTTTCTATTCCCAATATCATATTCCAAGCCCTCAGATCCTTTAATTTAGAAGCCACTAAATTTTGTGTTATAATGACTGTAGCTCCATGATAATTGTATTGTTTCTTTCTGGTCACTAACAATATTTTCTCTTTGACCTGAAGTCTAGAACTTGGCTTCATTTTTGGATCTCTTTCAAAAAGTGATCAAAGGATTTTTTTTCATTTCCATTTTATCCTCTGGTTCCAAAATATCAAAACAGTTTTCTTTGACAATTTCTAAAAAGTTGATGTCTAGGTCCTTTTTTTATCAAGGATTTCAGATAGTTCAATGATTTTAAAATTATCTCTCCTGTATCTAATTTTTAATTTTTAATTTTATTTTTCCAAATATATCAAAGATTTTAACATTCACATTTGCAAAATCTTTTGTTACAATTTTTCCATCTTTCTCTTCTTCCTCCTCCCCAAGACAGCAACCAATCCAATATAGGTTAAACATGTTCAATTCTACACATATTTCCATATTTGTAATGATGTGCAAGAAAAATCAGATCAAAATGGGGAAAAAAAACAGGAGAAAGAAAAAGTAGCAAGCAAACAAACAACAATAAAAAGAAAAAAAAAATTATGCTTTGATCTACATTCAGTTTCCATAGTTTTATCCCTGGATACAGATGGCATTTTTCATCACAAGTCTATTGGAAATGCTTTGAATCACTTCATTGTTAAAAAGAACCAAATCCTGGATCTATTTTCTAGGTTATTTGCTTTTCTGCATTTTTCATATTGTATTTTCCCATTCTTTTATTTTTTGTTTCTTGATTTCTGAATTGTTTTGTTGCTGTTTCTTGATTTCTCATAAAGTAATTAGCTACCATTTATTCAGTTTTATTTTCTTCAGTGAGCTTTTGGATCTCCTTTTCCATTAGGCCAATTCCCTTTTTTTTTCTTTCAGTTAATTTTTATGCCTCTTTTCCCATGTGGCCAATTCTGATTTTTAAGGCATTCTCCTCATTAGCTCTTTGTACTTTTTTTTTCTTTTTCTTTTCTTTTCTTTTTCTTTCTTTTATCATTTGATCTACTATGTTTTTAAGACATTATTTTTTTTTTATAATTGTGTGCATCTCCATCAACTGTTGGTTGTTTTTTTTTTCCCCATAATTTTCTTCCTTAACTCTCATTTCTCTTCCAAATTTTTACTCACCTCTCTTCTTTATTTTCAAAATTCTTTTTGAATTCTTTTATAGCTTAAGAGTTATTTGTATTTTTCTGGAAAACTTTAGATTGAGGAACTTTGACTGTGCAATCTTCTTCTGAGTGTGTGCTTTAATATTTTTGTCACCATAGTAACTTTCTATGATTAGAATTTTTTTTCGGTTGTTTGCTCATTCTCCCAGCTTATTACTTGACTTTTAACTCTTGGTTAAAGTGGGGCTCTGTTTCCAGAGTGGAGGGCTCACAATCCCAAGCTTCAGACATTTGGGGCAACTATTTTTAGATATTTTTAGAGGCCTGAATATTTTGCATTCTTCCAAGCTATTTTCTAATGAGACCTGTGTTTAGTATTCTCTTAGCCCATGAAAATGCCAATTCTCTTGTGCTAGTGCTCTTCCTCACCCTGGGTTTGCCATACAGGATTGTGACCTAGATCTGACTATGGAGAAAGCAATGGATTCCTGCCTCAGTGCTAGCAAAGAGATTACTTGAAGCTCCTTCTGAACAGTTATTTGACCTCCCTTAATATCTATGGGTTGAGAGTTCCAGAAGGAGCAGATGCTGCTGTTGACTCAATGGCTCCCAAGTCCTACTCCTGAATTATAGCTGGGTCTTTGCTAGTAAGATCTGAGCAAGATTGTGCTATACTTTCACTCAAGTGTAATAGACATTACTTGTTCACATTTTAAGTTACCTTTGACTGGAAAATTCTATTACCACAACCTTCTTTGGCAGTAATTATTTTATGGCATTATTTGGAATGATTCTAGGGAGAGCCCAGGCAAGTCACTGCTTTTTCTCTATCATCTTTGATCTGTCTTGCCTTCCTAAAAAGTTAATTATTATATGTTTGCCATAATTAAGAAATAATATATCAGCATTTAATATATTTCTTAAATGTATTCTGATGGAAGTGGATATCTTCAACATAAAGAAGATCCAACTCACTTCCAGTTGATCAATGATGGACAGAAACAACTACACCCAGAGAAGGAACACTGGGAAATGAATGTAAATTGTTAGCACTACTGTCTATCTACCCAGGTTACTTACACCTTTGGAATCTAATATTTAACGTGCAACAAGAAAATGTTATTTACACACATATATTGTATCTAGGTTATACTGTAACACATGTAAAATGTATGGGATTGCCTATCATCTAGGGGAGGGAGTAGAGGGAGGGAGGGGATAATTTGGGAAAATGAATACAAGGGATAATGTTATAAAAAATTACTCATGCATATATACTGTCAAAAATTTTTACAATTATAAAATAAAAATATTTCTTAAAAGCATATTGAATAAATGAATATTAACATGAATTCATCACATTTAGTGATGTTCTGCTGTAAATAAACATACATCTCTGAAACCTAAAATAGTGTCTGGGACAAGTTTTTACATGAGAGAGATAAATTGCAAATTAAATTAATAAATAATTGTCTTTTATTTATTTCTGCCTTTATTTGAAGGTTATTTAAAGTACCCATCTTTCTATCTGCAACAAAAGACAATTAAAAACTATTTTCCCAAAGCTTTCTTTTAATGCCAACACTAGCAAATGTGAAAATTTTCACTTGAAATAGGAACCCAATACATCTGCAAAATTTGACAGAAAATTCCATAATAAAATAACTTTTTCAAAGGGCACTTATATTTCTTCTTTGCCTCAATGATTTTAAAATTCTACCTTTTATAAGATTGGTTTACATGATTTTAAACATAGCTCATATGCACTATCCATATCCATGCAGTCAATGAATAAATTTGAGAAAATATAATTAAATATCAATTAAGTATTCACTAAATAGCTAGAAATATATTATTGCAGCTTAGATTTCTGATAGTTAAAAAAGATCCCAATGTCATAATCACTGCATTCATTCAAGTCCATTTTTGTTGTCTATGGAAACAAAAGTCAGCTTCTCATTCCTATATAATCTAAGTCTTTCTCTTTTTCCCTTCCCCTTTTTCTCTCCCTTTCTCTCTCCATTTTCTCTCTCCTCTCCTTCTCTTTCTCCCTCTCCCTTTCCTTCTCTATCTTTCTTTCTGTGTCTCTCTCTGTTTGTCTGTCTGTCTCTCTCTGTCTCTGTCTCTCTCTTTCTCTGCCTTTGTCTCTGTATCTCTGTCTCCCTCTTCAAAATGAAAATAATAAAATACCTCTTCATCCATCTTAAGATAAATCCATTTCCTTTATTCTTTTCATATAGACTATTTCCTAAAACATACATTTTTTAAATCTAAACTTTCCCCACATTATCTCTATAATAGCTAAATTTCATATCAAACTTTATGGTCTTTAGGAAAGTAGATACAATTTTTTTTTTAATGACTACAAAACCTAACATTTTCTTGAGTTACCTCTAAGCCATAATGAACAATCAGATGTAAAGATGATTATAATAACAATTATAACAAAGATAATAAAATGTATTTTTATCATTATTTATATGATACTCTAGGGTTTACAACTTCAGGGATCTATATCTAATATTCTTTCATGGGCAACTGTCTCAGAAGTACTACTTAGATCTTGACATTTTATAGAAGATTTGCTTTTTTCTTTTGTTTCAAATTGTAGTTTGGGGAAAAATCAAGGGATTAGTTTTTACTGTTTGGAAATAAGGGAAGGCAGTATTTTAGCCATTTTTGTTTGTTTGTTTTATTTTTGCCACACACAAAATTGTCTTAAACCCACTCTTCAATGCAGAAAACTTCCCAGAGCCTGTACCCCCTAGAGGCCCTGCTGATATGGATAGGTTCTCCTTGCTCCCTTCTAATAACTTTCTTCCTAAAAAAAAATTGTTTTCAATATCTTCCCTAGGGCAAATAATTCATTCCCACCCTCTTAAAAAGACCACCTTTACTGTCACTGACAGAATAGAGCTCCTTAAGGTCTTTAAAAATAAGTGCCTGGTGAGATTGAGTCATGGAAGCAGAATGCCAAGCACTCTTGACACTTTGTGTAAGAATTCCTGAAAATACTGTAGATGCCAATAGTGCCAACTGCAGATGCTTCGTTGTGTCTATAAATTATTCTTTACTTGTTGTTATGTATCCCACAATCTACATTCAGGAACACAATTCAAATTTATTTCAGAATGACTATTGACCTAAAGTTGATTATAAAAACATTAACATACACATGCACATGGACATGCACACATGCGTGTGCATGCACACACACACACACACACACATACACACACATATCTTACAGAAAGCTGACCAAATGACATGTATTTGACTTTAACCTGAACACTCCTGAAACCAGTCATACATGAGTCAGTTGCTGCACTGGACTTGTTTTTCACAAGTAACACTATAACTTTCACTCATCTATTAGAAAAGTGTTAGCAGTAAGGAGGCAGAAAATGATCTACTTTTGTTTTCTTTTAAATTTTAAATTGGGATCAAGCTTATATGAGAGACAAAACTGGAGTAAATATCTCACCAATGTTCCAAAAGAAATTCAGATTATTAAGTCTTGAACTTGAATCCCAGGGATATGTTTCCCCCATCATGTTCATCTAACATTTAAGAAGACCCTAATATTTTGTATAATTCAAAGCAAATTAATCTACAATATGAATGAGCATATATAAGAATGAACAGAAAAAAGCAAGTTACATAACGCTGTGACTTAGGTAAGGGGAAGGGACAGGCAATGACAGAGTACACTTCAAACCCCATGACCAGTTTTTCATGAAATCTCATCTCTAAGTAATTGAAAACTGTCCATTTCAAAATAATATGGTAGTGCTTGAGAAAAATTATTTCAGTGGGAACATATTTGGGTATGCTATTGTGAAAAATGGATTACTTACCTTCATATCTTTTTTTTTAATTTTACTTTAAATTTATAAAAATGAGATGTTTTAACCTAATAATTCCTCTTAAGCAATAAAACAGAACTACAACACACAAATGTGGCAAATAATCATTTTATCATCCATTATAAGGTACCATTTTAAAAGCCAAACATTCCTTCAGATTTCGCTTACTTGATCATCAAATTAGGATTTAATTGTGAACATATATGAAAACATAACAAAATAATAATCAGGTTAAAATGAATAAATAGTTAAAGGAAATTAACTATTTTTAAAGAGGAGATATATGTTGTTAATTAGTTTAAATTTACAATGTCAGTAATTACATTATGGAAATTAAATTTAAAGTATCCTTCCATATAGATGAAATCTGAAAAGAACTATTAAAATCAGTGAAACTCAAGGACTGTCAGGGTGTGCCAAGATGCATATGCATTGATTAGCTGTAGAAGGAAACATTTGTTCTATCCTTTGGAGAACAATCTGGAAGTACAAAATAACATTATAGGCAATTTGTGTGTATGTGTGTGTGTGTGTGTGTGTGTGTGTGTGTGTGTGTGTGCATGCTTTATTTGAGTAATTTGATATATCAAATTGAGAAGCTGCATTTGCCAATAAGACTTTTGGACCCTCTTCTAATGCTTCCCTGCAAGGTCCCATCAGGATTTTCTATCTCTTCATTCTCACTCACCTCTTCTTTTACATAGCCATACACTTAGTGATAGAAATAAAGGATAGGGATTGGTACCTCTATTTCATTTGTATCTCGAATGGGTCTTCCAAAATAAGGAAATTCACCCTAAAATGCAGATCAACAAGTTTTATGTAATTTAGAGTCATAGAGGGATGGGTAGATTAAAGCACACTTAAGTTTTGAAGAGATTAAGTAATTTACCCTGTATTGATATGATATCAGTTTGTGTTTAAGAAATGACAAGTCAACAATGACTTTGCTTCTAACTTTTGATTCATAGATTTTCTTTGGTGTTGGCTGGTGATTGTTAGCTTTAAAGTAAAAAGATATTCTTAATAAAATCAAAATTTGTGAAAATAGCCATGCCTTTTAATGTAACAATTCCCTTTTAAGCAATGGGGGACCCCATTTCTTGCTGCATAGATAATCCCATGAGGCTCAGTGTCCCCTGTAAAATGAATTAACAGGCCCGAAAAACCTAGATTGATAAATAAAAGGTTTATTGTAGGAATTTGGAAGTAAAGCTCAGTTAGAAAGATGCCAAGGCCAAAGGTGGCTGCTGGTGAGCAGGGACCCTTACATGGCTGGAAGGATACAATGTGTTGGCTGGGAGGGCTCCTGCAATGAGGGTGTTCCAGCTCCTTTCTTTTATACCTAGAAGATGATGGCAGTACCCAGTTCTGGCGGGCTTTTCACTTAGCCCAGATCAGGTGAGAGCTGGGGGAAGCTGAGCTGAGAGTGGGAACTGGGCCCAGATATTCAATATATCCTGGGAAGAGTTTCCCTATTGGGGACAATTGGCAGAAAATTCAGTACTTGAATTTTTTAAAATAAAGGTTTTTTTTAATTTTCAAAATGTATGCATTTTTATATTTGACCCTTGAAAAATCTTGTTTTCCAATTTTTTTCCCTTTTCTCCCAGGCCCTTCCTTAGATGACAAGTAATCCAACATTATTATTGTTAAACATGGTAAAAATATATGTATATATGTTAAATCCAATATATTTACATGCATACATATTATACACACACACATATATATGTGTGTGTATATATATATATATATATACACACACATATATATATATATACACATATATATATATATATATATACACACACACAATATCTTGCTGTACAAGAAAAAACAAATTAAAAAGAAAAAAATGAGAAAGAAAATAAAGTGCAAACAAAAATAAAAAGTGAAACTATTGTGTTGTAATCCACAGACTTCCCACAATCCTCTCTCTGGGTATAGATAGCTCTCTTCATCACAAGATCATTAGAACTGGCATCAATCATGTCATTATTGAAAAGAGCCATATCTATCAGAATTTATCCTTGTATAATCTTGTTGCTGCCATGTATAATGATTTCCTAATTCTGCTCATTTAATTCAGTATCAGTTCATATAATTATTTCCAGGCCTTTTTGAAATCATCCTCCTGATCATTTCTTATAGAAAAATAATATTCGATAACATTCATATACTATTACTTATTAAGCCATTCTCCAACTGATGGGCATTTACTTAGTTTCCACTACAAAAAGGGTTGCCACAAACATTTTTCCACATGTGGATAACTTTTTCTCCTTTAAGATATCTTTGGGACATAAGCTCAGTACAAACATTGCTGGATCAAAGGGTATGCACATTTTGATGGCCTTTTGGGCATAGTTCCAAATTGTTCTCTAGAAAGGTTGGAACAGTTCACAACTCCACCAACAGTATATTAGTGTCCCAGTTTTCCACATCACCTCCAACATTTATCATTATTTTTTCTTGTCATTCTAGCCAATCTGAGATCTGTGTAATAACATCTCAGAGTTGTTTTAATTTGCATTTTTTCTGCTTAATAGTGATTTATGTTGATATGTTATCATGATATATGTTATATGATATGTTATGTTGAATAGTGATCATATGATGAAAAATGATTTTACTTTCTTCATCTGAAAATTGTTCATATCCTTTTACCATTATAAATTGGAGAATGGTTTGAATTTGTATAAATTTGAGTGAATTCTCTGTATATTTTGAGAATGAGACCTTTATCAGAATCCTTGAATGTAAAAATGTTTTTCCCAGTTTATTGCTTCCCTTTTAATCTTGATTTCATTAGTTTTGGCTGTTCAAAATAATCCTTTAATTTAATAAAATGAAAATTGTCTATTTTGTGTTCAATAATGGACTCCTCTTCTTCTTTGGTCACAAATTCCTTCTTTCTCTACAGTCTGAGAAGTAAACTATTATTTATTTTTCTAATTTGTTTATAATACCACTCTTTATGTATAAATCATGAGCTCATTTCAACATTATCATAGTATATGCTGTTAGGTGTGGGCCAATGCCTAGTTTCTTCCATACTAGTTTCCAATTTTCCTAGCAGTTTTTTTTTTTTCCAAATAGTGAGTTTTCATCCAAAAAGCTGGGGTTTGGAGGTTTGTCAAACACTAGATTGCTATCAATTTCATTCTTGAAGTGAATGAAGTTTATCTGTAGTCTGCAATATAGAAATATGTCTTACCACCCTCTCTTACCCATTCCCAAGAGAAGAGCCTGAACAACAGTATTATAAATGTACGGATAAAACAACCCCTAAAAGTATAGTAGGAGTCACAGTAGATAATTTTTATTACATTGTTAATTTAAATAATACTTTAAAATTATTCTAAGAAAAATTATCATCATGTAATTGATAATTGCTAAAAATTATAATATCAATTTAAAAAGAAAGTTACAAAAACCATAATGCAATTTTATATTAGGAAACATATTTCTAAATTTATATTAAAAAACATACAGCATTTGTTTAAATTCTGACATATAAAAAGTATTCATAATGATGAAAAATTGAAAACATTGTAAATATTCAATAATAGGGGAAGAATTAAATTGCACTACCTTAATGCAATGGAATATTATGATGCAATTAAAACTCTCATGTATGAAGAATTTTAAGAAATATGGAAATTCTTTTATGAAATAATACAAAAATGCAGAAGAGTAAAATATGTACAGTCTATGATCACACAGAAGGAAAGGTAAATGAGAAAGAAAAGACAAAAAAGCAAGTGGAGGAGAACCTGGAGGGATTGAAAAATGCTAAAATGATATATGAATTGAAATTAAATGAATGAAATGCATAAAGTTAATTGAAAATGTTATGTTGATGTGATTTCCAACAAAAGTGTATTTAAAAAATAAAAATATAATTGTGAAGAAATATTACTGTAAATATAAAACTGTCTTAGCATCGGGTTGGTAATCATAGCCAATTAATATTAGTAGTGATGCCACACCTTATTTTCCCCATTAAATTTAATTATAATGAATAAAATAAACTCCCATATCTTTCCACTATTTAGTGAATTGGAGTAGAGGGAATCAATACATTTTAGAACTGGAGATCAATACATCTATTCCTCTTCTAGGAGAGATCTTGTTATCTTAGTCAATATTTTCTCTTTCTACTTTGTCACTAACTAGCTAGGTTATATATAAATCACCTTTATATATATATGTATAAAATCACCTTTTGGGTTTCATCTGGAAATGATTTGCCTTTAAGATGCTCAAGGTTTGAGATCTGTTCTGTTTCTCCATTAAAGCTATTTAAAATCTATTTTTTTAAAAGATTAAAGTCTGCTCTTAGGGCAAAAGGGTGACAGCTGCTTTATGTTGCCTTGGGGTGTATATAGTATATAAAACCCTGATCCTGCAGTCAGGAAGGACTGAATTAAGAGCTGACTTCATTTTATAATCACTCTTTCTGATAAAGATTTCATTTCTAAAATATATAAAATTTATAAGATTGCAAGCCATTCTACAATTGATAAATAGTCAAAGGATATGGACAATTTTCACATGACAAAATTAAAGCCATCTACAATTATATGAAAAATTCTCTAAATCACTATTGATTAGAGAAATGTAAATTAAAACATTTCTGAGGTACCACTTCATACATCTCAGGTTAGCTAAAATGACAGGAAAAGATAATAATAAATGTTGAAGTGGATGTAGGAAAACTGGGTCACAAATGCATTTTTGGTGGAGTAGTGAACTGATTCAACCATTATGGGGATCAATTTTAAACTATCCCCAAGGGCTAAAAAACTGTGTACACCCTTTGACTCAGCAGTACCGCTACTGGGTCTGTATTCCAAGGAGGGAAGAGGATCCACATATGCAAAAATGTTTGTAGCAATGCTTTTGGAATTGGAAAGTAAACAGATTTGGAATTAGAATTGGAAGAATAATTGGAAATTAGAATTGGAAAATAAACAGATATCCCACAATTGGGACATGACTGAATAAGTTGGGGTATATGAAGGTATCATAATATTATTGTTCTATAAAAATGACAAGCTGATTTTTAGAAAGAGTTGGAAAATTTTACAATACCAAATGATAAGCAAAACAAGCAGAACTAGAAATACACTGTAGGTAGTAACAGCAAGAATGTGCAATGACCAAAGACTTGGTTCTTCTCAGTGCTTCAGTGATCCAATAAGTTTTTTAAGTATCCTAATAAGTTTTGCATATAAAATGTCATCTGCATTTAAGAAAAAACCTATGAAACTGGAAGATGAATGGATGTCCATCAGTTGGAGAATGGTTGGGTAAATTGTGGTATATGAAGGTTATGGAATATTATTGCTCGGTAAGAAATGACCAGCAGGAGGAATATAGAGAGGCCTGGAGAGACTTAAATCAACTGATGCTGAGTGAAATGAGCAGAACCAGAAGATCACTGTACACTTCAACAACAATACTGTATGAGGATGTATTCTGATGGAAGTGGAAATCTTCAACATAAAGAAGATCCAACTCACTTCCAGTTGATCAATGATGGACAGAGGTAGCTACACCCAGAGAAGAAACACTGGGAGGGGAATGAAAATTGTTAGCACTAATATCTGTCTGCCCAGGTTGCATATACCTTCGGATTCTAATGTTTATTGTGCAACAAGAAAATGATATTCGCACACATGTATTGTACCTAGACTATATTGTAACACATGTAAAATGTATGGTATTGCCTGTCGTCGGGGGGAGGGAATAGAGGGAGGGGGGGTAATTTGGAAAAATGAATACAAGGGATAATATTATAAAATATATATATATATAGATATTAAAAAAATGTAAAATAGTAAAAAAAAAAAAAAAAAAAAAAAAAAAAGAAAAAACCTATGGAGATTCAGTGCAAATCAGCACATGCCATATTCACTTCTTCTTTTTTTTTCTGTTGTTTTTTTTCTCTCCCAATATGTTTTGTTCTGATTTTTCTTTTCCAATATGATTGACAAAGACATGTATATTAAGACTAATATAAAATGAATTAATCCTAAAAATAAAAAATCTGGTTTTAAACATTTACAACTGTGTGATCCTGAACAAGTCACTTAACTTCACATTGCCTCATCCTCATTTAAATTACACGATAATAAATAAATAAGTAATAAAACCTACCTCATAGGTGGTGAGGATCAAATGACATAAAATTGTAAGGTGTTTTATCACAGTGCTGACACATAGAAAACACTAAATAAATATTAGTTATCATTATTTTCATAATAATTATTATTTCTCAACATCTTCAAGTCTGGTTTCTGATATACTCTTCTAAAATATAATATCTAAGCTTACTAATGATGTTTTAATTGCAAAATTTGTTGATATTCTTTCAATTTTTATCTTTCTTTACTTTCTTTGAAATTTTGACCCTATTGACTGCATATTTGATAATTTTTCATACTCCCCCTATGCCACCGTTTTTTTTTTTCTGGTTCTCCTTCCTGATTTATTACTTCTCAGTTAACATTCCTACATGATCCAGTGATTTTGGAGAGCAATTTGGAACTATGGTATAAAATTGAACATATGCTATGATCCAGCAGTGTCCCTACTGAGTCTATATCCTAATGAGAACACAAAAGAAGGGAAAGGACCTACATGTGCAAAAATATTTGTAGCAGCTCTTTGTCATGTAGAGATAAATTTCCAATTTAAGAGATGTTCATCAATTGGGCAATGACTTTATAAGTTATAGTATGTGGATATATTGGAATATAAATGGAATATAATGGAATATTATTGCTCTATAAGAAATGATGAACAGGCTGATTTCAGAAAAGTCTGGAAAGACTTATACTAACTAATGCTAAGTGAGGTAAGCAGAAACAGGAGAAAATTGTACACAGTAACAATATTAAATGATGATCAACTATTACAGACCTAGATTTTCTCAGCAATACATTGCGTCAAAACAATTCCAATAGACTTGGTATGAAAAATAATTTCTGCATCCAAGGAGACTGAATAGGGATTGAAGCATACTTTTTTCACCATTTTTATTTGTTTGCCTTTTTTTTTCTTGTGTATTTTCTCTTTTGATCTGATTTTTCTTTCACAACATGACTAATATGGAGATATGTTAAAATGATTGTACATGCATAAACTATGTCAGTTTTCTTAGTGTCTTGGGGAGGAATGAGAGAAGCAAGGAAGGAAAAAAAAACTGGAGCTCAAATCTTACAAAAATGACTTCTGAAAGCTCTTTACATGTAATTGGAAAAATGAAACACTACTGAAAAATGTTCCTAGTTGATTATAAATCTCATGCCCCTAAGAATAAAGTTCCTCTCAAGTACTCTCTTGTACCTTCTCATATATATATATATATATATATATATATATATATATATATATATATATATATATATATGTGTGTGTGTGTGTGTGTGTGTGTGTGTGTGTGTGTGTGTGTGTGTATATATGTATATATATATATATATGTATATATATGTGTATATATATGTATATATATGTGTGTATATATGTATATATGTGTGTATATATATAATATATATGTATATATATATATATAATATATGTATATATAATATACATGCTTATTTTATTAGGAATTTTTATTTTTTCATAATTTTAATTATTGCCTTTTTGTAGATAATCCCCAAATCTATTCCTGATCTCTTTCATGCACTAGGATTAATCTTGAACTGCCTGAAAATTTCCTACTGAAGTTTCTATTAATATCTGAAACTCAAAATTCTATAAGATAGAAATAATCAATCTCCAACCCCTAAAATCACTTTTCCTTCTTTTAAAGATGTTAAGGACTATTGAAGAAAGATAAAGGAAGATAATAAACATTGTGTTTTTGTATGTGTGTTTGTATGTGTGTGTGTGTGTATGTGTGTGTGTGTGTGTGTGTGTGTGTGTGTGAGAGAGAGAGAGAGAGAGAGAGAGAATCAAAGTCATCTCAAAGACATTTGAAAATAACTAGAATGAATAGAAGAAAGATGTGCAATTTTTATAGCTTATACTTTTCACCTTCAAGGACAATAGAGCCAAAACACTTGGACTACAATCTCAGAGGACTGAATGTGCCTATAAATGAGACAGCAATGGCACCAGAGGAAAAAAATACTGAAAAAATATGATGGCTAACTCACTATAAACAAATATTACCAATTATAATATAAAATGAATATATCTATTATTTTGGCCAAAAATAATTCCATGTATAATGTCAACTTAGATAAATAAAATAAAACCATAATAGTTTTCATTGTTAAAAAAAAAAAAAAAAAAAAAAAAAACTTTAAGTTTGGGCTCTCTCCTCCTCCCCCCAGCTAATGATCTAACTATGCCAAGTACTACTTTTCTATTTGATTTATTTTCCTTCTGAAGAGGCAATCATCACTGAAGCTCATGGGTACTCATAACATAAGTTACCATAGCATTTAATTAACTCCTGGAACTTGCCTTTCAGATGGTGCATTGTCTCGGGAAGAACAATTACAAATCATTTCAGCTTCCACATTACAGCCTGTATTCCTAAGCGTCCCTTAGGATTTAGGTGAGCTAAGCAATTGGGTTTGGAAAAGGGCAATGATAGGGCTTCTTCCTTGACAGGAGTAATATAGGCCTTCAAAGCAAGCACATGTATTCATAGAAACAAAAGGAAGGAAAGCAGGAGGATGGTTTCCACCACTGCTCTTTGCAGAGTAATTATAGGACATTTACGTGTGACCTACTTGCTGCTCCTTTCTTAATGTTTCAAAGAAAACTTAAAATGCAGAACCATAGCAAATGCTTCCCAATCACAGAAAATGAATGATTCAACAAATCTGAGAAATTTTCTTCATTATTCCATCAAAGTGGCTGCACAATAACTCTTTCCTGTTAGGGGATGTTCCCCATTATATTGGAGATTTTAATAGTCACAATAGAATCATGGAGAATTTTGCCTTGTTTTCAGCCTAATATTACTCAAATCTTATCATGTTAAAATATAGTGAATAATGTATTTTTAGACATGTTTGTCCCTTATTTATGGATTTATCATGTAATTTTAGTCATCTTAATCAAGTCACTAATGTTGTCATTTTACATTCCTCTCAGTCAAACCCTTCATTTTCTTAACAATTCTCATTGTCTCTTGAACATTGTTCTCCTTCTATGCATTGTTCTATAAAGCAGGATCTTATGCAGAATTCTCCATTTTATTCATTTTTTCTTCAAGTCATTTGGAGACATTTTGGGCATAAATATCACTTCTCATGTCCATTGTTAAATGAAATTTTTAATACATTGCAATGTTTCCTAGGCCATTATGCTGTCATAGCAACCTATAGACTAACAATGAGCAGGACAGAAAAAGAAAGCTGTGTACTCAATATTTCAAATTTCTAAACTTTTTTTCCCATCTACTGAATATTAAAATTTTGAATTTATGAAGTTTATGAGATGCCATTCACTTCCACTATGAAAAAAAGAAAAATTGCAAGCAAGTTCTTCCAAACTCTAAAAACAAAAATTATGATGTAAAGGATTTAAAAACTGGATAATCTTTTCTCAATCTCTGATTCTGTTTCTGCTTCTCTGTCTCTAAGTCTTCCTCTTTGTTTCCTTCTCCCCTTGTTTTCTCTTACACATCAGAAAATATATTCACTATATATATACATATGCACATATACATAACATATATATTATGTACATGTATATTTATATAGGCCTGAGTTTTTATTGGTATAGTATTCTTCTTTAAATATTTCACATGACCAATTCTCCTATAAATGTCAATCTTAGAGAATTAAGTGGGACATAGAAAAATTAAGTAACTTGTTCAAGGTTACATCATATGGTTAATATGAGGCAAATGTAGAACTTCAGCCTTGGTCTTCCTGAATTTCAGGAATGATTTCTATTCAATAGAGCATTTTGTCTCATGTGTTTACACACAAACACAATGCATATGTGCATGTACATATTCCCCTAGATACTCATAAGCTTCTAAATCTGATTAAAATTCAATCTATTCAAATTAATGTTCATAATTTCCTACTCACTGAATCCTGTCTTTTAGACCCATCTTTTAGACCAGCCAGAATTATTATGTGAATTCATAATGAAGACAAGAAAATTTTTATTAAGATAGAATGACTGGATTCAATCAGAAAATACATTAAAGCAAATATTCCTGAGCACCTGTCACACCTACCAAACCATCTCCTTCCATAGATCTACTGAGGAGAGTTTGCTTTAACAAGATACTGTAGTTTTTTTATTTTTTTTTTTGCCTTGGCACAGCAAGTGGGTTGCATAGAATCTCAGTGAGCTAGCCCCCAACTAAATCTTGTACCTATGTTTATCTAGCATTTCTTCATCAGATTTGATCGTTTCTTCATGTCCTAAAACTCTTGACTTCCTATACAAGTAAACATGAACCTTCTTAAAACAGAAGGGAAAATTATAACAGAGTTACCAGATCACGGGAAAAGTAGAAACAGAATCAGTCCTTTGTCTGAATAGGAATAAATAGCCAAGTTTTTGGGTAAAACCATGGGAGATTAAATCAAGGAAGCTTTTTCCTATACTTCAACTAAATCTTGTATCTATGTTTATCTAGCTTCTCTTCGTCAGATTTGATCATCTCTTCATGTCCTGAAACTCTTGACTTCCTAAACAAGGAAACATGAACCTTCTTAATACAGAAGGGAAAATTACAACAGGGTTACCAGATCATGGGAAAAGTAGAAACAGAATCGTGGTTTTTGAAAACCATGGGAGATTAAATCAAGGAAGCTTTTTCCTATAAGCATCCTTCTTCTAAATTTTGGAACATCCTGTCTGTCTTTTACCTTTGGCAAGTTTGTATTTTTCCAGATGGTTAGGTACACATTGTGTGCATTTTTTTTTCCTGAGGCTGGGGTTAAGTGACTTGCCCAGGGTCACACAGCTAGGAAGTGTTAAGTATCTGAGACCAAATCTGGTCTCAGATTTGAACTCAGGTCTTCCTGAATTCAGGACTGGTGCTCTATCCACTGCACCACCTAGCTGCCCCTACATTGTGTGCATATTGATGTTATGTCACAAATGTCAAGTAATGGTGAGTCCTAGAAAATAGAGTACAAAAAAATTTGGGAAGTATATATATTTGGATATATCTTTTACATCTAAGGTCCACTAATAAATTCTAAGTGTCAAGTATTTCCAACCTTAAGGCACCATAATTTCAAATCAGCACTATATATACATATATATGTATATATGAATTTATATTAGAATATTGTTTTATATTTTATTAGAATACATATTAGAATATTGTTTTTTCCTCACTAGGATATGAAGTGATTTGATAAATTAGGGTTGGTTCAAGGAATAGGGAATTGTGAGCACTAACTTGAAGAAACTGATTGGTACTGAAATCTGATTCAGGCTTTATAGGGTGGATATTTATACATACATATATATATATATATATATACATATATATATATACATATGAATGAACATAGGCAAGTATATATGCATACATGATAATTTTTTGCTTATTTATGTATAATACCATATATGTATGTATGTATACATATATGGCTCCATGACCATTTTTCAGGTTTGTGTGTGTGTGGGGGTGTTTAGGGGAGGTATTTTCCAGACTTTGATTCCAGACTTTGATTGAACTAATTGATTGTTGAAATCCTTACCAACTTTTAAGTTCTTTGTAATCTCCAGTTTCTGAATTTCAAGGTTTGCCTGAATGTGTTCAATTTTGTTTTGCAGGGAGACCTTTATAGTTTCTTTTGATTGGCTGCCTGCTACTTTAAAACTGGTAAGACTGAGATGCTCATTTTCCTTTCTGTTTATTCTCTTTCTGCTGCTTTCTTTTGACTATTCTTATATTTTGCTTTGAAATGCTAAAGATTTCACTTCACCTAAAGTAAGGATTTCATGAACTGAACAGGTGAGAGAATTTTGCTTTCTTCTTTTACTTTAACTTTGAGAAATAGACATAGGGATGTTTGTTTCTCTTCTCTGTTGTTTATCCTCCTTAGTTTTAGATACCAGAGATGATTTCCATGATACCATGGTGACTCTGAATCCAGAATTAAATGTTTATAGACAGATGGTATGGCTATCCAGTTTAGCATAGCACCCAAAGTCTCTGGGATTCAATATTAAATTGGGTTTGGACTTTAAATTGTAACTGTGCCCTACAGGAACTGAGCTAAGTAATGAACCCTATCTTATCTTCAGAAACTTAAGTGGTGGAAGAAGGGAAAAGGCTTATGACTCCCACATATTTGGAAATTGAATTCATATGCTTGAAATTATATATTTGAGCATTTTTTCTGTGTAAAGCAAAACTAACATTTAGTTTCTAAATGTTACTGGAATGCAGAAGACTAACTAAAGGACCATGATTGTTAGGGACTAAAGGAATTTGTTGCATACCAGGAAACCCTTAATCCAGAGAATCCTAGAGGATGGAAGAAAGAAGAATAACCTACTTGACCTTCAAACTTTGGGAGCCAAGGTAGCTTGTGTTATTTATAAAACTGGAAGGCCAAAATTTATTCCAAATGAACTCAACCACATAATCTTAAAGGACAGTTATATTAGAGTTAATCTATTGGAATCAATGGATTTCCAATGCCCTTAAAAAGACTGATCTCTCTGCCATTGTCTTCTGTCCCCACTGGTGCTGTTCTGTCAGTTATAGGGCCTGGTCCCCTATACTTCACTTCTTTAAGTCAATATAAGTCAGGTGTATTTTATGCAGATATATTTACTCAAAGATGTAATAAAAATAAGTCTTTTGTACTTCTTCAACTTTGAGGAACGGAAAAGGAATTAGATAATTTTCCCTCAGCGATGAGCCCAGTTTCAATTCCAGAACCTCCCAAAAGCCAGAGTTACAGGCAACCTTCTTAGGATGTCCATACAACACTGACTAACTATACTACCTTGTCTGGAATCCTAATTCAAAAGTTGCCATGGCTCAAACTCTCAGTGTCCTGGGGACTATCTAAAACTGAGAATAGTCCAAGTCCATTTCAAAATGGTATCTCTATACTTCAGACACAGGAAGTAAGAGTGACCAAAAGGTAGAAGCAGATAGCAAAGAGAAAAGAGAATAAGCAATTCAGTGGAGCCAAAATGTAGGAAACCAATCAGAGGTGACCTGAACTTACATTGTAGATGATAAAGAGTATCAAGATTAGGCAAACTAGACATCCTCAGACAAAATCAAGTTGCACAAAATGAAACTGAGGCATAGAGAAGTTGCCACTTGCTTGCAGTTATTCAATGCTAATATGGAGGTAGACTCAAATCTAGCTATCCTCTATGTATTTTTCTCAATATATGTCTTTATCACTCTGGTTTTTCTCTTCCCCCCTACAATATATGTGAATAATGTGTATTTGCAAGCATATATGTATTGGAATAAATGCATAAATGTTAAAAGCATATATATTATATTCATGTATATAAATACCATATATCTAAATATTCATGTGTTCATCTATAGACATATGTACACATACATATGTGTATTGTGTATAGATATACATATATGTATGTATCTCCCTCTCTATGTATGTATGTATATGTATGTGTGTATACATATATATATATATATATATGTATACACACACACATAGATATATATCTATTTGGAAATGGTTTTTGGTCTTTTTTCTTTTCTCTATTCTTAATGCTTTTTGCAACACTTTCTAATTTAGAGCCATCTGCAATTCTATCTATAAATCTTTGTTTGGGTTATTTGCCAAAAGATATTAGTGCAGTCTAATTTGAGCAACCACATTGGCAGCACCCTGCTAGGCACCTCCTCTTATTGCAGTCTGTTGCCATTTATCATCACCCAGAGATTTGGAACTTTCAGCCATTTTTCAAGGCAGGTGATTTTATTTGTATAGTTGCCATTTCAGTTAATTTTACAAGTAAGATTCCATGAGATAACATCAAATGCTTTGTTAAATTCCAAATTGATAACATCTGCTACATTCCTTTTATTGACTAATTTTGTTATTCTATCAAAAAGCCAACACATTTTTTGTTTTTTATAAACTTTTGCTTATTGCCTATGATAACAAATGACACTCAAAGATATGTAAAAGCATTTCTGTTATTCTTCTTTTTAAGTTTTCTTCAGTAGTTCTACAGAGAAGTTCAATCTTTATTGTTGAATGGTAATATCTAATATAACTCCTGGAATCTTTTCTATTTTAATCTTTCTATCTTTTAAAAATTAATATCAAATCCTTCCAATGGTTTATTTTACATTTTATTCTTGTGTATTAAGCAACACTCTACATCAAAATTTCACTCCTGAAGTCAGGGTGATCTGAGATTCTCATAGGCCAAGCCTTGATTCTGGCAAGTCCTGCCACTAAAAAATATTTCATGTACTGCCTACATTGTTATTAGGATTCAAATAGTTACCACAGTGAAACTCCTTAAAATATTTTTGACAAAATGGAAAAAGAAAACAACCCCCTGAAAAACAGAATTTGTGAAATAGAAAAAGAAAATACCTCCTTAAAAAATAGAATTTGTTAAATGGAAAAAAAATCCATACAACAAAACAACTTATTTAAAAATCTAATTGGATAATTACAAAAGGAACTAAAAACGTAAATGAAGAAAATAATTCACTAAAAATCAGAGCTGAATAGAAATAAATGACTCAATGAGACATCAAGAATCAGTCAAAGGGACAGAGCCAAGGTGGTGGAGATGACACACATTTCTTTCTGTCATTCTCTACAATCCTCACAATAATTACAAAATCCAGCCTCTCAATTAGCTCTGAACAAGCAGAACCCATAAATTGGGAGTGTAACAAGTTATCAGCAGAAGATAATTTTGAAGATCACCAGAAAATGTCTGTTTCAATTGAAAATGGGAGGGAGGCAGCCTAAGACAAACAGCTGACTACAAACACCAGCACAGACAGCTCAGAGTCCCAGGGTGCTGCTGACTCTGGATGGCAGATAGGCTACAGGGAGGAATCCACAGGAATCTACAGCAGTGTTGGTCACTCTTCCCTGGTTGAAAGCCAGTAGATCAGCAGAGAAGTTATACAACATCCAACAAAACACAAAAGATCAATAGTGAACCCCAAAATGCCAGAATCTCAAAGGACCTGGCCATGCTTACCCAGCACTGGGAGTGAATCAGCACTGACCCAGCTCAGCTGCGGCTGCTTAGAAAATCTCCCTTCTCCTAAAGGTAGACCTTAACTTTAAAAAGAAAATGAGTGAAAAAGTAAAGAGGACTCTAACAATTGACAGCTTTTATGGCAAAAGAGTAGAACAGATTTCAAACATTGATGAGACTAAAGGCAGATTGTCTCCAGATGAAGGCCCAAAAGGCAATGTATCCCATCACTCAAGGCTCTCTTATAAGAAATTTAAAAGGATCTTAAAACAGAGCTAGAAGCAAAATGGGGAAAAGAAATGAAAAATTTGTAAGAGGGTCTGGAAAATGTAACATAGAAACTATCCAAAAAAAGTTCATTACAAAATAGACTTAGCGAATTGGAAAAAGCATATAACTCATTAAAAGATAAATTTGATAAAATGGAAAATGAAAGCAACTCCCAAAAAACAGAATTTGTGAAACAGAAAAACACAATAACTCCTTAAAAACAGAATTTAAGAATTGGAAAAAAAATTTCATAGAACAAAACAACTCATTTATGAATTCAATTGGACAAATACAAAAAGAAGTAAAAAAAAAAAGTAAAGGAAGAAAATAACTCACTAAAATTCAGAATTGAACAAATGGAAATGAATGATTCAATAAGAAAACAAGAATCAGTCAAGAAAAACCCCCCAAAAAATGAAAAAATAGGAAAAAAATGTAAAATATTTCATTGAAAAACAATTGACCTGGAAAATAGATTTAGGAGGGACAGTCTAAGGATTATTAGATTCCCTGAAATTCATGATAAAAAGTAGACACTATCTTTCAGGAAAACATCAAAGAGGATTGGCTGGATATCATAGAAACAGAAAGTAGAATGACTATTGAAAGAATTCACCAAACACTTCCTGAAAGAAACCCCAAAATTAAAGCCCCACAAAATATTTTGGCTAAATTTGAGAACTATTGGATGAAGGAAAAAAAATATTACAAACAGCCAGAAAGAAACAATTCAAATATCAAGAAGCCACAATAAGGATTACTCAGGACCTAGAAGCTCTCACTTTAAAGGATCAAAGGGCCTGGAATCTGATATTCTGAAAGGCAAAGGAACTTGGAATGGAGCCATTCCTACTACAAAAGTGAGGATTCTCTATCAGGGAAGAAAATGGACATTCAATGAAACTGGTGAATTACATTTATTTTTGAAGAAAAAACCAGAGGTAAACAAAAAATTTGACCTCCAAATATAGAACTCAAAAGCAGCAAAAAAAGGTAAAAAGAAAAAAAAAATAAAGTAACTTTTGAGAACTGTATTTCTGTTATGGGTATTCATTGAGAGTACACGTATAATATGATTTTATTGTTATAATATGAAAAAGAAATTAGAGGGAAGAAAATGGACATTCAATGAAACTGGTGAATTACATTTATTTTTGAAGAAAAAACCAGAGATAAACAAAAAATTTGACCTCCAAATATAGAACTCAAAAGCAGCAAAAAAAGGTAAAAAGAAAAAAAAATAAAGTAACTTTTGAGAACTGTATTTCTGTTATGGGTATTCATTGAGAGTACACGTATAATATGATTTTATTGTTATAATATGAAAAAGAAATTAGAGATAGAGAGGGGACTATAATAGAAAAAAGGTGAAAGTGCAGGTAAAATGAGAGAAATTACATCTCAGGAAGAGGCAAAGAAAACATATTATAATTGAGAGAGAGAATGGAGGGTGACAAATATTGTGTGAATATTACTCTCTTCAGATTTGGCCACAAAAAAAGAATATTAGATGTGTTTGGTTTCACTGAGAAACATCTTTCATATTATAGAAAAGTGGGAAGGGAAAGGGGAAAAGGTAAGGGATAAGCTAAATAGAAAGGAAAAGATAAATAGTAGGGAAAAGGTATAAGAAAGGGGGAGGTATTCTAAAGGTATTCTAACTTGTTTGAGGCAAGTAATGCTCATAAGTAAAATACTAGGGAGAATGGAAAGGGGGAAAGGAAAGAGAAAAGTTTAATAAGATGGCAGGAAATACAGAATTAGTAGTTTGTACTACTAATGTAAATGTGAACGGGGTGAATTCTCCCATAAAATGTAAGCAGACAGTAGACTGGATTAAAAGTCAGAATCCTACAATATATTGTTTACTAGAAGCATATTTAAAGCAGAGAGATACATATAGAATGACGGTAAAAGGCTAGAGCAGAATCTATTATATTTCAGATGAACTAAAACAAAACAAAACAAAACAAAACAAAAAAAACAAAACAAAACAAAACAAAACAAACAAACAAAAAAAAAAACAAGGGTAGCCATCCTGATCTCAAATCAAGCAAAAGCAAAAAATTTATCAAATTAAAAGAAATAAGGAAGGAAATTATATCTTACTATAGGGTACCATATATAATGAAGAAATATCAAGACTTCAAATTCTAAAAATAAAAGGAGAGATAAATAAAATTGAAACTAAAATCTGTTAAATTAATAAATAAAACTAAGAGTTGGTTTTATGAAAGAACCAACAAAATAGATAAGCTTTTAGTTAATTTGATTAGAAAAAGTAAAGAGGAAAATAAAATTGTTAGTCTCAAAAATGAAAAGGGAGATCTATCCACCAATAAAGTGGACTTTAGAACAATTATCAGCAGTTACTTAGCCCAACTTTATGCCAATAAATTAGACAACCTAAGCGAAATGGAGGAATACTTACAAAAATATAGATTGCCCAGATTAACAGAAGAGGAAATGAATTACCATTTTAGAAAAAAAGAAATAGAACAAGCTATTAATCAACTCTCTAAGAAAAAATCCCCAGGACCAGATAGATTTATATGTGAATTCTACCAGACATTTAAAGAACAATTAACTCCAATACTATGTAAACCATTTGAAAAATAGGGAATGAAGGACTCATACCAAATTCCTTTTATGACACAGACATGATACTGATACCTAAATCAGGTAGGATGAAAATAGAGAAAAAAATTATATATATATATATATATATATATATATATATATATATATATATATATATATATATATATATATATATATATATATATATATATATATATATATATATATCAATCTCCCTAATTAATATTGATGCAAAAATCTTAAAAAAATAGCAAAGAGATTATTGATAATCATCCCCAGAATAATATATTATGACCAAGTAGGATTTATACCAGGAATGCAGGGCTGGTTCAATGTTAGGAAAACTATTAGCATAATTGACTATATCAATAACAAAATTAACAAAAACTATATGATTATCTAATAGATACAGAAAAAAGAATTTGATAAAATCCAACATTCATTCCTTTTAAAAACACCAAAGAATATAGGAATAAAGGGACTTTTTCTTAAAATAGTCAGTAGCATCTATTCAAAACCAACAGCAAGTACCAATAAGATCAGGGGTGAAATGAGGTTGCCCATTATCACCATTGCTATTTGATATTGTATTAGAAATGCTAGCCTTGGCAATAAGAGAAGAAAAAGAGAATAAAGGAATTAGAGTAGGTCATGAGGAAACCAAGTGATCACTCTTTGCAGATGATATGATGATAGAGAACCCCAGAGAATCAACTAAAAAAACTATTAGAAATAATCCACAACTAATATAATTTATATTAATAATATTTCAGGATACAAAATAAATCCACATTAATCATTACCATTCTTATACGTCACTAACAAAATCCAACAGCAAGAGATACAAAGAGAAATTTGATTTAAAATAACTGTTGATAATATAAAATGTTTGGGAATTTATCTGCCAAGGGAAAGTTAGGAACTATATAAACAAAACTATAAAACACTTTCCACACAAATAAAGTCAGATCTAAGCAACTGGAAAAAATACTAAGTGCTTGTGAATAGGTCAAGTAAATATAATAAATATGACAATACTCTCTAAACTAACCTATTTATTTAGTGCTATACCAATCAAATTCCCAAGAAACTATCTTACTGAACTAGAAAAAATAACAACAAAATTCATCTGGAAAGACAAAAGGTTAAGAATTTCAAAGGAATTAATGAAGAGAAAAGCAAATGAAGGTGGCCTAGCTGTACCTGATCTAAAACTATATTATAAAGCAGCAGTCATCAAACCCATTTGGTAGTGGCTAAGAAATAGAGAAGTTGGATCAATGGAATGGGTTAGGTTCACAGAACAAAATAGCCAATGACTATAAAAATTTACTATTTGACAAACTCAAGGGCCCCATCTTTTGGGATAAAAATTCACTATTTGACAAAAAACTGCTGGGAAAATTAAAAACTAGTATGGCAGAAAGTACGTATAGACCCACACCTAACACTGTATACCAAGATAAGGTCAAAATGGGTTCATGATCTAGACATAAAGAATAATATTATAAACAAATTAGAAGAACATAGGATAGTTTACTTCTCAGATTTGTGGAGGAGGAAGGAATTTGTGACCAAAGACATCATTATTGATTATAAAATAGATAGCTTTGATAATATTAGGTTAAAAAGTTTTTGCAAAAACCAAACTAATGCAGACAAGATTAGAAGGGAAGCAATAAATTGGGAAAACATTTTTATATCCAAAGGATCTGATAAAAGCCTCATTTCAAAAATATATAAAGAATTGACTCAAATTTATAATAGTTCAAGCTATTCTCCAATTGATAAATTGTCAAAGAATAAGGACAGACGATTTTCAGATGAAGAAATTGAAACTATTTATAGCTACCTGAAAAGGTACTCCAATCCATTATTGATCAGAGAAATGCAAATTAAGACAACTCTGAGATACCCCTGCACACCTGTCAGATTGGCTAAGATGACAATAAAAATGGCACTATAATGTAATAGGCAAGAATCCTGGAGAAATGTACTTGAAACAAGGATTCTTACAAGGCTTAACTCAGTGGAATTGATAAGACAATGCTTATCTAGTTTAGCTTGTGAATTCTCTAGTTCAGTATGATTGAGGTGTTAACTCAGTGGAATTAAGATAATGATTCTCTAGTTTGCATGTACTTAGCATTTAATATAGTTCTACAAGATTGACACCTATTATACAAGATTGATACCAAAGATGATGTAATTATAATAGAGAATATAACAAGCCAACAAAAACTCGACAAGAGATATTCCATCTTTGATCAGGCTCCTAGTGGCTCTCCTTCATTTCTCCACTGAGACCAAGGTCCATCAGAAGTGCCCCCAGAAACCTAGCCTGGGCCCTAGGCAAGGAGATAGACTGTGAAAGAGACAATAAAGAATTTGGACTTTATCCCTGACTATGGTCCTGGTGATGGCTCTGCTGAAAGAAAGGCTGGTTCTAAGACCTACAGAAAGCTAACCAGAATATTACATGTCAGATTGGGTAAGATGACAGTAAAAGATTAAAATGAATGTTATTGGGGATGTGGGAAAACTGGGACACTGATACATTGCTGATGGAGCTGTGAACAGATCCAAATATTTCTGAGAACAATTTAGAACTAAGCTCAAAAAGTTACCAAACTGTGTATACCCTTTGACCCAGAAGTATTTTTATTGGGCCTATATCCCAAAAGAGATCTTATAGAAGGGAAAAGAACCCACATGTATAAAAATGTTTGTGGCAGCCCTCTTTGTAGTGGCAAGAAACTGGAAACTGAGTGGATGCCCATCAATTGGCGAATGGCTAAATAAATTATGGTATATGAATGCTATGGAATGTTATTGTTCTATAAGAAATGACCAGTAGGATATTTTAGAGAGACTTGGAGAGACCTACATGAACTGATGCTAAGTGAAATGAGCAGAACAAGGAGATCATTATACATGGCAACAATAAGACTATACAGTGATCAATTGTGATGGAAATGGCTCTCTTCAATATTGTGTTGATTCAAACCAATTCCACTTGTGCAGTGATGAAGAAAGCCATCTACACCAAGAGAGAGAACCATGGGTACAGAGGGTGGAATACAACATAGCATTCTCACTCTCTGTTGTTATTTGCTTGCATTGTGTTTTCTTTTTCAGTTTTTCTTTTTCTCCCTTCTTGATCTTATTTTTCTTGTGTAACAGGATGACTGTATAAATATGAATACATATATTGGATCTAATATGTATTTCAACATATTTAACATATATTGGACTACCTACCAGCAAGGGCAGGGGGTGGGGGAAGGAGGGGAACATTTGGAACAAAAGATTATGCAAGAGTCAATACTGGAAAAATTTCCCATGAATATGCCTTTTAAATAAAAAGCTTTAATAAAAAAATCAGTCAAGCAAAACCAAATATAATGAAAAAAGATAAAAGAAAATGAAAAATAACTACTTGGAAAATCAAATGACCTGGAAAATAGATCTAGGAGAGACAATCTAAGGATTATTAGAGTTCATGAAAACCATGGAGGAAAAAAAAAAAGCCTATGCATTATTTTTCAGGAAATCATCAAAGAGAACTGCCCTGATGTTCTAGAATCAGAAGGTAAAATAGCTATTGAAAGAATTCATGGAACACCTCCTGAAAAAGACCCCAAAATTTAAACTTCAAGGATTATCATGGCTAAATTTTAGAACTATCAGACTCAGAAAAAAAACATATATATATATATATATATATATATACATATATATAGATATATAGATATAGATATAGATAGATATAGATATAGTGTGCAGCAAGAAAGAAACAATTCAAATGCTGAGGGGCCATAATAAAGATGACCCAAGACCTTGCAGCTTCCACCTTAAAGGATCAAAGGGCCCGGAACCTGATATTATGAAAGGCAAAGAAACTTGGAATGCAGCCAAGAATAAACTATCCTGCTAAACTGAACATTTTCTTTCAGAGAAAAAAATGGACATTCAATAAAACAGGAGAATTCCATTTATTTCTGATGAAAAGATTAGAGCAGAACAAAAATTTTGACCTCCAAATAATAGAACTATAGAGAAGCATAAAAATATAAAAAGAAAAGAAATCTTGATAATTGTATCTCTGTTATGGGTATACATAGAGAGTGCATATATAATATGATTTTACTCTTATAATTTAAAAAAGAAACTAGAGGTAGAAAGGGGATTTTCCTGGAAAAAGGGGAAAGTAGAAATAAAATGAGGGAAATTACAACTCAGCAAAAGACAAAGAGAAGCCATTATAATTGAGGGAAAGAAAGGAGGGGGATGAACACATGTAAATCTTATTCTTATCAGATTTGGCTTATAGAGAAAATATTAAACATATTTGCTTTCACAGAAAAACTTCTCTCACCTTATAGGGAACTGGGAGAGGAAAGGGGAAAAGGGAAGAGGTAGGCTAATGGAAGGGAAAATAGTAATAGTAGGGGAAAGGTATAACAAACGGGAGGGACTTTAAAGAGGGAAGGATGTTTGAGGCAAGTGATGCTCATAAGTAAAATACTGGGGAGTAGGGAAAGAGGAAAATGAAAGAGAAAAGTATAAATTTGGGGTAAATAAGATGGGAGAAAATAGTAGTTTTAACCATAAATGTGAATGGGTAAAACTCTCCCATAAAGCAGAAGTGGGTAGCAGACTGGATTCATAGCCAGAAACCTGTAATATGCTGCCTACAAGAAACATATTTAAAGCAGACTGACACATAAAGAGTACAGATAAAAGATCAGAGCAGAATCTATTATGCTTCAAGTGAAATAAAAAAAAATAAAAATAAAAAAAAAAAGCAGAGGTAGCAATCCTGATCTCAAATCAAGCAAAAAGCCATAGTTGATCTAATTAAAAGAGATAAGGAAGGAAATTATATCTTGTTAAAAGCTACCATAGATAATGAAGTAATATCAATAGTAAACATATATGCACCATAGTATAGCATCCAAATTCCCAAAGGAAAAGTTAAGAGAGATGCAAGAAGAAATAGACAGCAAAACTATAATAGTGGGAGATCTCAACCTTGCTCTTTCACAACTAGATAAATCAAAAATAAATAAATAAATAAGAAAGAAGTTAAGAAGGTAAACAAAATACTATAAATGTTAGGTATCATAGATCTTTGGAGAAAAATGAATGAAGACAGAAAGAAGTACATTTTCTTCTCAGCAGTTCATGAAACCAAGACAAAAACTGACCATGTATTAGGACATAAAGACCTCAAAATAAAATAGAGAAAGACAGAAATAGTAAATAGATTTTTCAGATCATGATGCAATATAAATTACATTTAATAAAAGGCCAGAGGAAAATAGACCAAAAAGTAATAGGAGATTAAATAATCCCATCCTAAAGAATGATTGGGTGAAATAGCAAATCATAGACACAATGCATAATTTCATCCAAGAGAATGACAATAATGAAAAAACATACCAAAATTTGTGGGATGCAGCCAAAGCAGAAATAAGGGGAAATTTTATGCTATTGTTCTATAAGAAATGACCAGTAGGATATTTTTAGAGAGACTTGGAGAGACCTACATGAACTGATGCTAAGTGAAATGAGCAGAACAAGGAGGTCATTATACATGGCAACATGAAGATAATAAAATCTTTAGTCTCCATAGGATTGGTGGGAATGTTTACTTGCATAAAATAGAGAAAGAGAAGCTTAATGCATTGGGCTTGCAACTAAAAAAACTAGAAAAAGAACAAATTAAAACCCCCAATCAAATACCAAATTGGCAATTCAAAAAAATAAAATGAGAGATTAATAAAATTGAAAGTAAAAAACTATTGAATTAATAAATAAAACTAAGAGTTGGTTCTATGAAAAACAACAACAACAAAAAAAAAATAGATAAACCTTTGGCTAACTTGATTACAAAAAGTAAAGCGGGAAATCAAATTGTTAGTTTCAAAAATGAAAAGGGATAACCATCCACCAATGAAGAGGAAATTAGAGCAATAATTTATGTCAATAAATTTGATAACCTAAGTGAAATGGAGGAATCTCTACAAAAGTGTTATGAGAGCCACTTGCTAATGTCTGCTGGGAATATAATTCTGACCAGCAGAATAGATCTCTTCATGTAAGAGGATTATCATGATACAAGGAGACTGAGAGGTGTCTGCATTCTCTGATTTATCTCTCCTTATCTCTTGCTTCCAATTCATTTTATTCCCAATTCACAAGCAACATCTGGGTCAGAAAAAATTGGTTTCCAATCCCTTCAAGTGTGTTATGATTCACAGCTGTGGGGGCTTTTAGAGAACTGACCCACCCCTTCACATTTAGGCATTATCCTTGACTGTATAGATGGCACAGATTAACAGAAGAGGAAATAACTTAAATCATCCCATTTCAGAAAAAGAAATAGAACAAGCTATTAACCAACTCCCTAGGAAAAAGTCTCCTGGGCCAGATGGATTTACCAAACACTTAAAGAACAAGTAACATCAATACTCTGTAAACTATTTGGGAAAAAATAGGGAAAAAATGATTCCTACCAAATTCCTTTTATGACACAGAAATGGTACTGATACCTAAACCAGGTAGGCTAAAAACTGAGAAAGAAAATTATAGACCAATCTCCCTAATGAATATTGATGCTAAAATCTTAAATAAAATATTAGCAAAAAGGCTACAGAAAATCATCCCCAGGATAATACACTATGATCAAGTAGGATTTATACCAGTAATGCAGGGCCAGTTTAATATTAGGAAAACTATTAGTATAATTGACCATATTAATAATCAAATTAATAAAAACCATATGATTATCTCAATAGATGCTGAAAAAGCATTTGATAAAATCCAATATCCATTCCTACTAAAAACACTTGAGAGTATAGGAATAAATGGACTATTCCCTAAAATAATAATGAGCATATATTTAAAACTGTCAGTAAACATCATATGTAATGGCGATAAACTGGAACTTTTCCCTGTAAGATCAGGAGTGAAACAAGGTTGCCCACTATCACTATTACTATTCAATATAGTACTAGAAACACTAGCCTCAGCAATAAGAGCCGAGAAAGAGATTCAAGGAATTAGAGTAGGAAATGAGGAAATCAAACTATCACTCCTTGCAGATGACATGATGGTATACTTAGAGAACCCCAAAGACTCTGCTAAAAAGCTATTAGAAATAATTCAGAACTTTAGCAAAGTTGCAGGACACAAAATAAATCCACATAAATCCTCAGCATTTTTATACATTACCAACACAATCCAACAGCAAGAGATACCAAGAGAAATTCCATTCAAATTAACGGTCGATAGTATAAAATATTTGGGAATATATCTACCAAAGGAAAGTCATGAATTATATGAGCAAAATTACTAAACACTTGCCACAAAAATAAAGTTAGGTTTAAATAATTGGAAAGACATTGAGTGCTCTTGGGTAGGCCGAGCTAATATAATCAATATGACAATACTCCCTAAACTAACCTATTTATTTAGTGCTATACCAATCAGACTCCCAAGAAACTATTTTAATGACCTAGGAAAAAATAACAACAAAATTCATATGGAAGAAAAAAAGGTCAAGAATTTCAAGGGAAGCAATGAAAAAAAAAAATGAAGGTGGCCTAGCTGTACCTGATCTAGAACTATATTATAAAGCAGCAGTCACCAAAACCATCTGGTATTAGTTAAGAAATAGAAAAGTTGATCAGTGGAATAGGTTAGGTTCACAAGGCAAGATAGTGAATAAAAATAGCAATCTAGTGCTTGACAAACCCAAAGATCCCAACTTCTGGGATAAGAATTCATTATTTGCCAAAAATTGCTGGGAAAACTGGAAATTAGTATGGCAGAAATGAGGCATGGACCCACATTTAATACCACATACTAAGATAAGATCAAAATGGGTCCAAGATTTAGGCATAAAGAACGAAATCATAAATAAATTAGAGGAACATAGGATAGTTTACCTCTTAGACTTGTGGAGAAGGAAGGAATTTGTGTCCAAAGGAGAACTAGAGATCATTATTGATCACAAAATAGAAAATTTTGATTACATCAAATTAAAAAGCTTTTGCACAAACACAACTAATACAAACAAGATTAGAGGGGAAGTAACAAATTGGGAAAACATTTTTACAGTTAAAGGTTCTGATAAAGGCCTCATCTCCAAAATATACAGAGAATTGATTAATTTATAAGGAATGTATGGGTATGCCTGCCATCTAGGTGGAGGGGGTGGAGGGAAGTAGGGGAAAATTCAGAACAGAAGGGAGTACAAGAGATAATGTTGTAACAAATGTTATAATTATAAAATTAATTAAATAATGAAATTTGCATTTATTTCTAGTCTCTCTAATGCTTTTTAATAGAAATTGGTGATATATTTTGTGAAAAACCTTTTCTACATTTATTGAGATAATCTTAGGATTTCTGATAGCTTTGTTATTTACATGGTTAATTTTGAAAATTAGGATAGGTTTCCTAATGTCAATCAGCTAAGCATTCCTGGTACTAATTCCATCTGCTCATAATGTATTAACCTCAGGATAAATTGCTATAATCTCTTTGATAACATTTTATTTAAATTTTTTGCATCAATATTCATTAGGTGAATTGGTTTCACCAACCTTTTTCTGTTTTGGCTCTTCCTACTTTAGGTTTTAGTAATATGTTTGTATCATTAGATGCATTTGGTGGAACCTCTTCTTTGTCTATTTTTCCAATAGCTTATAAAGTATTGGAATTAATTGTTCTTTAAATGTTGTTTGTATAATTCACTTGTAAGTACATCTGGATTACAAATGGAGATTATTTTTTTTCCTTAGGGAAATCTTTTTTCTAAAATGGGATTGTATTTTATTTTTTTCTGTTAATCTGGTCAATTTATATTTTTGTAAATTTTTATACATTGCACTTAGATTGCATATTGGTTGGCATACAGTTGGAAGAAATAGCTCCTAATCATGCTTTAATTTCCTCTTCATTTGTGGTGAATTAAAGCTTTTCATTTTTGATACCACTAGTTTTATTTGATACTTTCTTTAAAAAATCAAATTAACAAATGTTTTATCTTTTTTTACTTTTTTATAAAACCAACTCTTAGTTATCTTACTTAACTAGTTTTCTTATTTTTAGTTTCTATTAATCTTTCCTGATTTTCAGAATTTCTAATTTGTTATTGAGATTTTTAATTTGTTCTTTTTTTTTTTAGCTTTTTTAGTTGCATTCCTAAATCATTGATTTCTTTCTCTTTTTAACTAACAGAAGCCATTAGAGAAAAAAATATCCCCTAAGAAATGTTTTCATCCCATAAATTTTTATATTTTATCTCACTATTTTCATTCTTTAAGATGAAATTTTAATTATTTTTATGATTAGGTGTTTGACACACTCAGTCTTTAAGACTAGTTATTTAGTTTCAAACTTATTTTTGTCTATCTTTCCACAGCCCTTTACCACATGTAATTTTTATCTCATCATAATCTGAAATGGATGCATTTAATATTTCAACTTTTCTGCATTTGATAGTGAAGGTTTTATGTCCTAAAATATGGTCGATTTTTGAGTAAGTACTATGTACTACTGAGAAAAAGGTATAGTACTTCCTATAACTATGCAATTTTCTTCAGAAGTCTATAATATCTCACATCTAAAATTCTGTTCACCTCCTTAATTTGTTTATTTTGTGGTTAGATTTATCTAGTTCTGTAAATGGGAGATTGAGGATTCCAACTAGTAAATAGCAAAAGTATTTGCTGTTTATATCTTCCTGTAACTCAACTTCTTTTCTAAAATTTTGGATGCCAAACAACTTAGTGCAATTATGTTTAGTACTGGTACTAAACATTGTCTATGATACCTTTAACAAGATGTAGTTTACTTTCTTGTCTCTTGTACTTGGATCTATTTTTGCTTTTTTTTTTTTTTTTGATATCTGAATTGCTACCTCTGTTTTTTTTTCTTTTCTTTCCTTTTTTTTCAGATTAAACATATTATATTTTGCTCTAGTCTTTTCTTTGCCTTTACTCTGTGTGCATATCTGCTTCAAATATGCTTCTTATGAACAACACATTGTAAGATGCTAGTTTTTAATCTTCTCTGCTATCTGCTTCTGTTTTTTAAAAAGAGTTCATTCAATTCACACTCACAGTTATGAATAGTATTTGTATTTTCCTATTGTTTATACTTTTTTTCTCCCTTTTCATCTTTTTTCTCCTCACCAATCTATCCTCCCTTTTATCATCTATCCCTCCCTTTCCTATACCTTTTCCCTCCTAGCCTTGTATATTTTGGCTAAAATTTCAAATTCTTCCTTTTCACAATTTTCTCATCAAATGTGATTACATGAGTCTGTAAGTCTGATCAAGTCTAGACAATAATCTTTAAAGCTATAAATTACAGAAAAGGTTCTGATGTGAATTTACAGTAGTTATTTACATTGATGAAATTTGGAATTATCATAAATCCAATTCCTATCCTATTTCTACTCCAGTTTTGGAACATCTTGAGCAGTACTAGCTCTGTCGTTAAGAATCCTCTTCTTCTGTCAAATTTCAGTTCCTATGCTATCTATTCCAGGACCTCTTCCCTGACCTTCCTAGAAGAAAATGCTTTTACCTTGTCAAACTGGGTGAGATTGGCTTGTCTGAATTTTTTCCTTGTCCTCACAAGTCTATATCATATAGTATATTTGTCTATGAACTTCTTTGCTATGTACTATCCCCCTGCCACCTTGTCAAATATAAACTATTTTTTTCCATTTGAAAAATAAAGTGTCATGTATATTAGTCATTTAATCATGCTTATTGAAAGAATGCTTAACAATTGTGGCTCTATTAATTAGATTCTCTGTAGGTACTTTAGAAAAAAGGATGGTTTGAAAATGATGTATATAAATCAAATTTGGGTAAATGTAGGTACATTTTAAATTCAGTCATCATTTTTAACGATTTAATGAGACTAGTACTTACTTTTACACAGTGAAAAGCTTATTTTAAAAGTAACAATTTATACTCTCAAAAATGATATTTTCATTTATTTGATATATTTGAAATAAGAAAAATATATTTTGAAATAAGAAAAGTCTTTCAGAAAATGAAACTATCTAATGGAGCAATAATGAAAAGTTTGAAGGTGACAGATTAATTCTTGAATTAAAGTGTGAAATCTAAGGCATTACATAAGAAAATAACAATGGCTTGAATTAGGAATTGAGGAAACATGAAGATTTTAGATTCTGTATTTGAGAACTTGCATACCTTCTCTTATTTACATTCATCATCCATGTTCTGGTAACATTGTGCTCCTGATAGGACCAAGGACCCTGAAAGAATATTTTTTTTTTCAGGAGGGGTTTGCTTTGCTAAGACAGAAAAATCTTATTGCAATATGGGTGACTTTTGC
Source organism: Sminthopsis crassicaudata (assembly GCF_048593235.1). Classification (NCBI taxonomy): domain Eukaryota; kingdom Metazoa; phylum Chordata; class Mammalia; order Dasyuromorphia; family Dasyuridae; genus Sminthopsis; species Sminthopsis crassicaudata. Next base: position 126,738,315 of record NC_133620.1, on the reverse strand, counting down.
ATTTCTCTGTACTGCCTGCTGATGTGAACCTATTTAAATCCTCACCAGAATGATTAACAATGTACTTATTCATCTATCTACCACTCAAATAGTATTGTAATCCCATGCTCCTGGTGGGCTATTTGATAATCTATATAACTGAACTTTCTCCAAATCATTTTTGCTTATCTCTGTAATAGGAACCCAATGAAATCCCATCTTTCAAATTCTAAACATTTAGATAATTTATAACTTGGAAAGAAAATGCCCCCCTTAGGCAACATAATAGCATTGCTCTCATTCTGGTTATTCATGTGCCAGGCTCATGTCCTGATCACAGAATTTAATGAAGTATCATTTCACATCAACATCTGTAGGATAATAGCAAATTATTCTCTATTCCACAATACTTCCTCCCTGCCTTCCACTCCCCCAAAGGAATTAAACAAGGTTAAGGGCAAAGCTTTAAACTTCACAGGGGGGAGAATCAAATTATACAAGAGAAATTCAAGGCAAATTAATGCTTGGGCATATTTCAATGAACAAAAGCAAGAATAACATTTCTAATTTAAACTAGAGCTAACAAAAATAGCAAGGCCAAGGGTGTTTTTAGATTTTCTTGTATAAAAGAATAACAGGTTTAGAAGGTAGCTGAAAAAAAATTAAAAAATGCAATTTCATGGTTCCAAATACATTTTATTCTATTTTCTAAATGTTCTGCTAAAGGATCAGAAATCCAGCTCAAGAATTCCTCAATAAACGATATCAACTCAAGTAATATTAGCTTTAACAGTATGGTACAAGCCAGTATTCTGGAACATGACTATGTTATTCTCGAGAAGTTTTAAAATGGCATACAGTGAGACAGAAAAAAAAAATGTTTTCAGTTCTCTTAAGAGGCAATATTACAATGATGTCCATCATTGTGACTACTGATATATAGATATTATTTTATGAATATCCTTTTAGATTATTAAAATAGATAGTATGTATGAAGTAGTATGATGAGCTGGCTAAAAACCAAAAATCAAGATCTACCTTTTACTCACATTAGTCCTTTGACATGGGGAAGTCACTATCAATACCAAAGAAAATTCTTGAAGACTACAAATTATAAATAAATTACATGTCTACATTGGTAGTGTTTCCTCACCCAGAGTTTCATAGACAAATTAAATCATAAAACACTCATCCCCAAAATAACCAAGCAATAAAAATAGATGCAGAAACATATCCATCCAATTTCATTGTCCACAAAGCAAGAATCAAATACTGATTTTCAAAATAAAGAAATATCATGAAACCACACTCAGCCTGATGGTGAGAAATCAAATGCTAATATTATCATGGCCCTGTCACCTCCCTTATTAATTACCCATATCCTAAAATAACTATATTCACATATGACTGCAGCAATTTATTATAATATAAACCTAAGGACTATTCCCTGCACTGTCTTTCTGCATTATCCTTAACTCCAGTAGTACTCAATATTAATAGTAATTTGTTTCTCTCCATGAAATGTTTAAGTTAAAAGAATCTTAAACATAGCCTAACTCAATATCTTCATCTGTTACATAAAGATCCAAAGCCCAATTTGTTCAAGGATCCAGAGATTATTAGATGCAGACTTAATGCTCTTAACTTCAAGTTGGTTTGTTTATGTCTTTTCAAGTGTTGTTTATATTACTCAGATATTTTCAAACCTAATTCAAAACTCCATTTCCTATAGAATACCATATTTATCTAACAATCTATATCCCTATTCCAACATCCTTCTTTGATAGGAAAATTGAGGCCATCTATAGTGAGATCTCTCCTAATTCCATCTCATACACTCATTATTTTACAATGCTACATTTTCTCACTCTTCTCAGTTCACAGAAGCTATATCTGTTTCTCATTAATTCTAATCCTTCTACCTATCCTTTTGATCCCAATAAATTAAATTAATAAAATGAATTTATTTAGTGCCTATAATATACCAGGTACTGTCTTGGAACTCCCCATCCCTTTTTTCCAAGCCTTGATCCAGTAGTCATCTCATTTTCTCATAAGCCCTCAATTTCAAACTCATCATTGGCTCCTTCTTATCTTCCAAGAGACAAGTACATATCTCCCCAACTATTAAAACAAATCCCCAACAAATTAAAACAAATCCAATCCATCCAGGAAACAGCTTCACTGATTGAAAGGCAAGTGTCTACACCTGATGCAGCTTTCCTTCACTGACTACTTTGTCTTCAATATTTTGCAAAGGATTTCTATTCCTACAACTACTAAAATTTCTCTCTCAAAGGTCGTTAAATTTTCCTAATCACTAAATTCAAAGGTTTTTTTTTTTTTTTTTTTTTTTTTTTTGGCCCTATCTTTCTTCTGTTTCCTGCAACTTTCAAAATGTTTTTTTTAACCTTCCCCTCATACAGGATATTATTTCATCTTTTAGCTTCAATGTATTATACTTAATTGTTTTGTTATTTTTTACTGTCTTCTTTTTGCCCCTCAATCAACTTTCTTATATTTTCTCTTTACATATTGCCATTGTCACAGATTTAACTACTTCATGCAGATTATTACCAGATTTACATTTCAAGGTACTCTTGATTATTCTTCTGAATTCTAACATCACATCTTGCCTATAGGACTTCTCCAACAATTGATAACAACTGTACTTCCAAATCAATATGCCTAATGCTAGCTCATTATATATTCTCTTAAATCTTCCTGACTACTCCATTTCTATCTGTTGTATAGTCTTTCAACCATTATCCTCCCTATAATGTTGGATTCATTTTTTTAAAATCTTATCTCTGCCAATTGTTATTTCTCATTTCACCTCTTTAATTTCTCAGATCTGTTCTCTATCACTACCATCATCCTTATGTAAATCCCAATTATTCTTTTCTTGGACTATCTTGATAACCTGCTTAGAGATCTTCCGCAACTTCACTGTCTCCCCAGTTCTAATTTAAATTAAATTTAAAAAGTCTTTTATATGAACATTTTAGTAATGTCTTTCTAATGAGGTATTTTACATTTTCTTCTTTTTTTTTCATTTCTTTTGGTCTAGTTTCACTGATTCTACCTGTCTTGTTGAGTTATTCATTTCCATATCTTCAATTCTAATTTTTAATGAATTATTTTCTTCAGTTAGCTTTTCAATTTGGCCAAATGAACTTTTAAATTAGTTGTTTGGTTCATAGTTTTTTCCTCCATTTCATCAATTTTATTTTTCAAATAATTTTTTTCCCCATTTCATCAATTTTATTTTAAGGACTTGTTTTTGTCAGACAGTTTCTATGTTTTCTTTTCCTAAGCTCTTATTTCCTTTCCAAATTTTTCTTCTCTCTTTTAAGAATTTTTTGAATTATTCCAAGAGAAATTTTGAGTTGGAAAGCAACTCATATCACCCCTTGAGGTTTCATGTGGAGACATTTTGCCTTAGTGTCCTCAGAGTTTGAGGTGTGTTCTTCTTTGTCTCCATAAAAGCTATCTTTAGTCAACCCTCTTTTTGCTTTTTGGATCATTTTTAAAGGTTGAGTTCTGCTTTTATGGCAGAGGGAAGATTGTCCCAATACAGATGCCATGACTTGATGCTGCCCTGAGGACCTAGGGTCAGTGCTGTTCTCTTTCTTTCTATGCTGAATGGGCTCTGTCAACTTCCACTTGACATGCTAGGGTTCAGGGGCTCCCTATTTGCCTTATATAGTTGTGTTGGAGGTTATCATAGCTTATCTGCTAATCCACTGGCTTCTTAACCAGGACAGCATAGCAATGCTACTATATTTTGGCTAAGTCTCATGGTAGATTCCCAGGCATGTGGAGGTGTCTCCATCCTGGGTATTCTTGTGCTGTGCTGTGCTCGGCCTCCTCCCTATTCCTGTGAGTTTGAAATAGACCTTTACTGAAGCCCTTCCAAGAAATTTTCTGCTTGGAATTTGGTGCACTCCAAATATTTATGGGTTCTGTCACTCCAAAATCCATTCACAAGCTTGATCTCGTGTTGATTATGAAGGAAACCAGGAATAGCTCAGCCAAAGACGTGGAAATGCCAAAAGAAAAGGAAAGAAAATGAAGAAGAAATAGAAAAGAAACTTGACCTGGAAAGGTACTATAGTGACAGGGTAGATCAAAACACAAATTCAGATGAGGACATAATGTCCACAGAAGAAATTTCAAAGAGAGATTAAATTGATCTTATGCTCAAAAAGGCTTCTTAGAAATGCTCATAAAAGACTTCAAAAGGAAAATAAGAGAGGTAGAAGAAAAAATGAGAGGTATGCATGAAAGAATCAACAGTTTGGAAAAGGAAGGAAAAGCAATGTCTGAAGAAAACTCTTTAAACTATAGAATAAATCAAATGGAAAAAAAGATACGAAAGCTAACTGAAGAAAATCAAAGTATGAAACTCCAAAGCATTTTTGCTTTACATCCTGATCATGTCTTTCTACTCAAAAACTTTCAGTCAGTGGCTCCCCTTTACTTACCTATCAAAGTTCAAATGTCTATCTGAATTTAAAACTTTCTGAAATCGAATTGCATTTCCATTATCCAATTGCAAGCCTTATCTCATTTTTCTTCCCTGCATACAATCCATTGTCTACTTACATTGAACTGCTCTCTACCTCCCAAATACATTGAGAGATTTTTCTTGGAATAATTCCTATACCTAGAGTGCTTTCTCTATCCCCTTTTTGCTTTATTTAATTCCACATAGTTCACTGGTTGAAACCAAGAAGCAAATAGTAGACAATGCTTGCTGTAGGGTCTTAAAAAAATTAACTTGACAGATATTCCTCCAATGTTCTTTGATATTAGATGGCACACATTATATGTGTGAGAAAAAAAAAAAAAACAGCAGCACAGAGAATTTCATTTAGATTGATATGTCCTCTAATTATTACAAATATATCACATAAAATTATATGATAATATGAGTACTTCACTGTACAGAGGCACCTAGGTGTCTTAGTGCATATAGTAGTTGCCCTGGAGTCAGGAAAACCTGAATTCAAATCCTTTATCAGATACTTACTAGTGACCATGGCTAAGTCACTTAAGCTCTCTTTGCCTTAATCTATTAGAGCAAAAAATGCCAAAAACACTATAGACACCATGGTCCATGTGTTCATAAAGTATCAGATATAGCTGAATCATTATTACTTTGTTGTCTTATAAAATCTTGTCCTTATATTGCCTACCCAATATCTAATGCACCGTAAAAATAACTTTTTAATGGTCTCTTCTTTTTGAATTAAACTAAACTAAATTTATGGGTTTACCAAACAACTGAATAACTAATAGCAACTAATGATGTCACTTTATATTAATATTTTGGTATATGACAATGTGTTTAAGTGTATCTTTAAATATGGGTAGTACACGTATGATGTGTATTTATGATTTTTCTCTTGGAGTAGACTTCGTTGAGAAAAACCTCTCAACAGATGAAACTCCACCAACACAAACAACTCAATTGTCTAAGTTTAAATTATACCATTCCCTGGTACATTTTGAGCATAAATGATCTGTCCATGGTCACAGCAAGCAGGCAATTTAAATATGTGTATGTGTACACACACTTATAGTTATAAATAAATAAATAAATAAGCATATATATATATATATATATATGTGTGTGTGTGTGTGTGTGTGTGTGTGTGTGTGTGTGTATAAATATATTTGTGTATATATAGATATGTGTGTATATGTGTTTGTATATATGTGTGTACATATATTTACATTGTATGTGTGTGCATCTGGCTCCAAGGCCAGTTCTGTATTGATCACATCATGGTGCCTCTGCATATGAAAATACTAATTTCTGTATTTCAAAGGAATGAAATAAAATATTTTTGTTCATTTATCCTGAATTGGCCTATTTTGTCTCACTAGACTGTAAAAGCCTTGACTGCAAGGGAAGGATCTAATTGAGACTATAAAACTTCATTGTATCTACTGCAATGATATGAAGTCTTTAGAATGTTTATTGTTGATAATGTTGGCGATAAATAAAATTGATGATAATTAGAAACATGACCATATAGTAAGAATATAAAAGGGATCCATCTAATATCAAATCAGGTTTTTCACTTATTTCTTAGTTGTAAATTATGTATGTTTTCAAGTTGCACTATCTCATGGGAGACACTCCATTAAGGTACTGTTTCTATGTGCCACAAAGTATGCCAGTTAATTAAAATTGTAAGAGGAACTAAGGTAGACAGGATGTTCCTCATTTAAATACATGGACTTGCTTGCATGCTATATGAAGTGGCATATAATCAAGAAGAAACAATATTCCTGTATTTAGATTTAGAGCTTTATACAAACATGCTATGTGTATTTAAACATTGAAGTTTGTCTTAATAATTATCAGACTTGTTGATGCAAAATGACAAAAAAAAATAATATAGGAATTAATGTCTGCAGTATTTCTGTTGTTTATATCCATTTGAACAAATGCCAAAGAGATCATTTTCTGACAGTGTGAGTCATTTCCAAAACTGATGGATCACATATAATGTTTATCATTTAAATTTGTTCTTATATTTATTGACAATTGGGAATGTGTAGGGTTTTTTGTTTGTTTTAATATGATTTTTTTAACAATGCTAATAGTGCAATTAAACTTTTTTTTCAACTACTTACACTTAGTAAGTGAAGTTAAATAAAATAAAATAAATAATTTTGAAAATGTTTTGATGGCTTTTCAATTATTTTGTCTAAGAATCAGTCAGGATTATTTTTATAAAAGCTTTTTTTTATTTTCAAAAGCATATGCCTGGATAATTTTTCAACAATGACTTTACAAAACTTGTGTTCTAATTTTCCCCTCCTTCCCTCCACCCTCTCCCCTAGATGGCAAACAATCCAATATATGGTAAACATGTTAAAATATATGGTAATTCCAACAAGATCATTGGATCTGACCTCAATTATCTCACTGTTGGAAAGAGTCATGTTCATCAGAATTGATCATCATGTAACTTTGCTGTTGCCGTGTACAATGATCTCCTGGTTCTGCTCATTTTACTTAACATCAGTTCATGTAAGTCTCTTCAGGCCTTTCTAAAATCATCTTCAGTCAGGATTCTTTCTTTGTTCCTTCATTATCATTCACTTTTTCTTCTTCCAGGGTAATACATGGAATTATCTCTATTCTCCAGTTTTAATCAATTTGGATTTTCTCACAAAGGGCTATCATTTGTATATGTATCTGTAAAGAATGATGGAATTGAGCACAACCAAAGGAAACTGTTTCCTTTTTAATATCTCATATTTAATAGTTAGCACCAATCTCATTTGCTTTAATAATACAATTTACAAGTCTCTATTAATTTTGGAATTAAGTTAAAAATTTTCCTGATTTTTTATTTTTATTATATTTTTATTTCATTAAATATTCCCTAATAAAATGGGGAAAATAACATCTTTTTACAAGAATTTGAATATCAAAATATTTTTTCTCTCCCTCCCATCTCTCACCTATCCTCAAGGCAGCCAATTTGATATTATTTACATATAAATCATACAAAACATATTTCTGTACTGTCCATGTCACAAAAGAAAACAAAATAAAGTGAAAACAAAATTTTAAAATATATTTCAATCTGCATTTAGACTTCTTCAGTTCTTTTAATCAGACTTAATTAATTTTGAGATTAATAGGGACAGCCACGTGGCACAGTGGATAGAGTACCAGCCCTGAAATCAGGAGGACCTGAGTTCAAATGTGGTCTCAGACACTTAACACTTCCTGGCTGTGTGACCCTGGGCAAGTCACTTAACCTCAATTGCCTGAAAAAGAGAGAGAGAGAGAGAGAGAGAGAGAGAGAGAGAGAGAGAGAGAGAGAGAGAGAGAGAGAGAGAGAGAGAGACTAATAGCATTTTTCATCATGGGCTCTTAAAATGGTTTTAGGTCTTTAATAGAGTAGACAAATATTTTAGATTTGAAAAAAAAATTCATTATTGCTCTTACTTTGTATAAAACATTCTCCTAGTTATGCTCATTTCATTTTGCATGAAATCTTGTAGATTTTCCCATGTTTATATGAAATCACCCTGTTTGTCATTTCTTTTAGTATAATAGTATACTATCACAATATATACTGCAATTTGTTCAATATTTCCCATTTGATGGGCATGCCTTCAATCTTCACTTTGCACTTCAAAAAAAAGCTGCTAAAATTATTTTTGTACATTGTAGATCCTTTCCCCCGTTTCTTTGATCCCTTTAGGATACAAACCTAGAAACAGCATTGTTGGGTTAAAGGATAAACACAGTTTTATAGAGCACTTTAAGATTTCAAAATGATCTTCAGAATGATAAGACCAGCTCACAACTCTCAACAAAAATTAGTGACTATGATGCGATTACCTCTCAAGTCAAATGTTATTCAATTCTCACTCTCAGAAATGGATGTTTGAGTTCATCCATGAAATCAGGCTAAGAGCATTAGGACTTATTTTCATAATGGGTGTTGCTTATGAAACCACAGTTATATTAGTAGGGGACTTCAAAAATATGTTAACAATTAAGTTATACTTTGCTTTTGCTTTTTTTTTTTTTTAATTTTCACATGCAATTTTGTATTTTAGAAAGATGTGGGGACTTCTGGCCAAGATGGCAGTGTGGAAGCAGACAGCTGCTTGAGCTCTGTGTTTTCTCTCAGGACTTACTTCATGACAAGCCTCGGAGTTAATGCTTGACCCGAAAAGAAACCCACAAGTAATCATCAACAGAAGACATCCTTGAAATTTGACAGAGAAGGTCTGTGTTTGCTCGGGGAGGGTTGAACAGACTGTGCACAGACTGAGGGTAGGCAGTCAGAACTAGACAGGCAGCTCACAAAACCAAGACCAGAGAGGGGAGGGGTGCAATCTCTGCCGTTTCTGTGAGAAGACTTTTACACCAGTATGGATGTTCCATCTTGACAGAAAGCCAGGAGCAGAGAGAAGGTATAAACACCAGAGGTAAAGAATAAAACCCGGGAAAGCCAAGTCTCTCAGAACTTGGTCACGCCCACCCCTACCCAGAGTGACTCAGCACATTCTCAGAGCCTCAGAGCACAGACTCAGCATAGCCATCTCTGTCCTGTTAGTGGCTCCCTGCTGCCCTCCCCTCCAGTCTGTAGAGGAAGCCCATTATCACCATCCAGCCCCATCGCCCCAAAAAACAGACCAATTGTTTCTCTTGTCATTTTGTTTTCTTTGAGTCCTGCTCTGACAAACTGAACAAAAAATTCAAAAGAGCTCTACCCATCGAGAGCTTCTGTATGGAGAGAGAGCAGACTTCAAACACTGAGCAGACTAAAAACAGACTATCTCCAGAGGAATCCTCTAAGGGGGATATGAGCTGCTCCTCAATACATAAGACTCTCATAGAGTAAATCAAAAAGGCTCTCACAAGAGAAAAGAATGTCAAGTACCTTATTAGAAAGACAACAGACCTGGAAAACAGATCCAGGAGAGACAATTTGAGAATAATCGGACTCCCTGAAAAATGTGAGGAAAAAAAGAACCTGGACACTATTTTCCAGGAAATTATCAAAGATAACTTCCCAGACATTTTGGAAACAAAGGGTAATATAAACATTGAAAAAATTCATCGATCACCTACTGAAAGGGACCCTAAAATCAACATGCCAAGAAATATATTGGCCAAGTTTAAGAACCATCAGACAAAGGAAAAAAAAAAAAACTGGAAGCATCTAGAAAAAAGCAATTCAGATATGGAGGAGCCACAATAAGGATAACCCAGGATCTAGCAGCATCCACATTAAAAGAACAAAGGGCCTGGAACATGATATTCTGAAAGGCTGAGGAACTTGGTATGCAGCCGAGAACAACTTACCCAGCAAAAATGAGCATTGTTTTCCAGGGAAGAAGATGGACATTTAACGAAATAAATGAATTCCATCTATTCTTGATGAAAAAACCAGACCTACACAAAATGTTTGATCTTCAAAAACAGAACTCAAGAGATTTCTAAAAAGCTAAAAAGAAATCTTGAGAACTATATTTCTGCCATAAAGATATGTAAAGAACATATGTATAATTTGTCCTAGAAACTGGAGGTGGAAAGGAAATTATATCATAAAAAAGGGTAAAGTGGTGGTACTACATCTCATGAAGAGGCAAAGGTAACCTATTATATCTGAGAGAAAGAAAGGAGAGAGATGAACAAGTGAGTATCAATAGACATATTCGATTTATGGTGAAACTTCTACTTCATTGAAAAGTGAGAGGGAAGGAGTAAGCTAAAAGCAAGGGAATACAGAAATTGTGAGGAAAAGGGGTAAAATAAGGGGAGGAAATTTAAGGTGAGGGAGGGATACTAAAAAGTGAAGGCTGTGAAAAGCAAGTGGTGTTCACAAGTTTAATACTGGGTAGGGGGGTAAGAGGGAAGGAAAGGTGAAAAGCATAAGCAGGGGTTAACAGGATGGCAAGCAATATACAATTAGTCCTTCTAAACATAAATGTGAATGGGGTAAACTCCCTCATAAAGAGGAAGCAGTTAGCAGACTGGATTAAAAGTCAGAATCCTACTATATGTTGTTTACAGGAAACACACCTGAAACAGAGTGATACATTCAAATTAAAAGTAAAAGAGTAGAGCAGAATCTACTATGCTTTAGGCAAAGCCGAAAAATTGGGGTAGCCATCCTCATCTCAGATCAAGCAAAAACAAAAATTGATCTAATTAAAAGATATTAGGAAGAGCATTATATCCTACTAAAGGGTAGCATCAATAATGAAGCAGTATCAATATTAAACATATATGCAACAAGTGGTGCAGCATCTAAATTCTTAAAAGAGAAATTAAGAGAGCTGCAAGAGGAAATAGACAGCAAAACTATAATAGTGGGAGATCTCAACCTGGCACTCTCAGAATTAGATAAATCAAACTACAAAATAAATAAGAAAGAAGTCAAAGAGGTAAATAGAATGCTAGAAAAGTTTGATATGATAGATCGTTGGTGAAAGTTAATGGAGACAGAAAGGAGTATACTTTCTTCTCAGCAGTTCATGGAACCTATAAAAAAATTGATCATATACTAGGGCATAAAAACCTCAAAATCAAATGCAGTAAGGCAGAAATAGTAAATCCATCCTTTTCAGACCACAATGCAATCAAAATTACATTTAATAAAAAACCAGGGGAAAATAGGCCAAAAAATAATTGGAAACTAAATAATCTTATACTAAAGAATGATTGGGTAAAACAGCAAATCATGGAGATAATTAATATCTTCACCCATGAAAATGACAATAATGAGACATCATACCAAAATGTGTGGGATACAGCCAAAGCAGTAACAAGGGGAAGTTTTATATCTCTAGAGGCCTACTTACATAAAATAGAGAAAGAGAGGGTCAACAAAATGGGCTTACAACTAAAATTGCTAGAAAAGGAACAAATTAAAAACCCCCAGACAAACATAAAACTTGAAATTATAAATATGAAAGATGAGATTAATAAAATTGAAAGTAGTTGAATGGATGTCCATCAATTGGAGAATGGTTGGGTAAATTGTGGTATATGAAGGTTAAGGAATATTATTGCTCTGTAAGAAATGACCAGCAGGAGGAATACAGAGAGACTTGGAGAGACTTAAATCAACTGTTGCTGAGTGAAATGAGCAGAAGATCACTATACACTTCAACAACAATACTGTATGAGGATGTATTCTGATGGAAGTGGAAATTTTCAACATAAAGAAGATCCAACTCACTTCCAGTTGATCAATGATGGACAGAAATAACTATACCCAGAGAAAGAACACTGGGAAGCAAATGTAAATTGTTAGCACTACTGTCTATCTACCCAGGTTACTCATACCTTCGGAAGCTAATAATTAATGTGTAACAAGAAAATGGTATTTACACACATATATTGTATCTAGGTTATATTGTAACACATGTAAAATGTATGGGATTACCTGCCATTGGGGGGAGGGAGTGAAGGGAGGGAGGGGATAATTTGGAAAAATGAATAAAAAATTAAAAATTAAAAAAAATTTAAAAAAATAAAATTGAAAGTAAAAAAAAAAAAAACTATTGAATTAATTAATAAAACTAAGAGTTGGTTCTATGAAAAAACCAACAAAATAGACAAGCCCTTAGTAAACCTGATTAAAAAAAAGAAAGAGAAAAAGTAAATTGTTAGTCTTGAAAATGAAAAGGGAGAACTCAACACTAATGAAGAGGAAGTTAGAACAATAGTTAGGGATCTACTTTGCTCAACTTTATGCCAATAAAATTCAATAACTTAAATGAAATGGAAGAATACCTTCAAAAATATAGCTTGCCCAGATTAACAGAAGAAGTAAGTAGCCTAAACAATCCTATCTCAGAAAAAGAAAAAGAACAAGCTATTAACCAACTCCCTAAGAAAAAATCCCCAGGACCAGATAGATTTACATGTGAATTCTACCAAATATTTAACAAAAAACTAACTGCAATGCTATATAAACTATTTGAAAAAATAAGGATTGAAGGAGTCCTACCAAATTCCTTTTATGACACAGACATGGTACTGATATCTAAACCAGGTAGGCTAAAAACTGAAAAAGAAAATTATAGACCAATCTCCTTAATGAATATGATGCTAAAATCTTAAATAAAATATTAGCAAAAAGGCTACAGAAAATCATCCCCAGGATAATACACTATGATCAAGTAGGATTTATACCAGGAATGTAGGGCTGGTTTAATATTAGGAAAACTATTAGTATAATTGACCATATTAATAATCAAATTAATAAAAAACATATGATTATCTCAATAGATGCTGAAAAACATTTGATAAAATCCAACATCTATTCCTACCAAAAACACTTGAGAGTATAGGAATAAATGGACTATTCCCTAAAATAATAATGAGCATATATTTAAAACTGTCAGTAAACATTATATGTAATGGCAATAAACTGGAACCTTTCCCTGTAAGATCAGGAGTGAAACAAGGTTGCCCACTATCACTATTACTATTCAATATAGTACTAGAAACACTAGCCTCAGCAATAAGAGCCGAGAAAGAGATTCAAGGAATTAGAGTAGGAAATGAGGAAATCAAACTATCACTCCTTGCAGATGACATGATGGTATACTTAGAGAACCCCAAAGACTCTGCTAAAAAGCTATTAGAAATAATCCAGAACTTTAGCAAAGTTGCAGGATACAAAATAAATCCACATAAATCCTCAGCATTTTTATACATTACCAACACAATCCAACAGCAAGAGATACCAAGAGAAATTCCATTCAAAATAACGGTCGATAGTATGAAATATTTGGGAATATATCTACCAAAGGAAAATCATGAATTATATGAGCAAAATTACTAAACACTTGCCACAAAAATAAAGTCAGATTTAAATAATTGGAAAGGCATTGAGTGCTCCTGGATAGGCCGAGCTAATATAATCAATATGACAATACTCCCTAAACTAATCTATTTATTTAGTGCTATACCAAACAGACTCCCAAGAAACTATTTTAATGACCTAGAAAAAATAACAACAGAATTCATATGGAACAACAAAAGGTCGAGAATTGCAAGGGAACTAATGAAAAAAATAATAAATGAAGGTGGTCTAGCTGTACCTGATCTACAACTATATTATAAAGCAACAGTCACCAAAGCCATTTGGTATTGCCTAAGAAATAGACTAGTTGATCAGTGGAATAGGTTAGGTTCACAGGGCAAGATAGTGAATAAAAATAGCAATGTAGTATTTGACAAACCCAAAGATCCCAACTTTTATGATAAGAATTCATTATTTGACAAAAACTGCTGGGAAAACTGGAAATTAGTATGGCAGAAAAGAGGCATGGACCCACATTTAACACCACATACTAAGATAAGATCAAAATGGGTCCAAGATTTAGGCATAAAGAAGGAAATCATGAATAAATTAGACGAACATAGGATAGTTTATCTCTTTGTGTCCAAAGGAGAATTAGAGACCATTATTGATCACAAAATAGAAAATTTTGATTACACCAAATTTAAAAAGTTTCTGCACTAACAAAACTAATGCAAACAAGATTAGTAGGGAAGTAACAAATTGGGAAAACATTTTTACAGTTAAAGGTTTTGATAAAAGCCTCATCTCCAAAATATACAGAGAATTGACTTTAATTTATAAGAAATCAAGCCATTCTCCAATTGATAAATGTTCAAAGGATATGAACAGACAATTTTCAGATGATGAAATTAAAACTATTTCCACTCATATGAAAGAGTGTTCCAAATCACTATTGATCAGAGAAATGCAAATTAAGACAACTCTGAGATGTCATTACACACCTGTCAGATTGGCTAAGATGACAGGAACAAATAATGATGAATGTTGGAGGGGATGTGGGAAAACTGGGACACTGATGCATTGTTGGTGGAGTTGTGAAAGAATCCAGCCATTCTGGAGAGTAATCTGGAATTATGCCCAAAAAGTTATCAAACTGTGCATACCCTTTGACCCAGCAGTGCTACTCCTGGGCTTATATCCCAAGGAAATACTAAAGAAGGGAAAGGGACCTGTATGTGCCAAAATGTTTGTGGCAGCCCTTTTTGTAGTGGCTAGAAACTGGAAAATGAATGGATGTCCATCAATTGGAGAATGGTTGGGTAAATTATGGCATATGAATGTTATGGAATATTATTGTTCTGTAAGAAATGACCAACAGGAGGAATACAGTGAGGCTTGGAAAGACTTACATCAACTGATGCTGAGTGAAATGAGCAGAACTAGGAGATCATTATACACTTCAACAATGACATTGTTTGAGGATGTATTTTGATGGAAGTGGATATCTTCAACATAGGGAAGAGCTAACCAATTCCAATTAATCAATGTTGCACAGAATCAGCTACATCCAGAAAAGGAATACTGGGAAATGAGTGTAAACTGTGAGCTCTTTTTTTGGTTTTTCTTCCCAAATTATTTTTACCTTCTGAATACAATTCTTCCTTTGCAACCACCACAATAACAAAATTTGGTTCTGCACATATATATTGTACCTAGGATATATTATAAGATATTTAATATGTATGGGAATGCCTGCCATCTAGGGGAGGGGGTGGAGGGAAGGAGGGGAAAAATTTGGAACAGAAGGAAATACAAAGGATAATGTTGTAAAAAAAATTACCTTTGCATATGTACTGTCAAAAATATTGTAATTCTAAAAATTAATTAAAAATAGAAAGATGTGGAAAATCATTTAATATTATTTTGGAATAATTAGGGGGAAATTGCACTCAGTGGCTGGTGTTTATCATTGTTCTGGAAATAGGGCTCTTTATTTCCTATCAATGAACATTTGAATTAAAAAAAAATTGTTAATGCTAGTGGTTGAACTAAAAAAAACATACCACTGAGGAAATCACCTTAAGCAGATCCTAAATTGAAATTTTTGTTGCATATTTACCAAAAAATGGTGCAGTATAGGTACTATTTTCAGACCTTACTCCAGTTTTCATAATGAGGATCAGTCTTAGCCTGTAAAGGCAATACTTTATCTATCTATACAATATAGGAGCTGTGAGTTAATACACAACATTTCAGTTTAGTTATACATGACTGTGTATACATAAGTTCCAAATCTTTAGCTTTCTTACATTATTGATACTGTAAAAATTGTTACAACTAATTTTACAAGACATAGATTATAAAATTACTTCATAAATTGGTTAGTTATTTCCAATTGTTGTACAAATAAAAATATCACTAATTATTAAGTTTATAGATACTGATAGAAGAAACCCTGAAATGCTAACTCTAAAATTACATGATGACTGTAATTTGAATTATAGTATAAATGCAAACATCTATTCCATGATAACATTGCAGTGACAACACAAAATTGATAATCATTTTGGGTCCTGTTAAATGATGTTATTATAAATTCTTTGCCTCCTGTCATTTGCATTAAACAGGGAATATTCAGTATTTCTTTTTTCTATTGAATTTGTCTAAATTGCTGATTCAACAGTGTTATTACAGTTTGACTATTTGGTAAAGATATTATCTAAAGCAGTGATCAGAGTACATATTTTAATTTTTGCAGAGAAGATTGTGATAAAATTCATCTTTGTACTAGCCAATGCAAGCAGAAATTAAGAGGATAGTCTATAAATAAATTAATTTAATAAAAACCCATTGCATTATGTCCTAATGTTCTTACATCCCCTCTAGCATTTATTGTTTTAATTTTCTCTTATATTAGCAGCCAATCTGAGAGGTATGAAGTAGTATGTCAAAGATGTTTTAATTTGCATTCCTCTAACTAGCAGTGGTCACGACCCTTCCACTGTCATTTTCAAAGCTAAAAGTTTTGGGTGCTTCCAAGGTGATATGATCTAGAGATAAGGGTGTTCCCTGATGTAATGGTCAGCAGAGAAACTGCTATATCAAATCAAGTATGCTGCACCATATGCCCTTTTCTCTTCTTAAAGAGCAGTCAGGCTAATCATGAATTCAAACTGATAGATAGTTCCAATGCCCGGTATTGGCTGTGCACTGAAACATGACTGCTATACCAGCATCCTTTTGGATCATTCTAACAAGACCATACTGATGCTTGGATTTCTGAAAAATTTACTACTGTAATGATCAATCCCTATCAAGAAAAGGTATTGATCCCTTTGTATTGGCTTTGATATTGTTCCTCAATGCCCCCATTCCTTATGAGGAGAATGATAATGTTCCTTAAGATCCTTGATTTATTGGGGCCACAAGTGATATGGTTTTTTAAAGCTCCTGCTCTCACTTGGTAGAAAGTGTCTTTTCTGCTCTTGAACTGCGACCCAAAAGTGATTATAGACAATGGATTAGCCAGCATCTAGTCTGGCATCCAGTGCTGATAGAGGAATCCTCAGTAATCTTTTGCCTGTTTCTAGGTGCTGTTATTATCTGTGGCTTGAGAGCTCCTGAAACTGTTTCTTCTGGTGACATCATTTAATGGAATTTCATTAATGTGGATTTCTGTGGGTCATTTTCCATTCTTGTGTAATAAATCTGATCTCTTAAATTACTTTAGGCTAGAAGAATGTCTAATTCCAACCTTTTGTTGGTGGTGACTTGGATAGTCTTGGATATCCAAAGTTTTTTTGATAGTTAGGAAGGATCAGTTGAGTACTTTCTCTGCTATGTCATTTGTATCTGCCCCCCATCCTTGTTGTTTCAATAGTGTTATTTTCTTGGGCAGGGTACCTTCTATGATGCTATATATAAAACCCCTTTTCCTGGGATAAGAGCTCTGGTCTCTTGCTGAAGATTATGCCCTTAGTTGAAATGAGCAGCTCCTTAGTCCCAATGATTAGAAGAAATTGTTGAAGAATATCAAAAGCCTTGAGAAGAATCTATTCCTTATCTGGGTTGTAAAACATACTGAATAAAAATTTCCTGAGTATTTTGTTGTTATTGTTCTTGTAAGAGATTATTTCCCACCCTTAGTCTTCCATGACATAGAAAGGAGGGGATTTCTTTTCCCCTCCTACAGTGCCAATGGCAACTACAACCACATGGCAGCAAAAAAAATTTGCTTGACTAAATATGTCATAGTTTTTGGCCACTTTCTACTTCTGCCTTTATGTTTTCTTCTCTGAACCCATATCAGTGAACAATGGTCCTAAGAAATGGATGTTTCCAAAGTGTTGGTGCCTACATCCTGAATTCAAACTAGTTCCAATGCCAGGTGTAGGCTGTAAACTGAAAAATGACACCTATACCAGCCCCCTTTTGGATCATTCTAACAAGATCATTCTGATACTTGGATTTCTGAAAAGCTATTCCTGACTGGTCAAGAAATACAGTTTTGTGAATTTTCCAGGCAGCATAACTACTCAGTGTATGTGAAATAGTAAACTTAGCTATTTCATCAGTACCACAAAACTGACTTTACCTTCTAATATAATATATATGAAATAATAATAATTATATATGTATATATAATCTAGTACAATTATATAATATAATGCATAATACAATGCAATGCAATATAATGCAATACAGTACAACATAATATAACTAATATAACAAAACCTTATATAACATATAATGATTGTAATAGGCCATTGTTTTCTATTTTTGTTGATTTCTTTTTGGGTACTTTTGAGTTGTTTGTATCTAAAGTCACTCAGGTGGTAGAATGACTAAAGTGCTGAACTGTAGTCAGAAAGATTTGATTTAAAATCCAATTTCAGACATTTACTAGTTAACCTGGGCAGCTTACTTAACCATTATTTACTTCAGATTTCTTATGCTGTAAAATGAAGAGAACAATAACACCTACTTTACAGAGTTATTGTGATAATCAAATGAAATAATATTTGCAAAGTGCTTAGCTTGGCACAAAGTAGATATTTACTTGCTTTTAAACATTTTCTGTCCTAGGAAATAAGAAATCATATCCAATAACCATATTATAAACTTAATCTTATATATATATATATATATATATATATATATATATATATATATATATATATATATATATATATGTGTGTGTGTGTGTGTGTGTGTGTGTGTGTGTGTGTGATACTACCTTTTCTAGGAGGAAAATTTAGATAGAAAAATTTTAGATAGATAGATAGATAATGTTATTTTGGATCAAGTTCAACAATAAATAGAATAAATTCTGGTTCCTTTGAGCTCAGACTAGAGCCATTTGTGGGAGACTTCTGTTGGTTTACCCTAGAGGGTCCCAGAGGAAAGAAGTAAGGCCTTAAAAGGACTGAACTCAGCTCCCTGTTCTGTAAACTCTTCACATCTCTCTGATCATCTAACTAGAGTCCATCACTGGTTTTCAGCAATCATAATCCACTGTCACAGTCATATTGTTTTGGTTTCAATTATGTTCTATGAATTTTCAAATTATGAATGAAAACCCACTTTCAATTATTTCTTCCTTTTAAATTTTTGACTGCTATAAGCTGCAATTTGAAGGAAACTCCTATATCAAGTAAAGTATGCTGCACCATATGTCCTTTTCTCTTTTCTTAATATGTCCCTTGAAAATACTATATTTCTCATCTGAATATTCTTCCATAAGTATAATTATTGATCTAGTTATCATCAACAATAGGCTTGACCTTTGATCCATGCTAACATTGTAAGTCCATTAAACTTTTTTTTTTTGCTTAGGCAATTGGGGTTTAGTGACTTGGTCAGGGGTCACACAGCTAGGATGTGTTAAGTTGTCTGAGATGGGATTTGAACTCAGCTCCTCCTGACTTCAGGACTGGTACTCTATCCACTGCTCCACCTAACTGCCCCAAGTCCCTTAAACTTTTAACAACTTAGATAACTCTAAAAAAATAGAAGTTTCAATGTAGCTGTTGACCAGCTGTAGCAAAAGGGTTTTTTTTTTTTTTTTGTTTTGTTTTTTTTTTGTTTTTTTGGTTTTTTCCGTTATGGAAATTCTTTATGCCAGAAACATTACAGACCATGATCTTCAACCCCTTAACTCTCAGACCCTAATGAAAATCATAATAATCTTTATTTAGTTAGTATTTTAATTTTTAAAGACTTTTCAAAACTCAATTTTTATCTTCCCTTCAAAAAATACCCCACTTAAATAATTCTCTTGCTATAGAAAAGTAATGCCTTCTGTAGGAAGCTTGCCAAATATGAACTAAAATTATGTTGGTTTTAGCTACTAACTTACAATAAGGCCAAAATATTAATACAGGTCTAGTTTCATTGCAGGTGCTACAATAAAGATAATAAATGTAGACACTTATTTCACCTTGGCTAGAATTACATAGTGAACTTCAAAAGATAAAGTCTGCCAAAGCATTTACAAATTAAAACCAGCATATAATAGCAATAACATGGAGCATGCAATTAAAAGAATTGATTTATGAGGTTCTGAGTAAAATAATTTATCATCTGACATCATCTTTAGACCTAGATTTAATGTCTGCTCTATCATCAGCACACAGCAACAACAATAAATAGAATAAAAGGTCTATTGCACAAACATAGGTTATTTCTAGAGCTTTCCTCCTTTAAGAAATGAAAATAAAAAGGATCACAAAAATCTTCATCTGAACAAAGCATATGTTAAATAGGTTTTAAGACAAGGACAACTAGTACCAGAAAAGTATTGCTAAATTTACAGTACCTACTGATGAGAAGTATACTCTTTCTAGTTACCAAAAAATTGCCTAAAATTTGGATTATTGAAAATTTCTACCGCCTTTCATTTTCAACCTATAATTATTCAACATTAACTAGAGAGGGAAATTGTCTGGCATTATAGAGAAAATGCCTGGTGTTGTTAATTCATCGTAGAGATAGTGTTTAGTTTCTACTAAGAAAATGTATGAAAATAAATAACTTTATTACTAACAAAGTCCAGCAGCAAGAAATACAAAAATAAATTCCATTTCAAATAACTGTCAATAGTATAAAATATTTGGGAATCTGTCTGCCAAGGGAAAGCCAGGAAATATATGAACACAACTACAAAACACTTTCCACACAAATAAAGTCAGATCTAATCAATTTGAAAAATATCAATTGCTCATGGGTAGGCTGAGTGAATTTAATAAAAATGAAAATACTGCCCAAATTAATTTACTTATTTAGTGCCACACCAATCAAACTCCCAAGAAATTATTTTACAGATCTAGAAAAAATAGTAACAAAGTTCATCTGAAAGAACAAAAAGGTCAAATATTTCAAAGGAATTAATTTTTAAAATGCTAATGAAAGTAGCCTAGCTGTGCCAGACCTAAAACTATATTATAAAGCAGTAGTCATCAAAACTATTTGGTACTGGCTAAGAAATGAGTAGTTGGATCAGTGGAATAGGTTAGGATCACAAAATAAGCAATAAATATAGAAACCTATGTGTGAAAAACCCAAAGACCCCAGCTTTGGGGAGAAGAACTCACTATTTGACAAAAATTGCTGGGAAAATTGGAAACTAGTATGGAAGAAATTAGGGTTAAATCCACACCTAACACCACATACCAAGATAAGATCTAAATGGATTCATGATTTACATGTAAAGACTGATATTATAAAGAAACTAGAACATAGAATAGTTTACCTCTCAAATCTGTGGAAAAGGATGGATATTGTGTCCAAAGAATAATGGGAACTCATAATTGAACATCAGATAGAAAATTCTGATTATATTAAATTAAAAAGGATTCATACAAACAAAACTAATGCAGACAAGATCAGAAGGGAAGCAAAGGGTTCTGATAAAGGCTTCATTTCTAAAGTAGAGAATTGACTCAAATTTGTAAGAATTCAAGCCATTCTCCAGGTGATAAATGGTCAAAGGATATGAACAGACTTTTCAGATGAAGAAATTGAAGCCATTTCTAGTCATATGAAAAGGTGCTCTAAATCACTATTGATCAGAAAAATGCAAATTAAGACAACTCTGAAATACCACTACACACCTCTCAGATTGGCTAAAATGACAGGAAAAGATAATGATGAATGTTGAAGAGGATATGGGAAAACAGGACACTTAATACATTTTTGGTAGAACTGTGAATGGATCTGGCCATTCTGGAGAACAATTTGGAGCTATGCTCAAAAAGTTATCAAACTGTCCATACCCTTTAACCCAGCAGTTTCTACTGGGCTTATATCCCAGAGAGATCTTATAGAAAGGAAAGGGACCCACATGTGCAAAAATGTTTGTAGCAGCCCTTTTTGTAGTAGCAAGAAACTGGAAACTGAGTGGATGCCTATCAATTGGAGAATGGCTGAATAAGTTATGGTATGTGAATGTTATGGAATATTGTTCTTCTGTAAGAAATGATCAGCAGAATGACTTTAGAGAGACCTGGAGAGACTTACATGAACTGATGCTAAGTGAAATGTGCAGAACCAGGAGATCATTGTACATGGCAACATCAATATTATATGATGATCAATTCTGATAAATGTAACTCTTTCCAACAATGAGATGATTGAGGCCATTCCAATGATCTGGTAATGCAGAGAGCCATCTACACCCAGAGAGAGGACTGTGGGAACCGAGTGTGGACCATAACATAAAATTCTCACTATTTTTGTTGTTTTTTCACTTGCATTTGGTTTTCTTACTTGTTTACTTTCTTTTTCTGATCTGATTTTTCTTGTATAGCAAGAGAATTGTATAAATATTGGATTTAATATATATTTAACATATACTGTATTGCCTGCCATCTATGGGAGGGGAGGAGGGGAAGGAGGAGAAAATCTGAAACACAAGACTATGCAAGGGTCAATGTTGGCAAATTTTCTGTATTATAAATATTATATATTTTGAAAATAAAAAGCTTTATAAAAAAGCAAATAAAAATGAAATTAGATTGAAAAGAAAAGGAATATAGCACATTCCTCTCCCAAACTAAAGATTCCAAGGTGTTAAAAATAGAGGAAAAAAAGATCAACATATACTTTGATGTCTAAAAATAGTTGGTATATGCTATTCTGTGTCAAGATTAGAATTCATTTAGTTCATAAGAAACAGCTCATAACATTTCTAGTGCTATAAAGATTTAATTTTCTAATGAATTATTGTAATGTAATGGTTTTTCATAATATGAAAATTACAAAATATGTGATTGAGTAAGTTTTGTTTGGAGAAGTCACTTTACTTAACTTTTGGTTTCCACTTGTATAAAATAGGGATAATAATAGCATCAACCAAAGGATTATTGTAAGTATCAAATGCAATCACATGAAAAAAGTTTGCAGATCTCACAATAAATGCTACTGATAATTATCGTAATAAGTCTTTTATATGTTTTAATAGTATTGGTAATGATTATCTCATTATCATCATCATCCAAATTGGACTAACAATGTACTGATTCTCATGATACCTTCATTGTTCAAATAGCCTTAGAATTCCTCTTTAAGAACTGCCTTCAAGCCTTGTTTTAAAAATGTATGGATACTTTACAGTCATATTTTATTGTTTAACAAAATTGCTATTATCCAATTTGTTGTCTAAAATTGATAACCTGGCTATTAGCATTCTTCATCAGCTAACTTCATCTAAGGGTGTGCTGGTGTTTAACAACAAGTTCTTCAAATACATACACACAGAGAGATACACACACACTTTATATACACATATGTGTGTGTGCATTTTTATGTATATACATATATATATATGTAAACAGCCACATGCATAGGACATAATTTTAATTTTATCTGCATTAACATTTTCATCATCACTTCATTAATCTTATTCTAGATAATCAACAAAACAATAAGCTAAAACCTAATATGTAGTAGTTTTCAAAGCTGGGGAATAAATGCTTACACTGAAATTTTAGCTATTGGTTCTTGAGAACTGGTATAAGTTTGTCCTAGCACCCTTCTGAATCTCTCTGGGATTTTTTATCTGTAGAATGAATGGATTGTAAAAAGTAGAAAATATATTGAGTATAAGGTAAAAGATCAGTTTAATTACTCTTTAAGTTCCCTTCCAACTTTTAACATTTTATAATCTGTGATTCACCAAATTTGGATCCAAATGGTTTCTGACTATTTCCAAAAACCAAGTCCAATTACTCACACATGCACTAAAAAAGAGAGAAAGAAACAAAGAAAGAAAAAGAAAAGAAAAGAATATTGGTCACTGCTGAGAATATTCAAAGGAATGCACTGTAAGATGATAATTTCAAATGAATAATTATTAAAATATCTTGATTAATGATGACATCATTGTTTGAGTAAGTTCAAACATTAAAATGATGTTCTATGACGTTGCAGCCACTCAAATTCTCTCTACAAGAAATTAATCCTACCATTCTAACCTAGAAAGTCTTCTCTGATGTGTGAATTCTTTTTTAAAATTTTCCCACAATATTTTAGTACAATTCAATTATATCCAACATTTAGCATATCTATTATTATGTAAAAATTTGAAACATACTTATTCTAAGTGATTTGTTTTAGTACATTTTGAAAATAAAGCAACAGCAAAATTAAAAAAAGAAAATTGAGGTCTTTTGCTCAATCATCTACATTTTATATTAAAGTATTTTAGTATGATTTAGCCATATAGTTTTCTAATCTACTTGGCATGGCATAACATGAGACTTAACCACCTTTTAGGGATGCAAGGAATTATTATTTCATCATCATATTTTATGATACACAAATATTTCTTGGGTTTACTAAAGGATTAAGGAAAAGCCTACATACAGATGGAATAACTGGTCCTCCGTTTTCTATGATATGAGGTATGTAATTAAATCCCCACATATGTAGAAGGATAATACTATTTACCCAGATTTGAACTCTAGATTATCCACCATTAGAGTGATTGATATTGGATTGAAATGTCATTTTAAGGTAGTAGAGATGGAAGAGTCAAGAAAAAAAATTTTTAAAGAATGAATCAGATGTGATTTTTTTTTAGATAACAGTGAAAGGGTGAGTAAACAAGTTAAAATTAAATTTTAGTGACAATATGGAGATGTTTGTGGAGATAATCTTCTGGAAGAGGTAGGAGAATAGATCAATATTACATGTAAATTTGACATTGGATAGGCTATCCTCATTAGAGACTGTAATGAAAACGACAAAGGAAAATGTTTGAGCAGTGTTAAATGAGGAAGAAAGAAGAAGCAAGGAAGTTTGGGAAAGTTGCACCAAATTAGAGGGAAGAGAAGCAAGCAAAATTGTCAGCTAAAACTGTGTGCCTTGAGGGGATGTCTTGGAAAACTTCAAAGTTTATGAAATCATTTTGAGTAGCTATGGTGTTAAGTAGACTAAAAGAATGACCTTGTAGCAAAAATAATTCTGCAGATATTGGCTCAGTTTCAATTGAATCAAATCAACACTATTTTGTTGTATCATAGAGAGCTTCTTTAGAATCTGATTGGACTGTACATAGCATCTGATACTGGTTTCAATTTATAAATCTTCTGATTTTGTTAACAGATGCCGCATACACATATTGAAATGAACACTCATAACGAAATAAATGAATGAGTGCTTGTTGTGGCAGAAATGAAAGGTTTTTTTTATATTTTTTTCACAGTATATATGCATAAGTAAAATTTTTTATAATATTATCCCTTGTATTCATTTTTCCAAATTATACCCTCCCTTCCTCCACTCCCTACCCTTGATGACAGGTAATCCCATACATTTTACATATGTTACAATATAACCCAGATACAATATATGTGTGTAAATAACATTTTCTTGTTGCATATTAAGTATTAGATTCCAAAGGTATAAGTAACCTGTATATATACAATATAACCCAGATACAATTACAAGGATGATAAGAAGGATGATGATAAGAAGGATGAACAACTACCTCAAAAATACAGGGTATTTTCAAGATTTGAAGCTAAGTAGAGTTGTGAAGTTCTTTCTTCAAACTCCAGGGTGAAAAACAATTCACCAGACAGCACCAGAAAGCACAAGGTCATCTTACCTAACAGTTTACTGTCTATTTCTTCTTGCAATTCTCTTAACTTTTCCTTTAGAAAGTTAGATGCTATACCACTTGGTGCATATATGTTTAGTATTGAAATGGCTTCATTATTTATGCTACCTTTTAGCTGGATATAGTTTCCTTCCTTATCTCTTTTAATTAGATCAACTTCTGCTTTTGCTTGATCTGAGATAAGGATAGTTACCCCTGCTTTTTTGGCTTTACCTGAAGCATAATATATTCTGCTCCAACCTTTTACCTTTACTCTGTATGTATCTCCCTGCTTTAAGTGTGTTTCCTGTAAACAACTATATTGTAGGGTTCTGATTTTTGATCTAGTCTGCTATCCATCTCCATTTGATGGGAGCATTCATCCCATTCACATTTACAGTTAAAATTACTAATCCTGTATTTTCTGCCATCATATTATCCCCAGATTATGCTTTTTCCCTTGACCCCCCCTGAACCCCTTCCCCAATATTCAATGTATAGACCCCCCTTGTGACGTGCAGCCCTCCCTTTTTTTTTTTAGTATCCCTCCCCCCTCCCTCCAAGTCCCTTACCTTATTCCCCTTTTCCTTTTCCCTTTTCCTCTCCCCCCTTTTAATGAGGTGAGAGAGAATTCTCTGAAAAACAAATATGTCAATTATTTACTCTTTGAACCTCTTCTGATGAGAGTTAGATTCATACAATGATTTTCCCCCTCTTTAAATTCCCTCAGATATGGTATATTTTATATGCCTCTTCCTGGGATGTAGTTTCCCTCTTTTTATCACTCCTTCCCCTTTTTCTGATACTACCCCCTTCCCTTTACTACATCCCCCCCTTTTTTTATATCAGTAAAATCAAATTATCCATGCAGACTTTCTATATATCCACAACAGAGATACAGTTCTCAAGTGTTCTGTGTACCTTTTTCTGTTTCTCTTCAGTCTTGTGGATGTAGATCAATTTTTTTGTTTTAGTCTGTTTTTTTTTTCTTAGAAACATATGGAATTTCTTTATTTCATTGAATGACCATCTTCTTCCATGGGAAAAAAAATGCTAAATTTAGCTGGGTAGTTTATTCTTGGTTGCAATTCTTGATCTTTTGCCTTTCTGAATATCAGGTTCCAGGCCCTTCGATCTTTTAATGTGGAGGCAGCCAGATCTTGAGTGACCCTTATTGTGGCACCTTGGTATTTAAATTGTTTTTTTCTAGCTGCTTATAAGATTTTCTCCTTTGTGTGGTAATTCTGCATCTTAGCCACAATATTCCGTGGTGTTCTTTTTTTAGGGTTTATTTCAGAAGGAGTTTGATGAATTCTTTCGACGTCTATTTTCCCTTCTGTTTCTATTATCTCTGGACAGTTCTCTTTGATGATTTCTTGTAAAATAGAATCTAGGCTCTTTTTTTGGTCTTAGTTTTCGGGAAGTCCAATGATCCTCAGATTATCTCTCCTAGATTAATTTTCCAGGTCTAAAGATTTTCCCAGTAAGTATTTGACGTTATTCTCCAGCTTTTTTTTTTTTTTTTTTTTTTGTTTTTGTTTTTGTTTTGTTTTGTTTTGTTTTGTTTTGTTTTGTTTGACTGATTCTTGGGTTCTCAATGAATCATTCATTTCTATTTGTTCCGTCCTGATTTTTAAGGAGTTATTTTCTTCATTCACACTTTTTCATTCTTTTTGTATATGCCCAATGAGTTTTTAAATGAATTATTTTGCTCTATTGAATTTTTTTCCATTTCCCTAATTTTTTAGAGTTATTTTTTTCCAATTCAGAAATCCTATTTTCTTGAGACTTTTTTTATCTTTTCCAATTCAGAAATCCTATTTTCTTGAGAATTTTTTACCTTTTCCAATTCAGAAATCCTATTTTCTTGAGATTTTTTTTATCTTTTCCAATTCAGAAATCCTACTTTCCTGTGATTTTTAAAACCTTTTCTAATTCACAAATTTTGTTTCCCTGAATCTCCTGTGAATTCTTTATTTTTTCCAACTCAGATTTCAGAGCGTTGTTATTCTCTATCATAGCTTCTCTTTCCTTTCCCCATTTTTCTTCAAACTCTCTTAATTTTTTAGTAGTCTCTTCTAGGAGAGAGTTATGTGATGGGGGGCAGGTATCATTCCCCTTTAGGCTGTTATCTGCTGACTCTCTGCTATTAACTTCCTCGGGGTTGGATACCCACTCTTTCTCTGTGTAGAAGGAATCAATGGTTCTTCTTGGATTTTTACTCATATTTTTAAAAAATCTTTTGGGGTCTGTCCTTGGGGTAAGAAGTTTATTTATTTATTTCTTTACCAGATTCCTCCCAGACTGGATGGATGCAGCGGCTCCTCCTCCTGAGCAAAGAGAGCTTTGGGAGAGAGTTCCCCACCCCCTCCCTTGAAGTGCCTCAGAGGTGATTAGCAGGGCTGTGCTTTGAGGGCGCTGTGTGTCCTAGTGACTTCTCTGAGTTTTAAGACTGAACAATAAAGGCGACACAAGGCCCAGCCTATGTATCCCGTGGGGCGTGGATGTCAGCAGCTGACATGAAAAGCCCCTGCGCTCAAACTGGAAGTGTCTGCCCAGAAACCGTGATCCCTATTTCAAATGTTCTGCTTCTCTGGGACTTTCGGGGCTGAGTGCCACAGCCTCCAGCAGAGCCAGGCACTATGTGATGCCTTGGGCCGTGTCCTTGATTTTCAATCTCTTAACTACTCCCAGATGAAGCCCCAGGCCACTGAAGTTGGCCACACCCACAGTGCTGAGATCTGTTAGGTCACTTCCAGATTGGGGTGGTTCTAGTATCTGGCTTTATATTTTAAAGTGGCTTGATTTCTCTTCTGAACTGCTGTTTTATAAGCAGAGAAGAGCTAACATCCTGTGCCAGATTCTTCTATCTCAGTGGCTTCTCTGATCCCAGAGCCCTTCCCAGCCTGATCATTGCAGTGTGCTAGCACCCAACTGTCTGTGCTGGCCTTATTTTTTCCTCCCCTGGGAACCGACCTTTTCTGTTGAAACTCCAGTTTCTCTTCAGCTGGTAAGTCGTGCTTCCAGTCCTTGTGGTTTCTATCAGTCCACCGTTATTTTTGAGGCTGATTTAACTAATTGGTATTGAGGGAAGACGGGAGCTCATAAAATTGAGTGTATCTTCTCCACCATCTTGGCTCTGCCCCAGAAATGAAAAGTTAAAGAAACTTGTATATTTCATAGTTTTGTCTAGGGCCAATTTTGGTCCCACCTTAGAGTTTTGTAGTATGATTCTATATAAAATTGTATAGTGTCCTAACTATTCACCTTCAAAAAACAAAAGGTAGGCAACAGTTAACTTCCATACCCTAAGAGTAACGTTAGTTGTGCAGTAATTGTAATATGAGTTCCATGCATTCTGTTATATGCTAGTGCACAGAATAAAAACAAAACAAAACAAAACAAAACTTAATAAGTCTCAACAACACAATGGAATAGATATACAAGTTTAGGATAGATATAGAAGTAAATTTGGATGCATCCATTTAAGTTCAATGAAAAATATTTATAGCCATGCCCTAATTACCTCAAAATGTTAAAAAAAAAAAAATCAGTCTAGTGTCCCATGTGCAGGGACTGTAATAAAAATAATCTAATAATAAATTGGCCCGTTTACCATTTTTTCAAGATTAATGATCCTAGCAGCCCTGTACAGATAATCACTAACTGATTCAACTGATAAGAATTTTTAATGAGTATTTGTTTCAATACTAATCTTAACAATAATATTAACTTCAGTGTCATAACTCTGATACCTGAAGTCTTGGTTCACTATGAACTTAAAAAGAAATGTCATCTAAAGAATCAATTTCTATACTCATCCAGTGCATCATTAGGATTTCCTGTTCTACTTGAGTGACCCAGATTGATTAAGAATTAAGGCACCATTCCAGGAGAGAAGAGCAAACATATTTAATCCACTCAGAGAATACTGATTTTTCTTCAGCTCTCCCTGTCACACCTACACAAATCAAAGCAGGCAGAGCAAATTCAAAAAAATGAACTATCTATGGATGTTTGACTTATATTATTTGCTATTCCCAAGAAACTGCAGCAACCAAATCTTCCCCACAATGGCTGAGATTTTTTTTAATGTATTGTAATGATTAATGGTTATTTTTTATTGATGTATCTACATTTGCAATGTTGCTATGGCTCCCCGATGTGCTTTAATATAACTAATTCCAAAGGGATCAGGTTCACTACCCTCATGACTGGATTACAGGTTTTGTTTTTTCATTTGAAGAAGGATTTAGTTTAACAAATGAGAAGCATTTTTCTCTCATTTAATTTTTCTTTCTTATTATTGAATAACAATATTTCATTATTTTATTGCCAGGGTCTTTCCTATTTATATTAATAATGTAAAAAGCTTAAAGTTTGTGAAAAAATGTTGCATTTTAGCATGTATACACACAAAAGCACACACACACACACACACACACACACACACACACACACACACACACACATATATATATATATATATATATATATATATATGTAATATTTTTTCTTTTGTTTAATGTGTTCTTTTAGGTTTATAATTTTTTTTAAACTCTCTTCTCTTTGGGCAGCTTGTTAACATAATTGATAAAATGCCACACTTGGAATCAAACTCATCTTTCAAGTTCAAATTTGGCCTCAGTTACTTCCCAGTTGTGATACTCTGAGCAAGTCATTTAATCCTGTTCACCTCAGTTTCCTCATTTGTAAAAGCAGCTGGACAATTAAATAATAAACCATTTGAGTACCTTTACCCAGAAAGTACCATGGACAGCATTGGTGTGGTATGGCTTAAAAGGTCACATAGACTATGACATGACTAAATAACTAAACAACAAAACTCTCCTTGATTTTTCCCTGAAAAAAAATGTCCATTAAAAATTTCAAATGTTCATTAGGTGATGCTTTAAGGCTAAATTTCATAGAATACCATAGTCTGTCAAGAACTAAGTTGTGGGGAATCTGTCAATGGAATATGTGAGTAGGCTATAGTATACTGCTAATGCAAACTGCACAAACCAAAGTGACATGACTAGAAACTAAGTCAGGTCAAGTCAAAGAGGAAGTGATAGTCAATGAGAAACCTTCGTTTCTCATCTGTATTCATTGATAATTTTAAGAGGTAGACTTTCTCAATCCTCTTGGGTGACATTCAGTGGAAGATTGCAGTAAGAGATAAACAAGAGTCCTGTACAAGGATAATGAATGGAGGACTTGATTTTTGCATTAGTGGAATCAGAACTAAGATGAGGTCAGAAATCTATTGATTTCAAAGTAAAGTGTAATAAAATGTGAATATATCAAAAGTAATATTTCGATTAACTTTTTAAGAAATAAAATTATATAATTAAAATTTACAGTTTTAGAAAGTGAGAGTGGAAAGGTAAGATGAAATAAAAGTGCAAAAACATATAGTTAGGGTAATATGCATGCTGCATGAAGTAAATGTATTATAAATTAAAATTTTCAATTTCAGGCTTAGATTGTAAATACATATTTCAGTGAGAAAATGAGAAATAAGTGTATTAATGGAAGTGCCTTTTAAAAAGTTAAAACAAGTTTTAAAAATCATAAGTAAGAATTTAGAGGGAAATATATTTGATCAATTTTAAAACTATAATGAAATATTATTTTTTTAATGTAAGATGTTTTCAAGATCCTATGTAAAAAGCAAATGAGGGTTTAATGGTATTACCTGGGTTACTGAAACACCGCTGCCTTAATGGTTCCATGTGTTATACTCATTAGGCTCAGAGCCAGCAGACAGCTGGTACTAAGAACCCTCATCGGTTCCATTTGGACCCTTCACATCATTAAAACCTGTTACATATTTTCTTTCTTCTAACACCTTGCTTAGTCATAGTTTCTTCAACAAGAATATAAAAGACATTGGTCAAAGTAATCTAAAACAGCATAACATGTTTTTCTTCAGCTTTAGTCATTTTGAAACTTATTTTTTTTTAATTTTCAATGTTTCTGCAGCTTGTATACTTTTTATCACTCACCATCATCCTCTCATAATCAATATAGAACAAGTAATGAAATGCACAATGTCCTTTAGGATCAAAGAGTATGTGTACTCACTAATTAGCTTCCTACTCTCTCTGTCTATAGGGAACTTAGAGCTCAGCCTAAGAGTTAATGGCATGAAGATGAAATTCATATTAATTCATATATAGTATATTTAGTGTGGATTTCCCCATACATTTGAGAGAATTTCTAAAGACAGTTCACTTTCTGTTAGCCATTTCTCCATGGCCCCCACTCCACTCAATACTTCCCCCATCAATCTGAGTATATCCATCTGCCCACACTCATACACATGTTCTACTCTCATATCAAAGGTCAAAATAAAACTTAAGAATTTATGGGGAAATTAAAAAAAATTTAGGGAGAATGACTGGATAGACTCCTTTTTTAGGAAGTAGGCCAAATTATTGTTTGTATTTCAGAAAGAAAAGAAAATGCTTGCTACTTATGGACTTTGGAAGAATATTCAGAAGATACATTTTTATCAGGAAAACTTTCTGAGCTTTTTAACAATAACAACAACAAAGAATAATAAGCAAATAACCAAAATAAAGCTGAAATGATCATATAAATCTAAAAACTGAGGTTTTCTGGACATTTACTTTATTTTAGCAAATCCTTTTTTTCCAAGATATATTATATGCATTTGTACATAGGTTTTTGGATTTCTTTATTTGTTGGTTTGTTTGTTTCCTTATTTTGAGGATTGCTGTATTTCTAGTGCTAAGTACAATGCCTGGCATATTGCAAGCAGTTAATAAATGCTGGGTGACTGACCATCTGACACAATTTCTATTTACAAAACTATGTCATTGCATATAAATAAAGGTGTATCTTGGTTAACAAGCACTTTCTTTTAATCATATTTTACCTGATGATAAAATGAATTTTTTTTAAGAAGTAGAAAATTGCTTTTTAGTGATAGGAATTCTTTGTTAAATTCTTTAATATGATTTATCAAAACAATATTTTTCTAAGATGTTAAAATGACCTTTATATCACAAATTCATTGACAAGTTTATGTTATTTCCAAGTAGTTCTCAATAATCTCATTATATTATCAGGGTAATATTTCTTTCTCAGATCAAATGAAGATTAATTGAAATCATTTCTATTATGGAATTCTTTAAAAGTTATCTATGAACAAAGTACTGAGACTTAAGTGCACTGTCACACTCATAGGAGCTTAGAATTAGAATATTCTTTCAAGTTCATATAGCCTACCTGATACATTTAACTGACAAGGAAAGTGAGGGCCAAATAGTTGTAGATTTAAGAGAAAATGTGCTGTTTTGGGTACTAATCCAGTGTTCTTTATATTATTCTTTCTTTTTTACATAGAGAATGTCCTATGATCAGCTTGAAAAGATAGTAGAATAGTGATCCTTTGATTGGAACTTTTGACTATATTTTCTATTAGGTACTATGGCCATGGCCTTTTGTTTCAAGGAGGATAGATCTCGATGACACAGTTAACTCTGGCTGTTCCAGGATGAAATGCTGTGGCTATGGGAAAAGCTACTCTTTTTTAGCCTATTAAAAAAAATGTAGTTGAAGACTATTCCTTTTCTTTTTTTTTCAAAAGCAGAACAGTGTACAACAGAGTTAAAATTTATATTGGGGGAGGCAGGGGGTTTAGGGGGGAGAGAAGGCAGCTAGGTGGCCCAGTGTATAGAGCACCAGCCCTGAAGTCAGGAGGGCCTGAGTTCAAATGTGACCTCAGACACACTTAACATTTCCTATCTGTGTGACCCTGGGCAAGTCACTTAACCCAATTGCCTCAGCAAGAAAAAATCCTTATATAAGGAATGAGAAGATAAAAGATTATGCTCATCATTCCCAAATTTAAGAAGCATCAGGGAAAGTTAACCCATGATTTGAAAAACTAATAGAAGTGGACTTTGCCTTTCATCATTATTATGAGTAATTTTGATGATGAGAAAGTCATAAAGAAATGAAGCTTGTATAGAGGTGCGTGGGCAGGAAAGAACACCTTTTCATTAATGAGACAGAAGTGAAAGAGAAGATAGTGGAAAAAAAAATCTGAGTAAGTAAGATGAAAAAGAGCAAAATAAAAGGGAGTCCTCAGTGTGTGACCTTAACTTTATAAATAAAATTTGAAATTGAAGGGAGTGGCAGAGATAATGATAAAGAGTTTGTAAAAGCTTCCTGTGTTGTGGGGATTGTTCATTCTTTGTTTTCAGAGAAAACTGAATTCATCAGGAGAGAGATATCTTGATTTGCAAATGAATTGTATTTAAGTGAGGTTGGTCTGTGAAGTTTTCAGTTTCACTCTCTCTCTTCCAGAATCATTCAGATTGCAGTGGCAATGAATGTCAGAATGCTTCTAGTGAGGATGATACTGAATTAATTGAGGAGGTATAAATAGAATTGCTTTATTACAGTGAGAGCACAATTGAGATGTGGACTCAGTCAGAATGTTCTCTTTATTTTATTTTAGTTCTGTTAGGAGCATGTTTGGCAAGTTATGATTGGTGATGTGCTCCTCAAGAGCAGATTATCTTCTCTTTGCCTTTATAATCTCCTGCTTAGCAGTGTCTGTAATGTAGCAAGTCCTTGATAAATGTGTGTTGACCTGACTTGAATTATGGTCAGAGGAAACAAAGATGAAGGCCTCAATTTTTAGAGGACAATATAAAGTTGAACTACTTTATTAAGGAGAGGCAAATGTAACCAATGCTGGGTTGGGGATTTAAGAAAGAAATGAAGAGTGAAGGGAATGGATATCAGGGAGAGAATAAAGAATCTGTCATCATAAAGAAAAGATAAGGATTAATAATAAAAAAAATTGTTATCAGATAAAGAAATTTCAGAATTCATGAATGTACAGTAGAATTTGAATGGCTGATAACAGAATCAAGATTATATATACCAGTATAAGTATTGCAATTAATATGAGACTTTGTTTCAATAAAATATCAGAACATAGCTCATAAATGTTTTTGTTGTCACTGTTGTTGTTTTGCATATGAATATACCTAAACTACTTGCCTTTTGTGAGATTGTTAAGATCCCAAGACAAATACAATAAACTTCATCTATATCACAGAAATGCCAAATAATTAACCTCAAGTCCTAAATCCTTTGATCTAGGGGTCTTATCTTTATTTAGAGCTTAGTTGATTTTGTTTTCTTTTGACTTTTTAAATAAATGGTGTTTTTTTAAAATTATTTTCTTCTTTTATATCATCATACTTTCACCTAGCATCTGCCTCTCACTTTCTCTCAGAGAGCCATTTTATATAGCAAATAATGTTTTAGGAAAAAAAGGAGGCAGATCCAAGATGGTAGAAAGGTCAAGAAATTGCCTTCATTCTCCCAAGGTCCTCTGAGAAACAATACTAAATCAAGACGAAAAACAGATTCTGGAGTAATAGAACCAATCAAATTAGAATGAGAAAATGTTCCCTTTGATCTAAGAGCAGCCCTCAACTCAAAAAAAAAAAAAAAAAAAAAAAAAAAAAAAAAGGAGCCAAAAAATAAAAGTAACTCTGATTGTAGATAGCTTTTATGGAGAAAGAGAACAGCATACCTAAAACCCTGAGGAATTTGAAGGCAAATCATCTCCATATGAAATCTCAAAAGGTAATATGATATATTTGCTCGGCCTACCCATGAGCACTGGCTATTTTTCTAACTGATTAGATCTGACATTATTTGTGTGGAAAGTGTTTTGTAGTTATGTTCATATAGTTCCCGATTTCCTTTGGCAGATAGATTCCCAAATATTTTATACTAATGACAGTTATTTTGAATGGAATTTCTTTTTGTATCTCTTGCTGCTGGACATTGTTGGCAATATATAAAAATCCTGATAATTTATGTGGATTTATTTTGTATTATGCAACTTTGCTAAAATTGTGAATTGTTTCTAGTAGTCTTTTAGTTGATTCTCTAGGGTTCTCTAAGTATACCATCATATCAGCTGCCAAGAGTGATAATTTGGTTTTCTCATAACCTATTCTAATTCCTTTAATCTCTTTTCCTTTTCTTATTGCCAAAACTAACATTCCTAATAAAATATCGAATAACAATGGTGACAATTGTCTACTTTGTTTCACTGGATCTTATGGGGAGTGGTTCTATTTTGTTCCCATTACATATGATCCTTTTTAATGGTTTTAAATAGATGCTACTGATCATTTTAAGGAAAAGTTCACTTATTCCTATACTCTCTAGTATTTTTAATAGGAATGGGTGTTGGATTTTATCAAATGCTTTTTCTGCATCTATTGAAATAACCATATGATTTTTGTTAATTTGGTTATTGATATAGTCAATTATGCTAATAGTTTTTCTAATATTGAACCAGCCCTGCATTCCAGGTATAAATCCCATTTGGTCATAGTGTGCTATCTTGAGGATTACTTTCTCATTGCTAATATTTTATTTAAATTTTTGAATCAATATTCATTAGGGGAATTGGTCTATAATTTTCTTTCTCTCTTTTCATCCTATCTATTTTAAATATCAGTACCACATATGTGTCATAAAAACAATTTCATAGGATTCCTTCTTTCCCTATTTTTTCAAATAGTTTATATAATATTGAAATTAATTGTTCTTTAGATGTTTGGTAGAATTCACATGTAAATCCATCTGGCCCTGGAGATTTTTTCTTAGGGACCGATTAACAGCTTGTTTTATTTCTTTTTCTAAAATTGGACTACTTAAATAATTTATTTCCTCTTCTGTTAACCTGAGCAATCTATATTTTTGTAGATATTCATCCATTTCACTTAGATTCTCAAATTTATTGGCATAAAGTTGGGCAAAATAAAAAAGTGAACTCCTTTCTGTCCCCATTCAATTTTCTCCAAAGGTCTATCATAACTTTTCTAACATCCTTTTTGCCTCTTTAACTTCTTTCTTGATATTCCCCCATTAGTATAGTTTTGCTGTCTATTTCTTCTTGCTTCTCTCTTAACTTCTCTTCTAGGAATTTGGATGCTATATCACTAACATTTACTATTGATATTGCTTCATTATCTATGGTACCCTTTAGTAAGTATAGTTTCCTTCCTTATCTCTTTTAAATAGTTCTTTTTTCTTTCTTTTTACTTGATCTGAGATCAGGGTTACTAACCCCCCCCTTTTTTTTTTTACCACTAGATTGTGTTTCAGTTTTTTACTCTTACTTGGTATGTATCTCTATGTTTCAAATGTGTTATGTGTTCCTGGTATACTATATATTGTAGGAATGTGGTTTTTATTCACTCTGCTATTAACTTGCTTTTTTATGGTCGAGTTTATCCCATTTACATTAACAGTTATGATTACAAGATATAAATTTCCTTCCATTCTACTTACCCCCCCATGTATAGTTTCATTCTGTCTTTCCAACTTGTCTCTCCTTAGTAGTTCTTAACCTGCCCTTATTCTATTGCCCCTCTCTTTTCTTATCCCTTTCTCCTAATGTTGCTTTCCCCCACTTCTACTCAGCTCTCCTTTTCCTATCCTCTTTCTCCTCCCACTTCCTTATAGAATAAGATAAATTTCTATACCCAGTTGAATATTTGATTGCCTTTTTGAGCCAAAACTGATGAAATTAAACTTGACACAATGATCATCTCTTCGTTCTTCCCTTCATTATAATAAGTCTTTTGTACCTCTTCATGCCTTCCAGTTTATCCCATTTTAATCTGCCCTTTCCTCTTCTCCAAGTGGAATCCTTTTTCCACCTCTTAATGACATTTTATTTAAAGTCATTACATTAGAATTAATTTATACCCACACCCTCTGTCCATGTATGCCCCCTCTAACTGCCCTACAAAAAGATACAGTTCTCAAGAATTACAAGTATAATTTTCTTATCTAGGAATGTAAATAGTTTAACTTTGAATTTTTTTTTCTTTCTTGTTTACCTTTTTTATGCTTTTCCTCAGTCCTATTTTGAAGTTCAATTTCTTTAATTTAGTTCTTATGTTTTCAATAGAAATGATTAAAAATTAGTTATTTCATTGAAGATCCATTTCTTCTCTTGAAAGAAGATCCTCAGTCTCACTGATTAGTTAATTTTTTGTTGTAACCTCATATACTTTCCTTCTGGAATATAGTATTCTAATACCTCTGATCCTTTGTTGTATACTCTGACAGATCCTGGGTAATCCTGCCTGTTGCTCGTTGATATTTGAATTACTTTTGTCTGGTAGTTATTTTTTTCTTTGAAATAATAGTTCTAGAGTTTTTCAACAATGTTTCTTGTTTTTTTTTATGTTTTGTGTGTTACAATCTTTTCAAATGTAATTGTTAGATTCTTTCTTTTCTTGTATATCAGGGCAGTTTTCCTTGATGATCTCTTGAATTATGATACAAAAGTTCTTTTTTTTTTTTTTGGATGTGGCCTTCAGATAGACCAATAATTTTTCAATTGTCTTTCTTTAATGTATTTTTCAGGCCAGCTGTTATTCTAATGAAGCATTTTGCTTTTTCTTCCATTTCAAAAATTATTTTTAATTTATTCGATTGTTTCTTGATGTCTCATTGTATTATTATCTTCCATTTGCCCAGTTCTAGTTTGTAATATGCGATTTTTCTTCAGTTAGCTTTTGTAACTCTTTGTCCATTTCTTTAATTCTACTTTTCAAGGTAGTATTTTTTAGTGAATTTTTTCTTTTGCATTTGGCTAATTGTACTTTTGAAGAAATCATTTTCTTCGGTCAATTTTTACCCTTTATTTTCCAAGTTGTTGACTCTCTTAGAGAGCTATCTCTCATTTATTTCCCCAGTTTTTATTCTTCCTGTCTTATTCACCTTTTAAAAACTTTGATGAATGCTTCCAAGAAACCTCTTTGTTTTGATACAAATCACCCTTTGTGATTTCCCATGTGGGCATTTTATCCTCTTCTGAGTTGATGTTTTGGTCTTCCCTATCAACATAGTAACTTTTTATGGTTATGGTTCTTTCCTGTTTCTTGCTTATTTTCTTTCTTTTATTCTCTTTTTTCATATTTTGTGATTTTTAAGATCAGTCTCTGCTCCTAGAATCTAGAGGGCAATGTCCTAAGCTTCTTGTTCAGCTCTAAGCCTTGGTTTTGAGCTTAGGGTCTCCTTGTGTTTAGTGTCTTGTTCACAGCAGATGGTATCTCTAACCGCTCTCTCCAGATATCATCTTGGTTTCTGAGGCTGGAAATTTGCCTTTGGGGCTGAAACTGAAGGCTGCCCTATTGATCTGCTCTGCTACTGAGTCAGGACCAAGAGTCTCAGTTGCTGATCTGATGTGATTAAGACCCTCTCATTGGCTTTCCAAGACTTCATCTGAGGTGGTCTGAACACCACTTTTACTCCAGTGAGAATGACCTTTCTTTTTTTTTATTAATTTTTATAATTATAACATTTTCTTTGACAGTACATAT
This sequence comes from Sminthopsis crassicaudata, assembly GCF_048593235.1. Taxonomy (NCBI): domain Eukaryota; kingdom Metazoa; phylum Chordata; class Mammalia; order Dasyuromorphia; family Dasyuridae; genus Sminthopsis; species Sminthopsis crassicaudata. The sequence goes on along the minus strand of NC_133620.1, from coordinate 126,699,508 downwards.
GCATAGGTATTTTTTTTACAACATTATCCCTTGTACTCCCTTCTGTTCCGAGTTTATCCCCTCCTTCTCTCCACCCCCTCGCCTAGATGACAGGCATTCCCATGACATATTAAATATTTTATACTATATCCTAGGTACAATATATATGTGCAGAACCAAATTTTGTTGTTGTTTTTGTTGTTTTTGCAAAGGAAGGATTGTATTCAGAAGGTAAAAATAATCTGGGAAGAGAAACAAAACAAACAAAACAAAAAAACAAAAAACAAAACAAACAAAAAAAAAAAAAACAAAAAAAAAACAATGCTCATAGTTTACACTCATTTCCCAGTGTTCCTTTTCTGGATGTAGCTGATTTTGTCCATCATTGATCAATTGGAATTGGATTAGCTCTTCTCTATGTTGAAGATATCCACTTCCATCAGAATACATCCTCATACAGTATCATTGTTGAAGTGTATAATGATCCCCTAGTTCTGCTCGTTTCACTCAGCATCAGTTGACGTGAGTCTCTCCAGGCTTCTCTATATTCCTCCTGTTGGGAGAATGACCTTTCTTGAAGTCCTTCCAATCTATGTTGAGCTGGAAAGTGATTTCTTTCCCTCAGAATCTGTTCAAATGCTTGGTTTTTGTGTGTTTTTTGAGGAAAACTGGGAAACCTCCAGCAGCTTACTGTCTTTGCTCTGCCATCTTGGCTCTACCCCCAGATCTCATTTAAAAATTCACTAATTTTAAAAAAAAAAGCTTTGTAACTTATTTACAAATTAGACCAGCATATTATTATGTTGAATGATCTATCATCTCTAATAAAATTTTTGTCCTTATTTTTAGGTAGCCAGTGCAAAAGAAAGATTACAAAGTTTAAGTGGAATGAGATTGTCATTAATGCAATTACTTTCCAGGAAGCATGTATCTTTGAGTTTCACTCTACCACTAAAATAAGTGACACTGATAATATGGAATATCCCTATGTTTAAGTGTTTATTGTAAAGCAATATTATACCATGCATAACTCAGAAAATGCAAAAAATACAAAAAAAAAAACCAAAAGTACAAATCCTGGAGTTTGAAACTGCAAGATTAAGAATATTTCCTATATATTTTATTGGATTTTTAAAATTTATGCTTGACTTTGCTAAATAAAAAGTTAGATCTCTACTATAAAAATAATCTTATCCATAGTCATCTTCACTTATTTTTAAAGAACAATGATAATTCAATTATGTTCTTGTACCATAGTTTGTCTAGTCATGATCTACTTTGTGGGCATCTATTTAGTTTTCAAGTTTTTACTGTCACAAAAACAAAACAAAACAAAACAATCTTAAACATCTTAAAATTAATATTTATTATTAAATAATGGATTAAAGATACATGAAAAATCATCTGACAAAAAACAATTTTTAAAATAAAAAATAATTGCTTGAAAATGTATATTTTAGAACAATAGTTAGAAGAATTTTTAGAACAATTGTAAGTAGTATTGAATTTCTTCCACATTAAGTATATGCAGTTGTTAAAATTTAAAATCTGAGGGCTTTGGAGTATTTTCTGTTTTTGCTTGCTTTAATTATCTATTGCACTTTTCACCGACAAAGAATTTAAACAAATGAAAGGGCAAGAATAAAAATTAATCTAAAGAAGAGGAAAATATCATAAAGAAATGTAAACACTTGTTATAGTTACTATAAAAATGAAATTGAGGAGAAGGAAGAAGAAGAGAAAAAGGTATAAGGATGATAAGAAGGATGATGATAAGAAGGATGAACAACTACCTCAAAAATACAAGGTATTTTCAAGATTTGAAGCTAAGTAGAGTTGTGAAGTTCTTTCTTCAAACTCCAGGGTGAAAAACAATTCACCAGACAGCACCAGAAAGCACAAGGTCATCTTACCTGACAGTTTAACTGAATATAACTATTCATTAGAAGAAGGGTGATAATGATGAGTTGGACACATTCTGGGTCTGAAGTAGAATGGAACTGTATTTTATTGATGGCTAAATTAAATATTGAGTCAATTAGGTAGGGTATTTCTGACGAATAACCATATAGTCAAAATTTATTGATAGCAACGCCATTATGCATAAAGGGTATAGTAACACCTTAATTTTGAGAGTTCAGATCAAGGCCTATTAACATCAATTAATTCTGTCTGAAAATATCTCCATATGGCTGTTCCTAATACAATTTTCTTCAATATTTCAAAAGCAATCCTCTGTCTAACAGAAATAGTTATTTTAAAATTCAGATCCTTAAAAACAAAGATCCTAATAAATTGAAATTAAATCTTGCTATATATAAATGTCTTTTTTTTTTTTAATAAGACTGTCTAATGACACTTGCTTGTGTGATTTTTTTGACTCATGGAAGAATGAAATAAGATACTTTACAGTTACTCAAGAAAAATGGAAGTGTTTGTAGTTTTGATGAGAATGAAGAGAAAGGGCCAGACATAAAAGATAATCCAAATGAAAGATTAGGATTAATGACTGTGTTTTATGAAGAAACAAATGAAAGAACAAGAAAAGGGAAAGACTGCTGTAAAATGTCTATGCCACAATTTACTATATAAAAAGATATATATAATTGTTTCATACAAAATGTGTTAAAATAATAGAGTTACTTGTGACCCATGACCCAATAGGTAGGTCCTCTTCCAAGGACCTTCTGCCATAAATTCACACAAATTCTGTTTGGTCCTATGGAAAACCAATTCCTAATGAAAGAGGATTCAAACTTTTCTATCAGTGTCTGGTGAATTGTTTTTCACCCTGGAGTTTGAAGAAAGAACTTCACAACTCTACTTAGCTTCAAATCTTGAAAATACTCTGTATTTTTGAGGTAGTTGTTCATCCTTCTTATCATTCTTATACCTTTTTCTCTTCTTCTTCCTTCTCCTCAATTTCATTTTTATTTTTTCTCCTTCCTTCTCCTTTATCTCTCCATCTCCTTTTCTGTTTCTGTCTTTCTGCTTCTCTTTCAGTCTGTCTCTGCTTTGCTTTCTCTATTGCTCTCTCTCTCTCTTTGATGAATGAACAATTATACAAATTTGACTAGGACAACTATAATATCTAGTTCTTATATTTATGATAAAAAATGCCAAAAAACACAAGAAAGGCATGAATAACAGAAAAAAAGAACAGAGGATGCAAAGTTGTCCCCACTCCCTTATCCTTTCCTTTTTGCTATCTTAAAGCACAAGGAAGCCCATATAAAACATTCTATATGAAATTTAATTTGTTTGGTTCTTGTGGATATCCCTGCTGATAACTTGTCAGAGTCATTTTTGTTTCTCTGAAGGATCTACCACAGAGTAAGTGGGCATGGAAACAAGGACTTTGCATGGGGAATTCATTCTAGTTGTATGTCTGGCTGAATTTAGACCATTTGAAATCTCTCAGCACAGAAAAGGGCTAATTAAGCCCAGAATGATCCTGACTGTGCCAGATATTATTTTTCCTTTTTCCCCTCAATTGGATACTGAAGTAAGTCCAAGAAAACTTCACATTACTGAAAGGATGTTTTGTAAGCAGTCCACATTATCTTCATGAGAACTATGATCTGGATTTTTCTGGCCTATTGTTCAACTGGTGAGTCAGAGAGAAAAGTACATAAAGAGATAACACCATGTCGCTTTCATGTTCCCAAATGTCCACTAGGATATGCTTTTTCTGTAACTTCTAGTTAATTCCTTTGGAACAAGTTAGTGTAAATGGTTTCATTTGAAGAGGAAATTGGTGACAATAAACAAATATTTGAGAGTTGAACTTGAGAAATTATCATTAAGAATATGAGCCAAATAAAAGAAACAAATATACCCCCAAATGATCTCATGATCTGCAGCCAATAAAGCTACTCTTTATCTCTTTTATGAAGAAATCTTCAGATTTCTATTTCTGCCACTCTGTGAGAAAAATGTCTGAAATCGATGACAAAAGCATCCTAAATGTAGTAGGTACATATAACATACCAGGAAACTATGTTTTATATAGTCTCAATGTAAATCCAGAAATGTTCTAGCATGAGAGAAATCATGTCAAAATGTAATTTTAAAATATAACAAATAACCTTCAATTCTGTCTATATAAATTACATTTGACTCAATATTACCAGTAGCAAATAATCATAAAATTCAGAGAGAATTTACTTTTAATAAAATAATTGATAGGGTAGAGTCAAAATGGTAAGAGTGTCCACCCAAATGAACTCTCCTGACATTCCCCTCTAAACTTTAATATAAGGCCTCAAATTAAGTTTTTCAAGTGGAAGAGCCAACAAAAAGTTGAGATAAGACATTTTTCTCCACTAAGAAAATTTAAGAAACTGGAAAAAGAGTTCTTTATCACTGGAGCAGAAGACTGTCCAGAGGCACACACATAGCAGCAATAACACATCAACAGCAATATCTTTGTTATATAGTAACCTATATAACATAAGCAGATTGGAAATTGGACAGAAAGTGATTGCAGGGAATATCTTTCTGGTGTAGGGTGAAGCTGGCAGTGATTCTCAACTCCATTGCCCATACACAATTTTGGGTCACAATTCCAAAGTGGAAAGGAGCACTGGTAGTTGATCACAGGGAGTACATGACCTGGTTACTATTACAGAGCAAAGAAGTATGCTAGTGTATGGAATTTTAGGGATCAGGGTCCCTACCTTTTAAAAACCATCACACAGAGCATACCAATAACAGCTATGGTTCCCCCGGAATCATACCATCTTGAAAGCACCAAAAACTTGCAGACTCCCCCAAACTAGCTCTGAAAACAGCAGAACACAAAAGCATTCACACACACATATGCACAATCTAAAGTTTGGAATAGTGCTTAGGTGAACAAAGACAAACTTAAACCAAAAAATTCAGTCAAGAAATAAAGTATATGAATAAGCAAACAACAATAAAAAGAATCTGACCATTAAAAAAACTACAAAAACTGCTGTGGTGGTAATGAAGACCAAGACATTAACTTAGAAGACATTGAAAACAATTACCCCCAAAAAATTAAAGAAAAATATTGATTGGATCTAAGACAACAGGAATTCCTAGAAGAGGTAAAGAAATAGATGAATATTAGAAGAAAAACATAAGAATAATGTAAGAAATTTATGAAAAGAAAATTAATAGCTTGATAAAAGAGGCACAAAAATATTGAAGAAAATATTGCCTTAAAAACAGATGTGGGAAAAGGTGATATAAAATCTCACTGAAGAAAATGATTCTTTATTAATTTGTATTGAGCAAGGACAAGCTAATGACTTCATGAAACTCTGAGAAACAACAGAATAAAGTTAAAAGAAGAAAATGTTTATAGAAGAAAATGCAGGGGGCGGAGCCAAGATGGCGGAGAAGAAACACACAACTCAGTGAACGTCCTCACTCCCTCTCAACCAATTAGATAAATTAAGTCTCAGAATTAGCCCAGGACTGATAGATACCACAAGGACTGGAAGCACGACTTACCAGCTGAAGAGAATCTGGAGTTTCAACAGAGAAGGTCAGTTCTCAGGGGAGGAAGAAGAGAGACCAGCACAGACGGTGGGGTAGTGGCACACTGCGCCCATTGCGCTGGGAAGGGCTCTGGGATCAGAGAAGCCACTGAGGTAAAGGAATCTGGCACAGGCTGTTAGCTCTTCTCTGCTAATTATTTAGCAGTTCAGAAGAGAAAGCCAAAATATTTTAAAACTCAGATTAGATTTTCCCCGGATCCTGGAGGTGACTCAGCAGATCTAGGCACCAGGGGGCGTGGCCTCAGCTACCACCTGAGAATAGTTAAGAGATTGACAAGTGGGTGGATATGGCCCAGGGCAACACACACTGCCTAGCTTAGCTGGAGGGAGTGGAACTCAGCTCCAGGAAGTCCCAGAGAAGCGGAACCTTTGAACTAGGGACCGCGGTTTCTGGCAGACACTTCCAGTTTGAGCACAGGGGCTTTTCATGTCACCTGCTGCAGACATCCACTCCCCACCCGGACACATAGACTAGGCTTTGTGCTGCCTTCACTGTTCAGTCTCAAATCTCAGGGAAGCCTCTAAAACACAGCGCCCTCGGCACAGCAGTGCTAATCACCTCTGAGGCACTTCCAGGGAGGGGGTGGGGAACTCTCTCCCAGAGCTCTATCTTAGCTCAGGAGCAGGGGCCACTGCATCCATCCAGTCTGGGAGGAAGCTGGTAAAGAAGTAAATAAATAATTTCCTACCCCAGGGACAGACCCCAAAAGATTTTTTTAAGTATGAGCAAAAAAGCCAAAAAAACTATAGATTCCTTCTACACAGAGAAAGAGCGGGTATCCAACCCTGAGGAAGTTAACAGCAGAGAGTCAGCAGACAACAACCTAAAGGGGAACGATTCCTGCCCCCCATCACATAACTCTCTCCTAGAAGAAGCTCTTAAAAAATTAAGGGAGATTGAAGAAAAATGGGGAAAGGAAAGGGAAGATATGATAGAGAATAACAACGTCCTGAAATTGGAGTTGGAAAAAATAAAGAATTCACAGGAGATGCAGGGAAACAAAATTAGTGAATTAGAAAAGGTTAAAAAAACACAGGAAAGTAGGATTTCTGAATTGGAAAAGATAAAAAAGTCTCAAGAAAACAGAATTTCTGAATTGGAAAAAGAAAATAATTCTCAAAAAAAAAAATTAGGGAAATGGAAAAAAATTCAATAGAGCAAAATAATTCATTTAAAAACGAAATTGGGCATTTACAAAAAGAACTAAAAACAGTGAAAGAAGAAAATAACTCCTTAAAAGTCAGGATGGAACAAATAGAAATGAATGATTCACAGAGAACCCAAGAATCAGACAAACAAAACAAAAAAAAATGAGAAGCTGGAGAACAATGTCAAATACTTACTGGAAAAATCTATAGACCTGGAAAATAGATCTAGGAGAGATAATCTGCGGATTATTGGACTTCCAGAAAACTATGACCAAAAAAAGAGCCTAGATTCTATTTTACAGGAAATTATCAAAGAGAACTGTCCAGAGATAATAGAAACAGAAGGGAAAGTAGATGTGGAAAGAATTCATCGAACTCCTTCTGAAATAGACCCTAAAAAAAGAACACCACGGAATATTGTGGCTAAGCTGCAGAATTACCACACAAAGGAGAAAATCCTGCAAGCAGCTAGAAAAAAACAATTTAAATACCAAGGTGCCACAATAAGGGTCACCCAAGATCTGGCTGCCTCCACATTAAAAGATAGAAGGGCCTGGAACCGGATATTCCGTAAGGCAAAAGATCAAGGACTGCAACCACGAATGAACTACCAGCTAAGTTTAGCATCTTTTTCCATGGAAGAAGATGGTCATTCAATGAAACAGAGGAATTCTATATTTTTCTAAGAAAAAAACCAGACTTAAACAAAAAAATTGATCTACATCCACAAGACTGAAGAGAAATAGAAAAAGGTACACAGAAACCTTGAGAACTGTAACTCTGTTGTGGGTATATAAAAAGTACTCAAGGATAATTTGATTTTACTGATATAAAAGAAAAAAAGGGGGGTGTAGTAAAGGGAAGGAGGTCGGTTCAGAAAAAGGGGAAGGAATGATAAAAAGAGGGAAACTACATACCAGGAAGAGGCATAGAAAATACACCATATCTGAGGGAACTTAGTGAGGGGGAGAATCATTGTGTGAATCTTACTCTCATCAGGAGAGGCTCAAAGAGTAAATAATTAACATATTTGTTTTTTAGAGAATTTTCTCTCACCTCATTAAAAGGGGGGAGAGGAAAAGGGAAAAGGAAAAGGAGAATAAGTGAAGGGACTTGGAGGGAGGGGAGAGGGATCCTAAAAAAAAAAAAAAAAAAAGAGGGAGGGTTGCGCGTCACAAGGGGGGTCTGTAAATTAAATATAGGGGAGGGGGATCAGGGGGGTCAAGGGAAAAAGCATAATCTGGGGAATAATACGATGGCAGGAAATACAGAATTAGTAATTTTAACTGTAAATGTAAATGGGATGAACGATCCCATCAAACGGAGACGGATAGCAGATTGGATCAAAATGCAGAACCCTACAATATGTTGTCTACAGAAAACACACTTTAAGCAGGGAGATACATACAGAGTAAAGGTAAAAGGTTGGAACAGAGCCTATTACGCTTCAGGTAAAGCCAAAAAAGCAGGGGTAGCTATCCTTATCTCAGATCAAGCAAAAGCAGAAGTAGATCTCCTTAAAAAAGATAAGGAAGGCAACTATATCCTGCTAAAAGGTAGCATAAATAATGAAGCCATATCAATACTAAACATATATGCACCAAGTTGTATAGCATCTAACTTTCTAAAGGAAAAGTTAAGAGAACTGCAAGAAGAAATAGACAGTAAAACTATAATAGTGGGAGATCTCAACCTTGCACTCTCAGATTTAGACAAATCAAACCACAAAACAAACAAGAAAGAAATTAAAAAAAGTAAATAGAACATTAGAAAAACTAGGTATGATAGACCTTTGGAGAAAACTGAATGGCAATAGAAAGGAATATACTTTCTTCTCAGCAGTTCATGGATCCTATACAAAAATTGACCATATATTAGGACATAAAGATCTCAAAATTAAATGTAGGAAGGCAGAAATAATAAATGCCTTCTTCTCAGATCACAATGCAATAAAAGCTACATTCAGTAAAAAGTTAGGGGTAAATAGACCAAAAAGTAATTGGAAACTGAATAATCTCATCTTAAAGAATGACTGGGTGAAAGAGCAAATTATAGAAACAATTAACAATTTCACCCAAGATAATGACAATGATGAGACATCATATCAAAATCTTTGGGATGCACCTAAAGCAGTAATAAGGGGAAATTTTATATCTTTAGAGGCTTATTTGAAGAAAATTGAGAAAGAGAAGATTAACGAATTGGGCTTACAACTTAAAAGGCTAGAAAAAGACCAAATTGTAAACCCCCAACCAAAAATTAAACTTGAAATACAAAAATTAAAAGGAGAAATCAATAAAATTGAAAGTAAAAAAACTATTGAATTAATAAATAAAACCAAGAGTTGGTTTTATGAAAAAGCCAATAAAATAGATAAACCTTTGGTAAATTTGATCAAAAAAAAGAAAGAGGAAAATCAAATTGATAGTCTTACAAATGAAAAGGGGGATCTTTTCACCAATGAAGAGGAAATTAGAGAAATAATAAGGAGTTACTTTGCCCAACTTTATGCCAATAAATTTGATAATTTAAGTGAAATGGATGACCTCCTCCAAAAATATAGGCTCCCTAGATTAACAGAGGAGGAGATAAATTGCTTAAATAGTCCCATTTCAGAAAAAGAAATAGAACAAGCTATTAATCAACTCCCCAGGAAAAAATCCCCAGGGCCAGATGGATTCACATGTGAATTCTACCAAACATTTAAAGAACAATTAGTCCCAATGTTATATAAATTATTTGAAAAAATAGGGGATGAAGGAGTCCTACCAAACTCCTTTTATGACACAGACATGGTACTGATACCTAAACCAGGTAGATCGAAAACTGAGAAAGAAAATTATAGACCAATCTCCTTAATGAATATTGATGCTTAAATCTTAAATAAGATATTAGCAAAAAGACTTCAGAAAATCATCTCCAAGATAATACACTATGATCAAGTAGGATTTATTCCAGGAATGCAGGGCTGGTTTAATATTAGGAAAACTATTAATATAATTGACCATATTAATAATCAAATTAATAAGAACCATATGATCATCTCAATAGATGCAGAAAAAGCATTTGACAAAATCCAACATCCATTCCTACTAAAAACTCTTGAGAGTATAGGAATAAATGGACTATTCCTTAGAATAATCAGGAGCATATATTTAAGACCGTCAGTAAGCATAATATGCAATAGAAATAAACTGCAACCTTTCCCAGTAAGATCAGGAGTGAAACAAGGTTGCCCACTATCACCATTACTATTCAATATAGTACTAGAAACGCTAGCCTCGGCAATAAGAGCCGAGAAAGAGATTCAAGGAATTAGAGTAGGAAATGAGGAAATTAAACTATCACTTTTTGCAGATGACATGATGGTATACTTAGAGAACCCCAAAGACTCTGCTAAAAAGCTACTAGAAATAATTCAAAATTTCAGCAAAGTGGCAGGATACAAAATAAATCCACATAAATCCTCAGCATTTTTATATATCACTAACAAAATGCAACAGCAAGAGATACAAAGAGAAATTCCATTCCAAACAAATGTTGAGAGTATAAAGTATTTGGGAATCCATCTACCAAAAAAAAGTCAGGAATTATATGAGAAAAATTACAAAACACTTGCCACAAAATATAAAATCAGATTTAAATAATTGGAAAGACATTCAGTGCTCTTGGATAGGCCGAGCGAATATAATAAAGATGACAATACTCCCCAAACTAATCTATTTATTTAGTGCTATACCAATCAGACTCCCAAGAAACTACTTCAATGACCTAGAAAAAATAACAACAAAATTCATATGGAAGAATAAAAGGTCGAGAATTGCAAGGGAACTAATGAAAAAAAACTCAGAGGAAGGTGGTCTAAGTGTACCTGATCTAAAGCTATATTATATAGCAGCAGTCACCAAAACCATTTGTTATTGGATAAGAAATAGACCGGTAGATCAGTGGAACAGATTAGATACAAAGGACAAAAAAGGATACAGCAACCTAATCTTTGACAAACCCAAAGATACCAACATTAGGGATAAAAATTCATTATTCAGAAAAAACTGTTGGGAAAACTGGAAATTAGTTTGGCAGAAATTAGATATGGATCCACACTTAACACCATATACCAAGATAAGATCAAAATGGGTCCATGATTTAGGCATAAAGAGGGAGATAATAAATAGATTAGAGGAACAGAGGATAATCTACCTCTCAGACTTGTGGAAGAGGAAGGAATTTATGACCAGAGGAGAACTAGAGATCATTATTGATCACAAAATAGAAGATTTTGATTACATCAAACTAAAAAGTTTCTGTACAAATAATACTAATGCAAACAAGATTAGAAGGGAAGTAACAAATTGGGAAAATATTTTTAAAAACAAAGGTTCCGACAAAGGTCTCATTTCCAAAATATATAGAGAACTGACCCTAATTTATAAGAAACCAAACCATTCTCCAATTGATAAATGGTCAAAGGATATGAACAGACAATTCTCAGAGGAAGAAATTGAAACTATATCCACTCACATGAAAGAGTGTTCCAAATCACTACTGATCAGAGAAATGCAAATTAAGACCACTCTGAGATACCACTACACACCTGTCAGATTAACTAAGATGACAGGAACAAATAATGATGAATGTTGGAGGGGATGTGGGGAAACTGGGACACTAATACATTGCTGGTGGAGTTGCGAAAGAATCCAGCCATTCTGGAGAGCAATCTGGAATTATGCCCAAAAAGTTATCAAACTGTGCATACCCTTTGACCCAGCAGCGCTACTACTGGGATTATATCCCAAAGAAATACTAAAGAGCGGAAAGAGACATATATGTGCCAAAATGTTTGTGGCAGCTCTTTTTGTAGTAGCTAGAAACTGGAAGATGAATGGATGTCCATCAGTTGGAGAATGGTTGGGTAAATTGTGGTATATGAAGGTTATGGAATATTATTGCTCTGTAAGAAATGACCAGCAGGAGGAATACAGAGAGGCCTGGAGAGACTTAAATCAACTGATGCTGAGTGAAATGAGCAGAACCAGAAGATCACTGTACACTTCAACAACAATACTGTATGAGGATGTATTCTGATGGAAGTGGAAATCTTCAACATAAAGAAGATCCAACTCACTTCCAGTTGATCAATGATGGACAGAGGTAGCTACACCCAGAGAAGAAACACTGGGAAGTGAATGTAAATTGTTAGCACTAATATCTGTCTGCCCAGGTTGCATGTACCTTCGGATTCTAATGTTTATTGTGCAACAAGAAAATGATATTCACACACATGTATTGTACCTAGACTATATTGTAACACATGTAAAATGTACGGGATTGCCTGTCATCGGGGGGAGGGAATAGAGGGAGGGGGGGATAATTTGGAAAAATGAATACAAGGGATAATATTATAAAAATATATATATAATAAAAAATAAAAAAAAAAAGAAAATGCAAAATATCTCATTGGAAAAAAATCTTACTTGTAAATAGCTTGAGAAAGATAATAAGAATGATCCATGATCCAAAACAACAACAAAAAAAAACAAAACAAAAAACCACCTAGATATCATCTTTTAAGTCATTATCAAAGAAAATAACCTAATATCTCAGCTTAAGAAAGTAAAATAGAAATTAAAGTAATCTACTGATCATATCCAAAAGAATATCCCAAAAAGGAAAAATCCCAGAAATATTAGAGTCAAATTCCAGAGCTTTCATATCAAAAAGACAATTTTGCTAGAAGCCAGAAAGAAACAATTCAAGTATTCTGGAGCTATGATCAGGATTACACAAGATTTATTGGCTTCCTCATGAAAGCAGGAGAAGGTTTCTTTGCCTTTGAGAAGACAAAGGAAATAGGATCATAACAAGAATAACTTACTCAGAAAAACAGTATTATCATTTTTGGAGGAGGGGAAAGGGGCTGCATTTTTTAGTAAAATAGATGTCTTTTAGGTGATCTTAATGAAAAGATCAGAAATGAATACAAAATTTGTCATTCAACACAAGGCTCAAGGGAAGCACAAAAAGGTAAACATGAAAAAGTCATAATAAATGTATGTGGAACAGGTGCTGGAACCCTTTCCCAAATGAATTAATCAGAGAAAGCATTTATTTAGTTCCTGGAGGGAAAGGCCCAAGCATACCCAGGAAACATCTAAGCTCCCAACATGTGCCAGACATGACAAGATGGAAACAGTAAAGCTGGTTAAACAGCAAAAGATCCAAGTCTTTTCATTGGATGGACTAAAAGGAAGTAATCATCATTGACCAATGGTCACCAATGTTGTCTACTTCCTGTGGGCCACATCACTTCTGTCACTTTCTATAACTGACCTAAGGTCTAGACCATTGGAAGCCTCTAGGCCTAGAGAACATGTAACTTCCTGCAGTCTGGGTTCAAGGCCTGATCTTATGGCTCTGCAGACCTCTGGGTATAAGGATCATGTAATTTAGGCCCAGTATGACCTATCTCATAGACCTTTTGAGAAAGCTTCACCTGGTCTCACTCAAAAATATATCAACAAAGTTAAAATGTTTACCTTTCTATATGGAGATATAAGATATCTCCTCTTTCTCTATAGGAGACTTCTGTTCTAAGAACTCCTAAGAACTTTATAATTATCAGAGCAGTTTAAAATGATTTACATAGACTGGAGGCAGGGGTGTATGTGGGTTATGTTGAAATTATCACCACCAAAAAATTAAGGGGTGAGAAAGATTGATGAGAAATGAGAAGGGAGAGGTAAAGTGGGAGAATTTTTCTCACATGATAGATGTGAGCAAAGAGATTTTTACAATGGAGTAGAAAATGGCAAAGATGGGGATGGTAGGCAATTCTTGAACTTCATTTTCATCAGAATTATTTCAAAGAGGGAAGAATATATTCACAGCTGTATATAGAAATGTAGTTTACCCAATAGGGTCATAAGAGGGAAAGGAGATAAATGAAAAAGAAAAGGGGGAAGATAAAAAAGAAGGTAGGTTAAGGGAAAAAGTGGTTAGGAGAAAATTAGACTTTTGACAAGGAAAGAGAAAGAAAGAGAGAAAGAATGAGACTCAGAGAGACAAAGACAGAGAGACAGAGAGAGAATTGTTATTTTGGGGGGAGGTTAATGCTTGAAATCATCTAAACTTGAATTAATTTATAGTTCTGGTGATTAGGCATTCTATGTTTCAATGTGGTTCAGCTCTGTCTCCCTCAAAGCCCACATTTTTTGACATCATGGGCTAAGCTTAAGTTTATAATTTATCTTATTCAAGAGTTCTAGTATCTTGATCACTTTCCCTTTCCATCAGTAAGTTCCACATTCTGATCCTCTATAACATGGTTGCTTTCAAACTAAAAAGTGTATGTGTATGTGTGAATGAAAGAGAGAGGAGGGAGAAGTAAAGGAAGAAAGAGAGAGAAAGACAGAGACAGCAACAGAGATAAACAGACAGACAGACCTATAGAGACAAGACAGACAGAGACAGACAGACAGACAGATAGAGATCGAGAGAGAGGAGAGAGGAAGAGAGAGAAAAAAAGGAGAGGGAGAAGAGAGAGGGAAGACTAAGAGAGGGGAAGGGAAGGAAAGGGGAGGAAAGGGAGGAAAGGAAGAGCAAAAGATAACAGGACAAAAAATAGTAATCATAATAATGAATGGTAACAGGATGAGCTCACCCACAAAATGGACGCAGACAGCAGAATACATGAGAAACCTTTTTCAACAATATGTTGTTTACAAGAGATTCTTGAAACAGAAAGGCACTAACAGAATTAAAATATAAGACTGGAGTAAAAACTAATATTCTTTAACTGAAGTAAAAAAGATAGGAGTAGCTATCATAATCTCAAAGTAAAAGCCAAAAATAGACATAATTAAAAGAAAATCTGGGAATATATATTTGCTGTATCCAAACTTTTTACAAGTTCCTCTGATAAAGACCTCATTTCTCAAATACATACTTAGTATAGAAATGTGTCAAATTCATTTTAAAAAAGTAAGAGTTGTTCCCCAACTGACAAGGGATCAAAGACTAGAAACAGTCCATATTTAGAACAAGAAATCAAAGTTATCTATAATAATACCAAAAAAAATGCTCTATATCTATTGATTAGATAAAGGCAAAGTAAAACAGCTGTTAGGTACCAACTCACACCTATTAGTGATGATAAATTCTATGGGAGATGAAATTAAATAGGTATACTAATGAACTGCTGTTAGAGTACTAAAATGGTGCAACAATTCTGGAGAATAATTTGGAACTATGTTCAAAAGGGTTTAAATATGAGTATATTCTTTGATTCAGCAATATAAATATCAGATCTATATTCCAAAGAGATTTAAGAAAAAGGAAAAGGACCTATATAAAATATATATCATGTCTTTTTGTGGTGTCAAAGAATAGGAACTTGAGTAGATGTTCATCAATTGGAAAATAGCTAAAGACTTTATAGCATATAGCTGTGTAGGACTATTGTATTATAAAAAATGATGAGAGGGTTGATTTCCAGAACAAAAATGAAACTTAAAAAAAAAAAAAAAAACAAGATCAACCATTCATGAGATGATGCAAAGTAAAATGAGAAGACCTGGGAAATCATTGTGCATAATAATGGCTATGTTGTAATGATGATCAACTATAACATACTTGGCTACTCTGATCCAATGATCCAATGGTCCAAGATAATTCCAAAGTATTACTGATGGAAAACTGTTATCCACTGATCAACTCTGTGAATTACAATTTTGACACTTTTAAAATTCTCTTTCTTTAAAAAATATGGCTAATAGGGATATATGTTTTGCATGATTTCACATATATGATTAATATTATATTGCTTGTCTTTTTAGTGGTTGGAGGAGTGACAAGAGGCATGAAGAGAATTTGGAATTCAAAATGTTAAAAGGAAAAAATATTAAACACAAATAATCAATATAAATACACAAATATAAGTAAATAAAATAATTACTACTCAAAAATCAACTTTTCATTTTGTCCTTTAAAATTGAGGACAAAATTGAGAAAAAAAAAACATCTTGTGTTCATTTCTACAAACCATCAGATGAAAAATTTGCATGATAGTTTAATACCTTGAATTTTTCTAGATATGTCTATAAATCTCACTTTCTCTTCCTATTTCTCCATGTTTTTGATAATGAATATTTTATTTTCTGTCATTCTTATCTCTTATTTTACAAATTGTATTTATTTCAACAAGTTTCCTTTTCTTTCTTTCTTACTTTGGTCTTTTTTTTTTTAACTTTTCCCCCTTTTGTAAAGGGCTGAAACTATGAAAAGATGTACTTGAATCAGACAACCAAGCACTTAAGGCTCATTACTATTCAATATAAGGCAATGACTCTATTTGTCTTATGTTTGGGAAAATGGCCCTTCTCAGTGTTTGGTGCTGGCTTGATGTTTGGGGTTAAGATAATTGTAGGCAAGGATTAGAGGATGGGGTTACAGAGGCCAGTGACTCACTTGCCTGCAGGAGGAGGAGGAGAAAGGTAAAGATTCTGGACTCCAGAATTAAGAAGAAATCTTTGGCAAAACTCCTGGCAGTTTGCCTGCTTCTCCCCCTAAAGACCAAGGACTTTTACTTATCTTGATTCTGGCTTATCCTAAGGCCTCTAGGGAGCTAGAACAGACTTTACACCCTTTCACCCCCACTCCTATGTCCCCCCATGCAGATTATAGTTAAGCAGGGATATGTGATGCATATATGGATGTATATCTATATATCTATGTAGATATATAGATATATATCTATATAAATATATAGATATATATCTATATATATGTGTGTATATGTATAGATATAGATATAGATATAGATATAGATATAGATATAGATAGATATAGATATAGATAGATAGATAGATAGATACACACACAGACACACACAGACACACACATATTAATTATTTATGCTAACTGTTTTCTTTAATTATACTCTTATCTTGCCTTGGTATTACTTACCCTTCCCCCAATCATGGATCCCTTCCTTATCTTCTTCTCCCATTGTTTGCTTCCCCCTCTGTCCATCCTTCCCCCTCATTTCTTAATAGATTTTTGAGGATACCATGCCCTTCATGGTATATATGTAGTGTTGCCATTTAATCCATTCCCCATCTGAGTAGGTTTTCTAATGCCTCTTTCTCTATTCTTCTGTGTAATGTTCTTAGTAGTTTTCTGTAGGTTTGGGGGCAGCTTTCCTTTCAGTAGAGAAAGAATAGTCAGGTGCTAAAGTTCAAATCCTTTATTATGTCCTTCATAATCTAGTTTCCTTGCCTGGGGCCTGGGGCCAGCTTTCTTAAAGGTCTTCCAGAGTCTTGGTTTCAGTGGAGAAGCTAAGGAGGAGATCCCTGCCACCAAGGTGGTGTGATATAGAATGAATGAATCCAGCTCTGAATGAATCTAGCTCTGAGTCCTTGGGGCTTGTGCATCAGCCTCTAGCCACTGCAAAGGTGGATGATGGAATGAAGCTATCGCTCCTTAATTCCCAGAGCTTGAGCTCCTGCCTCCAATCCACTTGTCTTCTCTGTCTCTGAATCCCTTCTGAGTCTGTGTCTGGCCCTTCTGAGTCTCTCTCCAAGTCCATCTAAGTCTTTCTCTGGCTATCCCTCTAGCTGAGTTTGTCACAGCTTTATATGCTTTATTTTGAGTATAAACCAATCATTATATCACTAGGAAACCATTATTAAAGAAACCAAGATTAAATCAATCATACTGAACTTAGAAAACTATTAAGCACCATGCTAAACTAGATAACCATTGTCTTATCAATTCCACTGACTTAATACCTATAAAAATCCTTGTTTCAAGTTTCAGAGTTCTGGCCCATAACACTTCTGAACCTCATTTGTATGATATAAGTACTACTTTTACCTTAATTCTACCTCAGTGTCTTTTTTGAGTTACCCTATTGCTCATGTCAATCTTAAATATATGTATACATTTCCATGTAAAAAACTTAAACAATTTGTCCAAGTTTCTTGAAATTGATCTTTGACATTGGCTCTTATATGTTAAATAATCTATTGAGTTCTGATTTGGTTGAAAGTCTTGAAAATCTCCAACTTTGTTGTATGTTCATTTTTTGTCATTCAATATTATGGATTATTTTGCTGACTATAATATTTTGGTAACAGGCCTAGTTTTTTTGTGTTTTTTTTTGATTGCCAATATATGTGACTGTAGGACCTTTGTTCTTTTTTGTGCCTGTTACTAAGTCCAGTACAATTCTAATTGTTATTCCAGTATATTTGAATTGTTTTAATCTTCTTTCTTGCAAAATTTTCTCTTTTATCTGGGGGTTTAAAATTTTGGCAATAATATTCCTATATATTTTCCAAAAAAGATCTTTTTGAGGTGGTAATGGGTGGATTTTTCCTATTTCTATGTTCCCCTCATGTTCTATCACTCCAAGACAGCTTTCTTGGATTTTTTTTTTCAGCTTTGGTCACTGCTTTCAGGTAGTCTAATTATTCTTATTTTTTCTTTTCTTGATCTGATCTCTAGATCTGTTATTTTTCTTATAAGATGATTCACATTCTGTTCTATTTTTTCATTCTTTATATTCTGTTTTATTATTTCTTGATCTCTTACAGCTTTACTGGTTTATCCTTGCCCAATTCTAATTTTCAAAGTGTTATTTTCATCTTTGAGACTACGTATCAACTTTTCTAGTTGGTTAATTTATTTTTTAAATTACCTTTTTGTCTTTCTTGGGTGGTTTTCATTTATTTATTTATTCCAGTTATTTATTTATGCTACATATTTAGTTAGTTTTTCCTCAAATATTTCTCATTTGATTTTTAAATATTTTTTTTGAGTTGTATAAATTCCCTCTAGGCAAGAAGTCACTAAATGTTACTACGAGGTAGAAGAAGCTTTTTTTTCTTACTTCAATGTTCTCTTCTGAAGATGAATTCTGGTCTTTTCTATTCCCATTGTAAGTTTCTGTTGTTGGGTTTTCTTCTTTGCTGGTTCTTTTTTTTTTTTTTTTTAATGAGAAGTAATAGTGTAAGCACCTCTCATTTTGGGGTAGTAGAATGGTGGCTCTAGTTTCCATTCAGCTGTCCCTTCTGACCTAGAACCACAAGTCCCCTCAGTGAGGAACATCCTTGCCGCTCTGTCTGTGCATTCACTGGATGCTGGTTGCTACTCCAGTGCCTCATCACTGCAGCACAGGTGGGCCTGGAATTCCCAATTAGCTGAGGTTCCATTGTCTTCTGGGACTCAGACCCATGCATGACTGCACACAGTCAGGGAGGTGAAAGTTTCTCCAGAAACTCCAGCCAAACCCAGCCCTAGAGTCCCTACTTGCTGTTTCTGCAGAGCTAGCTAGAGTACTTTACACTTCACACTGGTTAATCATCTGCTTTTGGCCTTTCTTTGTATCTTTTTGGTTTGTACCAGGAAGACCCTTGTTCTGCTCCAAGTCTTGATTTTTCAATAGTTTCTGTTCTCCCTTACATGCAAAATTTTGTTCTCTGTGTGTGGGGAAATCTGGAGAGCTTGAAATTTGTTACACCATCTTTATAGAATCTTCTTTTCCCTTAGTTTGTCCAACCTGACAAAAATATTATTACTTTCCTAAGTACCTATCCAAGTACTTAATCCTACAACTAATTATGCAACCTCAGATCACTCACTTACAATCTCTCTATGCCCCAATTTCCTTAGTTGTAAAAGTAGAGCTTAGATAGAATGATATCTAAAGTCCTCTCCAGCACTAAAATTTTAAGATTCCCTAATTAAATGCAAACTGAAGTCTCAAGAGGATTTCATTATAAGGCATGCTTACTTTTATGGAAATTCCACAAGAGTCCCTTAGCAGAACTCTGGAGGGCAGCTCCAGTGTTTTAGTTGACAGTTGAAACATAATTCCTTTATGATTTTCAAGAAATATAAAATGCTACAAAATAATTTCCAGGCTCAAAGAAATTGGTCAAAAGAAAAAAAAATCACAATGAACTGTTATTTTAAATACTATATACTTAACTGAAATTTTTGTAGCAACAAAATGTCCATATTAATTTTAGAATACGTTTTTAGAATGCCTTTCTAACCAATTGAAGTCTGAAAACTTTACAAACATAACTTTTTATTAAGTGCAAAAGTTAAGACATAGAATCATAGGAAATGAACTCGATCAATTTCCTTTTCTTCCCTTCAGAACTACATTCTGCTTCAGCAAACATAGGTGGAAATTCAAAAGAAATACAGAGGAATCAGGGCAGTGTCTTCAAACCAAAACTCAAGTACAGGGTATGTCTTTTCTCCCTCTTCTAATTAAAATGAATTATTATATTTATATTGTGTATTTACCATGCATTCTCCTCAAAGGATAAATTTTATCTATAGTGACTAGAATCTCTGTCTATATGATATGGAAAGAGTTCCCATCCTGAAAGACTTTTATCATTGCTAATATTAATCAGTCATGATGTTTAGATGAACTTGTATTTTTAGAAGACTATGTCAACTGAACTCCATCTTTGGAAGCTCCTTTCAAGCTTGAAATCTTAGAGCAGAGGTTCAGGCACACTTATATGGCCCAGCTGAGTGCAGTGCACTTTATCACCCAAAGCTTAGTCACCCTCAGGATGAATGTTTCAGTCCACCACAATGACTCAAAGATTTCTAATCTATAATAGTAAAGACAATTCCCACACTGGGAAAAAATCACTCATTTCTTGAATTATTGACACTTTATATTTCCTAAAATAAAGATGTTAGACTACAAGACCTGAAAGTTCTAAATCTATGATTTATAAACATATTTTTATGTTCAAAATGACAATGATAAAATAGATATGTGTGAAATGTTGCTATAATATATGTATGTATACACACATAATTAGCAATATTCTTCATGAAAGGTATATCTTGTTAAGGACCATGGCTAAGCGTGAAGGGGCCGTCGGATTCTCCAAAAGTCCTACGTTGGGCACCATTTGTTATGGGAGCCACCTGCTAGTGGCTGCTGGGGATCTAATTCTGTCCAGCAGAATAGATCCTGTCATGGGAGAGGATGATAATGATACAAGGAGACTGAGAGGCAGCTACATACTCTGACTTCCCTCCTCTTCCCTCTTGTTTCCAAATTCTTTCATTCCCAATTCATGAACAACATCTGAGTCAGTAAAGGCTGCTTTGCAATTCCTTGAGGGCACTTTCTGGAACCCACCCCTTCACACTTAGGCATGGTCCTTAACGATATCCTTTGTCTTATAGTATATATTAATAAAATTTAAGATTCTCTGCAAAAAATTTGTTTTATGTATACTTGACTATCTTATAGATTTACTTAGTATTCTTGTCAAAAGTCATCTCTTTCTAATGTAATAGCAGAGCTACAAAGAAAACCACTAAGAGACAACTCAAATGATGTACTTTACAACTGAAAATAAATTCCATTAGAATTTCAAAATTTTTGAATTACTTTGTAATCACCAAAAAAAAAAAAAAATTCCAACCTTGAAGCATTAAAGCATTAACTTGCTGTATAGCACAATGTTATGTTAGTATCTGCTGTTTCTTAGGACATTCACCATGACTCATAAAGATTCAGACATTTTCTCTTTGTAATCCTCTGATGATACCTTTCATGAATAAAATTCTGCTTCTGTTTGTCATTCTTTCTCATGGTACTTTACAACCATTCTCATTCCAGACTAAGGCATTAATATTTTTTGTAGTAGCCAAATATATATATATATATATATATATATATACATGTACATATGCACATATACATATATTTATACCTAAACATATAAACACACAAGCACACATGTACATAAATATGTATATACATGTGTGTGTATCTCCATCAATTTGTAGAAGAAGAAGGTAAGGATAGAAGGGTTTCAGATTTTTTTTTTACTTGCAAAAACCTAGAAAAATGTTTAAAGTGTATTGCTAGGCATGTTCCATCCCTGCTTCATCATTGACTGTCTCCCTGTCTTACAGATCACTAATGAGATTAATGGCTTGATGGATCTCTGTGCTTTAATAATAAATAATAATAAAGTACCAGAGATTTGACAATTCCTATGCTGTACCATGAGTTATATAGGCACCTTCATTTTATTCTTTTTTTTTCCCTTCCTACACAAAGTAAAGGCCAAATCAGTAAAAGGTCGAGCTGACTAGTATGGATTATTATAATATTGTTCTTGACCTGTCCTGGGATCAATAACAGATGTCATCATCCATTTTCTTAAACCATAGACACTAACTCCATTATTCTAATACATAACAAACAGAACTTAAAGCCATTCCAATTTCATATCCTTTGCTTTCTTAAAGGTGTATATTTGAATTAGAGAAATGGTAGAATTTTTTAGATCAGGTTCCAAAGTAATTCATCACCTACAAATTAATCATTAGCTATTTTGGCACAAATTAAGTCAAATTACCCTAATATAGTTAGTTAGAATTACAGATTGCAATTAATATTTTCAAGATCCAAAGGAACTCCATCTTTGAAATGGATGTCATACTCCTTAAACTGTTTTTTACATGCAATTACCATTATTATGATGGGCTACCTTACAAGAAATAATAAAATAACCAATTTTGAGCTTAAATCTTCTAATAGATCATTCAATTAAATCTTGTCATTTCACAGTTTAGTGAAATTGGAGTCCCAGAGAGGATGAATATTTATCCAAAATCCCAGTCAGTAAATAAATAATAGACTCAAAATTCAAGTCTAAATCATCTGATTTTTTCCACTTCACCATATTGCCTTTGTTATTTGAATGAAATCTGGGAACATTTCTTCTTACCACCACTTTTCCTACATCTGTATGAAACTGTTCTCTTAATAATTCAACCATTCTGAAGAACACTTTGGATCTACGACCAAAGACCTAGTAAACTGTGCATATTCTTTGATTCAGCAATACTACTACTAGGTCTGTATCCAAAAGAGGTCATAAAAAAGAGGAAAGAATCTTTTCGAGGTATCAAAGAATTGGAAATTGAGGGAATGTCCAACAATTGGGGAATGGCTGAACAAATTTTGGTATATGAATATAGTGGAATACTATCATGCTGTAGAAATGATGAGCAGTAAAATCTCAAAAAAAAAAAACACTTGGAAAGACACAAACTAATACTGATTAAAGAGAGCAGAACTGGGAGAACATTGTACACAGTAACAGCAAAATTGTGCAATAATCAATTATGATAGATTTAGCTCTTCTCAGTAATGTAATGATACAATATAATTCCAAGTGACTTTAAATTTAAAGTCACGTTAGAGCAAATACTAACTCAAGCTATGGAAGACCCTTATTTTGGTGATCTTTGAGCTATTAAATTTTTGTATCCAGTGCTGTCACATATATACTCCTCAACTCAGCAACTTCAAAGGAAAGAAGCATTACAAAAATCTATAAAGGAGCAGCAGATATTCAACTCTTTTCCAGTTGAAATTTCCTAAATTAAAGATTTAAATCCAGAAAAAATGTAAACCACATGTAGAGAAAGAACTATGGGATCTGAATGCAGATTGAAGCATGATGCTTTCACTTGTTTTTGTTTTTGTCCTTCTTTCATTTTTTCCTTTTGTTCTCAGTCTTCTTTCATAATATAACTAATGTGGAAATATGTTTGACATAACTATACATATATATAACATATCTGATTGCTTGCTGTCTTGAGACAATTTTGGAGCTCAAAATATACAAAAATCAATATTGAAAACTGTTTTTACATGGAATTGGAAAAAATAAAATAATGTGAAGTAAAAATAAAATAATAAATTAGTATAAAATTATAAAATTGAAAATGAACTTTTCTATTTCTCACAAGAGATAAACAAATGGAAGTTCTTCAGTGCATGTAACAGTAAGTATCTGGCAGCAAAATCTGAATTTAAGTATCTTTATTAACAGCTTCCTAATGATATTGGACCTAAAGTAAGCCCCCTTCCACAATCCAAAACATATGAATACAGTAGTGGAATGTCCAATGCATGCTTTAACCTGTGGAGATGCAAAAAAATAAGACTATTTTAAAATTGATTAACAAAACACCAACAGACACATCAAGTTTTCACATGAGATAAAAGAGTAACCGTGTTCATGAAGCTACCTTGAACGATCTGAATTATATTATTTTGTATAATAGTTCTTGCTAGGCAGTTGGGGGGCATAGTAGTTAGAGTGCCAGGCCTGTAGTCAAGAAGATGCATCTTCTTGAAATATCACATTATGTTGTTTATATAATTATAAATATGTTATACATATGCGTGTACACATATCACATTTACATAGATTCTATGGAACAATAATTTACCTTTATTGATATGATCTAGTGGATAAGTGAAAGAGATAGGACAGCTACCATTGTCCAGCCTCCAGCCTCCAGCCTCCAGTCCTCTCTCTTCTCTATCTCTGAGTCTGTCTTCCCTCCAAGATCTTTTAGCTCTTACATACTCTATTATAAGAACATCATCACAGGTGTCAATCTTGTTAGAATAGGTGTCAACTTGTAGAACTATACTAAGTACTAAGTACATGTAAACTAGAGAATCATTATCTCAATTCCATTGAGTTAACACCTTGTTATAAGATTACTTGCTTCAAGTACACTTGGCCCTCTACAGAGTTGTATTTTCTTATTCATATCAATCAAAACCTGCAATGTGCATATCAATAATTCTTTTGGGTTATAGAACTAAAATTATCCTCTAAAGCAAATGTTATCTTGGATTGATAATATTTTATTTCATTAGCAGTTAGTAATATCTTTGCTTAAATGTTTTTATCATATTATCTATTCTCACATATTTTTGTGATGCTAAGAGGAAAGTCCTAATCACTTGTTGCTTTCTGGTAACGTCAGATTGTGCCACCACATGATGGCTTTCTAATAAAGAAAGTGATGGAGGACAAAAATCAAAATGGACAAATGGTGAAGGAAAATGTTTTATATATTTTGAAGTTTTACCAAAGATAATATTCACAAATTGGCCTTCACAAAGCCAACCCAATCATTTTCCTACTTGCATATATTTCTTATTTCCTTTGGCACTTTCAATTAAACAAAATTGATTAAATTCATACTATGTGGTGGACACTTATAGTGTATAAAGAAAAATGAAAAGGTTCCTATCTTCAAAATATTTATATTTCCCTGGGGGAAGGAAATATATGACAAGTAAATAGGGAGTATATGTGAAGCAGGGCAAACAATATGGATAATAAAGATGGCATTTGGAAGTTGGTAACTATATCAAACTTGTGAGGAGGTGTGGGATTTTGAGAAAGAGATGAAGAGACAATGACTTATAGAAATGCGGGTGCCATTTGTGTAAAGAGACAGAGATAGGAAATGGAATGTCTTTTACTGAAAATAGCTGACTAATTTAATAGGAACAAAGAGTGAGTGGAAAGTAAACATGGAAAATATAAATGATAGTCTTTTAGACTTTCACATCATCATTGATATACTGAAAGATCTTCACTGTTACCACAATAATTATTATCAAGTTTATTAAGCATTATGATTCCAGAGATCGTTGTAAATTGAATGCATATACCTGTAGTGAAACATTTTGAAACTAAGACTGAGGGATTAAGAATAATGAAGCAGACAGTTGGGGATAGGAAATAGAATCTGTACTTTTGCATCCATTAGTTTAGCATTACTGGTTGGGAAGAATATGAAGATGTGAGAATCTGTAAATTTTTGAAGAATAAATCTATTCAGAGCATCAATGACTGAAGAAAGGCTTACTTAAGCAAACAGGTGATTATATTGCTCAAGGTCCTGCTTTGATAGTCAACCTCAGAATAGATCCTTTTTTTTTTTTAAATAGTTTTTATTTACTAGATATATGCATGGATAGTTTTACAACATTGACAATTGCCAAACCTTTTGTTTCCCCTCCTTCCCCCCGCACCCAGATCACAGGTTGACCAATACATGTAAAATATGTTAAAGTATAAATTAAATACAATATATGTATATATGTCCAGACAGTTGTTTTGCTGTACAAAAAGAATCAGACTTTGAAATAGTGTACAATTAGCTTGTGAGGGAAATCCAAAATGCAGGCGGACAAAATTAGAGGGATTGGAAATTCTATGTAGTGGTTCATAGTCATCTCCCAGAGTTCTTTTGCTGGATGTAGCTGGTTCAGTTCATTACTGCTCTATTGGAACTGATTTGGTTCATCTCATTGTTAAAAACGGCCACATCTATCAGAATTGATCATCATATAGTATTGTTGTTGAAATATACAACATAGATCCTTTTGTTAAGATTAAGACCTTGACAATGAGGCAATTAAGACTGCCTCATAGTAGACAGTAGCAGGAGAAAATATAGCCTGGAGAAATTCCATTAGGAGCAAGTTGATTAAGATTCAGAAAAAGCTCACAAAGCATGAAAAATTCTCTGGAGCAACAGAACAACAAAAAATAACAAAAGCCAGAGGTAGATAGAAAAAATCTAGGCAGAAACAAGGCTTCCCAAAGAGGCTCTGGAAGACAGAAGGTAGTGGTTGGTGGTATAGCACTCCCCACTGACTTCAAGATACTTGAAAGGTCTCTGGAGTAAAAAGATCAGAACTATCTTATCTGAAAAAAGGAATCTTTTACTCTCTAGTCTCAATTTTAAATTATGTTTTGCCCAGATCTTCCATTTGTACTTCTGACCATGAGAATTTTATACAATTTTTGGAGAAAATAAATTAGTTGCTACTCTGTCCAACTCATACCTAGAACAGAATTCCTATTACAACAAATAATTATCTACCCCTACTTTAGAAGACTTCCAATGTGAGGAAATAGGGGAACTCATTAGGGAAAAAGGAAACAAGCATGACACCATCACTTTGGAGCAAGGACTAACTCAAGGTATGGAAGCCCTTTATTTTGGTGATCTTTGAGCTATTACATTTTTGTATCCAATGCTGTCACATATATATTTTTCAACTCAACAACTGCAAAGGAAAGAAGCATTACAAAATCTATAGAGGAGCAGCAGATATTCAACTCTTTTCCAGTTGAAATTTCCTAAATTGAAGATTTAAACCCAAAGTTCCAAGATTATCATCATCTTTCTTTCCAATAGAATGTAAATCCCTTAAAAGAGCTCATCCTTATATTTGCATCCTCTACCATTAGCAGATTGTCTGATTCAAAGCAGGGGCCAAAAAGATACTTAAGGATAGTATGATATATTATATACCAAATGAATTACTAATTCAGTAACTAGAGATTTTCAGTAAGGTTTTAGGAGTTTGCCAGGAATTAATTCCTGAAAATTTCACAGGAAATAAAATTAGGTACACATATATTTTTTGTGTGTGTACACATATATACGTTCAGAGATACATATACCCACATAAATATGTGTTATATTTGAATATATATATATATATATGTATGCCTATATATATATGTATACATATATATATATGTAAGTATAAATATATGAATTAAAACAATGATTATTGGCCCCTCATGAATTATGAAACAATGTGAAATGGGAAACTGAAAAAAAAATGAAAGAACAGAAGTCCATATTTTTGTCAGTCAGTCAGTGAGCATTTATTGAGTTTCCTGTGAATCATACACTATGCTAAGCACTAAAAATATAAACAAAGGCAAAAATACAGGCCAGGCTCTGTAAGTTTTTACAATCTAGCAAAAAAGCACTATGTTTGAACAGCTAAGTATAAAGATCATATATTCCAGTTAAATTATAGACTATCTTACCAAAATATCCACATGTTGCTGCTATCACCTTAGTAAACCTAGTTAAATGTGTGAATGTGATTCACAGCCATTGAAGGATCCACTTTTGCTTTAAAAAAATTAGTAGATATAAAAATGAAAAATCTTAGAGGGTCTCCTTGGCTGGTATGGAAAAAGAGAACTTCACTCTCTTATTCTACCCTAAGTGCTGTAGTGAATTTTATGTTTTATCTTTTAGAAGTCAAGGGCTCTGCCTATGACATTGATCCAGCAGTGACTCAGAGGAAAGATTGCTATCTACCAAGTCACAAACAATCCTTTTCGAAGCTCTGGTGGATTTGCTTTGAAGGACTCTTGTCTAAGTATTGACCAAGGCCTTGCTCAGCTTATGAGATTTGACAAGAACACAGCCTAGAGTAAGATGGCTTCATGGTGAGTAGCGGGGGCCCTAAACTAATTAATCCTGACTGGCTCAGCAGGCAGGACAGAACAGTGCACTTTTAAACTGTATTTCTGTTGTGCAATGCAAAAAAGATATCAGATCAGTAGCACTTAGACTTTTATACTGTGATGTTACTGGGGGCCAGAGCTGATATTTGATAGATTTTTTTTTTCTTTATATACACTTGTCAGTGACCAGGGTGAGTAAAACAATGAAAAATAATTCAATAAAAATTCAGTTAGAAACATATACCAAAAGCCAAAGGCAAAGTCAATACATTGCACTTTCTACTAGACTACATCCTAATAGCTATCCATTTAGTGAACAAAATAAAATGCTGATACAAGTTGTTTAAAAATTAGTTTATTTTATTAAAAACAATTTTAGTATTTAAATTTTGAATTAAGATCCTAATAAGTATATTCTTGAATGTATTATGCATTTGAATCATATTACATTATACATGTGTAATAGTTGACAACTTCAAAACAATATTTTTGAACCAGAAGAGCTAAAAACAGTGATGAATTCAATAAATATGTAAAATTGCTCCCACAAGGAAAAAAAAATTCAGGTTTGAATAGTAAATGATAAAACAATAGAATAATAAGTGAGTTAATCTTTATGAGCACCTAGTCCCCTCAAATGGTACATTAGATTCCATATATTTGTTTATTGATGAACATTTACTAAGAGCTTACCATATATTAGATATTGTATTAGGTACAGAGGATAAAAGGTTTAAAGTAAAATGTGTCTGTCTTCAGGATTTCTTTTATTGGGAAGAAAAGTATGTACAAAAAAATTAAATATATAATAGATACAAAGCAATTTCTTGAGAAAGAGTAATATCTAATGGAATCAGCATAATCTTTTTAAACAGTAGGTGCCACCTAAACTTAGTATTAGAGGAAGACAAAAAGTTAATGTGGTAGAAATGAGGAATGAGCACATTCTAGGTATGGGAAATGGTCTGGGCAAAGACAAGAGATGGCATTTCATGCTCTTCAAGGAAGAGCAAGGAGGCCTGTTTGCTTATAATGCAAAGTATTTAGAGACATTTCTAACATTGCTGTATCCTTGAAGAGTGACTGAGACTAGAATGAAAGTAGTAGAACAGGCATCACTGTGAGAAGTTTAAAAAATGTTTCAATGGGTATGAATACTAGTTGACCTTAATGAATATTAGAGGCAATATGTTTTAAAACTGCACAGAGATTGTTCCTAGCATGATTTTTTTGAGTCGAAAAGTAAAAGACATATCTCTCATGATTTCTCATTTTAGGATATTAGTTCAATGTTACAATTTTCATGCCATGAAAGCAAATGAAATGTAACAGCCAAAAACAGTAGAAATTTACTATTTTTTTAGAAAAGAAATAAGATGAAATCCCATATATATGTCTATATGTGCATAGACATATATATATGAAACTTATGAAGTACATATCATCTCTTAAAATGCATTTTCTGATTCCCTCACCTGCTTAATGACTCCTTATCAATTAATTTTATTTTATTTTGAATATACTTAATATTTCAATCAAAACCATTTATAAGTGATCTTCTTTGAGTCAAATCTGATTAGAGTAATATTCACATAATGTTAATCCATCTCCATTTTTCCCTCAATTATAATAGATCTTTCTTGCCTTTTCATGACGTGCAATTTCCCTCATTTTACCTTTATTTTCCTCTTTTTTTTCCAGTACAATCCCTTTTTCACCTCTACTTTCTTTTTTATATTATCACAATAAAATCAAATTATACCTGAACTCTCTATGAATACCCATAAGGCATAGTTCTCAAAAGTTTCTTTCCATTTTACCTTTTATGTTTCTCTTGAGTTCTATATTTGGAGGTCAAATTTTTTTGTTCAACTCTGGTCTTTTCATTAGAAAGAAATGAAATTCATCTGTATCATTGAATGTCCATCTTTTTTCCCTGAAAGATAATGTTCAATTTAGCTGGATATTTTATTCTTCCTGCATTCCACATTCCATTGCCTTTTGGAGTATCTATCTATCTATAGATATAGATATAGATATCTATAGATATATATCTATAGATATAGATATCTATATCTATGTAGATATAGACATAGATATAGATATAGATATAGATAGAGATAGAGATAGAGATAGAGATAGAGATAGAGATAGAGATAGAGATAGAGATAGAGATAGAGATATAGATATAGATATAGATATAGATATAGATATAGATATAGATATAGATATAGATATAGATATAGATATCAAATTACAGGCCCCTTGTTCCTTTAAGGTGGAAACTGCTAGGTCCAGGGTAATCCTTATTTTGTCTCCTCAATATTTTAATTGTTTCCTTCTGGCTGCTTGCAATATTTTCTCTTTGATTTGATAATTCTGAAATTTAACTATGATGTTCCTTGGAGTTTTCTTTTGGAGGTCTCTTTCAGGAGAGATTGGTGAATTTCTCTTGAAAATTCAGATTGGTGAATTCTTTCAATGACCATTTTACCTTCTGATTCTAGGATATAAGGGCAGTTTTCCTTAATGATTTCCTGGAAGATAATGTCTATTCTGGGCTTTTTTTTTCATCATGGCTTTCAGGAAGTCCAATAATTCTTAGATTGTCTCTTCTAGATCTATTTTACAGGTCAATTGTTTTTTCAATGAGCTATTTTACATTTTCTTCTATTTTTTTCCTTTTTTTTTTTTTTGTCTTGCTTGACTGATTCTTGATGTCTCACTGAATCATTCAATTCCATTTGTTTAGTTTTAATATTTAGTGAATTTTTTTTAGTATTTGTACAATTAAATTTTTAAATGAGTTCTTTTGTTCGATCAATTTTTTTTTTCCAGTTCACAAATAATGTTTTTTAAGGAGTTGTTTTCGTTTTTCATTTCACAAATTTTGTTTTTCAGGAATTTGTTTTCTTTTTCCATTTTGTCAAATCCACTTTGTGAGGAGTTATATGCTTTTTCCATTTTACTAAATCTATTTTTAAGGAATTTTCTTCATATGATTTTTGTTTTTCTTTTCCAAACCTTCTTGCAAAGATCTCATTTCCTCATTTTAAAAGAAAAGAAATATGAGGAAAGGAAATGAGATCTTTGCAAGAAAGATCTCATTTCCTTACCTCATATTTCTTTTCTTTTAAAATCCTTTTTGAATTCTTCCAAGAGAGCCTTAAGAAATGTGTTTTCTTTCTATTTGATAAATATTGTCAAATTTTTCTCTTCTTATGTTCTATTTACCTCTTTAACTTTTTTTCTTATTTATTTTCTGCTTTGATTTATCTAGTTCTGAGAATGCAAAGTTGAGATCTCCCATTATTATAGTTTCCTGTTGATTTCTTAACTTCTCCTTTAGGAATTTAGATGCTATACCACTTGGTGCATATATGTTTAGTATTGATATTGCTTCATAATGTATGCTACCCTTTAGCAAGATATAGTGCCCTTCCTTATCTCTTTTAATTAGATTAGTTTTTGATTTTGCTTGATCAGAGATCAGGATGACTACCCCTGGTTTTCTTTTTTTGTTGTTGTTTTTGTTTTTGTTTTTTTCCACTTCAACTAAAGCATAGTAGATTCTGCTTAGGCTTTTTACCTTTATTCTGTATGTATCAACTTCCCTCAGGTGTGTTTCCTGTAAACAACATATTGTAGGATTCTGGCTTTTAATCCAGTCTGCTATCTGCCTCTGCTTTATGGGGGAGTTTATCTCATTCACATTTATGGTTAAAACTACTAATTCTGTACTTCTTGCCATCTTATTATCCCCAAATGATGTTTTTTTTTCTTTTTTTTTCTCTCTTACCCCCCTCCCAAATATTAGACTTATGAGCATACTTGCCTCATTCAGCCCTTTCTCTTTAAAATCCTTCCCTCCCCCTTGAAGTCCCTCTCCTTTTCTTAAACTTTTTTTTTTTACATTCCTGCATTCCCTTCTTTTTACCCTAACCCTTCCTTTTTTGCTTTTCCCCTCCCACTTTTCAATGAGGTGGGAGAAATTTCTATGTAAACCAAATATGTCTAATTATTTTTTCTTTGAGCCAAATCTGATAAGAGTAAGATTCACACTATGTTCATTCCTCCTTCCTTCATTCCCTCAGATATAATAGGTTTCCTTTGCCTCTTTGTGAGATGTACTTTCCCTCTTTTTACCTTCACTTTTCCCTGTTCCTGGTACAATTTCCTTTCCACCTCTAATTCCTTTTTTATATTATAACAGTAAAACTAAATTATACATGTTCTCTTTATGTATACCCATAACAGAAATACAGTTCTCAAGAGTTCTTTTTACATCTTTATTCTTCTCTTGAGTCATATATTTGATGGTCAAACTTTTTGTTTATACATAGTTTTTTCATCAGAAATAAATGGAATTTTCTTTCCTTGAAGAAAATGCTCAGTTTGATTAAGTAGTTTAATATTGGCTGCATACCAATTTTTTTTTTTTTTTTTGCCTTTCAGAATATCAGATTTCAGGCCTCTCAATCCTTCAATGTGGATGCTGGTAGAGTCTGAGTAATCCTTATTGTGGCTCCTCAGTATTTGAATTGTTTTTTTCTGGCTGCTTGTAACATTTTTTCTTTGTTCTGACAGTTTTTGAATTTAGCCACAATATTTCCTGGAGTTTTGATTTTGGGATCTCTTTCAGTAGGTGATCAATGAATTCTTTCAATGCCCATTTTACCTTCTGATTCTATTACATCTGGGAAGTTCTCTTTCATGATTTCCTGAAAAATAGTGTCTAGGCTCTTTTTTTTCATCATGATTTTCAGGGAGTCCTTAGATTATCTCTTCTACATCTATTTTCCAGATCTCCTGTTTTCCCAAATAGGTATTTAACTTTTTTTTTTCTATTTTTTTCTTTTTTTTTTTGGTTTTGCTTGACTGATTCTTGGTGTCTCCTCGAGTCATTCATTTCCATTTCTTCAAGTCTGATTTTTAATGAATTATTTTCTTCATTTGCTTTTTTTATTTCTTTTTTTGTATTTGTCCAATTGAGTTTTTAAATGAGTTGCTTTATCCTATGGAATTTTTTTACCATTTAGCCAATTTTTTTTTAAAGAATTATTTTCTTTTTCCAATTCACAAATTCTGTTTCCATGAGAGTTGTTTATCTTTTCAGTTCACAAATTCTGTTTTTCAGGGAGTTGATTTCTTTATCCACTCTATCTATCTTTTAATGACTTATCCTGATCCTCTTCCAAAGCTTCCATTTCCTTTCCCCAGTTTTCTTCTTGCTCTCTTTTGAGGTCATTTTAAATTTCTTCCAGGAGAGCCTTGTGTGATGGGTACCAGATCATATCCATCTTTGGATCTAGAGACAAACTGTGTTTAGTCTCCTCAGGGTTTGAAGTCTGCTCTCTTTTTGAATAGAAGCTATCAATACTTAGAGCCCACTTTGCTTTTTTGCTCATTTTGGAAAAGGAAAAAACTAAACAAAAACCAAACCTATGGTCTGCTTATGGGGAGCAGTGGGGTATTTCCAAGCTGCCTCTATAGACAACAGGAAGTGGCCGTGAAGGGGCAGTGGTACAGCACCTATTGGCTGTGCTGGGATAAGCAGTTGTGCTGAAATCAGCAGCAGTGTAAACTCAGCTACTAGAGCTGCCCTGGGAACAACAACTGCAACTGTGCTTGGGATCATGCTGAGTCACTCCACCTGGGTGGATGTGTCCAGCTGCTGAGAGACCTTAATATTTTGGGGTTATAGTCTTTAACCCCCTGTGTTTATAGTTTCCTTGCTGATTTACTTGCTTGCTGCCAGAGCAAAAGTAGCCACATTGTGGTACAGATTTTCAGTAGCAGAGACCATACCCCATCTCTCTCCAGTCTGCTCCCCTGTTCTCACTGTCAACTTGCCTGAAGGCTGCATCTGGCCTAACCCTATTCCATTCCTGCCCACTAGCAAAACAGAACATTTCTGGTGAATTTCAAGATTGTATTCAGTTGGTAATGTGTTGTACTTGCAATATTCATGGATTCTCCCAGTCAAGATGAATTCCAAGGCTGAATATCATAAAAACAGACTGAGAGAAAAGGAGAGCCTAGGAAAATGGGTGTGTCCTTTCTGCTGCCCGCCCTCAATTCAAAATCCCCAAAGAGATCTTAAAGGAGGGAAAGGGACTCATATGTGCAAAAATGTTTGATACTGAGTGGATCCCCATCTACTGGAGAATGGATACATAAATGTGATATATGAATGTTTTGGAATATTATTGTTCTGTAAGAAATGACCAAAGGATGATTTCAGAATGGTCTGGAGAGACTTACATGAACTGATGCTGAGTGAAATGAGCAGAACCAGGAGATCATTGTACATGGCAACAAGACCATATGATGATCAATTCTGACATCACTCTTTTCAACAATGAAATGATTGAGGCCAGTTCCAATAGTCTTGTGATGAAGAGAGCCATTCACATTCAGAGAGAGGACTGTGAGAACTTAATATGGATCACAACATAAAATTTTCACTTTTTTTTGTTGTTTGTTTGCATTTAGTTTTCTTTCTTATTTTTTTTCCTTTTTTATCTGATTTTTCTTGTGCAGCAAGATAATTGGGGAAATATGTGTAGAAGAATTACATATGTTTAACATATATTGGATTAGTTGCCATTTAGGGGAGGGAGTAGGGGAAAGGAGGGAAATTTGGAAAAAAAGGTTATGCAAGGGTCAATGTTGGAAAAATTACCCATGCATGTTTTGGAAAACAGCTTTAAAAAAAGTTAATGTGATGGCTTTTGCTTTGGCAAAAAAAAAAAAAAAAAAAAAGGTTAACTCTTCATCAGAGAACGGATTAAAGAATGATATAATCAGAGATGTTATTGAGGGGCTATGAGTTATAGAGGAGAAAATAGTCAATGGTAAATGACTTTTATTTTCTCAGTAGAATACAAAGTGAAATTTTATTTTAAGTAAAGGTGATACAAAATATTTGAAAAGAAAAGAAAAGGTTTAGAAGAGCTGCAGTATTTTGTTTATTTATACTTCACTTTAATATTTATGATTAGAAAAATGACCAAAACAAATGTCTCCCAATATGTGTCGTATTAAATAAATTTCCTTCATGAAAATCCACAGTCCCAGGACATGATACCTCAGTAAGTTTATAGTTTCAAAATTATGGGCAAAATTGAGTATATCCTTCCATTTGGAACTTAAGGCTTTATGAAAAACCAAAAAAAAATGTAAATGATAATAAACTATATTTACTTCTAAATGATCTCTAACTTAATTTATGGAGGCAAAATTTTATAATAGACTAATTCAAAGGAAATTAGGAATAGAACATGTTTTGACATTGCCAACCTGCCAATAAACAAAATACATAAAGAGGGGAAATGGTGATTTTATTGTTCAGTGAACAAGATATTCCATTGTTCAGCCCTCAGTATTTTCTCTGATTGTTCCACATACTTGGAATACTTTCTCTTCTCATTTCTATTTCTTTCTTTCTTTCTTTCTTTGTTTCTTTTTTTTTTTCTTACTTCAAGTCTCTCCTATAACTCCACCTTTTAAAGGAAGTCTTTTTTGATCCCACTTAATTGTTGGATTCTCTATTAATTTTCCTTTATTAATTACTATTACTATTTATCCTTCATATAGTTTGTTCCTGTGTGTGTGTGTGTGTGTGTGTGTGTGTGTGTGTGTGTGTGTATTTGCTAGTTGTCTCTCCTTTAGATTGTGAGTTCCTTTATGGCAAAGGTTATCTTTTGCATTTCTTTTAACTCCAGCTTAATGACTATCTGAATTGTTTTTACTTAATGACTTCCTTTTGCCTAACTTGGGGGAAATTTTAATAGAAGATTTTGCCAATCATTCCAAATCTGAATAAGAGATCAACATCAGCAATCAGCACATTCAAATGATATAACTATGCTTGAGTCATATATGTGTGTGTATATATATATATATATATATATATATATATATCAGACTATATTTTGAGTCAGTCAACAAGCATTTATTCATCACGTATTATGTGCTAGGAACTCTGCTAATTGATGAGTATTGAAAGAAAGTTACACATTCCCTGCTTTAAAAGAACTTATCATCTTATTTTTACTAACCTATATTCACATTAAGTTATTTACTTTTTGGTTAATTTTTAACATTTACAATGATCTGGAGAAATAATCTAAAAGCATGTGCTTATATTAGTCCCTCTAAGGAAGATTTATTGGAAGACAGACAGGAAGACATGAATTCCATTAATTTGTAGACAAGGCACAAATATTGGTGAAGTTGTCTGTAAATTTGAATATTATCAAGAGAAAATATAATGTATTTTGTAAATATATTTAATCTGTCTTTTTGACCCTGCCTATAAGAGGCACTGACCCAGAAGACCTGAAAAAGGGTACTTATCTTTTGATTGGGCAATATACACCAAGTTCTATAGGTTTTCTCTTGAATTTAAACTAAAATAGACGAGAGGGAAATAGATAGGAGATAGCCATTGTGGATCTATATAGAAGAGTTCCTAATGAACAGTAAGGGCTTCTGGAGATGACATTCTAGAATCATTTGCTGATTTTTCTAGATATATAGAAAATGAGTGAGCTCAATAGAATAGCTACATACTGGCAGAATTACAGGAGACACATGAGACCTACTGCCACAGTACCTTCTTTCCAATCTTTTACTAATTTTGAAATTGGAATAATTTTTTTGTGATTTGATCATTTCTTTTTTCATCATTGTGTCTTCTAGACTAAGTGATATAGAACTTTGAGTTTTATTTGTTTGCTTTTTGGAAATACTTTTACCTAAGCTCTAAAACATAATAAAAATCATTGTCCAACAAACTAAACTATGTGTTTTATATTTATTGAAATCACAGATTATGACAATAAAAGAGGTTAATTTTTTATTTCTGAAAAAGGATACAATTTTTGATTCAGTAAAGCTGATTTGAGGTAGTAGTATATCCATACATATACATACATTCACACACGCACATACATATATACTGGCAAAGTTCCAGTGCAAATTCCTATAAGCACTATAGATGTTTACAAGACCGACAAAAATATTGCTCTAGATTTGGTTTCCTTATTTATTTATTTGTTTTAATGAAGCACCATTTCAGAAATTCATATGCTGAAGTGGTCAAGTCTTCTTTTGGCTTCCCATGTGATAGCTTAAATAAAAAAGAAAAAAAAACACACAATTTTATCATAAGATTCTTGAGAACAGGGACTATTTTTTCTCTTTTTTGTAACTTTAATGTGTAGCAAGGGACTGGCATCCTAGCTTGTGCTTAGTAAATGTATATTTATTTGCTAATTAATGGATTAGATGATGCTACAATGATAAAATTACTTTGCTTTTATTTTCTTAAGTTTTGAGGTCTTAAGTTCTTCCTTTCACTCATGAACTTTCTCTTTGTTAGACATATGCAATGTGTGTATATGAGGATATTAATAAATGGATATACATATATATGCATATGTAAGTTTACATGTATATGCTTGTACAAATATGAGTGTACTGCCATCTATAATGACAAGTGCCATTATACATTTTTAACTGAAAAGGACTTTTTCTGAATATCTAGTATCATTAGAGAGAATATAAATGTAGATGAAAGCTATGCAATTAATAAAATATAAATTGTATATATCTATATCTTATTAATATATACAAACATCTATAAATTTATAGCTATATGCATCTAGAGCTATGTTTGTATATATGCATTTATGTGTTTATGTACCCATAGACACAGGAAAATATATTATACAATCTATTTCAAGTTTAAACCACATTTCTTGTTCCTATCAATTTACAGTCATAAAAAAATATTCTCAGAAAACAGTTTCTTCAATGTTGACTCCTGTATACTTTCTAACACCCTCCCAAAGTATTAATCTTACTTTCTGATTGACGTGTCTTAAATATAATCAATGGGCAGTTTCCAACATGCCTAGACACTACAGAATATATTCCTTCCCTTCTCCCTCACTTTGTGTTAACTTAGGGAGATGTGCTGACTGGGTAGAATCATGGCAGCATCTTGTAAATGATTCATGAAAATGAAATGAAAAATCCCTGTACAGTGCATAGGGCAATAATAGTTGTGTTTTTCCTGTTCTATTTGTATACCCACACTACCTTGAGTGCAAAAACAACCTTCCAGCTTTCTCCTATGAGCTCATAGTATGTATGCCAAGGCAATAATCACTGGCTGTCAACTACTCAAAAATTCTGCTTAGGCCCCAGATTACTATTCTGGCTACTAACTTTCTTCTATCTATATACTAAAGATCATCTTCTTGTTCTACTTGCCCTTTAATGTCAAAATATCAAGTTCATTCATCTACCTTCCTAACCTAACAAATCCCCTAATGAAGGAAAAGCAAGTTTATAATTTTCTTCCTCATTTTCTCTTAGATAAACACAACATATTCTTTAGGAATAATGTAGAAATAATTAAATCATAGCATAGCTTTGGTGAGTAGGAAGCAAAATGTGAATCATATAAAGAACTTCAGGTGAAGAAACTCTAATGTAACCTGGCAACTATCTGAGACATTATTGGGCAAGGAGCTAAATAATTTGTCAGGGTTATTATTCAGAGACTAGACTTTAAAGACTTAAATTCAGGTCTGAATCAAGTTTGTGGATACCATCTAACTTGGCCTGACTTTGTCTCATTTTTCCTAGAATTGTCTTTTCTGATCTCTCCTGACCTTGCTCCAAAAGATATAAAATTAAATGAGTGACCGGTTTAAAGCCAGAAGAAACCAATGCATGAATTCTAGCTTTTTTCTTTATAACATGGCAAAATAAATTACCTTGCTGAAACTAAATTTTCTTATTTCAAAAATTAAAAAAATCTATATTACACTACATTTAAAAATATAAAGTACATTCTAAAGGAAATATTACTATAAAGGGAAAACAACAACAGACTATGAATAAGAGAAAAATTAAATACTTCTCTCTCTTTCATTGTCACAGGACAATATATTTCCTTTTCCTTCATAGAAACAGACAATAGAGGACTCATTGGACTACTAACAATAACATTCTTTTGCCCTACAGCCTGGAAGATTTCAGTCAATGTTTTTTATGAGCAATAGACCCCCTGCATCGTAAATCTCATCTGTAGTAGAATCAATAACCAGGTGCTTTGCCACATGAGAAAAACCTAATGTCATTTAAACTTCTTTGATATGAAGTTTGGCTACAGAAAGATTGACTGCAACCTGAGATAAATGGGCAATGGCTTTAGCATGATAGTCTATTTAGAATACTATGGAAGTGATCAGCCGATGTTTTCAGTGTAATGCCTTACTCATTAATCAATGTAACTCCATCAGTTCAAGATACACAAAATTAGAGAAATCACACCAAATATTCATAGGGATACTTTGTATGTGACCTGTGGACTTTGTGTCTATGCTTGTATTGGCCTGAGCAGCGAGTTGGACACATTGTAACTTGATTTCAACATAGTGTAATCATTTTGGTCCTCTTCCAGAACAAAGGTCAATAACCAACCAACAAATCAGTATTGAGTACTTGACAAATATTATTTATCTTTAGCCTATTAATAGTGTTCAGGGCATCATAAATGTACTTTGGATTCTTACTATCAGCATATAACTGAATCCCATCTGCCTTTTTTCCCCTCCTCAACTTAATAGTATTTTTCCAATTGTATTTCAAGATACTTTTCAACATTCATCTTTATAAAATTTTGATTTCTATTTTTTCTCCCCTTTCCCAAGATAGCAAGCAATCTGATATAGGTTATATACACATACAATCACATTAAACATTTTCACATTAGTTGTCATGGAAGACTGATCAGAACAAAAGAGAAGGAAAATCAAAAAAATGAAAATACTATGCTTCAATCTGCATTCAGATTCCATAGTTCCTTATTGAATGAAAATACCTTACATCATTGTATTGCTGAGAAGATCAAAATCTATCAAATTGTTGTTACATTTTACAGTGTTCTGATTCTGCTCACTTTACTCAGCTTCAGTTCATAAAAGTCTTTCCAAGTTTTCTGAAATCTACCTGGTCATCATTTCTTATAACACAATATTATTCCATTATATTCATTTATCACATCTTGTTCAGGCATCTCTCAATTGATGAGCATTACCTCAATTTTCAACTCTATCACCACAAAGGAGCAACTATAAAGATCAGTTATGAGACTTCCTGCCAAGATGGTGGCGTGGAGGCAGACAGCTGCTTGAGCTCCTCCTTTTTCTCTCAGAATTTACTTCATGACAAGCCTCAGACTTAATGCTTGACCCAGAAAGAAATCCACAAATAATCACCAAGAGAAGACATCCTTGAAAGTCGCCAGAAAAGGTCAGTGTTTGCTCGGGGGAGGGTCAATCAGACTGGGCGAAGACTGAGGGCAGGCAGCCAGAGCGAGACAGACAGCTCACACAGCTCAGACCGGAGGGGGAGGGGTACGATCTCTGCCGTTTCTGCGAAAAGTCTTTGTCCCCAGTGTGGATACTCCATCTTGGCAGCAAGCCAGGAGCAGTGGAGAAGGTGTAAACACAGGAGGTGAAGATTAAAACCCCAGAAAGCCAGCGTCTCTCAGAACCCGGCCATCCCCAACCCCCACCTGGACTGACTCAGTACGTTCTCAGAGCCTCAGAGAGCAGACTCAGTACAGTCATCGCTGTCCTGTTAGTGGCTCTCTGCTGCCCTACCCCCAGTCTGTAGAGGAAGTCCATTAATACCATCCAGCCCCATCCCCCGCAAAACAGACCAATTGTTTCTCTTGTCAATTTGTTTTCTTCGATTCCTGCTCTGACAAAATGAACACAAAATTCAAAAGGGCTCTAACCATTGACAGCTTTTGTATGGAGAGAGAGCAGACTTCAAACACTGAGGAGACTAAAAACAGACTGTCCCCAGATGAATCCCCTAAGAGGGATATGAGCTGCTCCTCAATACAAAAGAATCTCATAGAGGAAATTAAAAAGGCTCTCACAAGAGAGCTGGAAGAGAAATGGGAAAAGGAAAGGGAAACTTGGCAAGAGAGCCTGGAGAAATCATCCCATGCATTCAAAGACAGAGTGGATAAAGAAATCAAATCATTGAGAAACAAGATTAGTGAGCTGGAAAAGGTAAACAATTCCAAGGAAAACAGGATTAGTGAGCTGGAAAAAGAAAACAGCTCTCTAAAAAATAAAATGGATAAAATGGAAAAAAATTTCATAGAAGATAAAAACTCAATTGGACAATTACAAAGATATATAAAAAAAGTGAGTGAAGAAAATACATCATTGAAAATTAGACTGGAACAAGTAGAAATGAATGACTCAAGGAGAAACCAAGAGGTAGTAAAGCAAAACCAGAGAAATGAAACAATTGAAAAGAATGTCAAGTACCTTATCAGAAAGACAACAGACCTGGAAAACAGATCCAGGAGAGACAACTTGAGAATAATCGGACTCCCTGAAAAATGTGAGGAAAAAAAGAGCTTGGACACCATTTTCGAGGAAATTATCAAAGAGAACTGCCCAGATGTTCCGGAAACAGAGGTTAAAATAGACATTGAAAAAAATTCATCAATCACCTACTGAAAGGGACCCTAAAATCAAAACGCCAAGAAATATAGTGGCCAAGTTCAAGAAATCATAAATAAACTGGAGGAACATGGGATGGTTTACCTCTCAGACTTGTGGAGGAGGAAGGAGTTTGTGTCCAAGGGAGAACTAGAGAGCATTATTGATCACAAAATAGAACATTTTGATTACACCAAATTAAAAAGTTTCTGCACAAACAAAACTAATGCAACCAAGATTAGAAGGGAAGTAACAAATTGGGAAAACATTTTTACAGTTAAAGGTTCTGATAAAGGCCTCATCTCCAAAATATACAGAGAATTGACTTTAATTTATAAGAAATCAAGCCATTCTCCAATTGATAAATGGTCAAATTTTCAGATGATGAAATTAAAACTATTTCCGCTCATATGAAAGTGTTCCAAATCACTATTGATCAGAGAAATGCAAATTAAGACAACTCTGAGATATCATTACACACTTGTCACATTGGCTAAGATGACAGGAACAAATAATGATGAATGTTGGAGGGGCTGTGGGAAAACTGGGACACTGATGCATTGTTGGTGGAGTTGTGAAAGAATCCAACCATTCTGGAGAGCAATTTGGAATTATGCCCAAAATGTGCATACCCTTTGACCCAGCCATACTACTACTGGGCTTATATCCCAAGGAAATACTAAAGAAGGGAAAGGGACCTGTATGTGCCAAAATGTTTGTGGCAGCCCTTTTCATAGTGGCTAGAAGCTGGAAGATGAATGGATGCCCATCAATTGGAGAATGGCTGTGTAAATTATGGTATATGAATGTTATGGAATATTATTGTTCTATCAAAAATGACCAACAGGATGGATATAGAGAGGCTTGGAGAGACTTACATGAACTAATGCTGAGTGAAATGAGCAGAACCAGAAGATTATTATACACGTCAACAATGATACTGTATGAGGATATATTCTTATGGAAGTGGATATCTTCAACATAGAGAAGAGCTAATCCAATTCCAATTGATTAATGATGGACAGAATCAGCTACATCCAGAAAAGGAACACTGGGAAATGATTGTAAACTGTTATTTTTACCTTCTGAATCCAATTCTTCCTGTGCAACAAGAAATTCGGTTCTACACACATATATTGTATCTAGAATATATTGTAATATATTTACATGTATAAGACTGCCTGCCATCTGGGGGAGGGGGTTGGGGGAGGAAGGGTAAAAATCTGAACAGAAGTAAGTGCAAGGGATAATGTTGTAAAAAATTACACATGCATATGTACTTTCAAAAAAAAAGTTATAATTATAAAATAAAAGAAAAATTAAATAAAAAAATTACAGAAAAAAAGATCAGTTCTTATTATTTTTTA
This sequence comes from Sminthopsis crassicaudata, assembly GCF_048593235.1. Classification (NCBI taxonomy): domain Eukaryota; kingdom Metazoa; phylum Chordata; class Mammalia; order Dasyuromorphia; family Dasyuridae; genus Sminthopsis; species Sminthopsis crassicaudata. Next base: position 126,656,774 of record NC_133620.1, on the reverse strand, counting down.
TCAAATCTTTGTGATACAGATTTAATAATGGTGTTGCTGGATCAAAGAGTATGCCCAGTACTTTGGTTATAGTTCCAAATTGCTCTCCAGAAAGATTGGATCAATACACAACTCCACCAATAATAAATGTGTTCCAATTTCCCCATATCCCCTCCAATATTTATCATTTTCTGTCATATTACTTAATCTGATAGGTATGAGGTGGTACCCAGAGTATTCTTAATTTGCATTTCTCTAAACAGAAGGGATTTAGAACACTTCTTCCTGTGCTTATAGTTAACTTTGATTTCCTTACCTAAAAACTGTATGTTCACATACTTTGATCATTTATCAATTGGGAAATGGTTTGTAATCTTATAAAGTTGATTCAGTTCTCTATATATTTTAGAAATGAGAACTTTATCAGAGATACTGGCTGTATTTTTTTTTTTTTGCAGCTTTCTGCTTCCTTTCTTATTTTGGTTGCATTAGCTTTATGAAGTTATGAAAACTTTTTTAAATTTACTATAATAAAAACAATCTATTTTGCATTTAATAATCTTCTCTATCTCCCTTTTGGTTATAAATCCTTCCCTTTTCTGTAGATTTGACAGTAAATTATTCCTTGCTCTACTAATTTTATTATGGTATCACCCTTAATGTCTAAATCATGTGCCTATTTTTGAACTTATCTTGGCATGTGGTGTCAGATGTTAATCAGTGCCTAATTTTTCCTGTATCATTTTCCAGTATTCCCAGCAGTTTTTCTTAAGCAATCAATACGTATAAAAGAAGCTGAAGTTTGGGGGTTTATCAAACAGTAAACTACAATCATCATTGAGTACTGTTTTTTATATACCTAACTTATTCTACTGATCCACCATTCTATTTCTTAGCCAGCAAAAAATAGTTTTGATGATCACTGCCTTATAATCTAGTTTTAGACCTGGTATGCCTAGGCCAAGTTCCTTTGCATTTTTTGGGGTGTTTTTGGTCATTACTTCAGTTGATATTCTGGAGGTTTTGTGCTTCCAGATAAATTTTATTATTTTCCCAGCTCACTAAAATAATTTTGTCAGTTTAATTGAGATGGCAATGAATAAATAAAAGCAAATTAATTTAGGTAGAATTGTCATTTGATTCTGAGCCCTTCAGGGGAACTAGCCCGGCTAGCTCAGTTGGTAGAGCATGAGACTCTTAATCTCAGGGCTGTGGGTTCCCACATTGGGTGCCAAAATGTAGATGTTCTGTTGTCTCTCAATTATAATCCTTCTCTGGGAGGAGGTTTCTTTTCTGTAAATCCTTTTCTCTGTGTGCAGGTTTCTTGGGAGGCTTCTGGAGCCTCCAGCCAGAGCGAAAGTAGAATCTCAAATCCTTTTCTTCCTGAATTCTGGCTCTGAATCTCCTTGAGCTCCCTAAAATTCTCCCAGGAAGTCTTGTCCTTATTCCAATCCACATTGCTCTCCAGGTTCAATGTTGCCTTCTTTTATCTTCCCAGAGAATGAGCTTGTGGGTACTTCCAGGGGCTTGTGGGAATTCGTACAACCAATGGACTAGCTCCTTTTAAAGGTGTGTAAACTCCTTTTCAGAACTCCTTCTAAAGGTGTGAACTAAAGGTGTGAACTCTGAGCTAGAGAATTGTTAAGTACCAACTTAGCACCTAGTAAGAACCTAACATTTATTGATGTCCTCTTTCTCTATTTAATTTGTGTGCTTATTTGGAGATATAAAATTTCCCTTGAACTGCTTTGGCTGCATCCCATAGGTTTTGGTATGTTGTTACATTATTATCATTTTCTTGAATGAAATTATGGACTGTTTCTGTGGTTAGTTGTTTGACCCACTCATTCTTTAAAATTAGATTATTTAAGTTCCAATTTGTTTTTAGTTTATCTTTCACTGGCCTTTTATTGAATATAAATGTTTTAGCATTGTAGTCTGAAAGGAAGCATTTACTATTTCTGTGTTTCTTGCATTTGATTATGAGGATTTTAAGCCCTATATGGTCAATTTTTGTGTAGATGTCATGTACTGCAGAGAAAAAGACATATTTCTTTCTGTTCCTATTCAGTTTCTCCAGAGGTCAATCATATCTTGGTTTTCTAGGATCCTATTAAGCTCCCTAGTTTCTTTCATATTTATTTTGTTGTTAGATTTGTCTGACTCTGAGAAGGGAAGGTTGAGGTCTTTAATAGTTTTGCTGCCTATATTCTCTGGTAACTGGCTTAAAATCTTCTTTAGTAATTTGCCGGCTCCACCACTTGATACATACACATTTAATATTATAACTACTTCATTATTTAATGTGCCCTTTATCAAGATGTACTTTCATTCCTTATCTTTTTTAATAAGGTCAATTTTTACTTTTGCTTTTTCTGAGATCAGAATTACAAGCTTTGCTTTTTTAAACATAATAAATTCTGTTACAACCTTTTATCTTTACTTTTTATATGTCTCCCTACATAAAATGTCTTTTTTGTAAGCAATATATCGTAGGATTCTGTTTTTTAATCTACCTCTGATATGTGCTTCCATTTTAAGGGAGACTTCATCTCATTCACATTAATAGTTATGATTACTACTTCTGTATTTTCCTCCAGCCTATTTTCTCTCCTTCATATACTTTTGTTCTCTCTTCCCACTCTGTCATGTGTCTTTTTTTACCCACCCCATCCACTACCTTATCTTCTATCAACCCTTCCCCCCTTCTCTTACCTTCTTCCCTAGTGTTTCTGCCTTCTGTTCTATCCTGTCCCTTCCTTTTCTTTTCCTCCTTCTCCTTATATTTTTTATAGTGTTAGATGAATTTCTATACCCAACTCCCACACACTCAGGTCTTGGAATGCCCCCCTCTATCTGCCCCAGAGACAGATACAGTTCTCAGTTCTCAAAAGTTCCAGATAGTATTTTCCCATCCAGAGATGTAAAGAGATTAATATATATATATTACATATATATATATTATACATATTAATATATATATATACACACTTTTTTTTAAACTTCACTGAAGCTCCATCTCCTCCCCTGAAAAATTATGCTATGTCTCTCTGGGTAGTTAATACTTTGTTGTAATCTCAGTTCCTTTAGTCCTTTAACTTCTGTAATATAGTATTCCAGGTCCTCTGATCCTGTTTTTGTCTGGCAGCTTGCAGTAATTTTTTCCTTGAGATTATAGTTTTGGAATTTTGCAACAAAGTTCCTTGAGGTTTTCTTTGTGGGGCTCTCTTTCCAGAGGTGATCAATGGATTTTTTCAATGGGTATTTTCCCCTCTATTTCTAGAATATTGGGGTAGTTTTCCTTAATGACTTCTTGTAGAATGATATCCAGGCTCTTTATCCCATTTGGTTTATTCTGCTAGTTAAGGAGTTGTTTTTTCCCAACAATTTTTTTTTCTTCTTTTTCCAAACCATTGACTCTCTCATGCATACTTCTCATTTCTTTTCTCATTTTTCTTCTACCTCTCTTATTTGCCTTTTGAAGTCTTTTATGAACATCTCCAAGAAGTCTTTTTGTGCCTGAGACCAATTTATCTCACTCTTTGGGATTTCTTCTGTGGAAATTCTGTCCACAACTGAATTTGTGAGTTTGATCTTCCCTGCCACCATAGTAGCTTTCTATGGTCAAAGTTCTTTTCTGTTTCTTGTTCATTTTCCTTCCTTTTGGTATTTCTTCTTTTTTTTTAAATTAAATTAAATTTATTTTTATTTTTATTTATTTTTAAACCTTTACAGTTGAGCTCTGCTCCGGGGCCAAAGGAGTTGCTGTCCCATGCTTCCTGTGCAGCTCTGAGTCTTGGCTTTGAGCATTGGGGCCCCTTGTGTTTGCAGAGGTAGCATTGTTTGTTCTTTTCAGGAAACAGCTTGGTTTCTAGAATTTGCTTTCTGAGCTGGGCCTAGAAGCACCCCTCCCCCTCCACCCCTATTTTGCTCCTCTAGTGAGCCAGGACTGAGGATCTTAATTGCTGATTTACTGTGGTTAAGACCTTCTCACTGGCTTTCCCACAGGCTATCTGACCTGGGCTGGGCAAACCCTTTTTATCCTGTGAGACTGACCTTTCTTGGGCTGGAGAGTGGTTTCATTCCATCAGACTGTTCAGAGGCTTAGTTTCAGGTAGTGTTCCAGGGAAAGTGGGATAGCTCCAGCTGCTTCCTGACTTTATTCTTCCATCTTGGCTCCACCCCTGGAATTCTCCACTTGTTTTTCTTATAGGATATTTCACATTCTATTGTATTTTTTCATTCTTTGCATTTTATTTTGCTATTTCTTGGTCTTTTATAACTTCACTGGCCTCCCCTTGCTGAATTCTAATTTTCAAAGAGTTATTCTCATTTTTAAGACTCTGTATGTCCTTGTATACATATATTCTATTTAATTGATACTTTAAAATATTTAACATGTATTGGTCAACCTGTGATCTGGGGTGGGGGGGGGAAGGAGGGGAAACAAAAGGTTTGGCAATTGTCAATGTTGTAAAATTACCCATGCATATATCTGGTAAATAAAAACTATTAAAAAAAACTATCTCCTTTTAGAGTAGAGTAACCTTTTTTTCATAATGTTCTTGTTTGTCTTGAATGGTTTTTATTTATTTGTTTGTTTTTCCTCAATATCTCTTGTTTGATTTTTAATTCTTTTTGGAGTTCTATAAATTTTCTTTAGGCAGGCAGTCATTTCATGTTACTCTCTCTCTCTCTCTTTTTTTTTTTTTTTTTTTTTTTTAAATTTCAATGTCCCCCTTTGAAGAGGAACTCCAGTCTTCTGTATTCCCACATTTATTTCTTTGTTTGGGTTCTTTTTTCTTTGCTTGTTCATTTACATAAAAAATAGACATATTAATATAAGCATCTTTAATCATTGGGTGGGGATTTTGTTAATATAGCTTTACTTCAGCTCTGTGGAACCCCATACCAAAAGCTTCCTCCTCTTGAAAGTGCCCTGCAGCCAGCAACCTCCTTGCCCCACTGTGTCTGCACTCGCCAGGTTCCTTCTCACCCAGGGCCACATCTCTGAAGCACAGTTGGGCCTGGAGTTCTTAGATCTTAATCAGCCAGGTTCACTCAGTCTTCCAGGATTCAAACAATCCGCCTCCCAACTCATCAAGCCCTGGAGGTGAAGGTTCCAGGAGTTCTTATAGATGCTCCAAGCAAACCCAACTCCAGGATTTCCCTATCCAAGTTTCCAGAGGAGATAGCCCAAAGGTGTTTGCTCTTCATACTGATTAAATTCCTGGCCTAAAGTGTTTCTTAGTATCTTCTTGAATTGTATCAGGAGGTCCCCTGTTCTGACCCAAGTCTTTCTTGCTTTTTTATCAGCATATGTTTCCCCTGAGTTGCAAATTCATTCTGTTTGTGGGAGAAATATGAAGAATTTGAAATTTGCTGATCTATTCTGCCATCTTCCTATAATCCTTCTTTTTTTTAAAAAATAATAAATTATAATCCTGACATTTATTTTATGCTTATGCATATCACTCATTTTTATAGCATTTCTGGAAAGTAACATATTGTTAAATTCTAATTTTTCATCTATCAGTTCTCATTTTATGAGTAAATTCATACCATTCCATTTTATATATTATTGCCTTTTTAACTCATTTCTGATGACAATAAGATTTCTGCATTAACCATCTTTCTTATACTAGCTTCTTCTTTATCAATTTTTTTTCTTTTTTGCCTCATTTATATGAGATAATGCCTTCCCCATATTGGAGGTGAGCAGCGTGGTCCTTTAATAAGACTGTTCAGACATTCTGACTGACTCAGTCTGTTATGTTAGTCCATAACATAACTGTTATGGACTAACAGTTATATTAGTCCAGTATCATTAGAACCACTAGTGTAGGTTTGTAGCTCCCACTGTATACTCACTTGCTGTTTCCCATTGCCATAGTACTTTTATATAGATTAAAAATGGTAAAATGTTACCTCTTACATCATGCATAAATTGGATTTCATCTAAGAAGAGATGTGAGAAATATCTGGTCTCTGTCTTCTAGAGCCTTCAGAGTACAATGGCAAGACAAATGAAGATGACTCAAGATATAGTGGATTATCTTTGCCTCTTTTATGTTTAACCAAGCTCTAAGCAGTCCACAATGCCTGCTTTTACCATCTTTACTGCCTGTTAGAACAAATTGTTCATATCCATCTATTTCCCTAGAGAATGTTCTACATTAAGATCCAACAAAGGAGACTAAAAAGGGGCAATCTAATAACTTAGAAGTGAACCAGAAGAGTGGTTTCCCAGAATCCTCCTGGGAAAAGAAAATCAGGAGGATGATAAACTATGTCAAAGGCTATGGAGAGGTCAACGAGGACTGAGAAAAAGTAGTTGGTTTTACCTACTAAGATTTCAATGGAGCCAGCTGGATAACTGAATAAAGATAGGAGCAAGAATTGTGCAACCAACAAAATTTTTATTGACTGTTCTTTTTTTTTTCTTTTCAACCCTGCTGAAATCCTGATTTAAAGCAAGAGTTAGTTTTTTCATTCTTTCTATCTCTGTGATATTAGATGAATCCTAAAAAAATTTGGCAGAATATCAATAATATTTAAGACTTAAGCAAATATTTGTTTTTTATTGATTTGGAAGAAGGAAGCATGATCACCTGGATTACTACAGAAAGATGGAGAGAAGAACACACTTTCTGTTTAATCACTTTCCCAAGAACCTTCAAGCATAAATTATAGATTCTATTTTAATCTATATTGAAGTGCCTTGAAGATTTGGGAAATTGAGTGAGGCAAGCAAGGTAAGGGGAGGAGAACAAAGAAAGTGTTGAAGTGAATTAAATTGACATAGAATGCCTGATCTCTGCTATGACACATCATCTCTATAAAAATAGTCCCTTAAGGGATTTAACTTTCCTTGGATATTTATAATTTTACACAGATTTACTCATTTAATCCATATAATTTTTCATAGACAATTTGAGGATTTTTTTGCCAAAAGCAGCTTAATAACAAGAAATACAAATGTTTTTTTATGTCTCAAAGTATCTTTCCATGAAGTCACACATTTTAACATAAAAATATTCTAGAAAATAGATGAACAAAATCATCCACTCTATATTTGTCAGAGAGAATAGAAAAGCACTGATATATTTTTTTGGTATTTGGTATATTTTAAATTTGCCTATAATGAGAAAAGGAAACATGGCATAAGGGATAAAATTCTGTTCTTAAAGTCTGGAAGTTCAAATTCTGTTTCTAATATTTTTCTTATATGACTGTAGGCTCACTTACAAAATAAAGGGATTGGGGCAGATAATTTCCATGGTCCCTTTCCATTATAAATCTATGATCCTATGAACTTGTATAAGATAACTCTTATTTTTATCTGAAACTGTGTGAGTTCATGGAAGGACATTCTGAGACTTAATAAAATGTTTCTTCCTTGTTACTAAGATGCTTTGGGGGGAAATCCTTGAGTGGTCTATGAAAAATTAGATGTGTTGAATATGTGATTTTCTATGTAATTATAAATATCCAAAGAACATTAAACTCACTTAAGAGATAGTTTCTATAGAGCTGTTAAATCCATTTGAAACAATTACTTTTATCTATAATCTATACCATAAGGAAAGATGTTTTTCTCATTTAAAAAGAAATCTATGGCTATCACAGTTGGTCATGATGCAAATTGTTTTGCTCAAGATGGGAACAAAGTCCCTGGCTTATTCAAAAGTCATTCTGTCATGGCCCTATAAGGATCAGCAATTCACCCAAATTCCTGTATAATTTCCTTTTCAGATATTGAGAGTATGAGAACATCTTTAGAGCCAATTAATTCTTCAGGTAGTCAGTTAGCCATCTCATTGATTTTGTTTGTAGTTAGGGGGTCACCCTGGTGTTCCAAGGATATTAAAGCTCTTAAGTCATCATTGGTTTTATGGTATCTTGGTCCATTGTTTGGGAATATAGCTTTAGAACCCCTATGCTCACTTCTCCCTTCTGCCCCTAGAATAAGCTTTCACTGAAACAATTTGGTAATTAGAATTCTTTTCTCAGTGAGGCATTTAGTCTCTCTTTTGCTTGCTCCCCATTTCTACCTTCTGGATTTAATGTATTTCCAGGTCAATTCCCGATATAGCATTAGCTCTTTCTACTCTACTTGTTTAGGAAACTCAGCAAACCCTACTCAGTCATCTAGCAAACTTGGGTTTATAGCTCAGTTAGTACTTCATTCTTAGATAAATGAAGTATTTGAAGATTAAAAAGAGATATTCCATCCTGAATTGACATTATCTTTCCTCCTCTGAAATAGTCCTGATAAATCCATAATATTATATTTTCATTCATTTTAGACCTTACATTAACCCATTTGTGGTTTTCTTTGCAAAAATATAGGGGTGGTTTGCCTTTTCCTCTCCAGGTCATTTTACAGAAATGGAAACTGAAGCAGAGCTAAATAACCTATCTAGGGTCATACAGTTAATAAGAGATCAAATATTTGAACTTAGGTATTCCTGATTATACTCTCCATACTATATCCAGGGCACCACCTGGAGCCAATATTTTGTGAGGGAAACAAATTTAAGATGATATCTTGAAGATATTTGAACCTGAGTTCCAATCCATACTCAGACACTTAATACTTCCTAGTTATGTGACCGTGGGTAAGTCACTTAACCCCAATTACCTCAGGGGGGGAAAATATATTTTAAGTTTAAAGCTGAAGTTTGTGTTTTTTTTTTTTTTTTTTTTTTTTTTTTGAGAGGAAGGTTTACCATGTCCAATTAAGCTAAGAAGATGCTTATGATATTGGGAACATAATACTATATATTTAGAGATGGAATGGATGCTTAAGATCATCTAGTAAAAACCTTTCACTTAACATTCAAAACTTTAATTTATTAAGTGGGTGGTTCACAGACACACAGAAGTGCATGGCTCTAGCAGGTTATGAAGCCAGATGCTTAACCTCCAAATCCTGTATTTTTTTCCCATTATCATGCAGAATACTCAAAGGATTCAGACAAGTACTGAATCATCCAGTCTACTGTGGTAATTTTCCAATCCTATAGCACAAGATTTTGGGGTATTCTGGCCCTAGCATGGTTAAAAACCTATATTCTAGGCATCTTCTGTCTAAGACAATAGAGGATGGTAGAAAGAAGGGAGTAAGAATAAAGGGAAAAAATAAAGTGCTTAAAAATATTATGGGTTGGTGATTATGAGGAATCAGATAAAAGACTTATTCTTGTAAGACAATTGGGGTCAAGTGACTTGCCCAGGTCATACAACTAAGTGGTAAATGTCTGAGGTCAGATTTGAACTCTGTCCTCCTGATTATAGTGCTTGTGCTTTATACATTTCACCATGCAGCTGCCTTCCCCACTTTTTTTCCCCTTTCTTTTAAAAATTGAACTATGTACAAAATAAGAGTAAAAAAATAGAAAAGGAAAATAAAAAACAAAACAAAACAAAAATAAACAAACAAAAAAAAAATGTGTGCCCAGCAGAAAAAGAGGAAGGATTCAAAATTTATAATAGTAAATTTCCATTTCAAGAAAGCATATATAATAAATAAAATTATATTCATGAGTTTTCATTTTTTCTTTATTTTCTTGTAAGTTATTTTTTTGTTCTCGAATGTACACTTTCTTTTTTTTTTTACTTTATTCTTTTTTCTCCTTTTCATTCCCTCCATCTCCCTGAAGCAAGTTACAGTTAATCACAGATAAATTTATATATAAATATTGGTATATATACATATATATGTACACATATTCACACCCACCCATGTACTCATACATACACATATTCACATACAAACATTATCGACCTACATATATACCCATATACACTCAGATATACATGCAGTCACATATATACATACATATACATTTACCCATATGTAAACATGTATTCAAAACAATATAATATGCTGAAATATAATGTAGATTTTTTTGCCTCCACTTCATTTTATTTTTTTAATTTAATTAGCTCTTTTACTTTTTTTTTTAATTTTATAATTATAATTTTTTGACAGTACATATGCATGAGTAAGTTTTTTTTTACATTATTCCTTGTATTCATTTTTCCAAATTTGCCCCTCCCTCCTTCTACACTCTCCCCTAGATGACAGGCAATCCCATACATATTAAATGTGTTACAGTATAACCAAGGTACAATATATGTATGTAAATCCAATTTTCTTATTGCACGGTAAGAATTGGATTCTGAAGGTGTAAATAACCTGGGTAGGTAGACAGTAGTGCAAACAGTTTACATTCAATTCCCAGTGTTCCTTCAATGGATGTAGCTGTTTCTGTCCATCATTGATCAACTGGAAATAAATTGGATATTCTTTATGTTGAAGATATCCACTTCAATCAGAATACATCTTCATCCATTGTTGTTGAAGTGTATGGTGATCTCCTGGTTCTGCTCATTTCACTCAGCATCAGTTCATGCAAGTCTCTCCAAGCCTTTCTGAACTCATCCTGCTGGTGATTTCTTACAGAGCAATAATATGCCATAACATTCATATACCATAATTTACCCAACCATTCTCCAATTGATGGACATCCATTCATCTTCCAGTTTCTAGCTACAACAAAAAGAGCTGCCACAAACATTTTGGCACATACAGGTCTCCTTCCCATCTTAAGTATTTCTTTGGGATATAAGCCCAGTAATAGCACTGCTGAATCAAAGGGTATCACAGTTTGATAACTTTTTGGGCATAGTTCCAGATTGCTCTCCAGAATGGCTGGATTCTTTCACAACTCCACCAACAATGCATCAGTGTCCCAGTTTCCCCACATCCCCTCCAACATTCATCATTATTTGTTCCTGTCATCTTAGCCAATCTGACAGGTGTGTAGTGGTATTTCAGAGTTGTCTTAATTTGCATTTCTCTGATCAATAGTGATTTGGAACACTCTTTCATATGAGTGGAAATAGTTTCAGTTTCATCGTCTGAAAATTGTCTGTTCATATGCTTTGACCATTTATCAATTGGAGAATGGTTTGATTTCTTATAAATTAGGGTCAGTTCTCTATATATTTTGGAAATGAGACTTTTATCAGAACCTATAGCTGTAAAAATATTTTCCCAATTTGTTACTTTCCTTCTAATCTTGTTTGCATTAGTATTGTTTGTACAGAAACTTTTTAGTTTGATGTAATCAAAATCTTCTATTTTGTGATCAGTAATGATATCTAATTCTCCTTTGGTCATAAATTCCTTCTTCCTCCACAGGTCTGAGAGGTAGACTATCCTCTGTTACTATAATCTATTTATGATCTCATTCTTTATGCCTAAATCATGGACCCATTTTGATCTTATCTTGGTATATGGTGTTAAGTGTGGATCCATATATAATTTCTGCCATACTATTTTTCAGTTTTCCCAAAATTTTTTTTCAAATAATGAATTCTTATCCCAAATGTTGGTATCTTTGGGTTTGTCAAACACTAGATTGCTATAGTTGTGCCCAATTTTGTCCTGTGTACCTAATCTGTTCCACTGACGGACTAGTCTATTTCTTAGCCAATACCAAATGGTTTTGGTGACTGCTGCTTTATAATATAGCTTTAGATCAGGTACAGCTAGATCACCTTCATCTGACTTTTTTTTAAATTATTTCCCATGAAATTCTCGACCTTTTATTTTTTCATATGAACTTTGTTATTATTTTTTTCTAGGCCATTAAAATAGTTTCTTGGGAGTCTGATTGGTATAGCACTAAATAAATAGATTAGTTTAGGGAGTATTGTCATCTTTCTTATATTTGCTTGGCCTATCCAAGATCACTGAATGTCTTTCCAATTATTTAAATTTGACTTTATTTTTGTGGCAAGTGTTTTGTAATTTTTCTCATATAATTCCTGACTTTTGTTTGGTAGATGGATTCCCAAATATTTTATGCTCTGGACATTTGTTTGGAATGGAATTTCTCTTTGTATCTTTTGCTGTTGCAATTTGTTGGTGATGTATAAAAATGCTGAGGATTTATGTGGATTTATTTTGCATCCTGCAACTTTGCTAAAGTTGTGAATTATTTCTAATAGCTTTCTATTAGAATCTCTGGGGTTCTCTAAGTATACCATCATATCATCTGCAAAGAATGATAGTTTGATTTCCTCATTACCTACTCTTATTCCTTTAATCTCTTAGTGTTCCAAATCACTACTGATCAGAGAAATGCAAATTAAGACAACTCTGAGATACCACTACACACCTGTCAGATTGGCTAAGATGACAGGAACAAATAATAATGAATTTTGTAGGGGATGTGGGAAAACTGGGACACTAATACATTGTTGGTGGAGTTGTGAAAGAATCCATCCATTCTGGAAAGCAATCTGGAATTATGCCCAAAAAGTTATCAAACTGTGCATACCCTTTGATCCAGCAGTGCTACTACTGGGCTTATATCCCAAAGAAATACTAAAGAGGGGAAAGGGACCTGTGTGTGCCAAAATGTTTGTAGCAGCTCTTTTCATAGTGGCTAGAAACTGGAAAATGAACGGATGTCCATCAATTGGAGAATGGTTGGGAAAATTATGGTATATGAATGTTATGGAATATTATTGCTCTGTAAGAAATGACCAGCAGGATGAATTCAGAAAGGCTTGGAGAGACTTGCATGAACTGATGCTGAGTGAAATGAGCAGAACCCGAAGATCACTATACACTGCAACAACAATACTGTATGAAGATGTATTCTGATGGAAGTGGATATCTTCAACATAAAAAAGATCCAATTAACTTCCAGCTGATCAATGATGGATAGAAACAACTACACCTAGAGAAGGAACACTTGGAATTGAATGTAAAATATTAGCACTACTGTCTACCTACCCAGGTTACTTATACCTTCAAAATCCAATACTTAATGTGCAATAAGAAAATTGGATTTACACACATATATTGTATCTAGGTTATACTGTAACACATGTAAAATGTATGGGATTGCTGTCATCTAGGGGAGGGACTAGAGGGAGGGAGGGGAAAAGCTGGAAAAATGAATACAAGGGATAATGTTATAAAAAAATTACTCATGCATATATACTGTCAAAAATGTATAATTACAAAATTAATAAAAAAAGAAAAAATATATAATACATCATCTAGTCTCTTTTTACGTGAATTAATACTATTCCTTTTTACAGAAAAAAATATTCCTAATAAACAACTCTAATATTTTACCTCTCACTTTAAAGCCAAACAAAATATCTTCATTACACAATGAAGTCTAAATTCCTTAGCCTAGCATTTTATATATTCCACAATCTGACTCCAATCTACCATTGTAGCCATCTTTGTCATATACTCTTCTTTGGATTTCTTAGTATATTTACTATGACTTCATTATATTTTATATAAAAGTACTGGGGACACGGTTTATCTACCATATCATTATAAGCTCTTTGAGAAAAGCTTCATAAAATTGGATCTTCCTGACTCTCAGCCCAGCTTTCAATTCACTGTCCCATCTCATTGCCCAGAATCTGAATAGGAAAAGAAATATGAAGCTTTTCTCTTAAGAAGGGTTAGGGAAGATATCTTGTAGAAAGCAGAATGTTAGCTTGGATATGAAAAAAGACAGAAGAAAGAGATGAGGGGATATGAAGGAAGACAAGAAAAGAGATAAGGAAGAAAATATTTCCAGGCATGGGAGATCTTCAAATTAAATATCAGGAAACAGATTATCTTCTATAAGGAAATAAGGATCATTGCTCATAATTACAAGATTAGAATATCAGAGAGGAGGCAGGTTATGAAAGGTTATGAATGCTGAAGAATTTTGGTCCTATGGATCAGAACATTCAAACACAATGTCTGAAGTCTATAAAGTTCCACTTCCTGAGTATAGCCAGAATCACATTAAAATATAATTGGGAAATAAGTTTAAAATGTAATAGAATACAGATAATTTTAATATGTTGTTTTCTAAGTCAATATGCAGCTATAGGGAACAGTTTAGTGACCCTCATTTCCATTTGAAATTGACAATCTTTCTATAAATGATAGAGGGCCACTAGAGTTTATTGAATCGCAGTTCACCTGGTCAGATCTACACTTCCTGATCACTGTGGACAATGGATTGTATTGAGGGAGACTTAGGGCATGTGAATGAAGTAGAATGAAAGAAACTTTAAGCAGATATGAAGAATAATTTTTTTATTTCTCATTCATCATTCACAAGATGATAGATTTAAAGTCTGGGAAAGAGAATCTTAGAAGTCATATTACTTAAGAGATTATGTGACTTCCCAAAAATCACATAGGAAACAGGTGACAGAAACTTTGTCTAAAGTCTAGCCCTGCGAATACAACTCCAATGTTTTCCCCACTCCCCAGCAGCCTCTCTGATTTCTGTTTGCATTTACTATACCTCCCATCTCGTCTCTAAACCTTGTATTCCCCCAAAACAGAAAATCTTCAATAGGGGAGAATTGGATAGGGCTGGGAAGGGACAGGGAAAAAAGTTCATGTAAGAGAGAAATGGGGACAACACTCATAAGCACTGTGTTATGTAATGCAATTTATTCATTAACCCAATCTACAGTCATTCTATTATTTAGTTCAGTTTCTTGTTGTAATACAAAATCCTCCTGGCTCTTATATTTTCACTTTTCTGTCACATATTCTTTCTTTTCCTTTAACCTAGGCATCTTTCCCAAAACAAAAACAAAACCTTAACTTCTATGAATTCTGTGAATAATTTTGATGAATGAAATTAGTGTCAGATTAGCAGGTGGGAACACTAGAGTTCTCTCTAATAAGCACCAGTTATTTGGGCAATACAGACAGATTATCTTACTCTATTCCTTTTGGGATTCCTGGCTATCAGAAAAGTTGGCGTGTGTGTGTGTGTGTGTGTGTGTGTGTGTGTGTGTGTGTGTGTGTGTGTATGGTAGGTCCACAATTAACTAACATACAACTTTTAACTAAATACACTAAGGATGTCATGCTTCCCTCTGCCCAGTTCTGTCCACAAATCAAGACAACATGGCATAAATAAAAAAGAAATCAACAAGCATTTTTCAAGTATTTAATGTGTGCCAGAATGATATGATATTTCAGCCCACAAGTTTACATCAAAATAATGAACAGTTAGTCTTCTTTGGAAGGAAAACATCCAAGATATCAAGATGTAAAATGTTTTAACTAATCAATAATTATAAATATTAAAATTAAAACAACTATAGCCTACCAGATGAGCAAAGATAGTAAAAAAGTATAACAAACTATGAGGAACTGAAGAAAAACAGTATTATGTATGCACTGTTTGCAAACCTATGAATTGGTCTAGCAGCAATGGAAAGCAATCTGTAACTATTCCCCAAAAGTTCTTAAACTGTGTCATTGAACCAACTATATTATTAGTAGGCCTCTACCTCAAAATATCAAAGAAAATGGGAAAAGATATATAAATTCAAATGCATCTATAACATCTCTTCTTACTAGCCCCAAACTGGAAATGAAAGTGATATGCACACCTTAGGAAATTGCTAAAAATTTGTTGTACTATATTGTGACATAAGAAATGACAAAATGAAAAATTTTAAAGGAAACTATGAAGATTTCTATAAAAATGCAAATTTAAATTAATAGAAGGAGATAATTTATACAATGATAAGAATATTATAAAGAAAAACCTGAAAATACTTTAGAATTCTTATTAATGTAATGATAAGCCGCAAGTCCAGAGAACTGAAGATAATGCTCTCTACTTACTTCCCACCAGAAAGGTGATGGTATTAAAATCCAGAATGGAACATGAATTTATGTAAATGCCAGTGTAAGAATTCAATTTGCTGGATTATGTGTATTTGTGTTGGAGATTTGTTTTTATTTTTGAATTGTTCACTTGGGTGTGGGAGTGGAAGAGAGATCATAAATTCTTTTTTTCATATAGCTTTTTATTGACTGAACATATGCATGGGTACTTTTTCAACATTGTCCCTTGTAATCACTTCTGTTCCCACTTTTCCCTTCCTTCCCTCCACCACCTCCCCTAGATGCAGGCAGTCTCATACATATTAAACATGTTAAAATATATCTTAAATACAATATATGTGTACATATTTATACAGTTCTCTAGTTCTGCTCATTTCACTTAGCATCAATTCATCTAAGTATCTCCAAGTCTCTCTGTATTCCTCCTGCTGGTCATTTCTGACAGAACAATAATATTCCATAACATTCATATACCATAAATTATAAAGCCATTCTCCAGTTGATGGGCATCCATTCAATTTCCAGTTTCTAGCCACTACAAAGAGGGCTACCACAAATATTTTGCCACATACAGGTCCCTTTCCCTTCTTTAGTATCTCTTTGAGATATAAGCCCAGTAGTAATACTGCTGGATCAAAGGGTATGCACAGTTTGATAACTTTTTGAGCATAGTTCCAAATTCCTCTCCAGGAGATCACAAATTCTTATACAATATTTTAATAGTTAGTTTTGTTTAGCCCTCATACTTTAGTGGTGTGAGGAGTAGGGAAGTATTATTACCAGTTGAAATGACTGAGCAAAGCTCACTATACCAGATGACAATTAAACTGAATTGTGAAGGAAAATAGGTAGATGGAATACATTCCAGAAATGGGCAGAACCATTTAAAGGTTCAGGGAAGGGAGTTAAAGTATCATCTGTGGGGAAGTTAACTTCGTGGGTGCATAGAGCATATGGAATACTTACAGTTTAGTGTTTACTAAACCCTATAAATAAAATACCAATTGTGACATTTGCCAGTCCCAAGAAACTTTGCCTATTCTCGGACAGATGGCATTATGGAACACAACCCTAAACCCTAAAGAAACAAGGAAGGAAGGAGCAAATGAACAAAGAAATAAGGAAGGAAATGAATGAGTGAATGAATTTAACTAAAAACAAATTTTTCTTGTGGTACAGTCTTTCATTGTCAGCACAGCTGCTCCCATGACAAAAGATATGCCTTCTCTAGGACAATTTTTCATTTTTAAGAACTTGTTACTGTACACTTTGTTATTTTGTCTTGGCCATCAACTTTCTGCTTTATCTTCAATCTGCAATTAGCAGAGATTTCAGAAAGCTGACAGAAATATCAATTAAGCCAACTAAATAAAGAAATAAATAAAAGGACTTTAGAAGTGAAAACATGCTATCAAGTTGAAAGATAGATTCTTGCTATGGAATCTGAGGAGAGAGGTTAAGAGTGATAGAATGACATGGAAGCTGAGCAGAAAAGAAAGAACTCAAATGCTTCTTTCTACCATGCCCCCACCCTGCTCAAAAGAGAAGGTCATGGTGATGAGAAAGAAGAAGAGAAATCAATGGCTTCTGGCTCAGCAGTGATGTGAGTCAATCCATCACACAGACTGATGGCAGTCACTCAGCTTTCACAAGCACCACCTCTCCATGCCTGCAAATGTCACATTCGGAATTTATTTGCATAGCAAGAGAGCACTCCCTGGGGAGTTGCATTAAACAATTTCACAGCTGTGACAGCTTGGAATGGGAAAGATAATGCAAGTATCCCTTCTCTCTGCTTCCCCAACTCCTACTCTTTCTGAATTCTAACTGAAAGCCCCTTCTAATCAGATCCAAGAAGGACTAATGAAGGCCATTTAAAATGGGGAAAAAATACATAGTTCTCAGGATATGTAAAAAGAATTTTACTTTAGCACCAATGTACCTCTGTGATAATTTCTAATATTCATCATCTTTACAGTTTTTTTTTCTCCTGAAAAGTTTAATAGATCAATGCATGTCAGTGCTGGGTAATGTGTCATTGTTCTGACTTGGCAGGAAAATTCAGTTAAGTTGTCCAATGACATTCTTAAAGTTTCATATCATCCCACTGGCTTCTATAATGTTCAGTGTTTCTTATATATATTTCCCCTTTAGATAAATATCAGTCATTTAGTGATACAGTCCAATGGTAATTTAGGTCATGCTTACAAAGAGAGTTGATGCTCATTAAGAAAATATTGTATTTTTAATTTGGACATATATATATATATTTTATTAAGGAAAAAAAAAAAGTTTTAGAGACTACATTACTGAGAACAAATAACACACAGCTAGTAAGTGAGAGAGGCAAGAATTAAACCCAGTACTTGATGACTTTAAAGCAAGCTCTCAATCTATACTGCCTTAAATATTTGCTTTAAACAACAATTAATGTATATGCAAACAATGAATCTATTTGCAAAAATGCTTTTTAGTTTCACAATATCTCTAAGACTAGGAGAATCGACACTCATTTTTTCAGGAAAAAAAGACAAGAACTTAGGAAAACAACTTTAATGGACAGTCATGTAAAATTTCAGTTCAGGTACAAGACATTGGGAAAAATCTACAATGAAAATTAGAGGCAGAGTGGCCAGACTGCACCTGAGTATAAACCCTTGCTAATCTGTAATCATCATCTGGGCCACTTTGATGTAATCATGGCTGATTGTTGTTCTGTAAATTGGATCAGCAGTAATCAGTTTGCTTCACTAAGTACTTAGGCTGGCATATATACCCATATGGTCAAATAGAAGGTCCTAAGCCTTATCAAAATACTCCCCAGCTGTCCTTCAAGTTGTATTCATCATTCTGTCTTCTTTTATTGACATTTCTTCACTCTTAAAGATCTTGAATTAATAATCTAAACATTAACAATAAATATTCATTTTGAAAACATTGTTTTGGAATACATTAACCTAACCCCATTTGTGGAATAATT
This sequence comes from Sminthopsis crassicaudata, assembly GCF_048593235.1. Taxonomy (NCBI): domain Eukaryota; kingdom Metazoa; phylum Chordata; class Mammalia; order Dasyuromorphia; family Dasyuridae; genus Sminthopsis; species Sminthopsis crassicaudata. The sequence goes on along the minus strand of NC_133620.1, from coordinate 126,638,112 downwards.
ATAAGCTACTTTGCTTTAATTATAGAATAGAGACATGAGGCAGTTAAACAGCCATATAATTTTATTCTTATGCCTTTAGGGTCCCTACTTGGAGTTGAGCTTTACCTTTTTAAGTTCAAATTTAATTTGTACTAAGTAGAGAAAATGAACTTCATAGTAGTTCCTTCTCAGTTTTATAACTGCTTCTGAAAAATAAAATGTAAAGGAAGAGAAGCACATTTTATAGCTTTAATTATAATGCAAAAAACTCTAATTTCTTTTTTTCCCATATTCCATAATAAGCCACTCTTTCATGAGCTCTTCACAGTTCAGTAATTTAAGAAATTTGTGATTTAATTCTGTAGATAATCCCTCCACCAATACAGATTGTTAGCCTTTCTTGCCTTAGAAGACAGTTTTGTGTGTTGTTCTGGTCTAAATAATTTATCAGACAACACTTTAAAAATAATGAAAAATTGTAAAATTAGGGTTGTATTTTTTTTTCTCCTTTAATGGATACTGAGGTAAAATGCTTTGGAGTGATTATAGATTTCATAAAATCCTAGGATTGAGACCTGAAAGGGACCATATAGAGGTCAAACTTTAAAGACAGGAATGGAGAATTCACCTACATTTCCTGCATCTCTGGTATCCCAACCCCTTTTCTTCATTCATATAGTTACTTCCCTATTTTAGGCCCTAATCACTTCTTGTCTAGACTATTTACAGTAGTTTCTTAATCTATGTTCCTGTCTCTATTTTTTCTCCACTCTAATCCATTCCCTACATAGCTGCCAAAGGAATACTACTCAGACACAAATCATACCAAGCTTTGTCCTGCTCAATAAACTATAGTGGCTCCCTATTATCTCTAGGCTATAAGCCCCTCTTTCGGCTTTAATGTCCTTTACAATCTACCCTCATCTTTTCTTTCTAGTCCTGTTATATATCACCAGTCTTCATGCATGCCTCAGACTATCCAAATCAACCCTCTTTGCTCACATATTATAGCTCTTTCTTCAGACTTTTGGCTAGACTTTTTTCTCCATACTTTTAGCCTATTCCTGGTACTGGTGCTTACACAAGAAGTTCACTGATGCTCCCAACTGGTAGTGCCTCTCACTCTGTCTCTTAAATAATTATGCATTTACTAGATATTTATTCCATATATACTTCTTTGATATAGATGTTATTTTCTTACAGTAGAATATAATCACTTTGGGGACAGTTTTGCTTTTGCCTCTGTCTCCTAAACCTAAACAACATTTGCAAATATTCATTAAATGCTTGTTGACTGATTAATTGCTCTAATGGATTCAAGATTTTCTATTTTCTTTGAATATAAAACTATATAATACTCTTTTCACTTATATACCTACTTATACAATTTCCTTAATAAAAATAAGTATTCATAGGGGAAAATAAACAAGTTTAGAAATTTGCAATATTTCAAGAGAAAAATTGACGATGTTATATATAAACAGGAGTACCTGAAAGATCATTACATCCATGGGAATCTCCTTTTCAACTTGGTCTCTGTGCTAAATCTCCACCATGAGAACATAATTTATTAAACCATAATCCTATGGATTTTCTGTCTCATGAATAGAATTTTTTCCTAAATGATGTAGAAATATGACAGAGAAATGTCAGTTTTCCAAAACAAAAATATTTGAGGCAAATTAGGTTAGTTACAAAGAATAAATTAACATTTTAAAAATAATAGTTTATTTCTGGCAATATGGATTAAAATATTTTCACTTAATTCATTTTTAAGGAAATGAAATAAATTATATATCTCTCACAGTAACATTGCAAAAAAAAACTATCTTAATTGATTCTTCAACATATTATTGTATAGAATAATATGTCCCTCTCTAGCTACTAATAATCATGTTCAATAAACTAACTTGATTTTACTTTAGCGAATTGTCAATCCAAGTACAAAATATTACACAGGGAAAGACAATATAAATGTAACTTCATTGCATTTTCTGACCTAGTTCTTATAATATATTACCTTAACCTATGTTTATATATCATACTGCTTTTCCTCAGCTGTTTTAATGACCAAATAAAACACCAGCTGGTGAAAATTTACAATTACCATGGGTATCACAGTAACATCATGCACAATATGTACCATTTTAGTTGAGAATAGATGGAGTATTGTTACTGTTCTTGAATAGTTCAATTGGCCTTGCTAAATAAATGAGGCATATAACTCTGCTTTTATAGTCCTTTGCTAAAATGAACAGTTTTACTCTGATCCCTTTGATTTGCCATGATTTAGAGGGCTGGTTTCAAATTACACAAATAACTATTTTTTTGTGTGCCATTTTAGGGCCAAATTATCTGCAGTGATGCCACCTGGCAATGCTGGCTAAGAACAAACTAAAACAACTAAAAATCATCCTCAGCAGAAAAATCTGTGATACATTCTATGTAAATCAATGGGATAAGTGAATTTTTAAATCTAACTTATACATTAACCCATTTAAGTAAACAAAGGCAATTTTTAATTTCTTAACTAACAAATGAAACTTGATTTAATTAATGTTGATTTTTTAATTTTTAATTTACTATTTTGTAAATGAAACAGAGCATTGTTATGTGCCTAGCATAACATCAGGGAAGATTCAAAATATAATAATAAATTACCAATTCAAGAAAGGATTTGTAATAATAGAAGAGATTATATTCATGAATGTCCATCTTTTTCTTGCTTCCTTGATCTTTTGTTTTCTGTTGTGTACTTTTTTTTTTTTTTTTTTACTTTATTCCTTTTCCTCCCTTTCATCCCTTTCACCAATCTCAAGTGGGTTATAGTTAAGCATGGATATATTTATATATACATGTATACATATACACATGCACAGACATACTCACCTACACATATATCTCTATCCACACATACATAAAGCAACATGCACACATATCTACATATATTCACTCACACGCACGTTTACCCATATACAAATATATATCTAAAACAATATTAGTAAGGCTGTCATAAAATGTAGATTTCTCACGTGATTGAATCTTTAAGTTTGACTTGTCTAGGATTAATGATTACTATCAGTACAATTTTTTCCTAATACATTTAATTCTGATCCACATTGTAGTGTTTCTGTATATCTCTTCTTTCCTATCCTTGCTAACTCTTCTGCTTTAATTTTGCTCGTTAACTTGCCTTGCTATTATTTAACCTCCCCACCCACAGATTCCTCCCTTGTCTTTTATCCCCACTTTTACTCCCCCCTCTTTCCATTCTTCCCCCCTTATTTCTTATATATTTTGAAGGGTGCTATATTCTTCATGGTATATGTGTAGTGTTGTCTATTTAACCCATTCTCCATGTGACTAGGTTTTCAGAAATTTGAACCTTTTTTGTCCCTCTAAGGCCTCTGTGTCTATTCTTCCTGTGCACCCCATTACAATTACTATTTTTAACAATTAACTATTAACTAGTTTTAACAATTAACTATTTTTACCTTTAGCAATTACTATTTTTACCTTTTTCTAGACAATTTTGATTTTTAGAGTCAGATCATATTCAACTCTTCCCCAATTGTTCTTTTGAACTACTCAATTGCTGGTGCCAATCTTAAACATATTATATATATTTCCATATAAAAACAAAAATTTGTACACATTAAGTTCCTTTAAATTGATCTTTGATATTGGTTCTTATATGTTAAATTTTCTATTGAGTTCTGGTTTGGTTGGAAGAAAATACTGAAAATCTTCAAGTTCTTTGGATGTCTTTTTTTTTTCCTTTAATATTTTGGATAAATTTGCTGGTTATGACATTTTTGGCCACTCATCTAATTCTTTGGATTACCAATATATGTTGTTACAGGGCATGTGGTCTTTATTGTGGCTGCTGATAAGTTATTGTACAAATTTTATTATAGTTCCAGCATATTTGTTTTTGTCTTATTTCTGAATTTTTTTCTCATTTATCTGTGATTTTTTAAATTTGTCAGTAATATCCCTAATTTGTTTTCCACAAAGTATCTCTTTGAGGTGGTTATGAGTAATTTTTTTCTATTTATATTTTCCCCAAATGTTCTATCACTCCAGGACAATTTTCTTGGATTATTTTTTGCATTCTAGTGTCAAGATTCCTGTTTTTGATCTCAGCTTTCAGATAGTCCAATTATTCTTATATTTTCTCTTCTTGATCTGTTCTCCAGTTCTGCTATTTTACTTATGTTTCATTTTTTCTGTTCAATTTTTTCTCATTCTTTATATTCTGCTTTATTATTTCATGGTCTTTTATAGTTTCACTGACTTCCCTTTGCCCAATTTTAATTTTAAAGGCTTATTTATGTCTTTAATACTCTGTCTCTTCTAGATGGTTAGCTTTTTTTTTAATTTTGTTTTTCTAAGATAGTTTTTATTTGTTTATTTTTAGTATTTCCTCAATGTTTCTCACTTGATTGTAAAATTCTTTTTTGAGTTCTATAAATTCTCTCTGGACATGGAGCATTTAACATTGCTCTTTAGGTAGAAGAAGCTTTTGTTACTTCAGTGTCCTCATCTGAAGATGAACCCCAGTCTTCTCTATTCCCATAGTAAACTTCTATGGTTGGATTCTTTCTTTTTTGCTTGTTCATTAAATTTTTAAAATAAGAAATATTACTGTAAATAACTCTAATCATGATATGAGGAGATGGTGCCTCCAGTTTTACTTCAGTTCTCCTCCTTGACCTGGAACCCTAAAGTAAGAGCTCTCCACTCTTGCAAGTGCCCAGCAGTATCTCTACATCACTGCCTCTACACTCATCAGGCTCTGGTTCCTTCTTGTCCAGGGCCATTTTTCTGCAGCACAGCCTGGCATGACTTCCCTAATAAGCTGAATTTCATTTAGTTTTCCTGGGCTCATATTGCTAATGCTTCAGGTGGCCTAGGAAGTGTCTGTGGTTCCAGCTGAGGCTCCAGCCATGCCCAGCTAACCCCAGGGTTCCCCTCTTGAAATGAAGTTCTTTCACTTTCTGTGGAGTTAGCCTGGAGGTGTTTCTACTTCACACAGATTAATTCCTGGCCCCCGGGTTTTTCTTCCAATCTTCTTAGGTTGTACCTAGAGGACTAGGTTCTTCCCCAAGTTTTCTTGATTTTTCACCAATTTATGTTTGCCCTGAGGCACAAATTTGTTCTATTTGTGGGGGAAATCTGGAGAGCTTGAAAGTTGCTGACCTATTCCAAATTAATAAATAGTGAAAGGATATGAACAGACAATTTTCAAATGATGAAATGTCATTTGTAGTTATATGAAAAAAATGCTCTAAATAACTATTAGAGAAATGTAAATTAAAACAACTCAGAGGTACCACCTCACACTTCTCAGTTTGGCTAAGATGACAGGAAAAGATCATGATAAATGTTGGAGGGGATGTGGGAAAACTGGGATACTGATACATTGTTGGTGGAGTTGTGAAATGATTCTGGAGAACAATCTGGAATTATGCCCAAAGGACTATAAAACTATGCATAGCCCTTTGACCTGACAGTATCATTACTGGGTCTGTAACCCAGGAAAATTATAAAGAAGTAAAAAAGACACACATATGCAAAAATGTTTGTAGCAGCTCTTTTTAATGGTAGGAAAGAATTGGAAAATGAGTAGAAGCTCTACACAATGCTCTGTCACAAGTCAGACACAAATAGTCTATAAGAACAGTTGTGGCAGCTTATCTAATTTTGCATATTTCATGTTTCCTTTGGGTTAATTCAATTCTCTTTTGCTTATAATGCAATAAAGGCACACCATGATGGGTGGTTTTGTGACAGTGTCTCCTCTGCCATACAATAAATTCTAAAGTTCTTAAGAGATACCTTGAGGGTGTTCTTTTATTGCTTTGACCAAGTTGTGAGTTCTCCATAAAATAATTTTTTTGGCAAGTGTACAGTTGGCATTTGGACAATGTGATCAGTCCAGTGGAGTTGGAATGCTTGGAAGTTTAGTCCAAGACAGGACCTCAGTGTCCAGTGTCTTATTCTGCCAGGTGACCTTCAGAATCTTCCTAAGACAATTCAAATGGGAGCAAATTAGTCACCTGGCATGGCTCTGATAGACTGTCAGGGTTTCCCAGAAATACGAATTCACCACAATGGCTTTTGGTAGTTTGGTGGTGAGTCTGACCTTTGCTCTCCCACCCTTTCTTCCAGAGCCTCCTAAACACTGAGCAATGAATGTGTCAACCTCATTATCAATATGAACATTCCCAGAAAGTATACTGCCAATGTAAGGGAACTTAGCAAACGCATTTAAAACTTTACCATTTACAGAAACTGATGGTTCCACATGTGGATGGTGTAGTGCTAGTTGATTGAGGACCTGTATTATCTTGGTGTTAACTGTTAGGCCAAAATTAGCACAAGCAACAGAGAATTAATCCATTCTTTATTGCATCTCTGCTTCAACGGCTGCATTAAGTGCATTTTTCAGATTATATGGGAGGAGGAAATTATGCCCCAGGAGTTCAAGGATGCCCCCAGTGTCCATCTTTATAAAGGTAAAGGAAATAGATTGTCCTATGACAATCACAAGAGGGTCTCTCTTTTAGCCATTGCTGGCAAGATTCTTTCCAAAGTCGTCTTTAATAGACTGACTCTTGACATACAAAAAGGATATCTACCTGAAAGCCATTGTGTCTTCAGAAGGAGACAAAGAACAGTCTATGTAGTGTTTATTGCCTGACAACTCTAGGAGAAATTCCAGAGGCAGAACAGAGGTCTGTATACAACATTTGTAAATCTGACCAAGGCCTTTGATACTGTCAGCCTTGAGGGCTTTTGGAAATAAATTAATTGTCCTCTTCTGTTATTACTCATCTTATGTTATACTCACTACAATCTGTAATAACAAGTGTGATAGGTCTATGTAAGTAATTTTCTCCTTCCACTTCATTTTCTAGTGTTTTTTTTTCCCCAGTTCTTGATAATATTCACAATTTTCTAGTCAAATGCATTTTTATGTGTGCTTGTATGTGTGATTTGTCCTTAAGGGAAAACTCATCCTTCATATTATTTAAAATGTGTTATAGAAGTCCAAATTCCATTTTCATACATTATTTGAAAAAAAAAATCATGCACTAATAATCCCTCTATTTTATTTTTTATTTGCAGCCTTTTCAGGTTGAAAAAATTTACCATCAGGGTGGTAGCTGAATTTGATTCTGTTTGTCCTCACTGAAAGTGTTTAACAACATGACTGAAAACATCATGATAAAAAGCACGGGAGCAAGCACAAAGCATTGTTTTACTCCATCGATGACTGGGAAAGCTCGAGAGTATTTATTGTCCATTGTCCATACTGCACGCAAACCACTATGAAATTGATGGACTGTACTGATGAACTTCTCTGGGCAACAGAATTTTGACATAATTTTCCATAAGCCCTCATGACTGACAGTATCAAAGTACCAAACCACTGTCAGAGATTTTCAAAAGATTGAAGAGAACATAAAACACACCTTAAAATAGTGTCTTATACTTGAATTTCTGTTGAATTGAATTGAGAAGAAAATTCCATTTATTTTGTAAAATGTCTCATAAATCCTAAGAAATTTCATAATACTTTCAATGATACCAATATACTTCCTGAAATAAGACCAAACATAATATACTGTGATAGGATATATTGGGGTACAATACAACAAAAATCTGACACATAATGTAAATGTAATAAGGTATGATATGATATAATATAACATAGTGTGGTATAGTATTATGCCAGATTATATAATGGTATCATATGATAATAATACATATCACATCAAACATGATGTAAAATAATATTGAATTGGATAGCATGATATGACATAGTAAAAGATGACAATATATATTACCTATGTATAATATATACACATTGGTATATGTGTATACTTATACATGCATATATATGTACATATATATAATTTTCCAGTGCTAATATGCTGCTGATCATTTTGGAATTTCATAATCTCTGAAAAATAAAAAAAATAAAAAATGTGGGCAATATACAAGAATACATAAAGTTTATGGCACATATAAGTTGACTATAAGATGTTATTAATAAATTATACATCAATATTCATAATATTATGTTATAAATAATGATTTACATACAAATAATGCCATAAAATATATAATCTAGGAAGTATATGACCAGAAAAGAAGGTGGGCAATTATTTGGAAAGATCCCATGTTATCAGACAAAGACTCTTAAAGCAGCATGGGTAGATCATAAAATGTTAATGAACTTAGAGAAAAACTTTCAGTGAATGAAATGAATTCTTTAGGAAGGGTTTATGGTAGGATACAAGAACACATACCAATATCTATAATATAAGGCTGGACACATCTAGTATGGTATGGTTGAAAGAAATTTAGACTAGGGTCAGAGAACTGAGGTTTAATTTCTCAATTAGGCACTTATGTTGTTAATTTCTCTCTAGGCTACAGTATTCTCATTTGTAAAATAAAATAACTTGAATTATATCACTTTCAGGATATATTCTAGTTATAATTCGGTGACTCTATTAGTTGCAGGTGAAAGTTCACTTTAGAGAATATGCTGTCATTAGAATATTATCATCTTAAAATCAGAAAGGAATTCTAGAGGTTACATAGTTCTAGAAACTCTCACCTAAATCATGTATCATACTCTCTACAATGTCACAGAGTAAAAGTCATTCAGTCTCCCAGTTGGAGCTTTCAATGATGGGAAATTTACTACTTCCTACTGCCAGATTTTCCATTAGTTTGTTTGTTTTTGACAGCTTTATTTATTAAAAAGCTTCTTGATAAATTGAGAAATAGTTGCTCCCTTCTAAATTCTATCCATTTATTCTGGTCCTGGCTTCCAAAGCAAAGAATATCCCTGATGCTAAATTCTCTGTGACCTTAGCCAATTGTTAAATTAAAGCATTTTAAATCTACTCATCATGCTGCTTGTTCCTTTCTACAATTGGTACAGTTTAACAACATCCATCCATCTTAAAATATCCTATTTTTTAAAATAAATGAGTACAATACTCCAAGTATGATCTAACATATTCAGCTTTTTATCCCTTCCCTAAATGTAGATAATATGTTTATTTGAAGGAAACTGAAGATTGCATTTGTTTTTGTTTGTTTGTTTGTTTGTTTGTTTTTTATTGGAACATAGGTCTCAACGGTGATTAATATTAATGGATTCCCCATGTTTTTTGCTTCTTTCCTTCTTTATCTTCTTCCTTCTCTCCATCTCTCCCTCCCTTTCTTTCTTCCTTCTTCCCTTCCTTTCTTCCTCCCTTCTTATTATCTTCTTTCCTTCCTCTTTTCTTTTTTTGTGGTCCTGGAGAAAAATTGGATATAGTACAGAACTTAGTGTCAGAAAATCTGAATTAAAATGTATCCTCAGGCACTAATTAAATTTCTGACCTTGGTCAAATCACTTAACTTTTGCCTGCCTCAGTTTCTTCATATGTAAAAATAGGATAACAATAGGATCTAATTCATGTTGTTACTGTAAGGATACAGATGAAACAATATTTGTAAAACAAATTGCAAAAAAAAAAAGCTTTACAAAAATGCTTGTTATATTAATACTTTGTTGATATTGTTATTCATCTATTTAATATTTTGCCAAATTTCCACCATCTGAATTTGTAAAGTCAATTTTTAAAATTAGTGTAGGGCATTATAGTGATCCTCATTGAATAGGATCTTGTTAATTCAACTCCTTGCTGCAGCTTGTAAAAAACATTTGAGATCCTAATTCTGCATGAAAAGTATAAGATTATTCCTCTCTGCTTTATGCCATCAGCAAATTTGTTAAAAATACCAATCATGTCTCTTTCCAAATCACTAAAATGGACAGAATGAAGCAAAGATCTGTATAGCATGTTGTTAGGGTTAGGGTTAGTAAGAACCTAACAATATGACACCATTTGTATTATTAAACTCAAAAAGTAATGATTAAAGTCATTGTTCTCACTTTAGAGTTAATTTTAGTCATATGCTGTTATGTTAACTCTAAAGTGAGAACAATGACTTTAATCATCACTTTTTGAGTTTGATAATACAAATGGTGTCATATCTGCCAAGTAGACCTAGTTCCTGGATGTTATTCCCAATTAATATTATCTGATACCATATTTTTGTTTTTGATAAGCAAATTTCCCAAAATAATATTTTGCCCTGACCCCTATTATTATGCAATTCAGGAAGGTCATCTAGAATCATAGTATAAGAACCTCACTTTCAGAAAAGCACTCTATAGTATCCTCCCATTCACCAAAAGCACATTTCCAACAATGACAATCCAGCAAAAGCATCCCTTCCTCCTGGAGGATTCTTCCTACTTGTTCAATGAATTAGTGTCTTTAGGCTCTCGAATACAATGAGGCCATCACATAAGTTAAATTCTGTGTTAGGGCTTATTCCTAAACTGTATATAGGATTCCTGACATTTCCTCTCTTCCCCATTGGTTGGTCAGAAAGAAAGAAATAATATGTTTCACATATTATTCTTAGCACCTGAACTCATTAAAGGGTTATTTTTGCCAGTGTCTCTGGCTGGCCCATAGACATATTTTTTTCCAGACATAAATTACATACACAAACAGTGCATATACACTGGGGAACTATGGCATTTGTTAACCAAGGTTAATAAAGGAACTAAATCCGCCCATGAGGGACTTTCTTATGCCAGAAGAGTGTCTCAAAACACACTAATAATGTTAGTATAAACATGTCTGTGTGTGTTTTATATTTTATTTGCCCCTGTGACATACAAAACAATTTTTAGATTTTTTTTTATTATTATAGCTTTTTGTTTACAAGATATATGCATAGGTAATTTTTCAGCATTGACAGTTGCAAATCCTTTTGTTCCAACTTTTTCCTTCCTTTCCCCCACCCCTTCCCTCAGATGCCAGGTTAAGCAATACATGTTAAATATGTGAAAGTATATGTATACATGTCCAAACAGTTATCTTGCTATACAAAAAAGAGTCAGACTTTGAAATAGTGTATAGTTGGCTTGTGAAGGAAATCAAAAATGCAAGTGAACAAAAATAGAGGGACTGGGAGTTCTATGTAGTGGTTCATAATCATCTCCCAAAGTTCTTTCCCTAGGTATAGCTGGTTCAGTTCATTACTGCTCTATTGGAACTGATTTGGTTCATTTAGATTTGTTTTTAAAACATTTTGAGTTCCAGATTCCCAACTTCCTTCCTTCCCACTGTCCCCATTAAGAAGGCATATATGAAGTTGTACAAATTATTTCCATAAAAGTTGTGTTACAGGGGGCAGAGCCAAGATGGTGGAGAAGGCACACATGAAATTCTGACCTCCTCTCATACCCTCATTACCCATTTTTAAAATAAGCCACAAAAATAGCGCTAGACTGGTAAGGTTCACGAAGATTGGAAGTACAACAACTCACCAGTCTAAGATAATCAGTAATATCACCAGAAAAGGTTTGTCCTGAATGGCAGGAACAGACCAGCAGAGGGCAGGGATAGAATCGCTAGGGTGAATGGCCTCTGAAGTTGGAAGGTTTACATAGAACTCTCCACCATAGCCTGAATGCTTTGCTTTGGTTGTGGAGTAGACCAGCAGAGAAATCAGAGCCTAGGGTAGAGGGTACGGATAGGGATGCCAGAGCAGGATCTGGTGCATCCACCTGGGACCAGAAGTGACTCAGCACAGACAGCTTTTTTGCAGCATTCTGCAGCTAGGGGCTCTTGTTGGGGGACAGTCACAAAACTGTACGGCAGGGGCACAGCCTGAGGCAGCCTCTCATCTGGACAGTGGGGGGCTCAGCCTGGAGTAGTGGAATTTCCCCAGATCCACTGAGCTCCTCAGTCAGAGACCCTTCCGGTGCCCTGAGGGATAGGGTGACTGCTAATACTCAAAGCAGGCACTTGTGTGGGGGGGCAGAGATACTTTTGCTTTTAACCTCTAGCCCCAAGGCAGCTGCTAATCCTCCCAGTGGGGCTCCTCACAGGGCACTTACACAGCCCGGCCATTGATACCCAGACCTAGTCATTTCTGTGTGGAGCTCTTCCCAGACATAGCAATCCCACAACTCAGTTGCTCCTTGCAGCTCATTGGCAAGAAAGCTACTGTCTATATACCCATCCTTGCTCTGCAGAGGAAGCTAGTAACCTCCTTGCCCTGAATGCAGACCCTAAAGGCTTTAAAAATGAGTAAAAAATGAAGAGAATGATTGATAGCTTCTATACAAAAAGAGAGCTGCTCTCCAACCCTGAAGACACTAATAGCAAACAACCTCCAGACAATACCCCAAATAACACTCTCCTAGAAGAGACTATTAAAAATCTCAAAAGAGAGTTAGAAGAAAAATGGGGAAAGGAAAGAGAAGCTATGTAAGAAAGGAACAACTTCCTGAAATGTGAATTGGAAAATGTAAAGAATTCCCCAGAAATACAGGGAAGAAATCACAGGAAAGTAGGATCTGTGAATTGGAAAAAGAAAATTTTCACTAAAAACAAATTTAGTGAAATGGAAAAAAATTCTATAGAGCAAAACAACTCATTTAAAAACTCAATTGGATACATACAAAAAGAAGTAAAAAAAAGCTAATGAAGAAAATAACTCATTAAAAATCAGAACTGAACAAATAGAAATGAAAAATTCATTGAGACACTAAGAATTAGTCAAGCAAAACCAAAAAAATGAAAAACTGGAGAAAAATGTGATATATCTACTTGGAAAAACAACAGATCTGGAAAATAGATCTAGGAGAGATAATCTGAGGATTATTGGACTTCTCGAAAATTATAATAATAATAAAAAAGAGCCTAGATAATATTTTACAGGAAATCATCAAAGAGAACTGCCCAGAGGTAATAGAACCAGAAAGTAAAATAGACATTGAAAGAATTTATCAAACACCTTCTGAAAAAGACCCTAAAAAAAAAGAAAAAAAAATCTCCACAAAATATTGTGGCCAAATTTCAGGACTATCAGACTAAGGAAAAAAATATTATAAGCAGCAAGGAAAAAACAATTCAAATACCAAAGTGCCACAATAAGGGTCATGCAAGATCTAGCTTCATCCACATTAAAGGATCAAAGGACCGGGAATCTGATATTCTGAAAGGCAAAAGAACTTGGAATGCAGCCAAGAATAAACTACCCAGCTAAGTTTAGCATTTTCTTCCATGGAAGAAGATGGACATTTAATGAACAGATGAATCCCATTTGTTTCTAAGGAAAAAACCAGATCAAAATAATAATAATAATAATATTTTCAACCATAGGACTCAAGAGGAGCAGGAAAAAGTAAAAGGAACTCTTGAGAACTGTATTTCTGTTGTGGATATATATTAAGACTACATGTATAATTTGATTTTACTGATATAACAACAACAAAAAAAAAAAAAGGGAAGGAGACACGGAAAGGGAATAGTGTCAAAAAAAGGGAAAAGGGGAGATAAAAAGAAGGAAACAACATACCACAAAGAGGCAAAGAAAACCTATCATATCTGAGGGAAGTTAGAGAGGGGAAGGAATATTGTATGAATCTTACTCTCATCAGAATTGGCTCAAAGAGAAAATAATTGACATATTTGTTTTACAAAATTTACAGAATTCTTTCACCTCATTAAAAAGTTTTCGATCTACCTGGTTTAGGTATCAGTACCATGTCTGTGTCATAAAAGGAGTTTGGTAGGACTCCTTCATCCCCTATTTTTTCAAATAATTTATATAACATTGGGGCTAATTGTTCTTTAAATGTTTGGTAGAATTCACATGTGAATCCATCTGGCCCTGGGGATTTTTTCCTGGGGAGTTGATTAATAGCTTGTTCTATTTCTTTTTCTGAAATGGGACTATTTAAGAAATTTATCTCCTCCTCTGTTAATCTAGGGAGCCTATATTTTTGGAGGAAGTCATCCATTTCACTTAAGTTATCAAATTTATTGGCATAAAGTTGGGCAAAGTAACTCCTTATTATTTCTCTAATTTCCTCTTCATTGGTGGAAAGATCCCCCTTTTCATTTGTAAGACTATCAATTTGATTTTCCTCTTTCTTTTTTTTGATCAAATTTACCAAAGGTTTATCTATTTTATTGGCTTTTTTATAAAACCAACTCTCAGTTTTATTTATTAATTCAATAGTTTTTTACTTTCAATATTATTGATTTCTCCTTTTAATTTTGTATTTCAAGTTTAATTTTTGGTTGGGGGTTTATAATTTGGTCTTTTTTCTGGCCTTTTCAGTTGTAAGCCCAATTCGTTAATCTTCTCTTTCTCTATTTTCTTCAAATAAGCCTCTAAAGATATAAAATTTCCCCTTATTACTGCTTTAGCTGCATCCCAAAGATTTTGATATGATGTCTCATCATTGTCATTATCTTGGGTGAAATTGTTAATTGTTTCTGTAATTTGCTCTTTCACCCAGTCATTCTTTAAGATGAGATTATTCAGTTTCCAATTACTTTTTGGTCTATTTACCCCTAACTTTTTACTGAATGTAGCTTTTATTGCATTGTGATCTGAGAAGAAGGCATTTATTATTTCTGCCTTCCTACATTTAATTTTGAGATCTTTATGTCCTAATATATGGTTTATTTTTGTATAGGATCCATGAACTGCTCTCCAAAGGTCTATCATACCTAGTTTTTCTAATGTTCTATTTACTTTTTAAATTTCTTTCTTGTTTGTTTTGTGGTTTGATTTGTCTAAATCTGAGAGTGCAAGGTTGAGATCTCCCACTAGTAGAGTTTTACTGTCTATTTCTTCTTGCAATTCTCTTAACTTTTCCTTTAGAAAGTTAGATGCTATACCACTTGGTGCATATATGTTTAGTATTTATATGGCTTCATTATTTATGCTACCTTTCAGCAGGATATAGTTTCCTTCCTTATCTTTTTTAACGAGATCTACTTCTGCTTTTGCTTGATCTGAGATAAGGATAGCTACCCCTGCTTTTTTGGCTTTACCTGAAGCATAATAGGCTCTGTTCCAACCTTTTACCTTTACTCTGTATGTATCTCCCTGCTTTAAGTGTGTTTCCTGTAGACAACATATTATAGGGTTCTGCTTTTTGATCCAATCTGCTATCCGTCTCCATTTGATGGGATCGTTCATCCCATTTACATTTACAGTTAAAATTACTAATTCTGTATTTCCTGCCATCATATTATCCCCAGATTATGCTTTTTCCCTTGACCCCCCTGATCCCCCTCCCCTATATTTAATTTACAGACCCCCCTTGTGACGCGCAACCCTCCTTTTTTTTTAGTATCCCTCCCCCCTCCCTCAAGTCCCTTCACTTATTCTCCTTTTCCTTTTCCCTTTTCCTCTCCCCCCTTTTAATGAGATGAGAGAAAATTCTCTGAAAAACAAATATGTTAATTATTTACTCTTTGAGCCTCTCCTGATGAGAGTAAGATTCACACAATGATTCTCCCCCTCACTAAGTTCCCTTAGATATGGTGTATTTTCTATGCCTTTTCCTGGGATGTAGTTTCCCTCTTTTTATCATTCCTTCCCCTTTTTCTGAACCGACCTCCTTCCCTTTACTACACCCCCCCTTTTTTTCTTTTATATCAGTAAAATCAAATTATCCTTGAGTACTTTTTATATACCCACAAAGTGGCAGGATACAAAATAAATCCACATAAATCCTCGGCATTTTTATATATCACTAACAAAATGCAACAGCAAGAGATACAAAGAGAAATTCCATTCCAAACAAATGTTGAGAGTATAAAGTATTTGGGAATCCATCTACCAAAGAAAAGTCAGGAATTATATGAGAAAAATTACAAAACACTTGCCACAAAAATAAAATCAGATTTAAATAATTGGAAAGACATTCAGTGCTCTTGGATAGGCCGAGCGAATATAATAAAGATGACAATACTCCCCAAACTAATCTATTTATTTAGTGCTATACCAATCAGACTCCCAAGAAACTATTTCAATGACTTAGAAAAAATAACAACAAAATCCATATGGAAGAATAAAAGGTCGAGAATTGCAAGGGAACTAATGAAAAAAAACTCAGAGGAAGGTGGTCTAAGTGTACCTGATCTAAAGCTATATTATATAGCAGCAGTCACCAAAACCATTTGGTATTGGCTAAGAAATAGACTGGTACATCAGTGGAACAGATTAGATACAAAGGACAAAAAAGGGTACATATATAGCAACCTAATCTTTGACAAACCCAAAGATACCAACATTAGGGATAAAAATTCATTATTCGGAAAAAACTGTTGGGAAAACTGGAAATTAGTATGGCAGAAATTAGATATGGATCCACACTTAACACCACATATACCAAGATAAGATCAAAATGGGTCCATGATTTAGGCATAAAGAGGGAGATAATAAATAGATTAGAGGAACAGAGGATAATCTACCTCTCAGACTTGTGGAGGAGGAAGGAATTTATGACCAGAGGAGAACTAGAGATCATTATTGATCACAAAATAGAAGATTTTGATTACATCAAACTAAAAAGTTTCTGTACAAATAATACTAATGCAAACAAAATTAGAAGGGAAGTAACAAATTGGGAAAATATTTTTAAAAACAAAGGTTCTGACAAAGGTCTCATTTCCAAAATATATAGAGAACTGACCCTAATTTATAAGAAACCGAACCATTCTCCAATTGATAAATGGTCAAAGGATATGAACAGACAATTCTCAGAGGAAGAAATTGAAACTATATCCACTCACATGAAAGAGTGTTCCAAATCACTATTGATCAGAGAAATGCAAATTAAGACCACTCTGAGATACCACTACACACCTGTCAGATTGGCTAAGATGACAGGAACAAATAATGATGAATGTTGGAGGGGATGTGGGGCAACTGGGACACTAATACATTGCTGGTGCAGTTGCGAAAGAATCCAGCCATTCTGGAGAGCAATCTGGAATTATGCCCAAAAAGTTATCAAACTGTGCATACCCTTTGACCCAGCAGTGCTACTACTGGGCTTATATCCCAAAGAAATACTAAAGAGTGGAAAGAGACATATATGTGCCAAAATGTTTGTGGCAGCTCTTTTTGTAGTAGCTAGAAACTGGAAGATGAATGGATGTCCATCAGTTGGAGAATGGTTGGGTAAATTATGGTATATGAAGGTTATGGAATATTATTGCTCTGTAAGAAATGACCAGCAGGAGGAATACAGAGAGGCCTGGAGAGACTTAAATCAACTGATGCTGAGTGAAATGAGCAGAACCAGAAGATCACTGTACACTTCAACAACAATACTGTATGAGGATGTATTCTGATGGAAGTGGAAATCTTCAACATAAAGAAAAACCAACTCACTTCCAGTTGATCAATGATGGACAGAGGTAGCTACACCCAGAGAAGAAACACTAGGAAGTGAATGTAAATTGTTAGCACTAATATCTGTCTGTCTGCCCAGGTTACATGTACCTTCGGAATCTAAAGTTTATTGTGCAACAAGAAAATGATATTCACACACATGTATTGTATCTAGACTATAATGTAACACATGTAAAATGTATGGGATTGCCTGTCATCGGGGGGAGGGAATAGAGGGAGGGGGGATAATTTGGAAAAATATATACAAGGGATAATATTATAAAAAAATATATATATATATAATAAAAAATTATTAATTAAAAAAATTTAAAAATACATAAACCTCTGGTAAATTTGATTAGAAAAAGGAGAGAAGAAAATCAAATTGTTAGTCTTAAAAATGAAAAGGGGGAACCTTCCACCAATGAAGAGGAAATTAGAGAAATAATAAGGAGTTACTTTTCCCAACTTTATGCCAATAAATTTGATAACCTAAGTGAAATGGATGACTATAGGCTTCCCAGATTCACAGAGGAGGAAGTAAATTGTTTAAATAGTCACATTTCAGAAAAAGAAATAGAACAAGCTATTAATCGACTTCCTAAGAAAAAAATCTCCAGGACCAGATGGATTTACATGTGAATTCTACCAAACATTCAAAGAACAATTAGCCCCAATGCTATATAAAATATTTGAAAAAATATGGAATAAAGTAGTCCTACCAAATTTCTTTTATGACTCAGACATGGTACTGATACCCAAACCAGGGAGGTTCAAAATGGAGGAAAAAAAAAAAAAAAAAACAAACTATAGATCAGTCTCCCTAATGAATACTGATGCTAAAATCTTAAATAAGATATTAGCAAAAAGAGTACAGAAAATCATCCCCAGGATAATAAATCATGATCAAGTAGGATTTATACCAGGAATGCAGGGCTAGTTCAATATTAGGAAAACTATCAGCATAATTGGCCATATTAATAACAAAATTAACAAAAACCGTATGATCATCTCTATAGATGCAGAAAAAGCATTTGATAAAATCCAACATCCATTTCTATTAAAAATACATGAGAATATAGGAATAAATGGACTTTTCCTTAAAATAATCAGTAGCATCTATTTGAAACCACCAGTAAGCCTCATGTGTAATGGGGATAAACTGCAACCATTCCCAATAAGATCAGGGGTGAAACAAGGTTGCCCACTATCACAATTACTATTCGATATTGTATTTGAAATGCTAGCTTTGGCAATAAGAGTGGAGAGAGAGATTAAAGGAATTAGAGTAGGTAAGGAGGAAACCAAATTATCACTCTTTGCTGATGATATGATGATATACTTAGAGAACCCTAAAGACTCTACTAAAAAGCTATTAGAAATAATCCACACCTTTAGCAAAGTTGCAGGATACAAAATAAACCCACATAAATCATCAGAATTCTTATATAGGATTAACAAAATCCAACAGTTAGAGTTACAAAGAGAAATTCCATTTAAAGTAACTACCAATAGTATCAAATATTTAGGAATCTATCTGCCAAGGGAAAATCAGAAACTATATGAGCAAAACTACAAAACACTTTCCACACACATTAAGTCTGATCTAACCAATGGGAAAAATATGAGATGTTCTTGGATATGGCAAGCAAATATAATAAAGATGACAATACTACCTAATCTAATCTATTTATTTAGCACTATACTAAGCAGACTCCCAAAATACTATTTTAATGGCCTAGAAAAAAATAGCAACAAAGTTCATATGGAAAAATAAAAGGTCAAGATTTGCAAGGGAATTAATGAAAAAAAAAAATAATCAAATGAAGGTGGCCTAGCTGAACCAGATCTAAAATTGTATTATAAAGCAGCAGTTACCAAAACCATTTGGTATTTGCTAAGAAATAGATTAGTTGATCAAAAGAATAGGTTTGGTCCAAAAGAAAAAATAATCAATAACTTTAATAATCTAATATTTGACAAACCCAAGGACCCCAGCTTTTGGGATAAGAACTTAATGTTTAACAACAATTGCTGGAAAAAATGGAAATTAACATGGCTGAAACAAGGCATTGACCCACACTTAACATCATACACCAAAATCAGGTCAAAATGGGTTCATGACTTAGGCATAAAGAATGAGATTATAAATAAATTAGAGGAACATAGGATAGTTTACCTCTCAGACCTGTGGAAGAGGAATGAATTTTTGTCCAAAGAAGAACTAGAGGTAATTATCTATCACAAAGTAGAAAACTTTGATTATATCAAATTGAAAAGTTTTTGTACAAACAAAACTAATGCAGATAAGATTAGAAGGGAAACAATAAACTGGGAAAACATTTTTACAGTCAAATGTTCTGATAAAAGCCTCATTTCCAAAATACATCGAGAATTGACTCTAATTTATAAGAAATCAACCATTCTCCAATTGATAAATGGCCAAAGGATATGAAAAGACAATTCTCAGATGAAGAAATCAAAATCATTTCTAGCCATATGAAAAGATGCTCCAAGTCAATTATTAATCAGAGAAATGCAAATTAAGAAAACTCTGAGATACCACTACACACCTGTCAGATTGGCTAGAATGACAGGGAAAGGTAATGCGGAATGTTGGTGGGTATGTGGGAAAACAGGGACACTGATACATTGTTGGTGGAATTGTGAATACATCCAGCCATTCTGGAGAGCGATTTGGAACTATGCTCAAAAAGTTATCAAACTGTGCATACCCTTGCCTAAGCAGTATTACTACTAGGCTTATATTCCAAAGAGATTTTACAGAAGAGAAAGCAACCTGTATGTGCAAGAATGTTTGTGGCAGCTCTCTTTGTAGTGGCCAGAAACTGGAAAATAAGTGGATTCCTCTCAATTGGACAGTGACTGAATAAATTGTGATATATGAATATTATGGAATATTATTGTTCTGTAAGAAATGACCAGAAGGATGATTTCAGAAAGGCCTGGAGAGACTTACATGAACTGATGCTGAGTGAAATGAGCAGGATCAGGAGATCATTGTATACTTCAACAACAATACTATATGATTATCAATTCTGATGGATGTGGCCATTTTCAACAATGAGATGAACCAAATCAATTCCAATAGAACAGTAATGAAATAAACCAGCTACACCCATCGAAAGAACTCTGAGAGATGACTGTAAATCACTACATAGAATTCCCAATGCCTCTATTTTTGTCTGCCTGCATTTTGGATTTCCTTCCCAGGATAATTGTACACTATTCCAAAGTCTGATTCTTTTTGTACAGCAAAACAACTGTTTGGACATATATTGTATTTAATTTATACTTTAACATATTTAACATGTATTGGTCAACTTGCCATCTGGGTGGGGGAAGGAGGGGAAAAATTAGAACAAAAGGTTTGGCAATTGTCAATGTTGTAATATTACCCATGCATATATATCTGGTAAATAAAAACTATTAAAAAATAAAAATAATTAAAAAATAAAGTTTTGTTACAAAAGAAAACATAGTTTCCTTCACAAAAAACCCTCAAGAAAAATAAAGTTAAAAAGACAAAAAGGCTTTAATATTTATTCAGATGCAACCAGTTCTTTTTCTGAGTAAGGATAGCATTTTTCATCATAAGTCCTTCAGAGTTGTCTTGGATCATTGTAGTCCTGAGAATAGCAAAGTCATTCACAGCAAAACATCCCACAACATTGCTATTACTTTGTACACAGAACATTCCACTTTGCATAAGTTTATGGAGAACTTTTCAGATTTTTTCTAAGAGCATCCTGCTTATCATTTTGTATAGAACAATAGTAGTCCATCATAATCACATATCAAAATTTATTCAGGCATCCCCCATTTGATAAGCATCCCCTCAGTTTCTCTCCCCAGAAAAGAGTTACTATAAATATAGGTTTTTTTTATTTTTTTTTAATTCTTTTTTTAATCTCTTTTAGGATACATGTCTAGTCATGATATTGTTAGGTCAAAGAATATACAAGATTTTATACTCCTTTGGGCATAGTTCATATCATTCATCATATATTAATTAGGGAATGGTTCTTATTTTTTATATAAGTGACTCAATTTCTTCTACATTTGAGAAATGAGACTTCCCTCAGAGAAACTTATGTTACTATTGCTAACTGTAGCCATACCCCCATTTTTGTCTATTTTCTCTCTCCTTTTACCCTGTCCCTATTCAAAAGTGCTTTGCTTCTAACCATCCCCTCCCCCAATCTTCTATTATTCTCCCTCATTCTCATATCCCCTTCTCTTCCTACATGCCTGCAGGGTAAGGTAGATTTCCACACTCATATTAAATGTTTATGTTATTTCACCAATTCTGATGACAATGAGATTTATTCATTCCTCTTTCTGTCCCTTTCTTTCCTTTCATGAAAAAGCTCTTTCTTGGGATGGCTAGGTTGCCAATGGATAGAGGACCAGCCCTAAAGTCAGGAGGACCTGAATTATTCAAATCTGGTCTCAGACACTTAACACTTCCTAGCTGTGTGACTTCGGGCAAGCCACTTAACCCCAATTGAATCATCAAAAAACAAACAAAACAACAACAACAACAACAAAAAAAAAAACCTCTTTCTTGTCCCTTTTATGGCAGATGCTTTATATTTCCCTTATCCTTTTCCTTTCCTCCCAGTACATTCTTTTCTTACTCCTTAATTTTATTTTTAAAGATATTATTCCCTCATATTCAACTTATACCTATGCCCTCTTTCTACATACATTCCTTCTAACTGCCATAATAATGAAATTGGTCTTGTAGTTACAAGTTTTGCCATTCTGTGTAGGAATGTAATTAGATCAAACTTACTAAGTTCCTTACACTTCCCCTTTCCTGATTACCTCCTTATACTTCTTCTGACTTCTGTATCTGAAAGTTAAATTTTCTATTCAGTCCTTGTCTTTTCATCAAAATGCTTGAAAGTGCTTTATTTCCTCTTAAATATTTTACTCAGTTTTGCTGGACAGGTATTTTTTGGTTGTAACCCTAGCTCCATTAATCTCTAGAATGTCATATCCCAAGTGCTCTGATCTTTTAATAAGGAAGATACTAAATCTTGTGTTATCCTGACTGTAGCTCCACTACACTTGAATTTTTTCTTTGGATGTTTTCAATATTTTCTCCTTGAACCAAGAATTCTGCAACTTGGCTATAATATTCTTAGGAATTTTCATTTTGAGATCACTTTTCTGAGGTTATTGGTGCATTCTTTCAATTTCTATTTTAACTTCTAATTCCCAAATTTCAAGTCAATTTTCTGTGATAATTTCTTAAAAGATATCTAGGTTCTTATTTTTTTAAATGTGGCTTTCAGGTAAATCAATAATTTTAAAAATTATATCTTCTAAATCTATTTTTCAAGTCAATTTTTTTCAATCCAATATTTTACATTGTTTTTTTTGTTTTGCATCATTTTTATTTTGTTTCATTGTATCTTGAATTTCATGAGTGATTACTTTCACTTACTCAGTTGTAATCATTGGTTAATTTCAATAACAAAAGAAAAAAAAAACAAATATCCAATATAAAATATAAAAATGTCAAAATCAACATCAATTAAGAAGAAATTAAAGCTATAAATAGGAAATGTTTTGTCCATTAATATACCAATAAATCTGACAATCTGGACAAAAATCAATGGATATTTATAAAAATCTAAATTACTTGTAATAAGATATCAGGAAATAGAATGCCTACATCATCCCATCTAAGAAAATTTATAGGCCCGAAAACCTAGATTGATAAGAAGAGGTTTATTGCAAGGTTTGGAAGCAAGGTTAAAGTTGGTTAGTAAAAGGCATACACCACAAGTGGCTGGATGGAGAGTCTCTGATTCTGGCATCTTTCAACTCTCTGCCAAGGGATGATTCCACCTTGGCTGTTTTTATCTGCTTGAAGGGGCATATGGGTGGAGCCCAGGTTGATTCCTCCATAGCCAGACCAGATCATTAGAATGGGGGCTGAAAACCCAAGCCAGCTCAGATCCGGTGGGGGCTGGGTACAGCCCAAAACTGGCTTGACCAGATCTTGAACATCAAAGATGAGTCCCAAAGGAGGTTGGAAATCAGGAAAGGAATCTTAAAGGGGCTATCGCCCCCATCAAATTGACTGTATCAATAACTAAAGCAAAAGAAATCATATGATTATCTCAAAAATGTTGAAACTGTTTTTAACAAAATACAACATCCATTCCTATTAAAAACACACAAGAGCAAAGGAATAAAAGGGACATTCCTTAAAATGATGAGCATGATCAGTCTAAAACCATCAGGAAGTATTACTTGTCATGGGGATTGCAAGGATATTTCTCCTTTATCACTACTATTATCCAATATAATACTGTAACCTATGGCAAAAAAAAAAAAAAAAAAAAAAAAAAAAAAAGGAATTAGAGTAAGCAATGAGAAAACAAAGCTATCATTCTTTGCAGATTACTTGAAATAATAAACAACTTCAGAAAATTTGCAGCATATAGGATAAACCAGCCTAAATAATTAGCATTTAAAAAATTTGATCAACAAAGTCCAGTAGCAAGAGATAGAAAAGGCAATTCCATTTAAAATAAGTGAAAACAATATTAAATACATGGGAATCTACTTCTCAAAACAAACCCAGATACTATGTGAACACACTTCCAAAATAATTTTTAAGCAAATGAAGTCAGATCTGGAGATATAGTTAAAGCTCCCAGGTAGACCAAAACAATATAATAAAAATGAAAATCCTACCTAAGTTAATTTACTAATTCAGTGCCATCCTAATTAAACTATTAAAATTGTTTTATAGAGCTATAAAAATAATAACAAAATTTATATGGAAGAAGAAAAGATCAATAATATCAAGGGAATCAATGAAAAAAATACAAAGGAAGATGAACTAGAAATCCAGATTTCAAACTATGTTATACAGCAGTAATCATCAAAACTACCTGGGACTTGCTAAGGAATAGAGTGGTGGATCAATGAAATACATTAGGTACACAAGATGCAATAGTAATCAACCATAATCAAATATAATATGTTTGATAAACATAATGATTGCAGATTTTAAGATAGCAACTCTCTATTTGGGACAACTGGAAAATAATAGGAAAAAAATTAGATGTAGATTAACATCTCACACCATATAACAAGATAAGGTCAAAATGAGTACATGTTTTGACATATATTAAGAGAACCATAATCAAAAGTAGAAGATCAAGGAATAGTCTATCTATCTCTCAGTTTTATGGAAAAGGGAAAAATTCATGACCAAATAAGATATAGAGAGCATTATGAAATGTAAAATGTCTTTTTGATTAGATTTAATTAAAAATATTTTGCATAAACAAAACCCCTGCAGACAAGATTAGAAGGAAAATAAAAAAGATGGGAAACAATCTTTACAGCACATGTTTAATAAAGGTGCCTTTTCTCAAATCAGTTTATAAATGGTCAAAGGGTATGGACAGGTAATTTTCAAATGAAGAAATCCAAGTTATCTATAGGTATATGAAGGAATGTTCTAAAATGCTTTTGATTAGAGAAATACTAATTAAAACAATTCTAAGATACCACCTCACATCTTTATGATTGTCTAATATGAAAAAAGGAAATAATAAATATTGGAGAGGATGAAAGAAAATTGGGATTTTAATCTAGCATTGGTGGAGTTGTGAAATAATCCAACCATTCTGGAAAGCAATTTGGAACTATGCAAAAGGCAACCAAAGTATACATACCTTTTGATACAGAAAGACTATTACTAGGTCTGTATCCCATAGAGATCATAAAAAGGGGAAGTGACTTAAATATATAAAAATATTTATAGCATCCCTTTTCATGATAGCACAATATTGGAAATTGAGAGGATGGCCACAAACTGGAGAATGACAGAACTACCTGTGCTATCTGAATATAATCGAATACTATTATGAAATAAAAATAATAAACAGAAAAACCCGGAAAGACTTGAATAAACTCAAGCAAAATGAAATGAGCAGAAACAGGAAAATATTCTAAACAGTATCAGCAACATTGTATACTGATTAATTGTAAACTAATCAGCTGTTCCAAGCAATACAATGATGGAAGACTGGTACAAAGGAGTCACAAAGAAAAATGTTATCCACATCCAGATAAAGAACTAATGTAATCTGAATGCAAATGAAGTATTTTTTTTTCACTGACTTTGTTCTTTTTAGTGTTTTTTTTTCCTCCTTTGATCTGTATTTTTTCTTTCACAACTGTGACTAATAGGGAATACTGACATCACATATAAAACCTATATCAAATTCCCTAGCCTTTTAGAAAAAAAGAAAAAAAAAACAGTGAGGGAAGGAGAAATTTTGAAGTTAAAATGAGAATAAAAATAATAGCACCTTTCTCACAGTGTTATACTTAAAACTGAATGAGAACATTTGTGAAGGAAGTTAAACAGTGTCTAGCACACAGTAATCATTTAATAAAGGCTACTTATTCTTTTATTTAGGTTTTTTTTTCCTTTATTCATTCTGCACTGAGGTTATATAAAGAATGCTAAATTTCAAGTTAGTAGAAACCTAAATTAAAATCCCATTCCTAAGCTTTTTCATTATGTGATTTTAGGAAAATATCACCCCCTTTACAAACTTTATTTTTAATTCTAAAAAGATCTAACCCAGAGATTTGTTGTGAGGGAAGCAGTTTATAAACCATGATAGACATAAAGAATGACCATTCTGCCTCTAGACAGCTGCTTGTGTTGTTTCATTAGATTTTGCTGTATATTACAAGTCATCTTAAGGTATCTCTTAAAGAAATACAGCCATTTATAAAGATATTCAGGGAAGATAGAATCATTTAATAGAAGTAGATTGAGAATCTGACGGTCTTGGATAAAAATCGAGGCTCTGGCATTTCATACCTGAGTAATCAGGGTGGCAATTCATTTAATTTCTCTAGGACCCAGTTTTATCACCTATAAAATGGACAGATGAGAGGGCATGGATGAATACATTACATGATATTTAATGTCACTTCTTGGATCTAAATCTTTGAGTCATTCTTTGTCAAACCATAGCATTATGCAAGAATATTCAGAACACTTCCATTCCAAGATAATTAGCTTTGTTGTTAGTGAGAATAGCAGGACTATAGTTGGGAAATCCTAGCAACTAACTATATAAATTAGTCAAGTGTGAAGTCAGGGAATTTCTTAATTACTTTGTCTTAATTGAATATTCTAGAAGTCAGGTGTAATGTCAGAAACTCAGTTCTTACTTCTCTTTGTTCTTTTCTCATTCTCATCAATGCTACAGCTTAAATAGGAATACTCAATTCTGATAAATCAACCAGAAAATATATACAAGTTTGTGTTTTCTATTTAGCTTGGTCAGATTTTTTTTTGTTCCTCAATCACTACAACCTTTTCTGTTTATAAAATTTATATAGAAAGAATAACAACAAAAAAACCTATAAAGTCCAAAAAAGTTTTAGCTAAAATTCTTTTGCAGAAGAATATTAATGATAAAATTTTTGATTTTATATTTAGATAATCACCAGCAAACATCTTTTCTGATTTGGAATTATATCCAAATAATGATGGCAAGCCAAAGTGACTAATTATTTTTATTCAGGTGCTCCCTCTGAGGGAAAAACAACAATAAAACTAAGTGAGAATGAATTTGTGAAATCCAGCTCAATGATTAAACATGTTATAGTTATGTTGCACTATAATATCCAAGTTTAATCTTTTCCTTCTGTTAATTGCCAACTCTCAATAGAAATTGCTTTAAAGAAGAAAGCATTTTTAAAAAGGCATCAGTTTCAAAGTTTGAGAAATATAAAACATTCTTAAAGAGCATTCTTCTTAATGAAAATTTGTCACTTAAACAATTAAGGAATGTGAGAATTTAAGACTAAAGAACTTTAGCAACCATCTATCCTAGTTCAAAGTTATTTCCATTAAAACATACCCAATAATATGACTGACTTATTAGTAGTCAACTGGCTTATTCTTGAAGATATCCAGTGAGGATCAAAGGAAGTGAACTCTATTTTTTGAGAACTATTTATTTTACTAAAGTTCCTCCACCCCCTGCAATAATCAAACCTGTAAGATTAATGTCATTATTAGCATGCTTCTGTTTCTGCCATGGAGAGTCAAAAATAATAATGTTAATACCTCTTCTAAATGACAACCTTTCAAATATTTGAAAACAGTTATCATAGCTCCATGTTTCTTCTCTTCAAGTTATTCAAGTAGCTTCAAGTTTCCTCAAGTAGCTTATCAAGATACTTCAGCTACTTACCATGGGACAAATATTTGCGTTGTCTTATCATTTTTCTTTCCATCCTCCATATATTCTCAAGTTTGCCCCTGCCCTTTCAAAACAGTGGTACTCAGACTAAAGACAATGCACAAGATTTGGACCAATTATGGAAGAGTAATCAGTCATTCAATAAGCATTTATAAAAGTTCCTGCTATGTGCCAGGCAATGGGACAAGTGATAGGAATACAAAGAAATTCAAAGTGCAGTCATTGTTCTCAAAGAGTTCACACCATAGAGGAGACAATAAGCAAACACCAATGAACAAAAAACAAAATAGATAGTGCGCATAAATGTATGTAATTATGTATGATTATATTTACATGATGGAATAGAGGAATTATAAGAACAATTGTTAAAATATTTTAAATTAATATGCATAATAATACCTTCAATGAAAACTAAAGTAGAGGTGAAAATGACAAATATATTGAAAAAAATAGACACACATATGTAAAAATGTATATGAGCATGCATATGCATGCATGCATGTCTACTTAGATATAAGTATATTTTATAATGTATATAATATGAATATTCTCTTTGAGAAAATAAATAGAAAGTATTAGATATAAGAAAGAAAAAATGAAATTTGTGATGTTCTTAATCATAGAAAATGGTTTGCAATTGTGACAATCACTTTTGAATCACATAAATTGTATAATCATTTTTATCAGAGCAAAGATAATAAGTATTACAAAGCTAGAAAAAAGAATTAGAAAACATACAATTAAAATAATGATATTTTAATCTATTTAAATGAATAATTGATCATGAAAGTGGGATTGGATAGAAGAAATTATGCAGATACCATTTGTATAATTTCATACAGAAATTAAAAATATACATGTAATCACTAAAGCAAGAATGAAAAAGTCAAGTAATGTATCAAAAACTTTACTTATTTGTGAAAGGTAGGTATGAGATATGAAGAAATATATATAGATTTATCATATTAGCTCATTTTAAAAATCATATGGACAGGGATGGTAGAAAAATTACAAGCAGTATTGCTTCATAAGACATATAAAACAACATGGTACAAGGCAATAACTAAAGTCAGAGAACTTGGATAAAAATGTTTCTTCTAATATTTTTTGCTTATGTAACCTTGGACAAAAATTCTGTACCTTCTCTAAGTCTCAGTTTCCTCATTTTAAAAATTCAACTAGACTAAAGAACTTCTGAGGTCCCTTTGAGTTCTAGAATTATGTTCCACTGAACAATTTTAACAAATTTTGATGATACCCACTAAGCAAAATCATCTTGAGGGAAGTTAAGAATGAATCCAGACAAAAGATAGTTTAATGTAAAGATTTTTTAAATCTGGAAATGATTATAATCTGTTTACTGTAAAGCATCAATTTTTAACTTTTTTCTTTAATGTTTCTTTTCTTTCTTCTCCCCCCCCCCCCCCGCTGGGGTTATGTGACTTGCCCAGGGTCACACAACTAGGAGGTGTTAAGTGTCTGAGACCAGATTTGAACTCGGGTACTCCTGTATTCAGGGCTAGTACTCTATCCACTGCTCCACCTAGCTGCCCCCTTTAACTTTTCAACAATATTCTATTCAATTATTTTTAGTTCCAAATTTTCTCTCTCCCTCCTAGCAACAGAGATCCAGAATTATGTATATAGAGACAGTACACATGACAGTAAACAGGACAAAGACAAGATTAACCACTAGCTAGATCAAATGTACATAGGATCATCCATATGGACAACACTGGAATTATGAGGATTAAAGGTTCAATTAACTTAAGCAGGGAAACTTACCAAAGGCATATTAAAGTTATGTTTTATTAAAGCTACAAAAACAACGAAGAGAACATACACATTTATCATCTCATATGATTACTTTCCCACTTATATAAAACTTTAATAGAATAATGTGTGCCAAAACCCACCCCCAAAACAACAACAAAAAAATTCCCAACTAATCATTTATGAGGCTCAGCAGGAAATCAACACACTTTTCAATATATGGTATATTACATTACATCTCTACCCTCAAATCACTGACTAAAAGATATGAAGAAATATCCCCAATTTTAAAGGCTTTGCTACATTCACAAACAATGACATTAAAGTTCTATCATCAAGAATGTCATCTATCCCTTTCAAGCACTGTGTCATATGAAATTTTTAATAAACATTTCATCTACATCTTTATCTTTGGTATACCATCTCTTTCTTAAATTCCTCATATCAATAAGGAAACATCTCATAAATATAATATTATTATAATGTAAAATACTAAACAAAATAAACAATAAATTCTCAAAAAAACTTTAAAAAAAGAGACCAATTTTTGTGGGAATATACTTTTTCTTATATTTCTTTAGGGAATGTTTGGATAGCAAATCATTGAAAGGCATGAATAAATTTGTGTTATTCTTTAAGTTCATAGGATAATAGATATAGAATTGGAAGTAACTCTAGAAGTCACAAAGTCCAATATCTGCATTTTATAGATGATGTAACTCAGACACTGAGAATCATTTGCCAATCATTGAACAGCTAATAATTACATGATTTGAATCCTAGTCTTTCTGATTTCAAGTCCAGAACTCTCTCCACTATATATATATATATATATATATATATATATATATATATATATATATATACACACACACATATGTATATATATATATATATATATATATATATATATATATATATATATATATATATATATATATATATATATATATATGTATATAGTTCTCTCTTACTTTCTACAAGAAGAGTTGAAGGATCCAGCAAAAAGAAGTCACTTTGAGGGTGATTGTGTAGAGAATTTTATGAGTATCTCAAATTAATTTGAAGACAGTCAATTATAGATAAGGAATGCTTTGCAAAACCAATCTTCTTGCTTTGAATTGAACATTCAGTTCAATATTTTTCTTGACACTTACTATTTACCAAACATATCTAGTGAAGAAAACCTTTTTTGTTCTTGTCAGAGAATATATACAGGTGAAAATTATGTTATAGGCAAACATTCCAATGGGCATATATTAGACATATTATTAGTTTACCACATATTTAATACTAAAATTATTAATAATTAATATATTGAATATGTAATTTAAATGTTAACAAATACCAAGTATAATTACTGAAGGTATGATTGAAATGTATACTTATATACATATATGTGACTATATATTCATCCAGTCATATTTCAAAATTATACTTGTACTTTTTATTGCTCAAACTTGGAGTAAATTGAAGCATCTTATATGATATGACACAATATTTAATGGTGGACGTAGCTTGAATTCATTTTGGGAAAAATTCATTAAAAAAAAAACCTGCTCTATTTTCATGAATTTAGGATCTATTCTTGAGAAGTATTCACCATCTTAGCTTTACAATAGATAGAATATAAAGGATTGTTTTAGAAAGTGATTGGAGAAATGACTTCATTTAATTGTTTAAGATAATTGAAGTGTCATTTTTGCTTAATTTTTTTTCTTTTTTTCTTTATTTATATTTTTATTTTAACTTTTTATTTACAAGATATATGCATGGGCAACTTTTCAGCATTGACAATCACGAAGTCTTTGTTGAAATTTCTCCCCTCCTTCCCCCTTCCCCCTTCCCCAGATGGCAGGTAGACCAATATTATGTTAAATTGTGTGTTAAATACAATTTATGTATACATGTCCATACAGTTTTGCTGCACAAGAAGAAAATGACTTTGAAATAGTGTACAATTAACCTGTAAAGGAAATCAAAAATGCAGGCAGACAAAAATAGAGGGATTGGGAATTCTATGTAGTGGATCACACTCATTATCCAAAGTTCTTTCCCTGGGTGTAGCTGGTTCAATTCATTACTGCTCTATTGGAATTGATTTGGTTCATCTCATTGTTGAAGAGGGCCATGACCATCAGAATTGATCATCATATAGTATTGTTGTTGAAGTATATAATGACCTCTTGGACCTGCTCATTTTGCTCAGGTTCAGTTCATGTAAGTCTCTCCAAGGCTTTCTGAAATCATCTTTCTGGTCATTTCTTACAGAATAATAATATTCCATAATATTTATATACCACAATTTATTCAGCCATTCTCCAATTGATGGGCATCCACTCAGTTTCCAGTTTCTGGCCACTATAAAGAGGGCTGCCACAAACATTCTTGCACATACAGGTCCTTTCGCTTCTTTAAGATCTCTTTGGGATACAAGCCCAGTAGAAACACTGCTGGATCAAAGGGGATGCACAGTTTGATAACATTTTGAGCATAGTTCCAAATCACTCTCCAGAATGGCTGGATATATTCACAATTCCACCAACAATGTATCAGTGTCCCTGTTTTCCCACATCCCCTCCAACATTATGCATTATCTTTCCCTGTCATTCTAGCCAATCTGACAAATGTGTAGTGGTATCTCAGAGTTGGCTTAATTTGCATTTGTCTGATTAATAATGACTTGGAGCATCTTTTCATATGGCTAGAAATAGTTTCAATTTATTTACTTGAGAATTGTCTGTTCATATCCTTTGACCATTTATCAATTGGAGAAAGGCTTGATTTATTACAAATTAGAGTCAATTCTCTATATATTTTGGAAATGAAGTCTTTATCAGAACATTTGACTGTAAAAGTGTTTCCTAGTTTATTGCTTCCCTTCTAACCTTGTCTGTATTAGTTTTGTTTGTACAAAAACTTTTCAATTTGATATAATCAAAATTTTCTATTTTGTGATCAATAATGATCTCTAGTTCTTCTTTGGTCATAAATTCCTTCCTCTTCCACAGGTATGAGAGGTAAACTGTTCTATATTCTTCTAATCTATTTATAATCTCATTTTTATGCCTAGGTCATGAACCCATTTTGACCTTATCTTGGTGTATGGTGTTAAGTGTAGGTTAATAACTAGTTTTTGCCATGTTAATTTCCAATTTTCCCAGCAGTTTTTGTCAAAGAGTGAATTATCCCAAAAGCTGGGGTCTTTGGGTTTGTCAAAAACTAGATTATTAAAGTTATTGACTATTTTGCCCTTTGAACCTAACCTATTCCATTGATCAACTAGTCTATTTCTTAGCCAATACCAAATGGTTTTAGTAACTGCTGCTTTATAATATAATTTTAGATCTGGTACAATTAGGCCACCTTCCTTTGATTTTTTTTTTTATTAGTTCCCTTGAAATTCTTGACCTTTTGTTTTTCCATAGGAACTTTATTGTTATTTTTTCTAGGTTATTAAAATAGTTTTTTTGGGAGTGTGATTGGCATAGCACTAAATAAATAGAATAGTTTAGGTAGTATTGTCATCTTTATTATATTTGCTCATCCTATCCAAGAGCATTTAATATTTTTCCAATTGGTTAGAACTGACTTTATGTATGTGGAAAGTGTCTTATAGTTTTGCTCATATAGTTTCTGATTTTTCTTTGGCAGATAGCTTCCCAAATATTTTATACTATTGGTAGTTACTTTAAATGGAATTTCTCTTTATAACTCTAACTGTTGGATTTTGTTAGTGATGTATAAGAATGCTAATGACTTATGTGGGTTTATTTTGTTTCCTGCAACTTTGTTAAAGATGTGGATTATTTCTAATAGCTTTTTAGAATATCATCAGCAAAGAGTGATGATTTGATTTCCTCATTACCTACTTTAATTCCTTTAATCTTTCTCAACTCTTATTGCTGAAGCTAGCATTTCTATTACAATATTGAATAATAATGATGATAGTGGGCTGTTAGGTTCTCACTAAGTGCTAATAAGATAGTGAGATATTAGGTTCTTACTAAGTGCTAAGTCGGTACTTGACAATTCTCTAGTTCCGGCCATGATTGGGAGTTTTACTTTTGAATTTCTGGGGAAGAGCTTGCATCTTAGGGTGAGCAAGTTCATTGTTTGAAGTAATTCTTCCCAGAAGCCCTTGCATTATTCTCTGGAAGAATGCCCATTCTCTGGGAGGATAAAAGAGGGCAGCTCTGGAGGAAAAGTGAGTCTCTGCTCTAGACCAGACTTGAGGCAGCTCTCTGCAGGAAGGGAAATCATTTCTCTGGACCAGAGTTGACGGCAACTATCTGGAGACAACAGTTTTCTACAGGAAGAAGAATCTGTCCGAGAGATTTGAGTTGACACAGCAGATCTCCTCCCAAAGAGCAATTGGCAGCTTCTGGAGACAACAGCACATTACATATTGGCGTCCACAATGTGGGGCAAGGACTTTTGCTTATCTTGACAAGGACTTATTCTGAGCCCTTCAGAGGAGATAGACTGGACCATTGCAATTGTGGGCAACCTTGTATCACTCTTGATCTTATTGGGAATACTTCCAGTTTATCTCCATTACATATGATGCTTACTGATGGTTTTAAATACATACTACTGATTATTTTAAGGAAAAGTCAATTTATTCTTATACTCTCATGGTTTTTTTTTTAAAGAATGGAGGTTGGATTTTATGATATGCTTTTTCTTATCTATTGAGATGATCATATGGTTTTTGTTAATTTGGTTATTGATATGGTCAATTATGCTAATAGTTTTCCTAATATTGACCAAGCCCTTCATTCCTGGTATAAATCCATGGTGTATCATCTTAGGGATGATTTTCTGTAGTCTTTTTGCTAATATCTAAGATTTTAGCATCAATATTCATTAGGGAGATTGGTGTATAATTTTTTTCTCTGTTTTCAACCTACATGATTTATGTATCAGTACCATGTCTGTGTCATAGAAGGAATTTGATAGGACTCCTTCATTCTCTATTTTGTAAAATAGTTATGTAGCATTGGAGTTAATTGTTCTTTAAATGTTTGGTAGAATTCACATGTAAATCCATGGGAATTTTTTCTTGGGGAGTTGATTAATAGCTTGTTCCCTTAATTTTTCTGAAATGGGACTATTTAAGCAATTTACTTCCTCCCCTGTTAATCTTGGAAGCCTACATTTTTGGAGGTAGTCATCCGTTTCACTTAGGTTATCAAATTTAGTGGCATAAAGTTCGGCAAAGTATGTCCTTATTATTGCTCTAATTTCCTCTTCATTGGTGTAAAGTTCCTCCTTTTCATTTTTAAGACTAACAATTTGATTTTCCTCTTTCCTTTTTCTAATCAGATTTACTAAAGGTTTCTCTATTTTATTGTTTTTTTTTAATAAAATCATCTCTTTGTTTTATTTATTAATTCAGTAGTTTTTTTTTACTTTTAATATTATTAATTTCTCCTTTTCATTTTAGAATTTCAAGTTTAGTATTTGATTGGGGGATTTTGGTTTAGTCTTTTTCTAGCTTTTTAAGTTGCAAGCCCAATTCATGGATCTTCTCTTTCTATATTTTATTCAAGTAAGCCTCTAAAGATATAAAAATTTCCCTTATTACTGCTTTGGTTGTATCCCACAAATTTTAGTATGATGTATCATCATTGTCATTTTCTTGGGTGAAATTATTAATTGTGTGTATAATTTGCTGTTTCACCCAAACATTCTTTAAGATGAGATTATTTAGTTTCCAATTACTTTTTAGTCTATTTACCCCTAGCTTTTTGTTGAATGTAGTTTTTATTGCATTGTGATCTGATAAGAATGCATTTACTATTTCTGCCTTCCTGCATTTAATTTTGAAGTCTTTATGTCTTAATATATGGTCAATTTTTGTATAGGTTCTGTGAACTGCTGAGAAGAATTTGTATTCCTTTCTGTCTCTATTTAGTTTTCTCCAAAGATCTATCATACCTAATTTTTCTAGTATTCTATTTACCTCTTTAATTTCTTTCTTATTTGTTTTGTGGTTTGACTTATTTAATTATGAGAGTGCAAGGTTGAGATCTCCCATTATTATAGTTTTGCTGTCTATTTCTTTTTGCAACTCTCTTAACTTCTCCTTTAGGAAGTTAGATGCTATACCACTTGATGCATATATGTATAGTATTGATATTGCTTCATTGTCTATACTATCCTTTAGCAGGATATAGTTTTCTTCCTTATCTCTTTTAATTAGATAAATTTTTGCTTTTGATTGATCTAACAAAAGGATGGGTACCCCTGCTGTTTTGATTTCACCTGAAGCATAAATAGATTCTGCTCCAACCTTTTACCTTTATTCTGTATTTCCCTGCTTAAATGTGTTTACAATATGTGTACACAACATATTTTAGGGTTCTGGCTTTTGATTCAGCCTGTTATGTACCTCTGCTTTATGGGAGAGTTCATTCCATTCCCATTTATATTCATAATTACTAATTCTGTATTTCCTGCCATCTTATTATGCCCAGATTATGCTTTTCTTTTTCTTATCCCTTCTTACCCCTTTTCCCAGTATTAAACTTATGGGCACCAATTGTCTCTCACACCTCTCCCTCTTTAGAATCCTTACCACATCCTTTGAATCACTTCTCCTGCTGTAACTTTCTCTTATTACTCTTCCTTTTCCCTTTTCCTCTTCTACTTTTTAATGAGGTGAGAGAAGTTTCTCTATAAACCAAATATGTCAATTATTTTCTCTTTGAGCCACCTCTGATGAGAGTAAGATTCACACAATATTCCTCTCCCTTTTTAATTCCCTCAGATGTGATAGGTTTCCTTTGCCTCTTCATGGAATGTAGTTTTCCTCTATTTAATCTCCCCTTTTCCCTTTTTCTGATACTATCCCATTTCCATTTCCACTTCCCTTTTTATTTTATACCAGTAAAATCAAATTATAAATGCACTCTTTATGTATATATGAAGCAGAAATATAGTTCTCAAGAGTTCTTTTTCCCTTTTTCTGCTGCTCTTGAGTCTTATAGTTGGAGGTCAAATTTTTTGTTTAGTTCTGGTTTTTTTCCTCAAAAACAAATGGAATTCATCTGTTTTTTGTTTGTTTGTTTGTTTCTTTTGTTTTGTTTTGTTTTGTTTTGTTTTGTTTTGTTTTGTTTTGTTTTGTTTTTAATATCCACCATCTTCCCTGGAAGAAAATGCTCAGCTTAGCTGGATAGGTTATTCTTGGCTGCATTCCAAGTTCTTTTGCCTTTTGGATTATCAGATTCCAGGCACTTTGATCTCCTAATGTGGAAGCTGCTAGATTTTGAGTGATCCTTATTGTGGGCTCCTTGGTATTTGAATTTTTTTTCAGGCTGCTTGTAAATATGTTTTCCTTAGTATGATAGTTCTGAAATTTAGTCACAATATTCTTTGAAGTTTTTATTTTAGGGACTTTTTCAAAAGGTGTTCGATAAATTCTTTCAATACCTATTTTACCTTCTGATTCTATTACATCTGGACAGTTCTCTTTGATGATGATTTCCTGTAAAATAATATCTAAGCTCTTTTTTTTCATCATCATAATTTTCAGGAAGTCCAATAATCCTCAGATTATCTTTCCTAGATCTATTTTCCAGTTATGTTGTTTTTCCAAGTAGATATTTAACAATTTTTTCTATTTTTTCATTTTTTTTATTTTTGCTTTTGCTTACCCAATTCTTTTTTCCAATTCATAAATCCTACTTTTTTGTGAGTTTTTTACCTTTTCCAATTCACATTTCAGGAAGTTGTTTGCTTTTTCCACTTTATCAAATTTTCCTTTAAATGAGTTATAAGCCTCTTCTATACTCTCTTGCTTAAATTCTTTTTTTTCCCCCATTTTTCTTCTAGCTCTCTTTTAATAGATTTTATTATTTCTTCTAGGAGAACCTTGTGTGATGGGGAACAGATTACATCCCCCTTTGGGGTTTTGTCTGGAGATTGTCTGTTATCAGTCTCCTTTGGGTTTAAAATGTGCTCTCTTTCTGTATAGATGTAAAAGAGTATGTGGATGTAATAATGTAACAGTGGTGTCAAACTCAAACAGAAAGGGATCCTTGTGGGAAGCATATTAAGTCAGAATATCACAAATTTACATTATTTATATTATATATATTATATTATTATTTGTTTTGGATGTCTCACAACTAGCCTGCTGATCTATTTGCTTCTGAACCAGGACCAGTGTGTCTAAGAGCCTCCTGGTACATTTTCCTTCTCTGCAGATGCCATTCTGCTTGCATTCCTGGCCTGTGTCTGCACTCAGCCACCTACCCCTTCCCCTCTCCCCCAGGTACAATTTTATTTCTTCAAAATTTACTCAGGAGTTTTGTGGTTGTGGTCTGTTAGTAGTTTGATGTTGAATTAAAAGCTGGAAAATGTAATTTTAAATGAAATAAGAAGTATGGAAGGAAAAAATGAAAGAGAGAATTAATAACTTAGAACAGAAGGTGGTAAACTTAAGAAATAAACCCCTTGGAAATGGACCCCTTAAATGGAAAACAATAAATCCAAGAAACAACAAGATATACATTTAAAAATGAAGACTAGATGAAGTATCTGCAATAAAAAGCTTCTGATCTGGAAAACTAGTAAAGGAAATATAATTTAAGGATCATTGTAGAATGAGAAAATAACTCAAAAAACTTGAGAGCATATTCCAAGAAGTCACATAACAGAATTATCCATATGTATTACAACCAATGGGCAAATTGAAAATATAAAGAATGTAACTATAACCTTCTTAGAGAATTCCCAAAGTGGTGAGCAGAGCCAAGATGGTGGAGAGTAGACAGGTCTTTGTTTGCACTCTTTCTGGCTTCAACATCAGATCAACATCTGATCAAGCTTCTGAACCAGTATTGGAATGATACAACCCCCAAAATATTTGGAATATAACAAATTTCTAACAGAAGATATTTTGGAAAAATTTCAGAAAAGGTCTGTTTCTTTTCTTTTCTTTTCTTTTCTTTTCTTTTTTAATAGCTTTTTATTTACAAGATACGTGCATGGGCAATTTTTCAGCATTGATAGTTGAAAAATCTTTTGTTCCAACTAGAAAAGGTCTGTTTCAATTGGGTATGGGGGAGAGGGGAAGGGGTAGGTGGCTGAGTGCAGACACAGGCCAGGAATGCAAGCAGAATGGCATCTGCAGAGAAGGAAAATGTACCAGGAGGCTCTTAGACACACTGGTCCTGGTTCAGAAGCAAATAGATCAGCAGGCTAGTTGTGAGACATCCAAAGCAACTACAAAAAGCAAATAGTGAGCATCTGAACCCTAGCATTACAACCAGGACTTGACCATAACTATCCAGCACTGGAAAGAAGCCAGCAGCACTAGCTCCAGGGCAGTGTGAAGCCACTGTTGCCTCTAGAGGATGATTGGAACAATAACCCTTTTACTAGAAGACAACATTTTTAAAATGAGAAAAAAAATAAAAAAGCAAAAAGAGCTCTGACACTAGAGAATTATTATAGAAACAAAGAAGAATTATCCTCAAACTCTAAAGACACTAAAGGCAAAACATCTTCAGATGAAGTCTGAAAGTGTGATATAAATTAGTCTCCATCTTACAAGGCTCTCTTGGAAGAAATCAAAAAGTATCTTAAAAGGGACAAGAAAAATGGGGAAGAAAATTGAGAGCTTTGGAAAATGAAACAGAAACTGTCTGAATAAAATCATTCCTTACAAATAGTTTTGGAGGGGCACCTAGGTGGAATAGTGGATATAACATCTGCCCTGAAGTCAGGAATATGAAAATTCAAATCTGAACTCAGACACTTAATACTTCTTACCTATGTGACGTGGGGCAAGGAACTTAACACCAATTATCTCAGCAAAAATAGTTTTGGTGAAATGAAAAATAAAATCAACTCCTTGAAAAATGGAATTTCAGAAATGGAAAAAAAATCAATGAATAAAACAGCATATTTAAAAATTTAATTGGCCAAATGCAAAAGGAGATTAAAAAAAGCTAACTAAAAAAACAAACAAACAAAAACAAACAAACAAACAAACAAAAACAATTCACTTAAAATTAGAATTGAACAAATGGAAGAAAATGACTCAAAAGAGATATCAAGAATCATTCAAACAAAACTGAAAGAAAGAAAGAAATCAAGAAAGAAAAGAAAAAAGAAAAGACAAATAGAGGAAAATGTAAAATATCTCATCAGAAAAACAACTTACCTGGAAATTAAATCCAGGAGAGACAATCTAAAAAGTAGTGGGCTCTCTGAAAACCACATTGGAAAAAAAAAAACAAAAAAAACAAAAAAAAAGCCTAGACAACGGATTTCAAGAAATCATCAAGGAAAACTGCCCTGATATCCTAGAATCATAGAGTAAAATTACCATTGAAAGAATCCACTGATCATCTGCTGAAAGAGACCCCAAAATGAAAATTCTGAGGAATACTGTAGCTAAATTTCAGAATTATCAGAACAGGGAAAATAGACTGCAAACAGACAGAAAGAAAGCTTCAAATATCCAGAACCACAATCAGGATTACCCCAAACCCAGCAGCTTCCATTTTAAGGGATCTAAGGGCCTGAATATGATATTCTGGAGGTTAACTAAACTTGGGCTGTAGCAAAAAAATCTGCTGTCCTGCAAATTTAAGCAATATCTTTCAAGGGGAAATAAGGACATTCAATGAAATAGGGGATTTTCATTTATTTTTGATGAAAAGACAAGGACTGAATACAAAATTTCATCTTCAAATACAGAACTCAAGAGAAGCACAAAAAGATAAAAAGGGAGAAAAAAACCCGATATTTTTAAAGGTTAAAATGTTTACATCCCTGTAAGGGAAGATGACATGTTTAACTCTTGAACACTATATATTTGTTAGGGGTATATTTAGATAGTATCTGTACAATTTGATTTTACTGTGATTAGATAAAAAAGAAGCTATAAGTGGAAAAAGGATTGTACTGGAAGAAGGAGGGAAGGGGAGGTAAAATGGCATAAATTGCATCATATAAAAAGAGAAAAAAAAGACCTATTACAGTTGAGGGAAAGAAGGGAAGGATATGAGCATTGTGTGGATGTTAATTTCCTCTGATTTGGCTCAAAGGGAAAATTTCAGATATATTTATTTAGTTTATTTAGTTATTTATTAGTGTCTCATCCTATAGGGCAATAGGAGGAGAAAAGGGGAAGGAAAACAGTAGGTAATAGAAAAGAGAACAAGTAGAAGGAGAAATGAATAAGAAAGGAGCAGGGGCTGTAAAAGGGGCAGGCAGATTGAGGGAGGCAGTGGTTAGAAAGAAAGCATTGGTAAGAAGGAAAGGGGGAAAAGAGAAAATTATAACTTGAGGAAAATTAGATAGTGG
The DNA here is from genome assembly GCF_048593235.1 of Sminthopsis crassicaudata. NCBI lineage: Eukaryota > Metazoa > Chordata > Mammalia > Dasyuromorphia > Dasyuridae > Sminthopsis > Sminthopsis crassicaudata. The sequence continues at coordinate 126,597,445 of NC_133620.1, read as the reverse complement.
GAAATAAAGAGTTAGTAATTTTATCTGTGGATGTGAATAAGATGAACTCTCATAAAAATAAAATGTAAGCAGAAAATATAAGCTCTAGATTAAAAATCACAATCCTACAATATGCTTTTTACAAGAAACACATTTAAAGCAGGGTGATACATACAGGGTAAAGGTGAAAGACTGAATCAGAATCTATTATGCTTCAGCTGAAAAAAAAAATGGAGTAGTGATCCTGATCTCAGATAAAGCAAAAGGAAAAACAGATTTAATTTAAAAAGAAAGAAGCTACATCTTGATAAATGGTACCATAGATACTGAAGAATTATCAATATTAAACATACATGTACCTAATAGCATAAAAGCTTCAAGAAGAAATCGACAGCAAAACTATACTAGTGGAGGATCACAACCATTCTCTATCAGAACTAGATAAATCAAACCACAAAATAAATACGAAAGAAATTAAGGAAGTAAATAGAATTTCATAAAAGTTAGGGATAATAAACCTCAGCGTTTTTTCTCAGTATTATATGGAACCTACACAAAAATTAACCATGTATTAGGACATAAAAACCTCAAAATCAAATACAGAAAGGCAGAAAGAATAAATAAAATTTTCAGATCATGATGCAATAAAAATTACTCACAATAAAAGGCCAAGGGAGAAAAACTGATTGGAAATTACATAATCTAATCCTAAAAAAATGAGTGGGTGAAACAACTCATCATAGACACAATCGATAATTTCATCCAAGAGAATAATAATGAGACAACATACCAAAATTTATAGATTGCAGCCAAAACGGTTATTAGGGGAAGTTTTATGTCTCTAGATGCTTACTTGTATAAAATAGAGAAAAAGAAGTTCAATAAATTAGGCATGCAACTAAAAAAAATTAGAAAAAGAACAAATTAATAACTCCAATCAAATACCAAATTTGAAATTCTGAAAATAAAAGAGGAGACTAATAAAATTGAAAGTAAGAAAACTATTGAACTAATAAACAAAACTGAAAGTTGGTTTTATGAAAAATTTTAACAATGAGGTGATTCAGGCTAGTTCCAAAGGTCTTGTGATGGAAAGAGTCATCTGCACCCAGAGAGAGAATTGTGGAGACTGAGTGTGGATCGCAAAAGTAATTTCACTTTTTTGTCATTGTTTGCTTGTATTTTCTCTTCTTTCTTGGTTTGTTTTCCTTTTTTGATCTGATTTTTTTTGTGTAGCATGATAATTATGGAAATGTGTTATGAAAGAATTGCACATGTTTCACATATATTGGATTACTTGCCATCTAGAGGAGATGGTAGTGGGAAGGAGGGAATAAAAAAATTGGAATAACAAGGTTTGACATATCTTTTGCATATGTTTTGAAAATAAAAAGCTTTAATAAAAATCATTGTAAAAAAAAAGAAATATCCTTAGATAAATATTTTTTAAATTTCCCAAAGTAATGAAAAAACATGAGTATTAGATGAAAAGAAATAAACAAGCAAAAATATAATTAAATAAGAATGCAATGAATTGGCTCAATAAAAGATAAAATGTATTACAAATTATAATTCAACAGTATTGTCTTAAAAGGATAATACATGGAAAATAATGATTTAGAGTTAAAATAATTAGCTGGAAAAAATCTATCATGATTCAAGTAAATAAAAAAGTATTAATTGTACTTTTAATTTCACAGCATTAGCATAAATATAAATTAAATATAATGAAGAGTAAAATTACAATCTACCTAAAGACACAACATATAATGACAATATGACATAATCAGTGATTAATTCAACTAGAATTTATTAAAGGATGATTATTTGCTAAGCAGTGGAGATAAAACAATCAAAGAAAAAGTCACATCCCACTCTAACACACATAGTCACATGTACACACACACACACACACACACACACCATATGAAATCTCTGATTTTTTAAAAATGAAATTTCTTTTAGCATTATAATCAAAAATGCACTTTATACTATACAATGTTGTTTTAAACCTCATATCTCTGAAATTGATTTTCTATTTTTCCAACAATTCTTGTTGAATAAAGATTTTTTCCCCCAAATAATTCATGTTCTTGTGCTTATCAAATGCTGGGTTACTGATTTCCATTAGTTTTGACTGTTTTTTGTGCATTCTATTTTATTTATATAATTTTCTATTTTTTAAACTGGAAAAAAGCATTGTATATGATTATTACTTTATAGTATCATTTGAGGTCTAAAATATTAATCTCCTTTGTTTCTCTTTTTAAAAAAATTACTTTCTTTTAAATTCTAAATTTTTTATTTCTCTTCATGAATTTCATTATTTTGTCTCTCTAAAGTATGTTCAGCAATTTAATTGTTATAGAACTAAATAAATTTAGTTATATATTTAGATAAATAAGTTGAGGAAATATTATCATTTTAATTATTTTGGCTTAGTCATGAGTATTGCTCATCTTTCCAGATAATGGAATCACTATTTCTTTAAGGAATGTTTCAACATTTTATTCATGCAGGATTTATATAGGTCTTAGTATACCAATCATTACATATTTGTATATGTGTGGGAAGATTTTGTTTTCCCTAAATTCAGTTGCTGAATTTATTAGTTATTGTTGTTGTTTCTGTTGTTTTTTAATATTATTATTAAACATATATAGTGCTTAAAGTTTTTAATGTGCTTTGTATTTGCATGATAACATTTAAATTACAAGATAAGACAAACATGTTAATATTCTTGGAAATGTGAACTCATGATTCAATTTGATGAACAGCTCCCCAGTGGTTGATAGATAGTCTTATCTCAGTGGTTCTTAAAAAGCAGTTAATGCAAGTCATCAATTTTAAGCCATTCCAAGCCAAGAACATTCTACAGAGAGAAAATTTCTAGCTCATTATGAAATATCTAACCATCCAGCAATCAGAGACTACTGTTTGAGATAATTTGAGGAATGCCAAAGGGAGACAGAATGATTCAGAAAGATAGCCACTTGAGGTAGAAAAAATAACATTGAGAAATATGATTACTAGAAGCAGAGAACAACACATGGAGTCAAGATATACTGGCCCTGGTAACTAATAATTAAGATTTGTGAGGTATCTATTAGGAGAGAAAGGACTTACAGTACCTGAATTATGAGTTGCATTAACCACATGTGGGTCCTATTTGTATGACAGATTACAATTCCATTCCAAATTCAATTCTATTCTTCCCTTAGATTCTTTGGAGTTAAGGGAAAGCACACCCCATGTTTATAGAAGATAATTTTTTTAGTTACTGTTCTTACCATGACAACTTAGGAAATTCATTTGGTAGAAGTTAATTGTTATTATATAGCTAAGTGGCACAATAGACAGTAACAGTTGGGAGGCAGGAAAACCTGGGTTAAAAAATTAGATATAGTAGATATTTAACCTGTAGAAGTCAGTTAGGCCAAATTTCTTGCTTGTTAAATAAAGGTTAAATAGCAACCATTTCAGAGAGTTATTGAAAGAATCAAATGAAACAGCAAAGAGTTTAGCAAATGATATATTAATGCTAATTTTGTTACTAATTATTAGTAATTATTATTAATGCTATTATTATTATTATTATTATTATTTTGTTTTTTGAGTCTTCCCTCCTCCTTGTTTTCTGCTATTTTTTCCAAGGCTATTGCCTCAATTTCTTTGAAGACTCTCTAAGCAAACCATTATATCATTAGCAAATAGTGAGATTTGGGGCTATTATTTATCTTTATTAAATAATAGTTTGATTTATTGTTCTGTATCTTTTCATTATGATTCCTACCTTCTTTTTTGGCCTTTATCTTTCTTTTCTGATGCAGTTAATTTGACTAATGATCATATTATGTATTAATTTATTTTTCTAATTTTCTATTTACCTTTTATTTTAAAAATGTCTCCTTTTTATTCTTGCATTTTAAATGTATTTATTTTCTGATTTTAAATGGCTTTTCAACTCATTCATCTTTTCATTTTATGATGTTTTATATGTGTTCAAACACACACATACAGAATCATCTTTAAGAAAAACATACAACTATTGTTACAATGTAAAAGATGTAAACCTAAATGTTAGCTGAATTCCATTAATTGCAAGGATCAGTTTTGGTATCAGAGGACAGATTGGAAAATACATTGCTGTCTTCCCATTTGTAAAGTTAATGGATGTTAAGTCCACTGAGGTATATATGCCTGCTGATGCTGTTTTATTAGTTGAATTTTTCTTAAAATTTTCTTTGTTAAAATAGAGAATTAAATGAGGGATATGTTGACAAATGATAAAAGTTGTTTTTTTTTTTTTTTTTTTTTTTTTTTTTTTAAATTAGTTAAGTTTCTCAGTTTTTGTCAATTACTGAACTGGTACAAGGAATATCATGGACCTAAGGTACCTGACTAATAAAATGATTTTCAAAATATCTTCTTTTGTTCTTATTGACAAGATGAGGAGATATGAGTCAAATATAATGTAATTTTGTTAATTCAGAATTGATTGAAAGTTCTAGTCAAAAGACTGAATCGAAGAATTGATGTCAAGATGGATGAACATTTTTATCATAAGGTCTCTGACCCAAGGCTTTTCAACATTTTTCAATGACTTTAATAAAGGTATTGAAGATGGTGACACAAAATCAGGGAGTAAGAGGTGATTAACTTACTTTTCAGATGAAGGGATCACAAGTGATATTTAAAAGCTAGAACTTTGGGTTACTTTTAATAAAATGGAAGAATATAATTTCTATACTTGGGCTAAAAAAAAACTAACTGCCAAAGTATAAGGAGAAAGATAACATAATTATCTAAAAAGTATAGAAATTACATCCAGTGTTCTGCATATAGTCCAACTCTGAAATTATTTTAGCAAAAGCTGGCTATTGGTCTAGAATGTTACAAAGGGAAATTTCACTTGTATGCCGGTTATATTAGTTAAGTTCTCAGTTCCTTTCTAGGTTCTAAGAGTCTATGATTCCCTGAGAGTTCTCACAGAGTACCGATGGACCTCAGACTATATTCAAAGAATCTTGTCAAATAATCTTTTCTATATCTCCACTACTAGCTAGAACAGAGTTGCCTGTCAACAGTAATTCCCATTAAAAAATAGGTGTCATTTCAACAACAGCCATGAGTCAAAGGTTCAACTTTCAACAATATCCTCACTGTAAAATTGAACAATAACAATGACAATTTGACAACCTACAAAATCATGCAAATCTATTAAGTCTTCGTATGGTCCTATCTCTGATGACATCTGTGTCTCTTAAGGGAGTGCAGTCTATTATGAAGGATGGTGGATACGTTGTTGCGGGTAACATCCTTTGCCTGCAAGGCACTGTGAACAACCTAAGTCCATCCATGAAATTCATAGCACACAAGTTGACAATGAAATGAGAGCATTCATCTGAAGCAGCAGACCAGATGCTTCCTTGGCATTCTGTCAATACGGTTCACTTAATTCTGTCAAAGCCTTCAAGACAGCAGTGTGTTGTTTTGCTTTGTTTCATAACTGCCAAGGATACTTTTTTGCTGGCAAACCCAGCAGGTAGTACTTTCAAGTTTTTCTTCAACTCAGAATTCCACCAAGATTCTCAAAAGGGCAAAGTGGAAATCAAGGTACATTTACTATAAGTGTAGTACAAGTATGGTTTATACTCCATCTTTTATTTATTTATGATTTTTTTTCTTGGAAAATCAAGATGGGTAGACAATAAGACTATGGCAGGTGATTGGCCTTGTTTAATGTGTATGTACACTAAACACTTTTTGCTTTTTGTACAGGTTCAGTCTTGTGTGACCTTTTCCCCCTTAAAACCAGGGCACCCACTGCTAACTACTGATAGGCATTTTTTGTTGCCTTTAGCAACTTAGACTGTGCATCATTCCAGAGGCAAAAGGTAAAGGTGCAAGTCTTTTGGTATTTTTTTTTCTTTGGGTATGCTAATTTATTCTATTTATTCAATAAGGATCAATCATCTACAATGAACCAAGCAAGCACTCTGCTAATCACAGCATACACACAAAAAAAAATAAAAATTCTTGCCCTCAAGTATTATTTTAATCAAATAGAAATAAACTACATATAAAGGAAAACATTGTCAAATGAAATTCTACCTAGTTATGTGTTCTCTGGTTAAAAAACTATGGATTACAATAAGATAATTGATGCCAGTTCCAATGACCTTGTGTTGATGAAGAGAGCCAGAAAGTACTATGGGAACTGAATGTGGATCACAACATAATATTCTCACTCTTTTTATTGTTGTTTGCTTGAATTTTGTTTTCTTATTTATTTTCTTTCATTTTTATCTGATTTTTCTTGTGCAGCAAGAGAATTGTATAAATATGTTTACACATATTGGATTTAACTTAAATCTTAACATGTATAACATATATTGGATTGCTTGTCATCTAGGGGAGGGGATGGGGGGAAGAAGGGGAAAACCTGAAATACAAGGCTATGCAAAGGTCTATACTGAAAAATTATCTGTACATATGTTTTGAAAATAAAAAAGATTTTTAAAAAAATATAAAAATTATGAATTATTGCCTTCTAAGAGATGTCAATTTACCATTTTAGTAGCATTAATTCTAATCCTAAATAGTTTGAATATTTGTCAAATAATGTAGCCTAAATCAATAGTTGAAAAGTTCTGCCTATAGCTTACTTGTAGTGCCATCCCTATTAAAAAGTCTTGTGATATAAATGCTTTGTTTTACATTTTCTTCTCAGTTACAATCAAATAGCATGGACAATATTAGTAAAAGTTTCAATTTATAATTCACCTCCAGGACTCTATTGATAGGTTTTGCTTGTGTATATTTTTAACATTTATATCTGTATTTTTAATCCCACCTTAGGCAAAAAATGAAATGTTTAAAATAAACCCAGATAATTCTATAGCTATAAATTAGTGACCTAGTCATTTTTGCAACATACCATAATCTATTAAGTACTATTTTGACTGACAATATCATACTGAAATCATATATAAGATTCCTTCACTTATTAAATACATATTGAGTCAGAAAATATTACAACTATGATTTTTCAGCAGTAATTTTATTCTTGACCTAGAATAAAGTTGCTAAATAAGCAAAAAATATTTAGGCCAGATTAATTGAAGTTATGGTATCTAGACAATCAAATGGCTACAATTCTCCAGAGTGTTCTAAGTGTAAAATAAAGAAGAACATTGACAAATTGGACTAAGTACAAAGAAGGGCATCCAGAATTTCATATCAATTGAAGGAGATAATGGTCTATTCCAACAACTGAACAAACAACTATTGAGTAAGTCACATGAGTAAGATGATATTCTAGGTAGAACAGGAATATAAAGATGAGCAGAATATATACATGGTCTCTAAGCTCACAGTTCCTTCATGAGGCTTTCCCGATTCCTTTGTTTAAGAAAAAAAAAAAGCTTATTTTTGGTGGGATGAGAAATACATATATACATTTATACACATATGTGTGTATCATATATTTAGTTGCTTGGTTGGTTGTTGTCCTTTGTTTTTGAAGAGAACTAAAATGACATCATTATATTAGAGTCAAGTTAGTCTGTCCAACTGTGGCCAATAAGACCAATCCAAGCTTGGAATGCTCTGTACTATGTCAGATATAAATAATCCCTATGAACATTTGGGGTGGAAAAGGCTGCTCAGACACCCAGGGAGCTACCAAATCCCACCACTGCTTCCAGTAAGAAGTTAACCTTTTGGCTTGGGTCATCTGTGTGCAGGACTGTGGCTACAACTTCCATTGGCTCTGCACCTGCTACTTCATTATTTGTCCATCTCCACAGGACTTTGAGAAAGATAGTATTAGTAAAATGGCATTATGCTGACTTTTAGTTTATGCTTAAATTGGATTTAACTGAGGCAGAATTCAAGATAGTTATCAGTCTCTCTCTTCCAGTCATCACGGTCCAGTGTCAGGACAGAATCAAGATGAGTGATGAAGACTCGAGATGCAATGGATAAACTTTGGAAGAAGGAAGGAAAGAAGGAAGGAAGGAAGGAAAAAAGGGAAGAAGGGAAGGAAGAAGGGAGGAAGGGAGGAAGAGAGGGAGGGAGGGAAGAAGGATTTCTTGTTTATCAGTGATCTGACTAAAATGTGATACCAGAAGTAAACATAACTTTAAAGATCTGGGTTCAACAAGGACATACTAATGCTTACTTGTTTTTTTTTTTCTCTCTCCTTCCAGAGATACAATACCTGCATTGTATCTCTCCTAATGAAAGCCAAGAACACATAAATTGTTATATTTTGTTTGCTACTCTATTGAGAAATTTTAAAATTTCAGCACAGTAAAATTCTGAGATATTTTTTATTTAAACTATTTCTTAGCTATACTCTACTCTTCACTCTATACTTGTGTAATTCTTTCTTTCAATCAGAATGATACATTTATTTTTATTCAAATTAGTTTTATTGAATTTGGGCTATATTGCTTGCTTATTGAATGTGGAATTTAATATCTTACATATTGGTTCACCTCTGTTCTGGAATCTACAAATTTGTTTGAGTATAAATAGATGTTAATATATGTCACTTTCTTGTTACTTTATTTTTCTCCTCCTACATATGGTATACATTATTCTACAAAATACTTTACAGTAAGGAGGCTCATTCTCTCAAGTTTCACAGGTGACTATGAAGTTGAATTTTTCTACATATCAGTATATTTCTAGTTCCCTTTCTTATCCAGCTTGATTTACTTATGGTTCAACTGATTCCTTTCTCCTTTGTTTTGTCTTTAAAGCTCCAGTGTTTTTATTCCTAAGAACATTGTGTTATCTCTGATATACTGAAGAGATACATTGGTTTCCAGGGTTTCCAGGCCCTTTTGTGCCACAGGCCCCTTTGGTAGTCTTGTGAACTGTATGGAAATCTCAGAATGTTTCCAGATGCATCATTAAATATGTGGGATTACAAAGAAATCCAATTATGTTGTAATAAAGATATAATGTTTTCCCCTCCAAATTCCTGGACACCCTAAACTCTTTCTACAAATCCATGGACCTTAGGTTAAGAGCCTCTGCTCTAGCTTACAAAAATCAAAGAAACACAAACAATGCAATATCAATACTTAGTAAAATTATTTTTGCCCTTTATGCTGACTGGAAGCATGATCATCCTTAGTTCTCTGTGTTGCTAACATTGGAAACTTCTCACAAACTTCCATGGCAATGTTTTTATTTATCTCTACATTTTACACCAGCTTTAATCATTGAAGCAATAACTTGTGGGTTGTGTTAGAAACTTGAAGTTAAACCAATGGATTAATTATACAAGGGTTGATTTAGATACCCTTCAATGAAGAATTTTCTTAAAATAAATATTGTATTCATGAATTAATAAATTGTTTCCTAAGTTAATAAGTTCGTTGTTACTAGAAGTATTTAAACAGAGATTGGGGGATCATCTGTTTGAAATACAGAGGTGAGTCTTAGTGTGTAGGAAGCTAACTTCCTCCTAGTGGTGGATTGTCCATTCAAGTTCCATCTGATTCAATGATTATATGCCCGTTCAGCCATTTTTTAATTGTAGTTTACTCTATTGTGACCTCATTTGGGGTTTCTTGGCAAGCACATTAAAATGGTTTGCCATTTTCTTCTCCAGTTCATTTTACAGATAAAGAACTAAGGCAAACAGAGTTGAAATGCAGTTGGAAAATAAGTTTGATAAGTAAGAACTATCTAGACGCCAGTCTGATTTTTCAAAGGAAAAGCCTTTCTTGCCATATCAAACAGGATTGGGACCAATCAACCTTGGGGGGGGGGTCTGGCAAGGTGGGTATTTTATAGGGAAAGGAATGGGGGGATGTTTCTCTTTGCTCATTTCCTCTCCAGGGAGGTCTTTCTTTCCTAATCATTGGCCAAATGTTGAGAAAAACAAGGAATAAAAACATGTAGCAGGATACAAGTTTTCTGGCATCCTGTCTAATAAGACCCGGCATTTGCCCTGATAAGCAACAACAATTTTTTTTTTTTTCTTCCCCAGCCGCTAATACAAATAAATGCCCTGCTAGGGCCCATTCCAAAATGACTTGCCCAAGGTCATGCAGCTAATAAATGTTTGAGACCAGATTTAAACTTGGGTCTTCCTGCCTCCAGGCCTAGCACTTGATCAGTTGTGCCATTTAATCATTCGTTCTACAGCTAGAGTCTTTCCATTTTATGGTAGAAAATTCAACTGCAGCAAAAGTCTTTCTAATGTCTCTATGTCCCTTCCTATTTATGATGCTATTGGAGGCAGTTCTAGGAGATGTTTAATTCAAACACGGACCTCTCTGTTTTATGGTGTAATCTTGATTTAAAGTTCCCTAAACACAATTATAATTTGCTTTTGCAATACAAGAAATGCCTTAGAGATTAATCCTGATTAGACCTTAAGTTTTCAGGTCAAGAAGCCAATAAGCTTTTATTTAATACCTAAAACATACCAGGCCTTGGACTAAGTGCTAGGAATGCAAAGAAAGGGAGGGAAAAATGAAAAGTAGCTCTTGGTATAATGGGGAGTAGTAGGAGAAATAATCCTTAGATTACACTTGGCTATGAAAACAAGATTCTTAGGTAAAAAACTACTAATTAATCAATAATCATGCCCTTAGTCCTTCATGTTTCTCATATATTATGAATATAGCATTGTTCAGTGTAGCCATAAGGAAAAGCCTTAAACTTGTTGTTATAGGAGTATGCTATCCATAATAATAACGATAAGTAGTTTTCAATATATCATCTGCAAAGGAAAGAAAGGGAGACCCGAATAAAGTCAAGAAGAGGAACATAAATAAACAATGTGCTAAGGCTGGTTACTAGTGAAGAAAGCTTTTATAGCTATTTGTTTGAGAAGTCCTTCCTCACTCATTCATGTCTCTGCCATGGATGAGTCATGTGATTATTCCCAACCCTTGGCAATGAAATCTTTATAGTTCCCTATTGGATCACATACAGTATTTATATTCTTTCTCTGAGTACATTAATGTACACTCCTTTTTTCATGAAAAGAAGAAAAAGTCGGACTGTGATTTTTCCAATCTCCCTTCACCAAGCTGATTCTTTATGTGCCTTTACCAATTATACTACGGTGTGCAGTTAGCATGGCAAAGAGCCAGAAAGCATGTGATTGTCAACAGAGGTCAAAGAGACTGAGAGCATGAAGAAGGGAAGAGAAAAACAAATACATTTTTCTTTTTTAAAGGGGACAAAGTGAGCTGGATGACATTTTCAGAGTAGTACACAGGGAAATAGAAACACAGCTCCCATTAGCTATAATGGGAGCTCTATTCCTAACCTCCCACACCATGCAGCAATCTTGAGATGCTCTAATATGTACGTTGGGATATTGCATAAACAACATGTAAAACCATAAAGAAATGAAATATGTTATCTGTCCTCTTACTCTCTTCTTAAAACAGCACATTAGCTTACCAATATGTCATGAACTTAAGTGTTGGAAATGTCCCAGGAGAAAAGTATATTATAATAAACTGGATTTTTTTTCTTTTAGAATTTGTTTTCAAAGCAAAAGCTGTACCAACTCTCTCTTAAAAGAAAGGAAAACATATATAATTTATTTTTTTTTCTTTTGGGATTTGCAAGTTACGTGAAAGATGCCATGGGCTCAGAGGAGAACAAAGTAAAATTAGAACACACTATAATTTAAGCTTTCAGAGAAACAAGAAAATATCGGGAAGGAACATAAAGAATTACATGAATTTAGGAAAACAAAAATTAGGCATTTTGTTAATTAGAAGAAATCTAATGACAAAAGTAGCAATAGATTTTTTTTCTTTCTTTTTTTTTTCTCTCTTAATATATTGGTGGCTTTGAAATGATGTTCCATGAGTACCGGGACTATTGTGAAGAAATTAGTATTTTTTTCTCTTTTATAGCCATTTTTTTGTATATGCTTCACTATTTCAAATAAATATATAAATGTAGCAAATGTTCTGTGATACTTATATGAATTCTTACTGATCTTGAATATTTTGATGCTTAACTCCCTAAGGATACTTCTAAGGTTTGGGGAGTTGGGAAGGTAAAAATCTTTGCTAGTACTACATCTCAAAAATCCCTACTGATGTGCTTCCCTCTATAATTCATCTTTAGTTACCAATCTAAAATCACAGTAAATCATAGAAATAGCTATTATAGATTGATATTTTTAAGGGAGAATAGTAAGAAGAGTTGGTCCATAACAGGAGCCACTATCATAAACATTCCTCATCCAAATCTATGACATAATCTTCCAGCAGTATGTACAGAGTCCAGGGAAAATTGGGCTAAAGGGTCAAATAGGGCAATTTACAGATAATGATTGTTTGAAATCATTTCTTCTCCACTGTGGGATGTTCAATGACATGGAATAGTATATTTCCTATGTTTCTTAGGTATATATATATATATATGTTTAATCTCTCCTGGACTTACTGGAAAAGATCCTGACATCAGGAAAGATTAAAAGCTAAAAGAAAACAAGAATGGTCGAGGATGAGATGTATAGATATCATAGAAACAATAAATGTGAACTTGGACAAACTTTGAGAGATAGTCAATAGGAGTTGGATATGACTGAATGAACAACAAAAATATTATCTACTGGTATTGATATATGAAAATATGAAGTTATAGATCCATAGTGATGGTCATAATCTGGACCATCTACAATTCTCTGACAGACTCTTCATGCCACAAATGTAAAACCAGTAAAACTATGGACTGTGAAAACAAGTTTTCTTGGAGAAAGCTAACTGGTTACAATTTAGAATTACAATCTTGCTTTCAAAAGCATGTTGTATTAACCAGCTGAGCTAACTAACCTTGCAATAAAGTCTCCATGAGCTATCTGCATAGTTATTAGGTTTATTAATGATGATGATCACTGAGTACAATATCTTGGGTAAAATACAGCAATTATTTAAATACTTGTCCAGTCCAAATTTTCTGTTTTATGGTGTGGACTAACTCAATATCTTTTTTGCTTAGCCAGGGGCCAAGCACTGCTATACTAGAACACTTCCACTCCCTCCCAAAATAAATAATGCATTACATATCATAATGACATAGTACTCCACAATTTAGATCCTGTTGGATACATAGAAAGCTTTAAGTAAGTGATCTAAGGACTATAATAAAAAGAGAAAAAAAACAGGCCAAGTGAAGGTATTATAATATAATTTTGAATTGTCAGTTTTACCAATGGTTTGACTAGTCAGTATAATTGAATAACTTTAAGTAGGTCAAAAATAATGTGGTCATAAAACTACACACTAACTTTACTTCTAGTTTTTTAGTAGGGTATATTCAGAATAAAAATATTTATTTAAATTACACAGAGCCTAACAACTCATGTAAAATATAATTCAAATGTAAAAGCTCTTAGAATACCAAGATAAAACTAAAACCTTGTTCAAAATAAAAGTTGTTGGCTTTAATGCTGATTCTGATCTAGATTTAACATAAATCATCCAATAGATTTGGTTTATTATTGGCAACTGAATATGTGGTCTTTTAATTTTAGTCTCATTTGACTGAAATAAGTTGTTTTTTTTTTTTTGTTTGTTTGTTTTGTTTTTTTAAAACCTGTAAACCACCTTCTTTATCTCTTCAAGGTTTAATTCTCCAAAGCTAGTTTGGAGGAAGGATTAATTCCTCCCACAAAATTTATCAACAGTTTAAGCAGCTGGAACCAGCTGCACAGGGATATCTTCAGCAGTGGTTGAATGGATCAATCAACTAGGTTTTCAGAAGTTAATGATTATTGAGAAAAATTAAAAATGTGGCACATAATCCAATCAAGTGTATTTATTACAAAAATGTCATGGCTGACAAAACACTATTAATTGTCATTTCAAATTTATTTGAAGAAGTAATAAAATAAGAGCAAGAATTAAAGAAATATAGACACCTGAGAATAAACAAAGACAATTATTTCATAAAATTAATAATAACCTAAAGAATGCTTTAAGGTTTATAAAGTATAATCTTCACATGTATTACCTCATGTGAGTTCCAAAATATGTTAAGTTCAGTATTTGTAAAAAACAAAAACAGCAACAAAACAGGAACAGTATCAGCAAACTGTTTAACAAATGGAAAAACTGAAGGTTTGAGAAGTTTTATCTTTTCTATGCTTATGAAGGTAGATAGTATCAGAGATGTGATTTGAACTCAGTCTCTGAAAGTCTTCCATACTCTTATTTGTAGAGTTTAATTATCAGGAGTTATTACAATATTAGTCTTCAAACTGGCCCTTGATTTTCCTGGAGTGATTTCTTGGGGTCAGAAGTTGTTTTGCTTTTTTTCATTTATTTCTTTTTTTAAGCTTCTTTCTTTCTTTCTTTCTTTCTTTCTTTCTTTCTTTCTTTCTTTCTTTCTTTCTTTCTTTCTTTCTTTCTTTCTTTCTTTCTTTCTTTCTTTCTTTCTTTCTTTCTTTCTTTCTTTCTTTTTTTTATAGCATTATCCCTTGTATTCATTTGTCCAAATTTTCCCCTCCCTACCTCTACTCCCTCCCCTAGATCATAGGCAATCCCATACATTTTACATGTGTTTACAGTATAACCAAGATACAATATATGTGTGTAAATACAATTTTCTTGTTGCACGTTAAGTATTAGATAGACAGTAGTGCTAACAATTTACATTCACTTCCCTGTGTTCCTTCTCTGGGTGTAGTTGTTTCTGTCCATCATTGATCAACTGGAAGTGAGTTGGATCTTCTTTATGTTGAAGATCTCCACTTCCATCAGAATACATCTTCATACAGCATTGTTGTTGAAGTATACAGTGATCTTCTGGTTCTGTTCATTTCACTCACCATCAGTTCATGTAAGTCTCTCCAACCCTTTCTGAAATTATCCTGCTGGTCATTTCTTACAGAGCAATAATATTCCATAACCTTCATATACCATAATTTATCCAACCAATCTCCAATTGATGGACATCCATTCATCTTCCAGTTTCTAGCCACTACAAAAAGGTCTGCCACAAACAGTTTGACACATATAGGTCCCTTTCCCCTCTTTAATGTTTCTTTGGGATATAAGCCCAGTAGTGGCACTTCTGGGTCAAAGGGTACAGCAAAAGATAATTTCAAGGATCTCTAGAAAAATTCTGTTTCAATCAAGCATGGAGGAAGGCAAGCCAAAAGCAAGCAGACTGAGCACAGATGACTAATGCAGATAGTGCAGAGTCCTGGAGTGCTAGAGAATCTAAGGAGAGGAATCTGAAGCAGTGTTGGCTACTCTACTTTGGTTGCAAGCCAGTAGATCAGTAGACTAGTTATAAGACATCCAACACAAACATAAAAAGGCAAAAAATGAACCTTGAAACATTAGTATTTCATGGGACCTGGCCACAGCCACCCAGCACTAGAAATCAGTCAGCACTGAGCCAGCCCAGTCACAGCCACATGTAGACAAAGATTGGACAATCTCCCCCCCGGACTTAAAAGCATATCTCAACTTAAGAAAATGAGGAAAAAAAGCAAAAAAGAACTCTGACCATAGATAGTTTTTATGGTGAAAGAGAAGAACAAATCTCAAACCCTGAGGAGACTAAAAGCAGATCATCTCCAGATGAAGCCCCAAAGCATGATATATATATTGGTGCCCATGTAACAAGACTCTCTTGGAAGAATTCAAAAAAGAATCTTAAAAGAGAGCTAGAAGAAAAATGGGGAAAGGAAATGAGAGGTTTGCAAGAGCGTTTGGAAAAGGAAACATAGAAATTATCTGAAGAAAATTCCTTACAAAATAGATTTAGTGAAATGAAAAAAGCATATAACTCCTTACAAAACAGATTTGGCAAAATAGAAAAAAGAAAATAACTGCCTGAAAAACAGAATTTGTGAAATGGAAAAAGAAAACAATGTCTTAAAAAGCGAATTTTTGAAATGGAATAAAATCCATAGAACAAAATAACTCATTTTAAAATTTAATTCATCAAATACAAAAAGAACTTAAAAAGATAACTGAAGAAAATAATTCACTAAATATCAGAACTGATCAAATGGAAATGAATGAGTCAATGAGACATCAAATATCAGTCAAGTAAAACAAAGAAACAAAGAAAAATGTAAAATGCCTACTTAGAAAAACAAGTGACCTGGAAAATGGATTCAGGAGAGACAATTTAAGGATCATTGGACTTCCTGAAAACCTTGATAAAAAAAGAGACTGGGCATTATTTTTAGGAAATCATCAAATAAAACTGACCTGATATTCTAGAATCAGAAGGTAAAATATCAATTGAAAGAATTCACCAATCACCTCCTGAAAGAGACTGCAAAAAGAAAACTTCAAGGAACATCGTAGCTAAATTTCAGATTTTAAAATCAAGGAAAAAATATTGCAAGCAGTCAGAAAGTAATAATTCAAATACTGAGGAGCCATAATAAAGATTACCTACAACCTAGAGGCTTCCACCTTAAAAGATCAAAGGGCTTGAAATCTGATATCCTGAAAGGCAAAAGAGCGTGGAATTCACCCAAGAATAAATTACCCAGTTAAAATGAGCATTTTCTTCCAGGGAAGAAGATTGACGTTCAATGATACAGGTGAATTTCATTTATTTTTGATGAAAAGACTAAGAGTTGAACAAAAAATTTACTCTCCAAATATAGAATTCAAAAGAAGCATAAAAATGTAAAAAGAAAGAACTCTTGAGAACTGTATTTCTGTTATGGGTATACATAGAGAGTGCAGGTATAATTTAATTATATTATCATAACATAAAAAAGAAACTAAAGATGGAAAAGAATTATAGTGGAAAGAGGTGGGAAATGGAGGCAAAATGAGGGAAATTGCATCTCATGATGAGGCCTCATGATGAGGTAAAGAAAAATGGTTATAATTGAGGGAAATTGTGTGAATCTTACTCTCAGATTTGGGTCAAAGAAAGAATATTAGAATATTTGGTTTCACAAAGAAACTTGTCTCACTATATAGGGAAGTGGGAATGGAAAAGGAAAAAGAGTGAGGCTAATGGAAGGGAAAAGAGGAGTGGGGGGAAATGTAAGAAAGTAGGAGGGACTACAAAGGGGTAGAGATGCTTGAGGGAAATGGTGGTCAATAGCAAAATACTGGGGAGAAGTAAAAGGGGGGAAAGCAAAGAGAAAAGCATAATTTGGGGTAAATAAGATGGCAGGAAATACAGAATGAGTCTTGTGAATGGGATGAACATTCCCATAAAATGAAAGCAGATAGCAGACTGGATTAAAAGCCAGAATTCTACCATATGCTGCTTAAAAGAAACACATTTAAAGCAGAGTGATGCATAGAGAGTAAAGGTAAAAGGCTGGAGCAGAATCTATTATGCCTCAAGTGAGGTAAAAAAGTAGGGGTAGCCATCCTGATCTCAGATCAAGCAAAAGCAAAAATAGATCTAATTTTAAAAAGATATGGAAGGAAACTATATCTTGCTAAAGGGTACCATAGATAATGAAGTAATATCAACACTAAATATATAAGCACCAAGTGGTATAGCATCCATATTCCAAAATGAGAAGTTAAGAGAACTGCAAAAAAGAAATAGACATCAAAATTATAATAGTGGGGGATCTCAACCCTGCTCTCTCATAACTAGATAGATCAAATCACAAAATAAATGAGAAAGAAATTAAGGAGGTAAATAGAATATTAGAAGAGTTAGATTTGATAGCTCTTTGGAAAAAATTAAATGGAGTCAGAAAAAAGTATATTTTTCTTGGGAGTTCATGAAACCTATACAAAAATTGACCATACATTAGTGCATAAAGACCTCAAAACCAAATGCAGAAAGGCAAAAATAATAAATACAAATTTTTTTCAGATCATGATGCAATAAAAATGACATTCAATAAAAGTCCAGGGGAAAATAGAAAAAAGTAATTGGAAATGAAATATCTTATGCTAAAGAATGAATGGGTAAAATAGCAAATCATAGACACAATCAATAATTTCATCCAAGAGAATGACAATAATGAGACAGGATACCAAAATTAGTGGGATGCAGCCAAAATGGGTCTAAGGAAAGTTTTATATCTCTAAGTGTTACTTGCATAAATTGAGAAAGAGAAGATCAATGAATTGGGCTTACAACTAAAAAGACCAGAAAAAGACCAAATTAAAAACCTTCAATCAAATACCAAACTTGAAATTGTAAAAATGAAAGGGGAGATTAATAAAATTGAAAGTAAACAAAACTATTGAATTAACAAATAAAACTACAAGTTCATTTTATGGAAAAAAAACAACAACAAAATTGGTAAATATGTAGTTAATTTGGTTAGAAAAATGAAAAAGGGAGAACTTTCCACCAATTAATGTAATATTCTTCTCTAAAGTGTTATGCTTTCTGGGAGCAGGTTTCTTGGGGAGCTTCTGGAGACAGCCTTAGTTTCAGTTCAGTTCGATAATCACCTCAGGAGTTAAAGTCCAAATCCTTTATTGTTTTCTTCAAAGTCTTGTCTCCTTTCCTGTGGCCCAGTTATCTTTAAAAGAGGCCTATCTTTCTTCTTGGTTCTGAGAGCTCCTGCCGCTAGTCCTTTGCCTCTGCCAGAGGCAGCTCCCTCCAAATGTCTCTGAATCCAAAGGTTTGTACTTCAGTCTCCAGCCACAACAAAGTTGGAAGATGGAATGAATCTGTCTCAGCCTCTGAAGAGCTTCTAGTGTGTTTGTCCTTTCTGGCCCTGACAGCTCCTCCTTATATGCCCCACACTGAGTATACATCAATAATTATATCACTAGGAAACCATTATTTGTTGAAGGATTAAATCAATGCCAAACTAGATTTAACCACTGTCTCCTCAATTCCACTTAGTACCTTGTTTCAAGTTCTAGACCATAACATCTCCTTGTAGGATCAGATTAATCATACTGAACCATGCTAAATTAGATAATTATTGTTTCTATCAATTCCACTGTCTTAGTACCTTGTAAGAATCCTAACAAATGAAGAGGAAATTAGAGGAATAATTGCGAGTTATTTTGCCCTATTTTGTGTCAATAAATGTGATCATCTAAATGGAAGAATACCTACAAAAGTCTAGATTACCCAGATAAACAGAAGAAATAAATTATTTAAATAGTCTCATTTTAGAAAAAAGAAAACAAGCTACTAGTTAACTCCCTAAGAAAAAATCTCCAAGGCAAGATGGATTTACATGTGAATTCTACCAAACATTTAAAGAAGAATAAACTCCAACACTATACAAACTATATGAAAAATAGGGAAAGAAGAACTCCTTCCAAGTTCCTTTTATGATACAGACATGGTATTGATATCTAAACCAGGTAAAGTGAAAACAAAGAAAGAAAATTATAGAGTAATTTAACCTAATGAATATTGATACAAAAATCTCAAATAAATTATTAGCAAAGAAATTACAGAAGGCCATCCCAATGAAAATATAGCACTGCAAGTAGGATTTATACCAGGAATGCAGGGCTGGTTCAACATTAGGAAAACTATTAGCATAATTAACTATATCAATAACCAAACTAACAAAAACTATATGATTATCTCAATAGTTACAAAAATGCATTTGATAAAATCCAACACCTATTCCCATTAAAAATGCTAGAAAGTATAGGAATAAATGGACTTTTCTTAAATGATTAGTAGCATCAAGTTAAAACCATCAGCAAGCCTCATATGTAATGGGGACAAACTAGAACCATTCCCAATAAGATTGGGAGGCATGAAACAATGTTGCCCACTATCACCATTACTATTCAATATTGTATAAGAAATGTTAGCTTTTACAGAACTCCCAAACTAAGGAAAAAATATTGCAAGCAGCAGGGAAAAAAAATCAAATATCAAGGTGCCACAATAAGGGTCACACAAGATCTGGCTGCCTTCACATTAAAGGATCAAAGGGCCTGGAACCTGATATTCCGAAAGGCAAAAGAACAAGGATTGCAACCAAGAATAAACCACCCAGCTAAGTTTAGCATTTTCTTCCATGGAAGAAGATGGTCATTTAATGAAACAGAGGAATTCCATTTTTTTCTAAGAAAAAAAACAGACTTAAATAAAAAATTTGATCTACATCCAAAAGACTGAAGAGAAGCAGAAAAAGGTAAAAAGAACTCTTGAGAACTGTATCTCTGTTGTGGATACACAGAAAGTCTGCATTGATAATTTGATTTTACTGATATAATATAAAAAAGTGAAGTTGTAAAGGGAAAGGGATAGTATCAGAAAAAGGTGAAGGAGAGATAAAAAGAGGGAAACTACATACCAGGAAGAGGCATAGAAAATGTACCACATGTGAGGGATTTTAGAGAGGGGGAGAAACATTGTGTGAATCTTACTCTCATCAGAGTAGGCTCAAAGAGTAAATAATTGACATTTGTTTGTCAGAGAATTCTCTCTCACCTTATTAAAAGGGGAGAGAGGAAAAGGGAAAAGGAAAAAGGGAATAAGGGAAGGGTACAAGAAAAGGGAAGGGACTTGGAAGGAGAGGGGAGGGATACTAAAAAGGGAGGGCTTCGTGAGACAAGTGGGGTCTATAAATTAAATATTAGGGAAAGGGTTCAGGAGGGTCAAGGGATTAAAATAAAGCATAATCCAGGGATAATATGATGGCAGGAAATACAGAATTAGTATTTTAACTGTAAATGTGAATGGGATGAACTTTCCCATTAAACAGAGGCAGATAGCAGACTGGATCAAAAGTCAGAACCCTACAATATGTTGTTTACAAGAAACACACTTAAAGCAGGGAGATTCATACAGAGTAAAGGTAAAAGGTTGGAGCAGAATCTATTTTGCTTCAGGTAAAGCCAAAAAAGCAGGGGTTGCCATCCTTTTCTCAGATCACGCAAAATCAGAAATATCTAACTAAAAGAGATAAGGAAGGAAACTATATCCTGCTAAAAGGTAGCATAGAAAATGAAGCAATATCAGTACTAAACATATATGCACCAAGTGGTATAGCATCTAACTTCCTAAACCAAAAGTTAATAGAGTTGCAAGAAGTTATAGACAGCAAAACTATAATAGTGGGAGATCTCAAGCTTGCACTCTCAGAATTAGACAAATCAAACCACAAAACAAATAAGAAAAAATTAAAAAAGGTAAATAGAACATTAGAAAAACTATGTATGATAGACCTTTGGAGAAAACTGAATGGTAATAGAAAGGAGGGTACTTCCTTTTCAGCAGTTCATGGAACCTAAACAAAAATTGACCATATATTAGGACATAAAGATTGCATAATTAAATGCAGGAAGGCAGAAATAGTAAATGCCTTCTTCTCTGATCACAATGCAATAAAAAATACATTCAATAAGAAGTTAGGGGTAAATAGACCAAAAAGTAATTGGAAACTGAACAATATCATCTTAAAGAATGACTGGGTGAAACAGTAAATTATAGAAACAATTAATAATTTCACTCAAGATAATGACAATGATGAGACATCATACCAAAATTTGTGAGATGCAGCTAAAGCAGTAATAAGGGGAAATGTTATATCTTTAGATGCTTATTTGAACAAAAAAGAGAAAGAGAAGATTAACGAATTGAGCCTGCAACTTAAAAAGCTAGAAAAAAACCAAATTAAAAATCCCCAACCAAAACTTAACTTGAAATACTAAAATTAAAAGGAGAAATCAATAATATTGAAAGTATATAAAAAACTATTGAATTAATAAATAAAAAGAGTTGGTTTTATGAAAAAGCCAGTAAAATACATAAACTGAGAAAGAAAACTATAGACAAATTTCCTTAATGAATATTGATGCTAAAATCTTAAATAAGATATTAGCAAAAAGACTTCAGAAAATCATCCCCCGGATAATACACTATGATCAAGTAGGATTTATACAAGGAATGCAGGGCTGGTTTAATATTAGGAAAACTATTAATATAATTGACCATATTAATAATCAAATTAATAAAAACTATATGATCATCTCAAAGGATGCAGGAAAAGCATTTGATAAAATCCAACATCCATTCCTAGTAAAAATGCTTAAGAGTAAAGGACTAAATAGACTATTCCTTAAAATAATAATGAGCATATATTTAAAACTGTCAGTAAACATCACATGTAATGGCAGTAAACTGGAACCTTCCTCTTAAGATTAGGAGTGAAACATGAAAGAGTGTTCCAAATCACTACTGATCAGAGAAATGCAAATTAAGACCACTCTGAGATACCACTACACACCTGTCAGATTGGCTAAGATGACAGGAACAAATAATGATGAATGCTGGAGGGGATGTGGGGAAACTGGGACACTAATACATTGCTGGTGGAGTTGCGAAAGAATCCAGCCATTCTGGAGAGCAATCTGGAATTATGCCCAAAAAGCTATCAAACTGTGCATACCCTTTGACCCAGCAGTGCTACTACTGGGCTTATATCCCAAAGAAATACTAAAGAGCAGAAAGAGACATATATGTGCCGAAATGTTTGTGGCAGCTCTTTTTGTTGTAGCTAGAAACTGGAAGATGAATGGATGTCCATCAGTTGGAGAATGGTTGGGTAAATTATGTATATGAAGGTTATGGAATATTATTGCTCTGTAAGAAATGACCAGCAGGAGGAATACAGAGAGGCCTGGAGAGACTTACATCAACTGATGCTGAGTGAAATGAACAGAACCAGAAGATCACTATACACTTCAACAACAATACTGTATGAGGATGTATTCTGATGGAAGTGGAAATCTTCAACATAAAGAAAAGCCAACTCACTTCCAGTTGATCAATGATGGACAGAGGTAGCTACACCCAGAGAAGAAACACTGGGAAGTGAATGTAAATTGTTAGCACTAATATCTGTCTGCCCAGGTTACATGTACCTTCGGAATCTAATGCTTATTGTGCAACAAGAAAATGATATTCACACACATGTATTGTATCTAGACTATATTGTAACACATGTAAAATGTATGGGATTGCCTGTCATCAGGGGGAGGGACTAGAGGGAAGGGGGGGATAATTTGGAAAAATGAATACAAGGGATAATATTATAAAAATATATATATATAATAAAAAATTATTAATAAAAAAAAATAAACCTGAACACTATAACCCTCTTGATTCAAGCCAATTAAAAAAAAAAAAAAAGATTAGGAGTGAAACAAGGTTGCCCACTATCACCACTACTATTCAATATAGTACTAGAAACGCTAGCCTCGGCAGTAAGAGCCGAGAAAGAGATTCAAGGAATTAGAGTAGGAAATGAGGAAATCAAACTATCACTCTTTGCAGATGACATGATGGTATACTTAGAGAACCCCAAAGACTCTGCTAAAAAGCTATTAGAAATAATTTAGAACTTTAGCAAAGTTTCAGGATACAAAATAAATCCACATAAATCCTCAGCATTTTTATACATTACCAACACAATCCAACAGCAAGAGATACAAAGAGAAATTCCATTCAAAATAACGGTTGATAATATAAAATATTTGGGAATATATCTACCAAAGGAGAGTCAGGAATTATATGAGCAAAATCACTAAACACTTGCCACAAAAATAAAGTCAGATTTAAATAACTGGAAAGACATTCAGTGCTTGTGGAGTCAAGCGAATATAATAAAGATGACAATACTCCCCAAACTAATCTATTTATTTAGTGCTATACCAATCAGACTCCCAAGAAACTATTTCAATGACCTAGAAAAAATAACAACAAAATTCATATGGAAGAATAAAAGGTCGAGAATTTCAAGGGAATTAGTGAAAAAAAAAAGTCAGATGAAGGTGGTCTAGGTGTACCTGATCTAAAGCTATATTATATAGCAGCAGTCACCAAAACCATTTGGTATTGGCTAAGAAATAGACCAGTCGAAAAGTGGAACATATTAGGTACAAAGGACAAAAAAGGGTACAATTATAGCAATCTAGTGTTTGACAAACCCAAAGATACCAACATTTGGGATAAAAATTCATTATTTGAAAAAAATTGTTGGGGAAAATTGGAAATTAGTATGCCATAAATGAGATATGGATCCACACTTAACACCATATACCAAGATAAGATCAAAATGAGTCCATGGTTTAGGCATAAAGAATGAGATCATAAATAGATTAAAGGAACAGAGGGTAGTCTACCTCTCAGACCTGTGGAGGAGGAAGGAATTTATGACCAGAGGAGAACTAGAGATCATTATTGATCACAAAATAGAAGATTTCGATTACATCAAACTAAAAAGTTTCTGTACAAATAATACTAATGCAACCAAGATTAGAAGGGAAGTAACAAATTGGGAAAATATTTTTACAGTTAAAGGTTCTGATAAAATTCTCATTTTCAAAATATATAAAGAACTGACCCTAATTTATAAGAAATTAAACCATTCTCCAATTGATAAATGGTCAAAGGATATGAACAGACAATTCTCAGATGATGACATTGAAACTATATCCACTCATATGAAAGTGTTCCAAATCACTACTGATCAGAGAAATGCAAATAAAGACAACTCTGAGATACCACTATACACCTGTCAGATTGGCTAAGATGACAGGAACCAATAATGATGAATGTTGGAGGGGATGTGGGAAAACTGGGACACTAATACATTGTTGGTGGAGTTGTGAAAAAATCAGGCTATTCTGGAGAGCAATTTAGAGCTATGCCCCAAAAGTTATCAAACTGTGCATACCCTTTGATCCAGCATTGCTGCTGTTAGGCTTATATCCCAAAGAAATACTAAAGAGGGGAAAGGGACCTGTATGTGCCAAAATGTTTGCAGCAGCTCTTTTCGTAGTGGCTAGAAACTGGAAGATGAATGGATGTCCATCAATTGGAGATTGGTTGGGTAAATTATGGTATATGAAGGTTATGGAATATTATTGCTCTGTATGAAATGACCAGCAGGATAATTTCAGAAAGGTTTGCAGAGACTTACATGAACTGATGCTGAGTGAAATGAACAGAACCAGAAGATCACTGTATACTTCAACAACAATGGTGTATGAAGATGTATTCTGATGGAAATGGAGATCTTCAACATAAAGAAGATCCAACTCACTTCCAGTTTATCAATGATGGACAGAAACAACTACACCAGAGAAGGAACACTGGGAATTGAATGTAAACTGTTAGCACTACTGTCTGTCTATCTACCCATGTTACTTATACCTTTGGAATCCAATACTTAACGTCCAACAATAAATTGGATTTAGACACATATATTGCATCTAGGTTATACTGTAACACATGTAAAATGTATGGGATTGCCTGTCATCTAGGGGAGGGAGTAGAGGGAGGGAGGGGAAAATTTGGGAAAATGAATACAAGGGATAATGTTATAAAAAATTACTCATGCATCTATACTGTCAAAAAATTATGATTATAAATTAATAATAAAAAAGAAATGTTAGCTTTGGAAATAATAGAAGAAAAAGAGATTAAAGGGACTGGAGCAGGTAATGAGGAAACCAAATTATCCCTCTTTGCAGATAGATATGATGGTATACATAGAGAACCCTAGAGAATTAACTAAAAAACTACTAGAAAAAAAATCCACAACTTTAGCAAAATTGCAGGATACAAAATAAATCCACCTAAATCATTAGCCTTTTAATATATTTCCAACAATGTCCAGCAGCAAGAGATACAAAAAGAAAGTCTATTTAAAGTAACTGTTGATAATATAAAGTATGTGGGAGTCTGCCTGCCAAGGCAAAATCAGGAATTGTATGAACCCAACTGAAAAATACTTTCCACACAAATAAAGTCAGAATTAACAATTCAAAAAATATCAAGTGCTCTTGGATAGGCTGACCATATATGGCAATACTATCTAAATTAATCTACTTATTTAGTGCTATACAAATTAAACTCCCAATAAATTATTTAACAGATCTAGAAAAAATAATAAAATTCATTTGGAAGATAAAAGGTCAAGAATCTCCAGGGGATTGGTGAGAAAAATGCAAACGAAGGTGGCCTAGGTGTACCAGATCTAAACTATCTTATAAAGCAACAGTTATCAAAATCATTTGGTACTAAGAAATAGAGTAGTAGCTTAATGGAATAGGTTAGGTTCACAGTATAAAATGGTATAGTAATCTAGTGTTTTATAAACCAAAATACCCCAGATCTTGGGATAAGAATTTACTATTTGATAGAAACTGCTGGGAAAATTGGAAACTAGTATGGCAGAAACTAGGCATTGACCCATACCTAACACTGTATACCAAGAGAAGGTCGAAATGAGTTCATGATCTAGACATAAAGAGTGATATTATAAACTAATTAGAAGAACATAGGATAATATACCTCTCAGATCTGGAAGGAATTTGTGACCAAAGGAGAACTGAAAATCATTATTGATCACAAAATAGGTTTTTATAATATTAAGTTAAAAAGTTTTTGTACAAACAAAACTATTGCAGATAAGATTACAAGAGAAGTAATAAATTTAAGGGTTCTGATAAAGACCTCATTTCTAAAATATATAGAAAATTGACTCAAATTTATAAAAATTCAAGCCATTCTGCAATTGGTAAATGATCAAAGGATTTGAACAATTTTCAGATGAAGAAATTGAAAACATTTGTAGTCATATAAAAAAAGTATTCAAAATCATTATTAATTAGTGAAATTCAGATTAAAACAACTGCGAAGTAGTACCTCATACCTCTCAGATTTACTAAGATAATAGGAAAAGATAATGATAAATGTTGGAGGGGATGTAGGAATACTAGGATACTAATGCATTGTTGGTGAAGTTGTGAAATGATCCAACCATTCTGGAAAGCAGTCTGAAAGTATGCACAAAGCATTGTACAATTGTGCATACCTTTTGACCCAGTTATGCCATTACTTGGTCTGTATCCCAAAGAGATCATAAATGACCCACACGTGCAAAACTGTTTGTATCAGCTCTCTTTGTGGTAGCAAAAAAATTGGAAAATGACTCAATACTCATCAACTGCAAAATGGCTGAATAAGTTGTAGTATATGAAGATATTATTGCTCTGTAAAAATGATGAACAAGCTGATTGTAGAAAGATTTTTTAATGAACTGATGCTGAGTGAAACAAGCAGAAACAGGAATACATTGTACACAATAACACCAAGAATGTGTGATGATCAATTATGAAACACTGGTTCTTCTCAGTGGGTCAGTGATTCAAAGCAATCCCAGTAGACTTTGCACAGAAAATGTCATCTGCATTCAGAAAAAGAACTATAAAGACTAAATATAAATAAATACATGCTATGTTCACTTTTTTCTGTTTTTTTTTTATCTTTCCCATGATTTTTCCTTTTTGCTTTGATTTTTCTTTCCCAACATGACTGATAAAACAATGTGTAATAAAAACAAATAAATTTAATAAAAAGAGATTAGATTATTTAGTTTATAAAAAACAAAATAATTTCATGGTATAATTCTCTTCCATCACTACTGTTATTGCTAGGGGAGGGGGAAAGAGTATTATCAAGTATACTTATGAAACAACTGAAATCTTTTTTCTTAGAATTTGAATAGAAAATTTTAATCCAATGTTTACTGATTATATTTTTTTCTTTTAGTTACCAAAATGAAAATACATCAAAGTGAGAGTAAGACCCTAAGTAAAATCTTAAACTTCTATTTTACTATATCAATGTTAAGGCTATGGAACATGATCTAAGTAGGTCTCTACCCACAATAACTAACATTCTTCCAACTTTGTTTGCCAAGTCTAGGAAAAAAAAATCATTGATTATAAATAGAACAATAATCTGTTCAAACAGTGATTTAGAGCACTATTATTTATAGTATTTATTAAAAGCTTTATCAATTGTTCTGACAATTAATGGCCATTATTATTAATAAATGTTAAATCTTACTGTCAGACTTATCTCTGCGATATTAACATATTTCTTATATATAAACAACATATACCTAAATATAAGCCTACAAGCTAGAATGAGAAAAGGCCCATAGCTTATTTGGGTGTGTAGAAAAGAGCACAAGCAATTGATGAAATAGCCATAGGATGTTAGCATAAATTTTGATATTGTACCACTCTGTTACTGAAAATTTTACTAGATAAAATTTGGGCTATTTTTAAAGTCATGATGAAAAAAAATTGTTAAAAGAGAGAACTTTAGTATCAAGGAATCTCTGTTTTCTAATCCTAAAATCATATCTTAGACATTTTATATGGGTCTAAGAAGAAATGATGTTAAAATTAAGTATTCATTCTTACATGAAATTATTGAAATATCTATTTCCTGTGTTTCAGAGAATAGATTTCTTGATCTGTCTATTGTGTGCTTCTGAGTTAGTAAAGAGTTGTAAACAAAGAACAATCAATAGAAAGAGATAAAGAGGGAAATAATAAAAAAATGAATCTATAGCTTAAAAAAGCTAATTTGGGATCTTATTATATAAAAAAATTAAGATATACTCAGAATTATCTGATTAGCTTATTATACAGTTAATTTATTAAGGAGTAACTTTTTTTTTAAAGTGATGCACATTGAATTTTCTCATTCAGAGAAATGCACCAGCCTGTCTTACTTTTTCTATCATTTGTTTTCTGGACTGTTTGACCTAAAGTCATATAGTACTTGGGCTATCAAGCAATCAATAAAATATTTATTAAATACCTACTGTGTTCCAGGTGATAAGCTATGCATTTGTGATACAAAGAAAGACAAAGGACATTCCCGGTTCTAAAGGAATTCAAAGTCATATGGGGGAAACAACATGCAAACAACAATGTGCAATAAAAAAAATATTCAAGATAGTTTGAAAATAATCAAAGAATGAAAACACTAGAATTAACAGTGATTGAGAAAAGCTTCCTGTATAAGGCAGGATTGTACCTTGGCAGTGAAAGAAGGCAAGGAAGATCAAAACTATTTTAGAATTTTACCTAAACAACATATTGCAACAGATTAAATGAAAAAGCAGATGTAGGAATCCCCACTATCATCTATTAAGCCAATCTGTACAAATACAGATTTTAGAGATCTGAAAATTGTTTTGGAATACACATACACACATGCATATATATGTATATATGTTTAAAAAAGCTATTTATGTTGACATGGCATGGATTTACTATTTTAAATGAATAATTTAAAATATATCAGTTTTAATTTTAACATGGTAAATATTGATAAATATAACCAACTTAATAAAGCTTTATGGGGTCTCCAATAATTTTTTAAGTATATAAAGAGTTTCCTGAGACCAAAATCCACTGAACTACAGTAAGCCTTCTTAGAAAAAAAGAATGTAAGTATCAACTAGTAGTCAAAACTAATGTTCAAGGATTGATATAATGTAATAAGATCCAAAATATTAGCTAGTGGCAGAACAAAATATGCTAGGTTATGATTGGGAGAAAGGGACTAGATTTAGATAGATCTAGGCATATATTATGTTTGATATTTCAATTCCTTCTAAACTTAGTTCTAATGTAAACTTTATTATATAATCCTCTTTTTGAACTTTGTGGTGCAGTCCAACTTCCATTCTTCATGCAACATTCCATATCCCTTGTCTGTGACAGTGTCTGTGTAGACTAAAAGCAAACAAGGGTTTCATTTGGCTTAGAGTAAGCAAAACCTTTGTTCAAATCTAGCTTTAGACAATTACTAGTGTTGTGACCTTAGCTAATAACTTAATCAATTTTTATGGAGTTCACTACAGCACTCACTTCTGAGACATATATATGAAGAATACATCTGTGAATACATGCTGAAATGCTGCATACTTGATGAAAGACATGAAGTCTGAATTCCCGAAAGACTTTTGAGGTTACAACGCTGAGTAAAGTTGGAAGAAGGGAAAAGAAAGGAATAGATAGGAATGGAAATAGGAAAGGGGAGGTAAAAAACAATAGTGAAGGAATAGCCAAGAAATAATGTTAGGAAAGTAAGATGTGAAATTTGAATGTATGACTAGAGTCCCAGAACTGTACTTATATGATAAACTGACCTCTCCAACATGACTCTTGACTTCTAGCATCTGTAACTTTAGGGATTGATAAAAGACTTGAAAAAAAAATTTTTTTTAGTTGAATTGGGATTTTATCTTGCTCCTATAAGTAACTTAGCTCAAATTTATTTAAATGCATACATATGCCAGAAATTATGCTAAGGGCTAGGTTTATAAAGAAAGAAGTGAAGAGGGGAAGACCTTGTTCTTAAGAACCTCACAGTTTAATGGGGGAGATACCATGTGAACAACTACTTACAATCAAAATGTACACTTGATAAATGGGGAGTAGTATCAGAAAATGAACTAAGATTAAAGAGGGCTGGTAAAGTCTGCTTGTAGAAGATGGGACCAAGCTGAATCTAGGGAAGATAGATGGTAATGAAGAAAAAGCATTCAAGGCATGGGAGGTAGTCAATTAAAATGCTCCAAAATGGAATATCTTTTCTGAGGAAGAAGAAGGAGACATATTCTTGAATCTCAGAGTATATGGTGGAAGCAACATCAAAAAACAGTGGAATGGTAGGAGGCAGCAAGGGCATGGAGCCATTTAAAAGCCAGTGAATTTTATATTTGATACTATGGCAATAGTGAACCACTAGGTTAAATTGGGAGATAGGGATCTGATATTACCAAATGTGCATTTTAGAAAAAAAAGAATTCAGCACTTGAGTATTGGATGGATTGGAGTGGGAAGAGATTGGAGACAGAGAAAGCATCTGGCTATTGTAATGTCCTAGGTACTTGCAAATGATTGGATTTGGACCAGCTAGATTGGATATGGTATAGAGGTTAGATAGGTGGACCTGGAATAAGGAAGATCTGAGTTCAAATCCAACCTCAGATCCTTATTAGGTATGTGACCCTAAGCAAATCATCTAACTGCTATCTACCTCAGTCTCATCATCTTTAAATGAAGATAATAAAACAACACTCACTCCACAGATATATTGTGATTATTAAATGAGATAATAATTATAAAATGCTTAGCACTTTGTCTGGCACGTCATAATTTCTATTTAAATTTGTTAGAAATTATTGTTATTGTTTGGTTGGTTGGTTTAGGTTGCTGTTGTTGTTGTCATAGGGAATGAAAAAGTCAAGAAAGCTCTTAGGTTGTAGTTTGGGAGACTAAAGATAGTAAAATCTTCATTAATTATACAGAAATTGGAAAGAGGCGAAGGATAATGTAAAAAGTCTGAGTCATCCAGTTCCAGATGTCTAAAAGGCTGTTGTAGTTATGAGACTAGAGATTAATAAAGAAGAATAAAAGAGATTGGATAAGTAGATCTGAGAATCATCTACATAAAGTAGATAATTCAAAGCAGGAACTGATGAGATTAGCAAGTAAAAATAGTATACAGGGAGAAGGGAAACAAACCATAGATAGAACCCTGTGAGACACCCAGAAATATCTCCTGAATAAAGGAGCCCATTTATCTAAATTATTATTCCTCTTCATTTATATAATTCTATGCAATTCCTTAATGTCTGTTTACTATTTTCTTGGATAAATATTTTAGATTATTTTATGTGTAAGGAATATTTGGTTGCAGGTAACTAATCCATCTGACAGTAAGCTACCTGTTAACCTTCCTTTTAGAGCAATTAAAAAAGTTGTTTTTGACTGTCTGAATTTATGGTTATAGTTATATTACTATATCCATATATATATGTATATATATGGATATAACTTTATCCATAAATATCTAAAGCACAAAATATAGGTATAATTTAGCCCAATATCCCTCTGAAATAGGAGACCAAGAAAGTGATTGTCTAATACAGACTCTTCTTTCATCTCTTGGGTCCCTAATTAGGCAAGTGACTGGCAGTACAGGGGAGGCATTCCTTTTATTCTCCATAATAGTAGAAACTGCAATTCCCCAAGAGAGAGAATTGGCCAAATCCCAGATATCTACAAGTATAGATACTTTGGCTTAATAAATTTGTATCCCCGGTGCTCAGCATGGCACTTGGCACTTACTAGGTGACTGACAAATGTTTCTTGAATTTTGATTGCTTGATTAAAGTTTCTGCCCAAATATAGCATTTAAGCTCCTTTAAGGTGGGGCTTTTTCATTTTCATCACTATTAGGGTGGGGCTATTTTATTTTCATCACTGTATATCCTATAACAACAATTTAGGAGGTGCTTCCTAAATGATCATATAATTTTAAGTTTGTAAATTTTTTTACATATATTATTCCATTTGATTCTAACAACAACCCAATTAGGTAGATAATATAATTAATATTGGAATGGTTTGAATAAAAGCATACCTCCTGATCCATTCATGCAGAAGATGGGTGACTCCTGGAGTATACATGGAGCTGATTGGAATTCCCTTGGACAAATCTAGTGACACATGCCATTAATACATAAGTACTTGTATTTTAAAGTGATGAAGCAATCTTGAACATAATTTCATTCCTATAAGTTTATTTTTAAAGGATTCTTTTCCTCAACAAATATTTATTGTATGTCTATTAAATACACAAAACTATTCATGTTGTATGGAAAGGCAAGGTAGGAAATAAGATAGGCTTCATGTCGTACTTTCAAGGAGCTCTAATTTCAGATGGCAGAAAAACTAGCTTTTATAAAATGCAGAAGGAAGATAGGGAATAGATGATTATGTGATTCAATGAGAAGTACAGACAATAAACAAAATTGTAGCCAGAACACTGTAGGCTGAAATGATGAAGAAGAATTCATGACAATGGAATGAAATTGAGCTTTTAGAATTGATCTCCTTTAGACAGGAAAGGGAAAGGGTGTTGGAGTAAAGGAATGAAATCATGATCAAGAATAACAAACTGTGAGTAAAAGGATGACAAGGGATTTGGGCTCACTTCTGGGATTTACTGCTTGTCATTTGGAAATGTTTGGGGAAATTATTTCACTTTTATGGTCCCTAGTTTTCTTATCTATAAAATGAGGCTGTTGCACTCAAACATTTCTAAGTAAAGCAAGATTAACTATTTTACTATTTACTTAACTATGGGTACTTTTGATACAGTGTAAGCCAAATACAGAACCAGAAAAGACCATGGCATGTCTGGAGTACCAGATCACACTGGGGTAGCTGAAAAAAAATGAAAAAGTAATCTATTACAGGTTAACAACTTCCCAAAATTTCTTTCACTCTCCCACACATTGATAGACAATAAGATACAATATACATAGTACATCAATTTAAACTAGAAATAAGTGGGTGATTCTGTTTTCTTCTATACTTTATCAAGAACAGCAAACTCAGAATATGTAATACTCTAGAGAAATGGGAAGAAAGGGAGATGATTCATCAGAGCTTTGCTCTAATGGTCATTTTTAATGCTATAAGTATGATCTACTCTTGATGAATGGATTTAATCTACCAGAAAACCATGATTAATAGCAAGTAAAACCATTAGAAAAAAAAAAAGGGATTTTTTTCACCCTCTGACCTCTTCTATAGGGTTATTTCCCTACTGGTTTCAACTTTCTGCCATTCTATTGGTACTACTTACATTCATCATTCATCCAAATTATCTGCAGTCATTTCTTAAAATAGTTAGACAGCCTCTTCTTTAAGTCAATATGCCATACTAAGTAAAGCTTAGACAATTCATTTTCTACCTTTATTCAATTACAATATATGGTTTATTACCTAATTAAGCTGTGTAGATGAAGGATAGCAAAGGGATAGGTAAAATGAGACAAGTAAGCAGAGCAAAAATGGTATTACTCAGGAACTGTGATAACAACTAATATTATTGTAACATTTATATAGCCCAAGGATTATCTTTTTTTTTTTTTTTAATTTTCATTTGCATCCCCAATGGTTCACACAATACCTGACACACAGAAACCACTTAATAATGCTTATTGACTAATTGGGATTTAGGACCGTGAGAGACTTCTCAAAGAAGGTGGGATTTTAGTAACAAAAAATTATAGCTTATGTTGTCCTGAAACCTTAATTACATTTGGGCCTTATCCAAAAATGCAGGAAACCTTATTTGTAACTAATAAATTTGGTGCTCAGAGCAACAGGTACAAGACCTAATATCAACTTTGTAACTTAAGATAGTGAAATAATACAAGAGATAATAAAGTCAAATTGTGATGAGTAGAAAGAGGAAATTAATTTTTATAATGGTTTCTGCCTTCTGTGTTAGATTTTTGTCCCACTTGAATTTTGATTATCTGGGACAAAAGGTACTATTTGACCACATCTCACCTCTGTACATGAGAATATGTTTGTCCTAGATGTTTTCTTTTCTCATTAGTCATTGCTTTCTTTTGACTCTGAGCTACCTTGCAGTTTGAGGAATTATTGATTCATACATATCTAAATAATGAAAACTGATGGATCACATTCATATTGTTGTTCTTAACCATTGTCTATTGAAACCGTAAGTGCAAACTTTATTGGAAAAGACTCCTTTTCAAACTCGAAGAATCATTTCTATTAGGCTATAATAAAAATAAGTTATAAAATGTTTTAAGGTTCATAAATCACCTTGCAGATATTAATTAATTTGAACTTCACAACATTTTTGATTTCTCAAAGAATCAACTTTAATTTTCTTTATAGTTTCTTTGTATTCCAATTTATTTTCTCTTCTAATTTTCAGGATTTACTCTTTTGTGCTTTTTTGGATTTGTTAGATTTATAACTATTAATGTAGATCAGTATATTAATCTTTTTTCTAATTTTTATTTTAAAATATACATAAATACACACATTTACACTGCTTTGGTTGAATCACAGTGATCTTAGTGTATAGTCATTACTATTGAATTTCACAGGATTAAAAATTATTTTTGTGATATGCTCTTTGACCCATTATAATTTAAAATTCCATTATTAAATTTAGAGCTAAATCATTTGTTTCTACTGCCTTAATTAATTACTATTTGTATTGTTTTGTTGTCGCTAAAGGATTGCTTAGAACTGCCTTTTTCATTTATTTACAATTTCTCTATGACCTTATAGATGTCTGAATTTTACAAAAGCATGAACTACTATGAGATATGTTTCTTCTTTAGTGGTTCATTGCACAAAATGGCATGATTCTTTTAGCACCAATTTCTCTACAAATTTGTTCAGTTCTATAATTTGCATTTTGTTTATCTTACTGCAAAATTTCTCCATTTGTAAAAGATAAATATTAAAATGTAATATAAATAGCTGTGTATATATTTATATAAAGATAAATAAATAAATATGTATATAAATATAGACATATGTTTTCAGCTAATTTTCCTTTTTGAATTTTGATATTATGTTATTAGCATATATGTTTAATATTGATATTGAATTATTGTCAATGCTTCATATCATGGCAATATAAAGTAATCACAAATCTCTGTATTCTGGTTTTCTTTTGATTTCGCTTTTTTTTTTTTTTTTTTTTTGTTGGAGACCATTAGTGAAAATATTTTTTAACCTGATATAAGAATAAATTTTGTCATAAACTCATTCTTTATTTAACATATCTTATATTTGGAAGTTTATTTCATAAGAACATTTTATGATTTAGATTTATCATTCAATGTAAACTGTCATGTTATTGGATTGTTTAATAATTTACTTTTAAAATAAAGGTTTAGGCACAGCTAGGTGGCATGGTGTATAGAGCACCAGCCCTGAAGTCAGGAGCACCTGAGTTTAAATCTGATCTCAGATACTTAATACTTCCTAGCTGTGAGACCCTGGGCAAATCACTTAACCCCAATTGCCTCAGCAAAAACAAATAAATAAAATTAAAGATTTACATTTTCTTCTATTTGTGCCTCTACTATTGTTTCCTTTTTAAATTAAGTTTTTTAAAATTCTCTTTCTTCCTAAATCAATATATTTTACAGTGAAATTTTGTCAACTGGTTTCTCACCAATTCTCTTTCCTTATCAAGTGTACCACATTCATCCCATTTTTCAGGCTTTTCCTTAGTTTTTAATTGTTACTTAAACTTGATTACTGAATATTTTATTCTTCTACTATTTTTCTACATTTCATTTTTATGTTGAGTGTATCAGTGAAGTTAAAATCCATACTTTTCATCTTCTTTTTATTTTTTTCTTTGTTAACTTAATTTTCCTATTTTCCTATGGATTTTGATATTTTAAAATTTTATTGATATTTCTTCCTTTTTATATGATAAATATTTACAGACCACTTTTATGTCAAGAAGATACTCTTATGACTGAGCTAAATAGTTAACTAAGTCCAACTATACAGTGATCTATAAGAAAAATGCAATATTTGACATTTGTATCAGCATTGACTCTTTATTTTCAAAAAAATGACAAATTTATTTTGTTCATCCAATCCCTTCTTCACTAAGAAAAATATAAATCAGTAGCATATGCAAATATGTATATACAAATGTATAAATACTTATTTAATACATACATATGTATATGCACACACATATAAATATGTGTACAGCTGTGAATGTATAAATATACATATATGTGTATCTTTTTTTTTTTTTTTTGAGGCTGGGTTAAGTGACTTGCCCAGGGTCAGTCACACAGCTAGGAAGTGTTAAGTGTCTGAGACCATATTTGAACTCGGGTCCTCCTGAATTCAGGGCTGGTGCTCTATGCACTGCACCACCTAGCTGCCCCTATTTATCTTTAAATATATCTAAGTACATATGTGTGTATGAAAATGTGAAAATATATAATGTATGTATCTTGATTGACAATCTAAATTTATCAATAAATAGAAATGGACAAAATGCTTGCTTCATCATGATGGATGATCATTATATTGATCTTATTTTTTATAGCTTTCAAAATGGTTTCTTTTTATAATGTTTTTGTTACATAGACTGTTCTCCTAGTTCTGCTTACTTTATTCTGTATCAGTTTGTATATGTCTTTTCATAGTTTTTTGAAATTATTTCCTAATTTCTTAAAGTACTCTATAATATTTAAATACCCATAAGTATTCAGCTACTCTCAAATGATTGGAATTTACTTAGTTCACAATACTGGGGTTACATTAAAAAAAAAGTTGGTAGAAATATTTTTGTACATATAGTACCTTTCCCTTGTTCTTTGGCTTTTTTTAAATAAAGATTTAGGAATGGTATAACTACATGAAAACACATACTTCTTTTTCTCAAAAATTTCTATCATTACTTTGATTTGTATAATCAAAATTATCTTTTTTTCCTTTTTTATTTCTTACTACTCCTGGTTTGGTCATAAACATTTTTCTTATCCATACATCTGATAGGTATTTTTTTTCTAAATTTTCCTTAATCTTTTTACAATAGGATCTTTTGTATATGAGTCACATACCCATTTGTAGCCTTTCCTTTGTATAAAGTATAAGATGTTGTTTGAAAGCTAATTTGTTTCTTATTACTGTACAATTGATCCAGCAGCTTTGTAAGTTTTTCTCTCTTCAAATACTGAGTCTTTATTCTAATTATTGGGGTCTTTGTGTTTATAATATTTGCTTCTCTATGTTGTGTATATCATTTGTTCCAACATTAGATTTGTTTTTTTTTAAATCAGTAACAAATTGTTTTAAAATTTATATTTTATTGTACAGTTTGAGAACTGGCTCTGTACACTTTTTCCACATTTCTTTTGATTATTTCTTTTTGAATTATTGAACTCTTTTCTTCCATATAAATAACTTTTTTTTTAGTTCTATAGAGTATCTTTAGTATCTTTTGTTGATTTGGCATTGAAATATGGTATTGAATAAGTCAAATAATACAGTAATGTTGCTTTGATCATATTAAACAGATCTACCAATGAGCAATTATGTATTTATATCTATACTTTTATAAATACTTGCTTTTAGTTGTATTCAAATAGTTATTGTGTGTATTATGGAAAGTAAATTCCCAAGTGTTTTATATATTGTATAGTAAATTATGTTTCTTCCTAATGTCATTTATTGATATTTTATTAAAATGTTGATGTTTTATTTATATAAAATAAAATTCAAATTTCAAGTTTCTTTAAAGTGATTTACATTACTTTTTAGGGTTCTTTAAAGATATCAACATATAGGGGGAAATATATATATATATAATATTTTTTTTCTGAAATCACAGTACTCAGAAGTAGTCTTCCTACAAACAGCTTGCTGCAGAATAGATCACTGTACACTTCCTCCCAATAAGAACACCATTTAATGAGACACCATCTGCTAAAAGCAAAGGTTTCACTCAAGATTTCTTCTTCTCAGTATCTTTTTTTGTCACCTCTTCCTTTCTCTCCTAGTGCCTCTTCTTGCTAAAAGACTAGGAATTATTGTCATTCTTTATTAGGTTACAAAATAGTCCCCTTTATCCTTTAGCTACTGTCTCCTATTCACCCTCCTGCTCTGTAATCTAAACATACAATATGCATTGCTTTCTTTGTAAGGAGAAAGAGGATTCTGCATTTTAAGTCCACGTTATTTCTGATCCATTACACTCAATTCTATTTCTTTAAACTCTAGTTTTTCTCTTAAGATCCCACTATTGTGTATTTTTTTTCCTCTTGATGGGTGTCTTTCCCTTTCTAATTATTACTCTAAAGATGGGTAAGTAATGTGATCTTTTAGATATTTTTTGGCATTCATCAACCTTAATTTTAATATCTTTTCTGTATAATCATGTTCTAACTGAATATTTTTGCTGTTGGGGGCTCTGATTGCTTTTAGCCTTTTTAAAATTATAACATCCTTTTGTTTTCCTCTGAGATCTTCTCTATTTCATTGAGAGTTCAAAACTGTTTCAGCTTCCTTCCAACTTGGGAACTTTCCTTTCACTGGCCTTAATATTTGCCTCAAATATGGGGAGACAGGACTAGTCCCTGATGGATTCTAGTCATCTTTTCTTCAGTTCAGGTACAATCAAGTATATTGGACTTGCCCCAGATCTCCCTATTCTTTAATTCAATAATGGGATTGAATAAGTATTGTTAGTTTTTTAGGAGGCTGGAATGGAGGGAATAGCTATGCCAAAGTACCAAAAAAATGCAATCCACTCCTCCTGTACATTCTGATGATCTCCCATGTATAAGCAAAGTGGATGTCTAAATATCTATGAAATAGGAAGCTCAAAGAACAGCAGAAGTGGGGTATAATGGAGAAGACTCTAATAGAAAGGAAAATTCCCAGCTCTATTTAAAGACTTGCCTAGAGCTTGGGTTCTGGTTGGGGAATGATGTTGAATCTTAAAGTATGACGTTTTCTAGTATTAATTTATAAGACTTTAATTCATCAGAGTTGTTATTTTCTTGTTTGTTATTATTTATATATCTAATACCTTGTGTTTATAATTTTATTTTTATTAATATTTATATATTTTCTGTGGGAATGGATGAAATTGCTCTGCCTTGAACAATGGTTTTTGTTTAAGAATTAGTGAAAATAGGATTGACTCAAATTTATAAGAGTTCAAACAG
This sequence comes from Sminthopsis crassicaudata, assembly GCF_048593235.1. Classification (NCBI taxonomy): domain Eukaryota; kingdom Metazoa; phylum Chordata; class Mammalia; order Dasyuromorphia; family Dasyuridae; genus Sminthopsis; species Sminthopsis crassicaudata. The sequence goes on along the minus strand of NC_133620.1, from coordinate 126,558,144 downwards.
TTTTCCAAATGATGAATGGTCAGTTCAATAATCCCAAAAGATAAACCAGTTCAATAATCCCAAAATGCAGCCAGGAGTTAAAATCTGGATCCTTTATTATATCCTTCAAAGTCTTGAATCTTTAACTGGGGTCCACCTAGCTTTAATAGAGGCCTATTTCTTTCCTAGGTTGCCATATGAGCTCTAAAATTTTCAGATGAAGAAATTAAAACCATTTTAGTTATATGAAAAAATCCTCTGAATCATTATTCATCAGAGAAATGCAAATTAAAGACAACTCTGAGGAATTACTATACACATCTCAGATTAGCTAAAATGACAGGAAAAGATAATGATGAACATTGTAGGGGATGTGGGAAAACTGGGACACTAATATACTGTTGGTTTGTGGTTGTGAACTGATCCAACCATTCTGGAGAGCAATTTGTTAGTATGCCCAAAGGGCTACAAAACTGTACATAACCTTTAATCCAGCAGTCTGTCTACTAAGCCTATATCCCACAAAGAACATAAAAAAGGGAAAAGGACCTCCAGGTAAAAATTTTTGTAGCAACCCTTTTTGTAGTGCTAAGAAATGGAAAATGAATGGATGCTCATCAATTAGAGAATGGCTAAATAAATTATGGTATATGAATGAATGAAATATTATTGTTCTGTAAGAAATGCAGCAGGATGATTTCTGAGAAGCCTGGAGAGACTTAAATGAAGTGAATACAACCAAGAGAACATAGTATACAATAACAACAAGTGCTCAGCATACTTACAAGATTAATTTGAATAGCCCTAATATTATTTTCCAGAAGCATACTGGACAAAAGAATGTACCCATCTCTCCTTAAACTTGAGACTTTCCATTGTGTGTGTATATATCCATAAACATATTTTGGACAAGAGTAATTCAAACACACACACACACACACACACACACACACAAGATAGATGCTTGATGTATGATGATTGAGTCAAACATGCAAACTGGACAATCATTTCCTCTTTTCAGCCTCTCAGGTAAGAATATTAACTTTCAAAACATTGTTGCCATTCTCCCAGATTTTCCTCCTTTTTTCTCTTCACCTCACAAATCTCAGATGCACTTTGTTATCTCCTCATTCCTCTTGTCTTACAAGAAGTAGTCCTTCATGTTTTTAAGGCAGATCTCACTATATACCAAAGTCATTAAATTCTAGAGTATTTTCTCTTTCATCCCATGTACTTTTAGTTTCTCTCTCTGGCTACTGGCTATTTTTCTGCTTCCCATGAACAAGCCTATGTCTGCATCATATTCCCAAAACCACCATTCCTGCTATCATCTCTCCTCTTTTTCATGTCTAATTTCTTTGGAAAAGCTATCTACAATAGATGTTTCTAGGCTCTTTGCTCAAACTCAATTTAACTTCCTGCACTCTGACTTCTGATACAATCATTGAACTTTAAATGATCACTACAAAGATAAAAACTATCTCTTAATTGTTAAATATAATGCTCTCTTTTCAATGCTCATATAATTTATTCTCTATAGCTTTTGGCACTAATGAGTACCCTGACTCCCTTCTTTATATTTCCAAGATGTTACTATAACCTAGGTCTCCAGTTGTCATCCTGACCATTCCTTTTATGTATTCTTTACTGGATTTTCATCCACATCATGCCCTTTATCTGTAAGTGTCCTCCAAGGATCTTCCTGGGGCTCTTCTTTTGTTCTATACTATTTTATTCATTGATTCCATCAATTTTCATTAATTCAATTATCATTTCTAATCAAATGATACTTAGATCTACATATCTAGGACATCTGCATTCTAGATCTCCTATCTCTTCACATTTCTTTTTTTTCTTTTCACATTTCTAATGGACAATATTTAATATCTCCAAATAGACATCTTTAATGCAATATGTTCAAAATGTAAACTTCTCAATCACCTCTGTAAAGAGATCCCACAAAGAAAACTCAGTCAAATTTATGTGTACACTTGACAAGGCAAATAAAGAAACTTTATGGACACAATTATAAAACCCTTTTCTCACAAATAAAGTCAAATCTAAACAACTGGAAAAGTATCAATTGCTCATGGATAGGCAAAGCTAATATAATTAAAATGGCAGTTCTATCTAAAACAGTCTACTTATTTAATGCAATACCAATCAAACTGCCAGAAAATAGGAATAATAGCAAAATTCATCTACAAAAAGAAAAGATTAGGAATATCAAGGAATTAATGGGAAAAATGCAAAGATTCAGCAATACCATAACTAAAACTATAGTATTAACAATAATTATCACTACCATTTAGTACTGGCTAAGAAAGAGTAGTGGATCAGTAGAATGGGTTAGAAACACATGACACAATAACCAATGACTATAATAATCAAGTGTTTGATAAACCACTGAACTCCTATTTCTGGGATAAAAACTCACTATTTTACAAATATTGCTAGGAAAATTGGAAAATAATATGTCAGAAACTTGGCATAGACCTATATTTTACATCTCATAACAAAATAAAGTCAATATGAATATATATTTCAGACAAATGGTAATAGTATAAATAAATTGGGGGAGCAAGGTATAATTTATCTATCAGATCTTTGGAGAAGGGAGAAATTTATGACTAAAGAAGAAGTAGAGAACAGTATTAAAGTCAAAATGGGAAAATTTTATTACATAAAGTTAATAAGCTTTTGTACAACAAAACCAACACAGTCAGTATTAGAAGAAAAACAGAAAACTGAGAAAATTACAGGCAGTGTTTCTGATAAAGGTCTCATTTCTAAAACGTATAAAGAACCGTGTCAAATTTATAAGAATGCAAGTCATTCTATAATAAATGGTCAAAAGATATGAATATACAATTTTCAGATGAAGAAATTACAACCCAAATAATATGAAAAAACGTTCTAAATCACTATTGATTAGAGAAATGCAAATTTAAACAACTCTGAGATAGTAACTCACACTCTTCAGATTGGCTAAGATGACAGGAAATAATAATAAAATAAATGTTGGAAGGCAAGTGGGAAAACTGAGACACTAATGCATTGCTGTGGAGTTGTGAAATAATCCAATCATTTTGGAGAGCAATTTAGAACTATATCCAAAGGGCTATAAAACTGTGCATAACCCTTGATCTAGCAGTGTCACTACTGGGTCTGTAACCAAACAAATAAAAAGAGAGGGAAAAAGACCCACTTGTGCAAAAATGTTTGTAGTAGCTCTTTTTATGGTGACAAAAAATGGAAAATGTGTAGATGTCAATCAGTTCGGGAATGGCTAAACAATTTATGGTACATCAAAGTAATAGAATATTATTATTCCATAAAAATGGTAATAAGGCTGATTTTAGAAAGGCTTGGAAACAGTTACATGAATTAATGCTGAGTGAAACAAGTAGAACTAGAAAAACATTGTACTCAGTAATAGCAAGATTTAAGATGATCAATTATGATGGACTTGCTTTTTCTCAATGATTCAAGGATCTAAGGAAACCCCAATAAACTTTGTATAGAAAATGACATCCAAATAGAGAGAACCATGGAGACTGAATATAAATCAACACATGCTGTATTCACTTTTTTTTCTTTTTTTCCTCATTGCTTTTCCCTCTTGTTCTGATTTTTTTTCTCCCAACATGATTCCTAAAGAAATATATTAAAAATAAATGTACATATAAAACAAAAAACAATTTGTTTCTATGTGTAACTGTAGAAAATAAAAATTAAAAAAAAGAACAACAGGTATATTTTTAGTTGTTTTTTTGTTTGTTTTTTTGTTTAGGTTTTTGCCTTTCTTTGTATCCCTAAAGCATAACATAATGTCTGGTTCATAGTTTGCACTTAATAAATGAGTGTTGACTTGCTATAACCTGAGAAAGAAAAAAAATATGGAAACCTCATATTAGTTAATCAATATTTATTAGGCACCTCCTATATGATGCAGGGATTGTGCAGCTAACAAACTAATAGGGAAGAGAATGTGTAAACAATCATGTCCAAGCAAGTTGTATCTGGGCTAATTAGGAAATGATTAACAAAGGAAAGGTATTAGAATTAAGAGGTTTGGGGAAGTCAGAAGGCAGAGATGAATAGAGAAAGCATTCCATGAATGAGTTATAGTGAGGGCAATAGTAGCCAAGGTTCTGAACAAGCTAGAAAACTGGATAAATCAGTTTAATCTAGAAATGTCTCTCAATAGTATTCACAATAATTTTATTATATTCATTTACACAATGTATTACTCTAAACAATGAAGATCGCACCTCTAGCAGGCAGCAGCAGTTTGGAAAAGACCAGTTCAGAGCAGTAGTGTAAGGACACAATACAATAGCAATAAGATAAAATCAATTGCAAGCAGATGTACCCAGGAGAAGTGCTTCAGCTTAGAGTCATCATCTTGTAGGAGCTTGAGTACTAGACTTGTAATCAGGAAGAATTGGCTTCCAATTATTGCCTTGAATTAGTTTGCTATGTGACATTAGGAAATTGCTTATCATATCTGATACTCACTTTATCTATAAAATGAAGAAGTTGGGCTCAGAGAGTTTGAGTGCCAAAGTAGTATCCTGAGCAAAAGCTGTTCTAAAAAGTTACAAGACTAAGAAGTTATGCCCTTTTGTATATAAAATACTCTCCTTTATTCCTAAGTTTATTATATCTTTTTTTTTTTTAAATAGAACATGGACTGGAAGAGCTGTCTTAACTTCAGAGTTGTTTGAGCACAAGATAATTTTAAAAATTTAATTCAAGATTGCAACAAAGACAATCTACATGCAATGGCACCGATAGGTTTTCTCATCTATTTCCAAAAAATCAAGACTCTTTTCCCCTCTAGTTTATATTTGAGTTGATAATATACTGACTGCTGAGCATATTTACTTGCTGGCCTTGTTTGAATAAATAGTTCCATTGATCAATCTTTCTGTTTTTGCTGTATGTGTATATATATATATATATATATATATATATATATATATATATATATGTATATGTGTGTATGTATGTATGTATATGTTTCTCTCTCTCTATATATATATATATGTATGTGTGTATAGATATATAGATATAGATATATATAGACACAATATGTATATATATATATATATATACATATATAGTGTGTGTGGGTGTGTGTGTGTGTGTGGTGTGTGCACATGTATGTGTTTGAAGACTACAACACAGAAGATGAGGGAGGAAAATGGAACATTTATTGTGCCTACTACATTACAGGCACTATACCATGAGGTTTACAAATATTTCATTTGATCTTCACAGCAGTCCTATGAGGTAAGTATTCTTAATATCCCCATTGTATATTTGAAAAAATTGAGGCAGATTGAGATGTAATGGCTTCCACAGAGTCATAGAACTAGTGTCTGAGATAAGATTTGAATTCAAATCTTCCTAGATAAAGGTATAACCTAATTGCCCATATCATATATCATAGTTTTGATAATCAATGATTTATAATATGTGACACTATTTGGTAGAATCAAGTATGTCCTATGCCCTTTTTAAAAAATTGCATCTCTTGCTATTTTTCTTACATTATTCCAAAAGGATTTCATTATTATTTTAATCTAATTACACAAATGATGATAAAAAATAATAATGATAATAATCATTATCATTTATATAGTACAAAGTGCTTTAAAATATCATCTCATTTTATCCTCAAAGCAAGTCTGGGAACTAGATGCATTTATTCCATACATTTTATATGTAAAGAAACTTAAGTAGATAAAAGTTAAGTGATTTCCCCAAGGTAAAATAATTAAAATAAGTATCTGGGGCTGGATTTAAATCCAATTCTTCCTGCCTCTATGTCTATTGTTCTATCTAATTGTGCCACATAGCTGCCCCAAGTAAGTATCTATAGAGTAGTATACTGCATTATAACTTGGAAAGAGTTATTTCCAGGGAGTCATTATTTGCACTATATCAGTGTGGGCCCGCCATGAATACTGATTCTCCTTCATCTCTCCCAATTATTTATACCTATTATCATGAAAAATTGTTTTGTAGTTGCATTTGGTTGTGTATCTGCTTGTGTATTTTGGTGGATTTATTGGCACAATTTTTTCAAAGCTGATTTTGTTAGGAAAGATTCAAAGGATTTTCTGTTACAAATAGCATTACCTCAGTTAATTTTGGTACTTTTATGCATATTAAAGAAATGTTTTATTCCTTTTACTTTTTTCACTATATTTAAACATTTTGAAGACTTTTCCTGCATATATATGTGTATCTACAAATATATATATATATATATATATATATATATGTGAATATATATATACATACACACATAAATTGCGTTTTTGGTACTTTTATTATTACTAATTGTGCCTATTTATTTTCAAAATATGTTTGCCTGTCTAGCATGATTCTTTCAACTTGTCACATTGAGAAATTTTTTGTATAAATTGCTATATTTTGTTTCTATATTATTTAATATTTTCAATGATTATTTGAATATTTATTAATGCATTGGTGTATGATTTTACTACTAAGATTTCATAAAATTTTATTAACAATTGTGTATGGAACAGAAATTATTTGTTCCTTAATTTTTGAACAACTTCTCTTATAAATCAGTTGGAACAGGAAGCCCTATCCTCCTTCCAACTTTGGTAATGATTTATTATTTGATCTATTTCTGTTTCTGAGAACAAGCCATTTGGAATCTCTTGATATTTCTAATATGAACATTATATATTTTATTGTTATGTTTTGCAATTTAACTGGTTTTAAAGGTAGTTTGAAGGGACATAGAGATAAGTGTAGTAATTTCTGATGCTTTCTTGTATTCCATTTTTTATGTTTTATTGTTTTAAGTAGGTTTTTTTGCACACAATAAATTATTGGGTTGTATATTTTTAATGCATTCCTGAGTCCATTTTAAAAATATTATACACATAGAATTCATTAAATCCATAGTAATCAAAACAAAAAGCACTATCCAGTATTTCTGATAACAACAATTTCTTTCAAATTTATAAGAATACAAGCCATTCTCCAATTGATAAATGACCAAAGGATAAGAACACACAATTTTCAGATGAAGAAATTAAAGCCAGCCATAGACATATGGAAAAAGAAAAAAAACTGTTATAATCACTATTGATTAGAGAAATGCAAATCAAGACAACTCTGAGGTATCACTTCATACCTCTCACATTGGATAAGATAACAGGAAAAAATAATTATAAATGTTGGAGATGTGGAAAAACTGGGATATTAATATATTGCCGGTGGAGTTGTGAAACAATCCAACCGTTCTGGAAAGCAATTTGAAAAAGAGCTATTAAACTGTACATACTCTTTGATCCACCAGTGCCTCCACTGGGCCTGTATTGCAAAGAGATCATAAAAAAAGGTAAAAGGACCCACACCTGAAAAAAAAAAAAAAATTGTTGTTGCAAAGAACTGGAAATAGTGGATGCCCATCAGTTGGAGAATGGCTGAATAAGTTATGCTAAATGTATGATATGGAATATTATTTTTCTACCCGAAATGATGAGCAGACATATTTTGAAAACCCTAGAAAGATATATAAACTGATGCTAAGTGAAATGAGTAGAACCAAAAGAACACTATCCACAGCGACAAGAAAACTATATCATGATCAACTGTGATACACTTGAATCTTTTCAACAATGAAATGATTCAAGGCAATTCCAAGAGATTTCTGCTGGAAAGAATTATCAGCATCCAAAGAAAGAACAACAGAGAATGATTGTGGATTGCAATATAGTATTTTCACCTTTGTTGCTGCTGCTGCTATTGTTTTTTGCTTGCTTGTCTTTTCTCATTTTTTTTCCATTTTGATCTGATTTTTCTTGCACATATGATTAATGTTGTAATGGGTTTAGAATTGCACATCTTTAATGTGCATTGGATTACTTGCTGTCTAGGGAAGGGAGGAGGTGGGGAGGGAGGGAGAAAAATTTGAATACAAGGTTTTACAAGGATGGATATTGAAAACTCTTTGCCTTGCATATCTTTTGAAAAAAATATATAAAAATATACCTATAGTCATATATATGTGTAAATACTATATATATATATATATATATATATATATATATATATATATATATATTTAAAACATCTTTATCTGTATTGAGAATACTAGTAAATATTAAAAATAAAAGAAAATTTCTTCAATATGATAAAAGGTACCTTTATAACCATAAAGAAACACTAAAAAATTTCTCAGTGAAATTATCAAGATTAATTTTCTCAAAAGTACTTCACATAATACAGTGCAAAAAGATACTAGATATCCTAAAGTGGAATGTATTCTTTTAAGGTACAGTTGTTTTCAAATCACCAGAGGTCTTTGAGAAATGGTGGATAACTAGGAGGGATGTTCTATGAAATTATAGCTTACACATGATGGTATCTGCCATTTATTTTGATTCTTAAATACTATGATTTGTTCCTTTGTAGAGAATATTTCATTTTAACTATTGTTAGCTTTATATTACCTTGCATAACTAATTTTATAAGAATTAATTACTTGATTTTTAAGCAATCTATTATTGTTATTTATTTTAGAGGAGTCTATGTTTTACAGAAATTGAATGAGCTTGAATTCCAAAAGATTTATGTTTACTTTGAATCAAGATACAGCTGGGCTTCAAACTTGGCCCAATGCATTTTGCATCCTTCATCTGGCAAAATTATATTTCTACTTTCTAACAGTAACTTTAATCTTTTTTTAAAGCATAATTGAAGTATTCACATGTTTCCAATATTCACAATTATTCTGGGAGCTTCTTCCAGAAAGTGAAGTGAACACCCTGTTTGTCTAAAATACAGGAAGGATTCAGCGATTTAATGAAAACAAGTGAATCAGACCCCACAGTGAGTAAAATCTTATTGTGGGTATCCAGTCTGATAAAATGCTAATTATATTGTCCAGATGACTTGTATTAAATGAGTATATGTTTCATATCTATTGTTCACATTCTGAATATACATAATTTTAAAGGCACTATGTTCTTACTACTGACTAGTCAATCTATTGCTTTTATTTATTTATTTATTTTTTATTAACAAGCTGATAGTTATGAGACTAATCAATTTTAAATGAGTTGGTAGAAAATTGTCTTTCTTATACATATAGACTAGGTAAAACATGCAACATGTACAAATAGGAAATGGAATGTTAGATTTTCATTTTTGAGAAACTTATTCACAGTGAAATAGTAAGATGAGACTTGCCAATGATGCATGAAATATTTAGTTTCTCAATATAGTGGCTTTTACTGTTTGATTATTCTGTGCTCAATCCTTCTGAAAGGTGCATTCAAATGTTGTGGGGAGAACTTAAGCTGCCACAATCCTCCAGATGTGTTGGGACTTAATTTAAATTATTTTTAAAAATAATTACATAATTAGCTGATCCTCTCCATTCCATTCAAAGTTTTTCCTCTAGCTAGTAGGTTTATTTACTTTAGGGAATTTCTGAAGTTTTTTTATAAAGAATTAATGAGCAGAATAATTTGCTTCTTTTGCATTCATGAAGAGCTATTCTACCTCAAAACACTTATGCCTGATGTTAAGCTTGAGATTCCATGAAAAACAGGATTTTCAGTTACAGTTATGTAATTAAAGTAGCTAAATTCAATGCAAAAAAAATCTTTTTTTTTTGCATTTCTATTCATGAAATTTTAAAAGACTGAGAGGAATATCTCCAATGCATTGGACAGAATCCTTTAAGAAGAAATTGTGGGAAAATGTGAATAAAAACACAGGAATAATTTGCCACTTTTGAAAAGTGGAAGAATCATTTACACTGATGAGATCATAGAACCATTGAAACATGGAAATACTTTTCTTCTATTCCTTTGTGAATTTTATAATTGTAAACTCTATATTTGAAATTTCTCTTTAAAAGAAACAGAAGGAAAAACAATTGAATTTGTAACTAGAAAGTTGACACATTAGACATATGCATATTAGACAATTAGCTAAGTTCAAGTCTGAAAAAGAAATATTTGAAGATTTGCAATAATTTCTTTCTTAAAGGCATCACCAGGGAACTTCCAAATCCCATGACCAAGGAGATAAAGGACTAAACAATTCCTTTATTTCCCAATAAATCTCAAAAACAAACAACTAAAAATCTACAAAAAGAAAAAAATATATTCAGGAGAATCTTTAAAATTGTATCTATAAGATAAGAGATTAAGAAACCTCAAAAGGTAACAGTCTTCTAATAGAGGCAAATGACAAATCTTAAGATATTCACTCAGTACACATCCCCCATCAACCTCCTTTAATTGCTCGAGATGTGGAAACCAAAGAGATTTTCTTTCTGCTACAGAATACTTGTTTGTGCACTAGGCCTCTGATATTTACCCATCACTCTATTTTAACAAGGAATTGACATAAATTCTAAGGTTCATGAGAAAAAAAATGACAACTGAGGGACGGTAGAAATCATACTTCTCTCTCTCTGAGGAAGTCTCTTGTTTAAGGAATGCCAAGAAAAAAGAAACTACACAAACATATATATCACCCTCCTTCAATTCTGCAAAAAACAGAAAACACTGATTTAGTACACCAAGAAAGTTGAAATAAGAGGAAATTTGAACAGGAATTCAGCAAGTATGAATTCATCAGTTCAAAAGAGGAGACTTCTAGCTAAGCCAGCCTTGCCTTCCAGAAGCTATTTGTTGCCAAGGCCTAAGGGCAAGAAAAATTCTTCAAAATATTCTATGGAGCCTGTAGGTAATGCCCTTCATCAAAGGAGAGTAAAAATGAGTAAAAGAGAAATGTAAGAAAAAATGAGAACAAAAGTAGATGAATACATAGGAAGTAAAATTATAAAGAAGGCAGAATGAATAACAAAATAATTAAAGGATTTAAAACCACTCTAAATCAATATTGAAAGACAAAAATAATTGATATATATCTGATGAAACAACACATGAATTCCCAGTGGAAGATGGGAGCACAGAAGGTTATTCCAGAATAATTTTAGAAAAACAATATCCTAAGAGAAGTTAAAATAAATGGTGCAATTTTTATTTGAACAATAGAAATATGTAGCAAAATAAATTTTAAATCTATATTGGTAAGTCACTTCAAATAATTGAGAGGAAAATTAACTGGGAATACAAATATGCCAAAAGAGCAAAATCTATAAAGGAAGCACATATTTTTAATAAGGTTAAAAGATCACATAATCTCAATACAAACAAAAGTCATTGATGCTGAAGGCAGCATGTGTAGAGACAAATTTTAGAAAACATGACAAGTCAAAAATCCAGAATATCATACTATAAGAACTCATACAAGAAAACTGCCTAGAATTTCTGAATACAGAAAGCATTTGCAAGAATTGACAGGTTTCCTTGAGATAAAAAAGTTGTTTCAAAGTCCAAGATAAAGAAGAATTTCACTTAACAATGATCAGAATGCTGCACATAACAAATGGAAACAAAAGAAACATAAAATAAGTACCACTATAAATTAAAGAATGAAAAAATATCCCATTTATAGATATTATTAAAAATAAAATAGATTGGGTTAAAATAACAAAAGAGACCATTAGGTAATGTTTCCTTAAATAATATGCAAAGGGAAAAGATGAATGTAGAATTTAAAGAAATAAGAGAAGCAATGTCTTCATGAATTAAGCCTCACAACACTCACTACTGAAACAATATATTTTATATGACATATTTGATGAATGATATATAGGGAAAAGGGGAAAGGTAGGTGACAGAAGAGTTTGTAACTTAGATCCTAATTAAGACCTTGGAAGAACTTAAATAAATAAATAAGACTCTTCTCATTTCTTACCCAAAAAGAAGAGTTAAATTAAAAAAAATTGAGTTGAGAAAGGAAATGATTAAAATGGGAGCAAGAAGCCTCACAAATATTTGGAGTAAAACCAAATTTCTTAGGAGAAATTTACTTTGGAAAAGAACTTCACAGCAGGTCTGTTTCTTTAAAAGAAAAAATCAAAGTGAGTTTATATCATTTTACAAGCCTTTATAGTATTATTCAATATCCATATAACCATTTCAAGATTAGCAAAGCACTTTCTGCATAACAACCTGTGAGGTCAAGCAACAAAAAATACTATTATTAGATCCCAAATTTTTATAGGTAAGGAAACTGACTAAAAAAGAAATGAGAAAATTGTGTATAATCATAATCACATAATCCCTATTTTGTGTTAGTGGCAGGATTTGAATCCAGGACTCCTAGATTCCAAGTCAAACATTTAGTCCAAAATACTATGTTGCCTCTCAATGAGTTGCAGATGTCTCTGAAACACATAATGTCAAAATGAGTTCATATATGAGCACTGGTTAGAGTAAACAAAGTTCTAACTATAATCAGCAATGCTAAATGACTTCCACAAGTCATTCCCTTTTCTTCAAACCAATTAGTTCCAGATGACATATGAATGAGATACTAATATTTTGAACTTGGATAAATATATATTAAATTCAAATCAATTTAACAAGAATTTATCAAGGGCCTACTGTATGCAATTGTTAAGAACCAAAGATAAAAGCTAGATACTCCCACTGCAATGGGGAATTTTGATTATTGACTTATTAATCTGGTGAAAGCCTGTCCCATGGGATGTGAAAATGTATTTAATTATATTTTTAAAAAATTATTTATTTATTTATAAAGCATATGCATGGATAATTTTTCCAATATTGACCTTTGCAAAACCTTATGTTCCATATTTTCCCCACCTTTCTCCCATCCCCTCCCCTAGCTGGCAGGTAGTCCAATATATGTTAAATATGTTGAAATACATGTTAAATCCAATATATGTATACATATTTATACAGTTATCTTGCTGTACAAGAAAAATCAGATCAAGAAGGAAGGAATAGAAAAACTGAAAAGGAAAACAAAATGCAAGCAAACAATAAAAGAAAGAGTGAGAATGCTATGTTGTGGTCCACACTCAGTTCCCACAGGTGTACATGGTTCTCTTCATCTCTGTACAAGTGGAACTGGTCTGAATCGTTGAAGAGAGCCACATCCATCAGAACTGATCATTGTATAATCTTGCATTGCCATGTATAATGATCTCCTGGTTCTGATCACTTCATTTAGCATCAGTTCATGTAAGTCTCTCCAATCCTCTCTGAAATCATGCTGCTGCTGCTCTTTTCTTACAGAACAATTGTATTCCATAGCTTTTCTATACCATGATTTATAGAGGGAAGGAACTCTGAAAAGGTGTACTTAAATCTAGGTCAGCAAGGTACTTATAGTTAAGTATATAAGTATATACTTATTTAGAATTTAGTATGGTGATGTAATGGTTGTGCACACTTAGTGTAGTGTAGTGATGTAATTGGACTGAAGTATTTGAGTACTGGGACAACTGGGAATGCTCTCTCAACCACAGCTCTCAGCCATAGGCATAAGAGAAGATGTCAGATATCAGTCATGTGGCCCTCCTGCTTCCTTCACTCCTCCACTAAGACTAAGAATTTGAGCTGAACCCAAAGTTCTTCAGAGAGCTAGTCCAGACTTTACATTTTGGTGCCCAAATGTGGGGCTCTAGGTGAGGTCCTATATAAATCAGCTCAACTTTAATCAGAAACACTGGGCCTTACAAAACATGGCACAAAGCAGCTCGACTGACAGGATCAGCAGAGTTCAGTAAAAAAAGTCCCCTGTGACCCGTAAATAATGAGTATAAAAATAGAAAAGCGGGAAACTTTGGTAAGGGCTAAACTAATCAATTTTGGGTTTTTTGTTTGTTTGTTTGTTTGTTTTAGCTGAAATGGGGCAAAAACTAAGTAAAGATCCTCCTCCATCTCAAGGGAAGTATGCAGCATGCATAGTTAGGTTAATAAAGAAGCAAGGTTTATTGGTAACTCAGAGACTGATTACTGGGCTCTTAAATATATTAGAGTGCACATCTCCTTGGCTCTCTAAAGAATAAAAATTAGAGGCAGATATGTGGGAACTAGTGGGAGAGCAACAAACTGAATATTATGAAGCTACGTCCTGAACCAATTCCTGAAGAAACATTTTTATGTGCAATACAATACAATTGGCTTTAAAGAATCCCACAAATTCTAAAAAAAAAAAAAAAAAAAAAAAAAAAAAAAAAAAAAAAAAAAAAAAAAAAGGAAAGGTCTAAGGAGAACAGCCAGACAAGGAAGAGGAGGAGAGGAATAGTACTGACAAAGCAGCTGAAAAGCATGGAAAATTGGACAAGAACAGCGCTGATGAACTTAAAGGGTATGATGTTTCTTACTTTCACAGCTCAGTTACACCTGAGCAGGCACCATTAGGGCATTCCCATTTCCTGACCCTTTCCCCCTAAATTTTGCCTTCCTGGTTGGAGGAAGGAAGAAAAGGGGAAAGGGCAGCACCACCCATGCAGCAGCTTTGTGCAACCCCTATGACATGATTACAGAAGGCACTAATTAAAGCTAAAAATTAAGGACAAGATATATCTGATTTAAAAACAGAAGCATGCCCTGTGTTTGAAGAGTTTGACTCTTCAAGTCAAGAAAAAAGGAAATATATTAAATATACATCTAATTTGGAAATTATTAAAGATCTGAAAAAGTCTTGCACTCTTTATAGGTCTACATTGTCGTATATTAAGATGATATTAGAGAATTTGGCTTTTGAAATTTTAACCCTTAATCATTGGAAATCCATAGCATTGAAATGTTTAGAATCCAGACAAAACTTGTTGTGGCTTTCTGAGTATAGTAAACATGTTGAATACAGCTCCAGTGAAATACGTAACTTGGAGTTAATATACCAATCACATTTGACAACTAGCAGGGTTTGGGTCCTGGCAGACAATTTAGCACAGATTAATAACACTTTGACAGCATATGAGCAAATTGCTTTGGCTGCTATCAAAGCATGGGACACCCTCCCAGGAAGACAAGATAGAGTCTTCTCTTCACAAAAATAGCAAAGGTCCAAATGAACTCTTTGCTGATTTTGTGGGATATCTGCAGACAGCTGTCATAGAAACTATTGGTGAAAATGTTGCAATAGAAATTATGATAAGACAACTTGCTAAGGAAAATGCTAATGAAGTTTGTGCCACGGTGGGCCTAAATACCTTTTATACCCAGGCTATGATGCAGACTTTTCAAGATCTGAACATGAAAAGACAGGGTCCCTTTTAGCAAGGGACTTCCAGAGAGACTCGTCAATGCTTTCATTGTGGTAAAGTAGGGCATCTGGAAGCTCAATGTTGTCAGAGAAGACAGGATGGGAGAACAAGATCCAAAATCCTATGTCCAAAATGCAACAGAGGCTTCCATTGGGAATCAAAATGTAGATTCACTTAGGGAATTGGGAAGGGGGACCCAGTTCCAGGGCTCCAGGCAAAAAACACTTGAGGCATGATGGCAGCTGATGCTATACCCGGAGAGCATTTAGAAGTTCAGTACACAGACATTATCAGTCACCCAAGAAACAATCTGATGGGTGAAAGGGATTATATGATCAATCAGCTGAGAAGCAATTCGATGGGAGAAAAGGATTATGGGATCAACCAAGAAGCAATTCGATGGGAGAAAGGTATTACAGTTGGGGAGAATAGAGTTGTATGCAGCTAGGACTACTGAGATATCCCCTAGAGAGGTGAAACCTTCCCCCGTCTGGCCTATGGATCCTTTTCCTCAAGGCACAGTAGGCTTGACCATTTCACCTCCTGAAAGTATTTACACTGATTTGGGAAACTGGAAAATGTGTAGATAACATCCCAGTCACTAATACAGGTAGACAGTGTGTGACTTATCCCCCAGGAGAAGTAGTAGCATCAGGTTTACTGATACAAACTCCTAATAGGCAATTTAGTGATATTTTTGTCCAGATTTTGACTCCCAATAACAGAATCCAGGAATATTCTGGACTGCAGCTGTTACAGCTGACCAACCTATGGTCACTATTTATGTAAATGGCATACCATTAGAAGGATTGGTAGACACAGGGGCAGATTGTATAGTCATTAGTTGTACCACCTGGCCCAGTCATTGGCCAAAGATTAAGGCAGACACCTATATGTCTGGCATAGGAGGATCAATAGCAACTGAAGTCAGTGCTACCCCTTTGAGATGGACATTTGAAGGTCAAACAGGAGTTTTTACTCCTTTTGTAGTTGAAAAGATCCCCATCAATCTGTGGGAAAGAGATATCTTATGACAGTTAGTTGAATAATAAAGTACAACAATTGTGTACTTTGGTTTTTTTAGACAGGGCTGCTGTTGAAGGCCTGCCTGCACTCTCACCTGTTCCCATTCAATGGAAAACTGATAAAACCAGTGTGGGTAGAACAGTGGCCCTTAACAAGTGAAAAAATTCAGGCCTTATTACATATAGTACAAGAGCAACTTGACCAAGGACCCTTACAATTTTCTTTAAGTCCTTAGAATTCCCCTGTATTTGTTGTTAAAAACAAAAAACAAAAAACAAAACAAAAAAAAAACAAACAAACAAACAAACAAACAAAAAAACTGGAAAATAGAGGATGTTGATTGATTTAAGAAAAGTAAATGAAAGGATGGAAACTATGGGAACACTTCATCCTGGACTTCCATCTCCTATTCAATTGCCTAGAAAATGGCCTCTTCAGGTTATAGACATTAAGGATTGTTTCTATCCTCTCCTCTGGATAAGGAGAATATGAAAAGATTTGCCTTTTCAGTGCCCAGTGCTAACTTAGCTGAGCCTTATAAAAGATATGAATGGACAGTTTTGCCAAAGGGAATGAAAAAAATAGCCTTATTATGTGTCAAATGTATGTTGCTGCTGCTCTTACTCCAGTAAGCAAAGCATTTCCAAAAGTTATGTTATTACATTACATGGATGATGTTTTGGGGTATGCCCTTGAGAAGCAAATGTTAAAAGCAAGTCTACTAAAAACCATAGAAACACTAAGGAACTACAAATTGCACATAGCTCCAGAAAAATTTTCAAAGACATACTCCTTTTCAATATTTAGGATATGAAGTATCTCTTAAGATGTTTATAGTACAAAAACTTTCTTTAAGAACAGAGAAGTTGAACACCTTAAATGACTTCCAGAAATTGGCAGGAGATATTCAATGGATATATCCAGCATTAGGTTTAACTACCTATCAATTACAATCATTATATGACATTTTAAGAGGAGACAGTGCTCTAAACTCACTATGCCAGTTTAGAAAAGAAGCTCAAGAGGCTTTGAGAGAAGTTGAACTGGTTTTATCCAATGTGGTTGATAGTTACTCAAAAACTCTTGGAATATCAGTTTTTCCTACAAAAGAGGCACCCACAGCAGTTCTTCATCAAGGAGACAATGTGATTAAGTGGGTGAACCTCCCAGCACAACCAGAACAAAGCCTTACCCAGTGCTTGTGGCTAGAATTTTATTGAAGGTCAGAGAGAAACATGTGTCATCTCAGTTATCTTGACTCTGCCCCAGAAATCTTGAAAACAGGTTTGTTTCAATAAGGCCAGGGGAGAAGCTGCCAAGTCCAGACTGCTGCATAGGGAATCCTGGGCAAGGAGTTGGAATAGGAAGCCAGAGATTGCAGTGTCCATGCACCAAATCTACTGTGAGACTCTGTAGCGAGCTGTCGTCTCCAGAAGCTGCCGGATCACTCTCTGGGAAGAGATCTGCTGTGTCTTCTACTCAAATCTCTCCAACAGATTCTTCTTCCTGTAACGAACCGTTGTCTCCAGGCAGTTGCTGTTAACTCTTGTCCAAAGAAGTGACTTCCCTTCCTGCAGAGAGCCCCGTCAAGCCTGATGCAATTCAGAGTCTTCCTTTTATCTCTGGGAGTCCTCTCTTTTATTCTCCCAGAGAATGGGCGTGGGATAATGCAAGGGCTTCTGGGAAGAACCACCCCAGCCAATGAGCTTGCCCCCTCTATCAAGTCAACCTGAGTTCTCACCTTGTAATTGTCCAGAAAACCTGAGTTCTCACTTAGTAATCCTAACATCTCCCCCTTTCTTTTGATTTAGAACATAGGGCAGTCATGACCTTGAAACATAAATCCATCAATATGGGAAGTATTACAGATAATTACATAAATGACCTTGAAACATAAATCCATCAATATGGGAAGTATTACAGATAATTACATAAATTACATAAGCACATAGTAACATAGTAACATAATACATTCTAGAAGTATATAACATAATCAAATAATCATAAATTGAAAATTTATAAATGTCCATAAGTCCATTGTCCATTAGTCTCATCTTGTGTGAGGAAGTCCAATGATTCCTGCTGGTTTTTAAAGTTCTTTAACAGTCTTCTTATTATCCATGCTCTTTCAGTGTCAGATGTTTCTTAGATCTTCTCCTTTATTTTGAGGTCTTTCTCTTTTTCTGTCTCTCTCTGATGGACAAGGCGAATATGACTCGTTGGCACCCATCTGATTCCTTCTCCTGCTGAAGAAATACAAGCAAACCCTCTCCCCCAGGCAGTTAACCTATCTGGTCCCTTCCATTCACCACTTTCTGGATCTCTCCACATCACCTGGCGATTATCTAAGGACAGTGGAGATGCTCGCACTGGACACTGCCCTTCTGGTGGGTTATAAAACCTGTCTGCCGGAGCCAGTGCATCTTTGTCAAAAATTAGAAAATTAATGGTATAGAGAACTAAATTTAGAAGCTCCCTAGGGCTACCTGTGGCTCCCCCTTTCTTTTGTTTTTGGAGGAGTGTCTTAATATCTCTGTTTCTTCTCTCTACTATTGCCTGCCCTTGAGGATTAAAGGGTATGCCCGTGGTATGTAAAATCTTATACTGTGCACAAAAGTGTGTAAAATGTTTGGACGTATATGCAGGTCCATTGTCTGTTTTTATTGCTTGTGGCACACCCATAATTGCAAAAGCCTGTATAAGGAATTCAGTGACCACTCGGGCTGTCTCTTTTGCTGCTGGCATTGCAAATGTGAATCCTGAAAAGGTGTCTACCACGACATGAATAAAAGATAGACGACCAAAAGATTTATAATGGGTCACATCCATTTGCCAGATTTCATTGGGTCTCAAACCACGAGGATTCTTCCCTGGAGGGAGTGTAGGAGCATGGAAAGGAAGACAAGCTGTACAGCTTTTTACTATGCTCCTAGCTTCCTCTCTTGTGATTCCAAATTGTAAACGTAAAGCTCGAGCAGCCTGATGATATTTAGAATGAGATTCTTGTGCTTCCTGAAATAAAGGACTACTGGCTAACATGGTTAGAAGGCTATCTGCCTTTGAATTTCCATCAAAAATGGGACCTGGAAGTCCACTATGTGAGTGGACATGCAAGATATAAATCTTGCCTGGATGTTTTCTCACTTGCTCTTGAAGTTCCTTAAAGAGCTGATAAATATTGGAGGCTGCAAATTTTATTTGGGCTGTGGCAATTCTTTGTACTACACCTACTGAATAGGCTGAATCAGTAATTATATTTACGTCTCCTGGGTAATAAGTGAGAGCTAGCATGATAGCAAATAATTCATTCTGTTGAGTGGATTGAAAAGGAGTCCTGATTACTCTCTTTATGGTTAAATCATGAGAGTATATGGCACAAATATTTTCTTTGGAGGCATCT
Source organism: Sminthopsis crassicaudata (assembly GCF_048593235.1). Lineage (NCBI taxonomy): Eukaryota > Metazoa > Chordata > Mammalia > Dasyuromorphia > Dasyuridae > Sminthopsis > Sminthopsis crassicaudata. The sequence goes on along the minus strand of NC_133620.1, from coordinate 126,538,579 downwards.
GTAAAGATTGTTGGTCCTTTAAGAGGAACCTTAGAAACCTTTTCTTCAAAAATCCATCGCCAATTATGTAGTAGCCGGGTAATCTTTAATGGAGATCCATGTGCAAAATTTGGAGCGGTGGCCAATAAAATTTGCCATTCTGGGATGGTCTCACAGCATACATTAATCTGTGCGTTAGTATAGAATGTGTATATTTTTTCAGGACTTATCCCAGATAATTGTGTTACTCTCTTAATAGCCTTTAATAAAATCCTAGCCACAAGCACTGGGTAAGGTGTAAGGCTTTGTTCTGGTTGTGCTGGGAGGTTCACCCACTCAATCACTCTGTCTCCTTGATGAAGGACTGCTGTGGGTGCCTCTTTTGTAGCAAAAACTGATATTTCCAAGGGTTTTTGAGTGACTCTTTCAACCACATTGGATAAAGCCAGTTCAACTTCTCTCAAAGCCTTTTGTGCTTCTTTTGTAAGCTGGTGTGGTGAATTTAAAGCACTGTCTCCCCTTAAAATGTCATAGAGAGGTTGTAGTTGATTGGTAGTTAAGCCTAACACTGGACGCATCCATTGGATATCTCCTATTAATTTTTGAAAGTCATTTAAGGTGTTCAACTTCTCTGTTCTTAAAGAAAGCTTTTGTACTGTGAGTGTCTTAGGATATACTTCATATCCTAAATATTGAAAAGGAGCATGTCTTTGAATTTTTTCTGTAGCTATATGCAGTTTGTAGTACTTTAATGTTTCCATGGTCCTTTGTAGACATGCCTCTAACATTTGTTCCTCAGGTGCACATCCCAAAATATCATCCATATAATGTAACAATATTACTTTTGGAAAGGCTTTTCTTACTGGAGCAAGAGCAGCTGCAACATACATTTGGCACATAGTAGGGCTGTTTTTCATTCCCTGTGGCAAAACTGTCCATTCATATCTTTTATAAGGCTCAGCCAAATTAACACTAGGCACTGAAAAAGCAAATCTTTTCATATCCTCCTTATCTAGAGGAATAGAATAGAAACAATCCTTAATGTCTATAACCCATAGAGGCCATTCTCTTGGCAACTGAGTAGGAGATGGAAGTCCAGGCTGAAGAGTTCCCATAGTTTCCATCTGTTCATTTACTCTTCTTAGATCAGTTATCATCCTCCATTTTCCAGATTTCTTTTTCACCACAAATACTGGGGAATTCCAAGGACTTAGAGAAGGCCGCAAGTGTCCTTGGTCAAGTTGTTCTTGCACTATGTCTAATAAGGCCTGAATTTTATCACTTCTTAAGGGCCACTGTTCTACCCACACTGGTGAATCAGTCTTCCACTGAATAGGAACTGGTGAAAGTGCAGGTAGGCCTTCAACAGCAGCCCTGCCTAAAAAGCCGAAGTGCTTATTTGTAATCCTATCTGCTGTAAAATGTCTCTTCCCCACAGATTGATGGGGATTTTTTCAACCACAAAAGGAGTAAAAGCTCCTGTTTCTCCTTCAAATACCCATCTCAAAGGCCTAGCACTAACTTCTGCTGCTATTGATCCTCCCACCCCAGACATATAGGTGTCTGCTTTAATCTTTGGCCAGTGACCGGGCCAATTGGCACCTCTAATAACTGTACGATCTGCACCCGTGTCTACCAATCCTTCAAATGGTATTCCGTTTATATAAATAGTAAGCATAGGTTGGTCAGCTGTCACAGCTGCTGTCCAATATATTCCTGGATTTTGTTCATTGGAGTCAAAATCTAGGCGACTATCACTAGGTTGCTTATTAGGGGTCCGTAACAATAAGCCTGATGCTACTACTTCTCCTGGTTGATAAATCACACGTTGTCTGCCTGTGTTAGTGACTGGGATATTAGATACACGTTCTCCAGTCTCCCACATCAGTGTATGGATGGACACTGTTTTGTAGGCACTCTCGGAAGGTGAAATGGTCAAGCCTACTGTGCCTGGAGGCAAAGGATCCATAGGCTCAACAGGAACAGATTTCACTTCTCCAGGGAGTATCTCGGTAGTCTCTACTGCACACAACTCTATTTTTCCTAATTTCAATCCCTTTCTTCCATCTGATTGCCTTTTGGCTGATTGATCGTGTCTTAAAATTCTCTGGATGTAACCTCGGCTGCCATCATTCCCCACCTGGGGGGCTGAAGCTGGGCCCCACCTGTCATTTCCCTGTGTCAATCTACATTCGGAGGCCCAGTGGAGGCCCTTGTGACATTTTGGACATGGAGTTTTAGGTCTTCTCTCACCCTGTCTTCTCACTGTATCTCCATATCTACACTGAGCTCTTAGATGCCCAATTTTTCCACATTGAAAACATCGCCGAGTTTCTCTAGAAGGCCCTTGCCATGAGGGACCCTGTCTTTCCACATTCATCATTGTCCGGGTGTAAAAAGCATTTGTTCCCACTGTAGCACAGCGTCTTATGATCTCCTCTAAAGGAGCATCTTTGTCTAATCCCCATATAATTCTTTTGCAAATCTCATTGGCATTTTCCTTAGCCAGATGTCTGGTCATTATATCTGTAGCTGAATTTTCTCCAATAGTTCTTTTGACAGCAGTTTGCAAACGTCCCACAAAATCTGCAAAAGGTTCATTGGGACCTTGCTGTATTTTAGTGAAAGCCTCTCCACGATCTTTCTGTCCAGGAAGGACACCCCAAGCTTTTATTGCAGCCTTAGCAATTTGCTCATATATTGTCATGGTATAATTAATCTGTTCCGAATTCTCTCCATACTGACCTTCACCAGCTAAGTGCTCAAAAGTGAATTGTGTGTTAACTCCTATTTCCAAATTGCATCTGACTTGAATTTTACATAATTCATGAAATTCCGCAAGCCATAATAAATTTTCTCCAGGTTCCAGACATGTCCTTGCTATGGATTTCCAATCATTCGGGGTTAGGACTTCATAAGACAAACCATCTAGTAACATTTTGACATAAGCTGATGTAGCCCCATAAAGGGTACAACCTTTTTTCAAATCCTTAATTGTATTCAAATCTAAAGGTGCATATCTTCTCCTTTTTTTACCTACAGAGTCAGTATTTTCAATCACAGGATATGCATGTATAAAATCACTTATATCCTGTCCTTCTCTCTTAGCTTTAACCAATGCTTTTTCTAATCTTGTCATAGGCTTAGGCTTCTTCACAGGCAATTCTGTTTGTGTTTCTGCCTCTTCCCCTCTTTCTTCCTCCATCTCTGAAGGTGGGGTTGATGTGGGCCTGTCAATAATCTGTTCTCTAGGCAGGGTTGAAGCTTCTTCAAGAGAATCATACCATAATTCCTCATTTAAATCCTCTTGCTCTAGGGAAAGATCTTGATCTTTCCTTTTTTCCTCACACTTCCTCCTCTGTTCATTTTTAGAACTTTTCCTTCTCCTACAACTTGCTTGATAGTTTAAGGCTAATTGAACTATGTTGTAGATATAAAATACTTCTGCAGAAATTGAACGAGGCCCATTTTTTGCTTGAAATTCTTTCATTTCATATCCCACTAGCTTCCATTTATCTACATCTATCTTTTCTTCCTCTAAGAACCAAGGGGATGTGCGTCTTAATGCAGCCAAGAGTTTAGCAATCTGTACCCAGGTTACAAGTAAACTCTGCTCCTCAATTATGTTGATTATACTCTCTATAGTACCACTCCTGAATGGGGGTGGAACTGAGGTTGCTTCTGGGGCTGGGGATGAGTCGGCTGAGGTCCAGGGATTGAATATAGCTAACATCTGCCCCATTTCAGCTATAAGAGATTCCTGGTTTATCCCTTAACAAGTTAAGTTCCTTATTTATCTATTAGCACGCTCACTTAATCTTTAACAAAGTTTCCTCGTTACTCACGGTTCTGGGTCAGAGAGACTGAGATCTAGATCGGAAGCTTTTCCACTGGAATCAGGACTGTGTCTGTCCCTGTTCGGGCGCCAAATTGCGAAGGTCTGGTCTAGCTCCTCTTGTCAGGATAAGCAAAAGTCCTTGCCCCACGTTGGGCACCAATTGTAGCGAGCTATCGTCTCCAAAAGCTGCTGGATCGCTCTCTGGGAAGTGATCTGCTGTGTCTACTCAAATCTCTCAGACAGATTCTTCTTCCTGTAACGAACCGTTGTCTCCAGGCAGTTGCTGTTAACTCTTGTCCAAAGAAGTGACTTCCCTTCCTGCAGAGAGCCCCGTCAAGCCTGATGTAATGCAGAGAGTCTTCTTCTTTCTCTGAGAGTCCTCTCTTTTATTCTCCCAGAGAATGGGCGTGGGATAATGCAAGGGCTTCTGAGAAGAACCACCCCAGCCAATGAGCTTGCCCCCTCTATCAAGTCAACCTGAGTTCTCACCTTGTAATTGTCCAGAAAACCTGAGTTCTCACTTAGTAATCCTAACAAGACTCTAAGACTACTCTGTCCTGGTTATAAGCTAGTGGTTAAGCAGATTTGCCACAAGACACTCAAAAGGCAAATTATAAGCCACTGAGCCCTGGAAGAATGTGGGATCTGGAAATGATTACCCAGCATTGGAAATAAGTCAGAAACACCAGCCACAGGGCAAACTGATAAAGCTGTTTCCCATTTACCTCAAAAGCATATCTCACCCTTTAAAAAAATGAGCAAAAAAGCAAAAAGAACTCTGAGTGTAAAGTACGGATGGACTAACTCCCTGGAGGGCCTCAGGATCAGGCAGAGTCAGGATAAATTAAAGTCCTTGGACTTTAGGGGGACAAGTGAAGGAGGCATGCAAGCAGAATCCTGGATTCTGGAGTCCAGAGGCACCAACCTCTCTCCTCCTCATCTTGCTGCCAAGTCACTCTGGCCTCTCTCTCCCCACCCTCTAATCTTTGCCTATGATTTGCCTAACACCAAACATTCAGCAAGCACCAATGATAAGAAGAGCCATTATTCAAATATATGCTAAGTCATTATCTCACATCAGATAGGTAACTAGCCTTGAGTGCTTGGTTGTCTGATTCAAGCATATCTTTTTGGAGTTTCAGCCCTCAACATCTGACAGCTTTTATGGAGAAAGAACAGTTCTCAAACCCTGAAGAACCAAAAGACAAACCAGCTCCAGCAAACTAGGATATAACTCCCTACAAAAACAGATTTGATGAAATGGAAAAAGCATATAACTCCTTACAAAATAGATATGAAAAAGAAACCAATTCATTGAAAACAGAATTTGTGAAATGGGACTGTATTCATTCTATAAATCACATACTTACTATTTATCCTTTTGAAATTATTGTAGCTGATAAATGATTAATAAAATAAAACATTCAGGACATTGATTATTAATCTTTCTTTTTACAATTGGAACACATGTTTTGAGAAACAGGGAAATCTCTACTATGGGAAAATTATTTGGTCTTTATGACCTTCATTAATTCATACTTTTAATTGTGAGGCAGAATAAGAAAATAGGGAAAGAGCAAAATCTAGAATTCAATAACAAAGAGATTAATTACAAAAAAAAATTCAAACTTGGTACTTAAAAAGTTTTAATTCCATAAGGAGAAAAAAGAAACTGAATAATAAATAAGTTTGTAGATCATTAGAATATGTATTTACAAAGAGTTCAAAAAGTCAGCAAGAGGAAAGAAATAATGAACAGAAAAAAAAGTAAAGAAATCTTTCTCATTAAAAGGTACAAAAAAAGAAGAAACATTAGGGGAAAAAAAAAACATAATTTAACATGAGGAAGCTAGATGTCATCAAAATATATAGACAATTAATATTAGACCCAAACATAAATAAACATCTTAAAATTAATATTGCCAACTATTAACAAAGAATTAAAAGAATACTCCAAATCCCTAATAAGTGACTTACAAATAACAAATACTTTACCTGATATCTAACTGGTATACCAAACTATTAAAGACTAAAAAAATAAGAATAATCAATTTTGGAGAGATTATGGAATGCCAAAAAGTAAACTGATGTGTTGTTGGTGAAATTATAAATTGATATGTCCATTTTGGAAAGCAGTTTGATATTATGCATGTAAAATGACTAAAATATTTTTATCCTTTGACCTACATAGCATATAATTCAAAAAAGTCAATAGCAAAAAAATACTCCAAGTAAAACAAAATATTTATTGGAAACATATGATATGGTAGCAAGCCAATAGAAATAAAATTAATAACATAATTAATGGATGGAAAGAGAGGCCCATCAAATGAGAAAAAGTTAAACAAACTGTGGCATGTGAATTGTATTATTCTTTAAGAAAAAAAATTATTCATGATGAATACAAAGAATTTTCAAACAACTTTCATGAGATATTGTAAACAAAATAAAGACAAAAAAGGAATATTCATAGTTACTTCAACAAAGTAAATGGAAACATACACACACACAGAGAGAGAGAGAGAGAGAGAGAGAGAGAGAGAGAGAGAGAGAGAGAAGAAAGAGAGAGAGAAAGAGAGAGAGAGAGAGAGAGAGAGAGAGAGAGAGAGAGAGAGAGAGATACAAAGTACTATAAATGTTTCAAATTTACAAAGAACAATAACAATCTAGGCTCGAAGGAATAATTTTGAGACATTTCCACCTGTTCCTTAGCAAAATTTGGAAGGGAGGTGGTGATCAACTTTTGCATCAGATTTCATGATCTGACTTAAGTCAGATTTTTAAAAAGCAAATTGATGTAACTGATTTTTAAACATTTTTTCCATATTTTTCTCCTTTTTTGGAATTAACAGTATTTAATAATTTATTTTTCATTGTTAATTTTTTAATACACATAATATTATTAATCATATAGGGAGAGAAATAAGAGCAAAAAAGGGGGAAAAAGCTCTTAATTATTGCTTTAATTTCTTTTCATTGGTGGTAAGTTCACCCTTTTTATTTTTGATGATGGTGATTTGCTGATTTATTTTTTCTTTAATGTTTTCAATCAAATTAAACAAAGGTTTATCTATTTTGTTGTTTTTTTCATAAAAAGCAACTCAATTTTATTAATCTCTTTTTTGAGTTTCAGAATTTCTAATTTGGTATTTGATTGTGGATTTTTAATTTCTTCTTTTTCTAACTTTTTAGATGTATACCCAATATCCTCTTCCTCTATTTTATTCATGTAGCTACTTAAAAATATAAAATTTCCCTTAAATTTTGTTTTGGCTGCATTTCATAGGGTTTGGTATGTTGTCTCATTCTTGTCATTCTCTTAGATGAAATTATATATTGTTTCTGTGATTTGTTATTTCATCCACTCATTTAGAATGAGATAATGTAATTCTTTTAGTCTATCTTTCCCTACCCCTTTACCGTATTTTGTTTTTATTGCATTGTGGTCTGAAAAGGAAGCATTTATTATTTTTTTTCCTTTTTGCATTTGATTATGAGTATTTTAGTCCCTAATACATAGTTGATTTTGTGTAGGTGCCATGTATTACTGAAAAAAATCTGTATTCCTTTCTGTTGCAATTCAATTTTATTCAGAGGTCCATTATATCTAGGTTTAGTAGGATTTTATTAACCCACCCCTCTAATTCTTTTTTGTTTATTTTGTGGCTAGATTTGTTAGATTCTAATAATAAAATAAATAAGATAAATAAATAAATGAAATCAATAAAATTTTAAAATGATTCTAATAATAAAACTAATAAAATTTTGCTCTCTATTTCTTCCTGTAACTAGTTTAAAATCTCCAGGAATTTTGCTGCTCTACCACTTGTTGTATACACATTTAGTATTGTTACTACTTCATTGCTTAGGTACTCTTTATCTTTCCTACTTATTACTTTTAATAAAATGTATTTTTACTTTTGATATCTGAGATTAGAATTGCTACCATTGCTTTTTTTTTTTTTTTTTTGCTTTAGATGAAGCACAATAAATTCTGTTCTAGCCTGTTACCTTTACTCTGTTTGCATCTGTGTCAAATGTGTTTCTTGTAAACAATATATGGTAGGATTCTGTTTTTAATCTACTATCCTATTCACTTCCATTTTATGATAGAGTTCATGGCATTCACATTCACAGTTATGATTATCAGCTCTGTGTTTCTCCTCCAACCTATTTTCTTTCCAATATATACTTTTGTCTCTTTTTCCACCCTGTCCTTTGTCCTGTTTTTTTAACCTACTCTCCCAGTACCTTATCTCCTAATGTTTCCCCCTTATCTTATCCCCCTTCCCCTTTCCTTCATTATCCCCCTCTTAGCAATTTTTTTAATGCACTCCATCCCACTACCTTATCTTTACTCACCCCTTCCCACCTTCTCTTAGCTTTTCCCATAGTGTTTCTGTCCTCCTTTCTATCCAGCCCTTCCCTTTTCTTTCTCTTCTCATAATTTTTATACAGTTAGATATATTTCTATACCCAAGTGAATGATTAAGTTATTCTCTCTTCGAGCCAAAACTGATGAGATTAAGTTTCAGACAATGCTCATCATCCTCCCTTTCTTCAATTGTTATAGGTCTTTTGCACCTCTTCATGTGAGCTAATTGCCCCATTATACCTCCCCTTTTCTCTTTTTCTAGTACAGACCTTTGCACACCTCTTACTGTTTTTTCTTTGATGCCATCACATCCCAGTTCATTCATAACTACACCCTCAGTCCATATGATGTCCTTCTCTGTCTGCCCCAGTGATAGATACAGTTGTCAAGAGTTATAGATATCAACTTTCCTTCTAAGGATGTCAACAGCTTAACTATTAACTAAAATACATTTATCCCTGTTTACCATTCTATTCTTCTCTTGAACCCTTTTCATAGGTTAAATTTTCTTTTTAGTTCTATTTTTTTAATAGAAATGATTAAAAATCTCTTACTTCATTGAAGCTCCATTGCAATGATGCTAAGTCTCCCTGAGTAGCTAATTCTTGGTTGCAACCCCAGGTCTTTTGCCTTTTTGGAATATGGTATTACAGACCCCAGATGCTTTATTGTAGAAACTACCAGATGTTGGGTAATCCTGCCCATTGCACCTTGATATTTGAATTGTTTTTGCCTGGCACCTTCCAGTATTTTTTTCCTTGAAATTGGAGTTTTGGAATTTTGCAACAATATTCCTTGGGGTTTTCCTTGTAGATCTCTTTCCAAAGATGAGTGATGGATTCTTTCAATGAGTATTTCTCCCTCTGTTTCTAGAACAATGGGACAATTTTCCATAATTATCTCTTGAAGAATGCTTTCCAGGCCCTTTGTTGTTCATGGACTTCAGGTAGCCAACAATTTTTGTCTCTTTTGAATTTATTTTTCAGGCCTATTATTTTTCCAATGAAGCATTTCACATTTTATTCACATTTTTCATTCTTTTTAGATTGTTTGATTATTTTTTTTTCTTTTGAGTGATTCTTGTTGTCTCGCAGAGTCATAAGCTTCCAATTGCCCTGTTCCAGTTTTTATTATATGATTTTTTTTAGTTAGATTTTGTTTTTCTTTTTTGATTTAGTAATTCTACTATTTAAGTTGTTTTGCTCAAACAAATTTTCCTTCCTTTTTCAAACTGTTGGCTCTCTCTTGCATACCTCTCATTTTTTCTTCTGCTTCTCTTATTTGCCTTAAAGTCTTTTATGAGGACTTCCAAAAAGCCTCTTTAGGCTTGAGACTAATTCATATCATTTTTAAAGATGTATTCTGTGGACATTTTGTCTTCATTTTGAGTTATCATTTTGGTCTTCCCTGTCATCATAATAGCTTTATAAGGTCAAGGTTCTTTTCTATTTCTTGCTCATTTTCTTTTCTTTTCTTTTCTTTTAGTATTTCCTCTTTTTTATTTTTATGATTAGGCTTTGCACCTGGGGTAAAGAGGGCACTGTCCCAGGCTTCTTGTGCAGCTTTGAGCCTTGGCTGTGAATACAGGAGCCCTTGTGTTTGGCAGAGATAGCTTTTCTTGCTATTTTCAGGAAACAACTTGGTTATCCAGATGCCTTCTGAGATGGGACTGGAAGATGCTCCACTTACTTGCTACTCTACTGAGTCAGGATTGAGAATCTTAGTTGCTGATTTGTTGTGATTAAGACCCTCTCACAGGCTTTACCAGAGTCTATGTGAGCTGGGCTAAACACCCTTTTTACCCCAGTGAGACTGAGTGTTCTTGGAAATTTGTCCGGCTATCTTGAACTGGAAATGGGTTTCATTCCATTAGACTCTATTCAGAGACTTGGTTTCATATGATTTACATAGGAAACTGGGAGAGTTCAAGCACCTTCCTGGTTTTATTACTCCATCTTGGCTCCACCCCCTGAAATCTCCAACAAAAATCTACTTTTAAAAAAAATAAAAAAATCTTAGTACAAAAGCCAATAAGAAAATTAAAATGTCTTAAAGAGTCAGAACAAATATTCTTTACATCATTTTGTGAATGACACTGATATACAATTGTTACACTGTTCTGAAATACTTAGGTTCTACTCTGAATTTTTCTTAAATAAAACATATTTTTAAAAATAAAATAAAAGTTATTATCCTCTCCAAATACTAAAAAAAAAAAAAATGTGTTGTGAAAAAGTACATTTTCTCTGAAATCCCAATGTTTTTTCCCTTAACAAAATTCAGGTACTATAATACATACCACTACTAACATAGTTTCTGCCACTTTTCTTTTTGAACAAGCAAATGAATTACATCAGACAATACTAGTGAACTCATGAGACTATCAGTGGGTGAATGAGACTACCAATGCAGGGTACTATTTTCCAAGGGAAGAAGAGAAATTATGTGCTAGTAGCCTGATAAGCATATTGAATTATTAGCATTACAATGTATCAGATCTAATCTCAGCAAATTTCAGTAGTGAAATCAATTGGGACAACACAAAATGCCATCCCATGACATCTTGGTCTGAAGTAAATCAAGTTTATATTTATGGAGAAGTAAAGACAGGGACTCCTTTGAATTCTCCTCCAAACCCTTCTTAATACCTTTAAATAATTACTCCAAACAAATTTTAGAACATCAGAAACTACAAAATGAGAGAGTGAAAATTTTTTTCCAGTGGAAGACAACTTAGAAATTCAGCAGGAAAGATCTATTGCAAGAAGAGAGAAATACAGCAAAGCTCCAGCCCCAGTAAACCAGGAGTGGGGAACCTCTAAATCAGTTGTGGCAGTAATATTTTCAACATCTCTCAAGCCACAGACACCAGTGACAAATTGAAAGGTCAGTAGGAAAAATTTGGCACATTAGGTTGAGAAGGAAAGCTCAACAAAACAGGACTGAATCTTGGAAATCTCTGAATCATCAGTTGTAGCAAAAGGAGTCACAGCAGCAGTGGTGGGATGTGGTGGTCTCAATTTACACATAAATAAGGAAGATCAAATAGTTGATCAAAGAGAAATTACAGGAGTCTGTTCACTACCCCTACTGCAGAACTGTTGTTTTACCCATACACAGATCCTGGGTGCAGGCTTGGCTTGTAGTCACAGGGTGAGGAGGAACACTAGCATACTAGAACTTACAACCAGAATTGTTCAGGGACTCTTCTCACAATTCCAGGACAGAAAAGAGTGTTTGTGATCACTCAGAGACCAAAGCATAGATCAAGAAATAGTAAGCATACTTTTCTTTGCATCATAACAGCTTGGAAGAACTGAAAACTTACAGATTATTAGAAGGAGTTTTAAAAAGACCGGCACAAAACTCTTTTTTTTTTAATTATTAATTTTATAATTATAACATTTTTTGACAGTACATATGCATAGGTAATTTTTTACAACATTATCCCTTGTACTCCCTTCTGTTCTGAATTTTCCCCTCCTTCCCTCCACCCCCTCCCCTAGATGGCAGGCATTCCCATACATATTAAATATGTTATAGTATATCCTAGGTGTAATATATATATATGTGTGTGTGTGTGTGTGTGTGTGTGTGTGTGTGTGTGTGTGTGTGTGGAACAGAATTTTGTTGTTATTGTTGTTGTTATAAAGAAAGAATTGGATTCAGAAGGTAAAAATAACCTGGGGAGAAAAAAAAAAAAAAAAAAAAAAAGTTTACACTCATTTCCCAGTGTTCCTTCTCTGGGTGTAGCTGATTCTGTCCATCATTGATCAATTGGAATTGGATTAGCTCTTCTCTATGTTGCAGATATCCACTTCCATCAGAATACATCTTCATATAGTATTGTTGTTGAAGTGTATAATGATTTCCTAGTTCTGCTCATTTCACTCAGCATCAGTTGATGCAAGTCTCTCCAATCCTCTCTGTAATCATCCTGTTGGTCATTTATTACAGAACAATAATATTCCATAACATTAATATACCATAATTTACCCAGCCCTTCCCCAATTGATGATTCATTTTCCAGTTTCTAGCCACTATGAAAAGGGCTGCCACAAATATTTTGGCACATACAGGTACCTTTTCCTTCTTTAGTATTTACTTGGGATATAAGCCCAGTAGTAGCACTGCTGGATCAAAGGGTATGCACAGTTCAAAGCTCCTGCATTCAAATGTTCCCAAAAAAAATAAGAATTGAAATCAGGCCATGGGAGGATGCAAATGGGATTTTTAAAATCAAATAAGAGGTGGAGAAAAGTTGGGAAGAGAAATAAGAGTGATGCAAAAGGAAGCATAAAGAGCTAAAAAGGAGAAGAATGCCTTAAAAGCAAAATTGGCCCAATGGAAAAGAAGGTATAAAAGCTCATAAAGGAAAATACATTCTTAAAAATTAGATTTGAGCAAATGGACGCTAATGACTTCATGAGAAATTAAGAAACAATAAGACAAAAAACAAAAGAATGAAAAATATAAAATAATTATTACATATTTCATTGGAAAAACAACTGTCCTTAAAATCGATGCAGGAGAGATAATTTTAAAAGTATTCCTGAAAGCCATAATCCAAAAAAGAGCTTGGACTTTATCTTTTAAGAAATTATCAAGGAATATTCTACAACCAGAAGGCAAAATAATAATTGAAAAAATCCACCAATTACCTCCTTAAAGAGATCCAAAAATGAAAACTCCCAGCAACATTACAGCCAAATTCTGGAACTCCATAGTCAAGGAGAAAATAGTGCAAGCATCCAGAAAAACAAAAAATGAAGTATTGTGAAGTTATATTAAAGATAACACAATATTTAGCAGCTTTCACATTAAAGGATTGCAGAGCTAGCAATATGACATTCTGGAGATCACTGGAGCTAAGATTTCAACCAAAAACCACCTTCCTGGCAAAACTGAATATAATCCTTGAGAGGAGAGGGTGGAAATTTAGTGATATAGAGGACTTTCAAGCATTTATAAGTATAAGACCAGAACAGATAAGAAAATCTAACTTTCAAATACCTGTTTCAGAAAAAGCATAAGAAGCTAATTGGGAAAGGAAAATCATAAGGGCCTTAATAAGGTTAATTTATATTATTATATGGGAAGGTGAAACTTGTAACTCAAGAACTTTCTCATCATTAGGGCTATTTGACGGGCTATATATATATAGACAGAGAGCATAGTTGTAAGTTGAATATGAAGGAATAATATATAAAAAGTAAAAATAAGGGGTGAGAGGAGGAATGTAATGAAAAAAAAAAGAAATGGAGAGGTAGAAAATGGCACAAATTATCTACCATAAAAGATGAAAGAAAAATATTTTACAATAGGGAAGAAGGTGAAGGGAGAGGGAATGAGTTAATATTTAAATTCATTCTGTAGAGCAATTTGTAATTATAAAATCATGACCACTACTAGGCATATATCCCAAAAGAGAATGAAAAAAGGAAAAGGACTCACATTCCAAAAATATTTATACAGCTCTTTTTTTCAGAGCAAAGAATTGGAAATTGAGGAGATGCCTGTCATTTAAAAAATGGCTGAAAAAATTTAATATGTGATTATGATGAAATATGATTGTTCTATAAGAAATGGTGAGCAAGATAATCTCAGAATAACCTGGAAAGAATTTCATGAGATAGATCATGCAAAGTGATATGTATTGTGTGCAAAGCAATAACAATGTTGTGGGATGATCAGCTATGAATGACTTTGCTATTCTCATCAATAAAATGATCCAAGATTACTCTGAAGGACTTAAGATAAAAAATGCTGTCCATACCTAGAAAAAGAACTGATTGTGTCTGAATTCAAATGGAAGAATACTTTTTAATATATTTATTTGTCTTGGAGGGTTTTGTTTTTTTTTTTTTGAGAGGGGAAATTTGTGTTTTCCTTACAACATGCCTTTTATGGAAATCTTTTGCATGAATTCACATCTCCCTTCTCAATGGAATGTGGAGAGGAAGTAAGGGAGAGAATCTGGAACTCAAAAATTTAAAGTAAAAAAGTCAAATGTTAAAAAATCATTTTACATGTAACTGGGGAAAATAGAATATTAAATATAAAAAAAAAAGTTTGCTGGTCAGCAGTGTGTCCCATTCTTTCTTTCTGTCAACAGTCTGTCCCATCCCTCCACCTACATCATTTCTTCCTTGCCACTATTGTTCCTCTCTTAGGATGACTCCATGTTGCTTGACTTTCTTCTCTTCAAACATGTTTATCTATACTCAAAATTCCTACTAGATTACAAAAAGTAATCTGACAAAGTGATCAAAACCAAAATACTAAAGTGTTTGACATGATATTATGTTTGGGGTTTTTTTCCCTCAGTTTTTTTTTCCCCTCACAATCAATAGCTTCATTTTAACAAATATTTCATAACTTCATTTTGAGTGGTGGTTAAGAATCATGAACTGTGATTTAAACAGCATAAAGATCCCTACTTGATACTCCAAACTCCCTTTACCTATGCAAATTAGCAACTATTTCCCAATTTATCGTATTACTTTAGTCAACAATACTCAAAAAGTAAAATTACTGGCCGAAGAATATATAACCAATATTTGTCACAATGAAAACATGAACCTAGATCTTCCTGATTCAGTTTGATAACGTTAAGTCTTAACAGCTGATTAATGACATTTTGCGATGAAATTTTAGGGCTTAAAATCATTATTACAAGCATTATATCTAAATTGTCACTCTTGTTCATTAGTATGTGAAAGGCTATTAAACAGTAGTTACTCCTTTGCAAAAAGTTTCACAGTGAATAGTTAGGGGTTTTTGTTTATGTAGCTGCATATATCTACTATCTATCTATCTATCTATCTATGTATAAAACATATATTTACATACACACATGCATTTGTTAACAAAAGGGTAATTTCCTCTGTACTCAGTTTGGAAATAATGCATAAAATATTATAAACATTATGTGATATAATATATTAAATATCAGATATGATAAAAAACTCTGTTGTATTAATGCTGAAGAGGATCTGTATAATTCTACCTAGAAATTATTGAATTTTTGTCACACAATCATCACTGCAAATCATAGAGCACCTTCTAATTATAAATATAAAAATATCAACAAGGGTTAATGAGTCTACACATTATACTAATGCCCAGAAAAAGTTTATTTTTTTTTAAATAAAGATCTAAAGTAAGGTATAGTATCCCCTCTGAGTTGTACTGAAATTATACATAGATTTATGCATTGGATCTCCATTGATTGTTGCTACTATTTAGTTCTAGGAATGGGTAATACTATGGGAAAACACTATTAACACTGTAGCCTAAAGTCCCAAACAATCTATTTCACATTATCAGTCGATATACACAATTAGTTCTTAGAAAATGAGGAAAAAAATTTCTTAGCAAATAAAGTAACTACAAAATATAAAAACTCATAAACCTAAATTATGCTCTCCTGGAAAGAGAGAGCTATCTATGAAAAGAATTGGATCCTACAACAGAATATAATAAAAAATAATAATAATAATAATAATGATAATGGCAAAAAATCCAAGATATACATAAAGCAAAGGGAACTCATGATTCCTGCTTTTATAGAGCCTAGAAGTCCCTTCTCTCTTCATAGAATCCATATAATCTGTGCTTGGGAACAGCTATGGAATGGGTTTCTCGGATGTTTTTTTCAGTATCTACTTTTCATGACAACTGTCTTCTCTATTGCCTCACTCACTATTCTTTGAAGTCAATTATTCTCTTACTGGTCCATCTCTCAGTATTTATGTATGTCTGGTATACACGTGTCTCTGCTCTGTGCTGAAAACATTATCTCTTGCTTAAGTAATTTTACTTGAGAGCAACAGATGGAAGATGGCAAAAATTAAATAACAAAGAAGGGATACAATTTATCATTAAGGAAGGGGGTTTCATTTTTCTACTCTTTATATAGATTCCAGCTTGGAAATATTTTAAAGAATAATGGAACTCCTGGAAAATATAATTTTTTAGTTTGTTTACTGAAGTTGTTTCCTTCAATTTTGTTATAGAAAGATATTCACATATAACACAGATAGATGAGTTAGTTTAAAATTGAGCATTATATTAGGGGCCTTCTTGGCAGAGAGACTATGATGATAAACTCATCTCTTAACTTACAAATTTGCTAGAGAGATTTTTTCCAAAATCCTTAGCTTCTAATAATGCACATTTCTCTGGCAAACTGAGGAAATTCAAGCATTGCCCTCTCTTGTACATCCCATAAAATATTGTACTAGACTGTATCAGAAAAGTTCTGGAGGAGTTTACCAAAAAATAAAAATTAACCCTGTTTCAGAAGGATGGACTACTATAATAGCTGGTGGCCAAGGGATTATATTTATTCTCAGAGTGATAATATAATTTGAGAAATAAAATTTTAACAAAAGTATTATAGATTACCATGTGGTACTCTATCTTATTGCTTCAAAGACATTTCCAAATTCAAATATAGCAAAGAAAAGAAAAAGAAAACCAAGTTGTTGGTTTTTTTTGTTTTTTTTTTTCAGAGTAAAGTTTAGTTTCTCCATGCCCCCAGGATATATGTAGCTCCCTAGATATCCCAATATATAGGAACAAGGGAGCTGGAACTGATTGGAAATTATCTGTTAATTTTCAGATGAGAAAACAAACCATATTTTCTTGCTGTCTGTATAATAAAACAGACCAACTGGACATGGTATGGAGTTGTTGGAATGCTGGGATCAGTTTTTCCCTTCTTGTTCTAAGGGAATCCTCTGTTCTGGCAGTACTTAAGAAAGTATAAGGGAAACTCACCATCTGTCTCACTAAGGTGCTTCTCTGTTCTGAGTCCAAAGATAGACGTTAGATTCATTCCTGGAAGCAGAGTGAAAATTTTTCTGGATTACTGAAACATACAGCAAATTGAGGATATTCAAATTCACTCTTCACTAGAATTCTTAGGCTAATTTCAAATGGAAAACAAACTAATGGAATTTCTTAGGAGGGAGGATAACCCCAAAAATGATTAAGAATTTGTAGTTGAATAAGGTTTTCATAATTATCAAACTTTTTTCTCTATAGATCTGCATTATATAAGTATTTTGGGAAGGTGTTAAATATTCATGTCATGGTAAGATAGTATAGATTTTCACAAAAATAAAAAGGAACTTGAACAAGTTTCCTTAGTGTGTGCTAGGAAAATTGATAGACGCTAGTATTCTAGGGATGTAACATCCTTCCTATTTATGTTAATTGTAGTATTCATGATGGACACAGTAATACAGCAGTTAATGGTACATTAACATTTAGCCATGCAGAAATTATCTCAAAGAAACTGGTCTGACCTATAAAGAAAACACACCAGGAAACTGACTAATTACAATCTAAAATAAAAGACAAAATTTGCAAATTTTCTTCTATTTTATGCCTACAAAACTAGGGCACAAAAAAAGATGATCCCAGATGGAGATTGTCTCTAATGTGTTTCTGCAAAAGTATAGGGCACTCAAATATGACCTGGATAAGCATACATAGTGTAATAATGAGGTACCGGACTATTCACTTCCAACTTGAATTAACATGTAATTTATATCCCTAGACGATGGCTGTTGCTTTGTGCTTTATGGGAAAACTCTGTGTGGCTGTTTGTAATGTAACTTGGTTAGCTATTAGCAAAAGCATTTTACTTATAAGTAGTGAAGAGGAGTTGTTATAAAAATATACTTCCATTTATAAACCTGAAGTACATTTTCCCATAGGACAAATGGTATCAAACATAGATTAAAAGTGAGGTTTATGTCTAAGATTATTGTTGTTTTATTGTTGTTGTTGTTGTTTGCCCTTCATTCTCAAAGAGGACGAAGACATTAGGAAGGAGATACCATGACATGAAAATGAGGTAGATTTAGGTTAGGGAAGGCTGTGCAAGGTCACCAATCTAATACCTAGTAATTAGTTCCATTTTGTGCCTCTTAGGCTGGGATGGTCAACTTTCCTAAAATGTCTCCCAGTCTATTACACACACATAGGTATATATACACTTTTATTTGAATATAATACATATCTTCTCAAAAGAATTTAGGGAATGCCTGAATAAGAATTACAACAGAAGAGTGATTATAAATAGATTTATGTCTCAGTGTAGAAGTAGCACCTATATGGAAGAGATCATAGATACAGTGGTGAATTAAGCACTGAAGAAGTGTAATTTTTTAAAAGATAACTATGGGTCATGACATGTCACCTCAATTCTTCTAATTTCTCTTATTTGTTGAGGTAAGTTTATGAGAAGTCAATGACATATATGATCTACTTTCTTCTCCATAAGCAGTTTGATCTAAATTATTCTAAATAAATTTAAGGGTTATTTCAAATACAAGATCCTAAAGTTGTGAATATCATAATATTCAAATTGCTATCAAATGGAGACTTTATTCATTATTATGTCCCCATGCTTAGTAGGAATGACATATATAGACTTCTAGAAACCCTCCTCTAGGGTTCTACTAATACTTATGATTACCATTCTCTCTGCCTGTTTCTTCATCTGTGAAATGAGAAATTGGACTAGAATATCTCTAATGGCCCTCCATGATCTCATATCCAATGATTGTTTCCTTATCTTTTCCTTATCCTTTTTCTTCAGATTTTTAGTTGGCAAAATTCCAAGTAGAAAATATTTTATTATATTTCTTTTTTTCAATGTTTTTCTGGCTCCTTTTCATATCCTGGTGGAACAACTAATGAAAAAGGAAGAAAGTACAAAGTTTCCAGTATAGAGCAGCAAAAAATGGAATACAATGTTGGAAAATATATTGAGAAAATAATAAAGCTGAAACTGGGGTTCTTTAGCTAAGAGGAGAGCTAAATATGTCTTTTATATTTATTTTATAAAGGATTCTTAAGAGGTAAATATCAGTGATATGGTTTGGTTTTTTAACCCTAGATCATGGAACTGGAATATATCAATTTATTAACAATTGGTTATTAAAAACATATTATGTGACAGGTCATATGCTAATTTATGAACATGTAAAGGAAGAGCAAAGAGTCTGTATTCTTAAATGTCTTTTATTTTAATAGGGAAGGACACATGGATATAAATAGACATGTATAATATGCATGCAGAGTTGATAGAAAAGAAAGGATTATCAGCTAGGAAAACCAGAAAAGACTTCCTGCAGATTGTAGGATTCAAGCTGAGTCTTGAAAGATTCTAATTAGTTAGGGTGTTAAGCAAAAACAGAAATGGGAGATGTGATGTTGTATATAAGGACTGAAAAGTAGGCTATTATGGACTGTGAATATAGGGAAGTAATGTATAAGGAAAACAGGCAGTAGCAAGGGATCAAGATAAAAAAAGCTCCAAATGATAAAAGAGGAGATTATAATTGATTCTTAATAAGGAGTCACTCAAGTTCAAATTAGAAGTGATAATCATATTTCTCTTTATCACTCTGGCAACATAAGGGGTAGAACAAAATTTGGAGTAAATTATTGCAAAGAAAGCAATTGGACAATTGTTGTAATACTCTAGGTGGGTGGTGATTTGATCCAAAACCAGGATGGTAGTTATGTGTTTTTAAAGAAACATATTTAATACATTAAATATTGTGCAGACAAACATTGTAAAAGCTGATATAATATATGGAATGAATAGTAACGAGGAATTGAGAAAGACATCACTTTTGAGAATATAGGAAAGTGAGCTGTGCCTTTGATACAGTAAGTATTTTTGGAAGTTAGGTAAATTTTAGGGGAAAGATAATGAGTTCTACTTTGTACATATTGGATGGAGGATTCCCTACAGGACATCTAGTTTGGAATGTTGACGGTTGTTGATACAGGACTAAAAATAAGAAATTAAGGATGAATATACATATACCTATATAAAGAATGTAATTTATGGAAATTAGGTGACTGCCCATAGGAATGGCTCAATGAGTTATAGTATATAGATATAATGGAACATTGTTGTTCTATAAGAAATGATGAGCAGACTGATTTCATATTGGCCTAGAAAGACATGAAATGATACTTAGTGAAATGAGAAGATTCAGGAGAACATTGTACAAAGCAAGATTGTGTGATCAGCTGTGATGAATTTGACTCTTCTCAGTAATGCAGTATTCCAAGGCACTTCCAGTGAACTTGGGATGAAAGATGCCACTCATACACAGAGAGAGAATTGTGAAGACTGAATACAAATTGAGGCATAATTTCATACATATTTTCACCTTTTGTTTGTTTACATTTTTTCTCATGGTTATTCCCTTTTGTTATAATTTTTCTTTCACAACATTGACCAATATGTAAATATGTTTAAATGTGTATGACAAATATCAGATTATTTGCTGTCTTGGGAAGGGGAGAGGTATGGCAGGGAGGAAGAAAAATATTGGAACAAAAATTTTACAAAAAGTGAATGTTGAAAACACAATTTGTTATTATATGTAAATAGAAAAATAAAATATGATTGTAATATTTTTTGGATTTGTGATAATATTGTTGTGGGTAGATCCCTTCTCCCCATTGAAACAGATTTTTATCCATGTTCCTATGTAAATGGTTCAGCCTCTCTCTGAGATCTTTTTTTTTATTACATAGATATTAATTCAATACTTAGCATGCTCATTAGTTATCTCTTGTTTTTGATGCATGTCTAGTTTACTTCCTTTCCTGATCATGAGATAAGGATGTTGACTAGAGTTGTGATTTCTTTGATATAAGAAATTCCAAGTAGAGAAATTAACTATATCATTGCAATTTGGAATCTTCTCTGAAACTTATACTCTTAGAGGATCACTTACAACATTGAGAATCCAAGTTATATGGCCAGGATGAATAACACACTCAGAGATGTGATCCTCGGTCCACTATAAGAAGCCCTCTCATTTCTTGATTATACATGTGAGTAATACCTTTGACATAAAATCTTCATTGTGAATATGTACCAGTCTCTTTACATCCAACATATGTCTCTTCATTGCCCTTTATGCACATATAATTTTAATTCTTTGAAGATGGTGATGTTTCATAATTTAGAATCATATGGCATCATAAGGTGACTACTATAGTCCTTGGAATATTATTGATAAAAAGTCAGTTTTTTTTCTTTTAAGTAATTGTTTAGAATTATTAAAAACACTGCATAAATTCCCCAAAGCAATCCTGGTTCTAATTTTTTTTTAATTTTAGGAATATCTTATTTGACATCTGTAGTATCTGTCCATAGGCACATATAACTTGGACTGTATATCTTAAAACGAAAGAAATGTTTCATCCATTTGAAAAATTTAAATAGATTGTTACATGGAACTCACACAATGGTTATGGATCTCATTTAAAAGACTAAACTATTTAGAGATGATAAAATACAGTTCTATCTATAAAGAAGAATGGCTAGAGAAGATCCCTAGGTATGAGGATTCTCTCTTTCATTTGGATATTAGACATCTTCCATGTTACTTTTAACCACTTGTTTAAATCTCATTTAATATTTTAATCAGGGAATCTATGAAAAAGTGTATTTCTATAATTGGAATTTATAAAGTATAATAGAGCTAGAGTATTGAAGTTGAGGCACATCAGACTAAAGTGAACAGATAATATTCAATATGCAATAGGAAACTGCTGAATGTTTTGTGGCATGATTAAATTGGTGTTCTAAGAAAATCAAGTAGCTGGAAATGTAAAGAATTTAAAGACTATAATCATAAACCAGTTAAGAAACTATTGCAATTTAAAAACAAGGCATTAAGAAACAATTGGAAATGGGGATTTTAAGGAAGAGGGATTATGCAAGATTTTAGGAAGAAAGAGTTCACCAGATTTGCAGAATAACCAAATGGGAATGGATACAAGGACTCATTGAGAGTTCAGAATTTCAAGAGTAAGAAATTTAGAGAATGGTAAAAAAAAAAAAAAAAATACCATAATCCAAGGAATTCCGGAATATGAGTTAGGGAAAGGAATTTTGGAGAAGACATGATGGTTTGGATTTAGAAATTGTTAGACTAAGGTATCAGCATAATAACCAAGAACATGCAAGCAAACAACAACAAAAAGGTGAAAAATACTATGCTGTGATACATGCTCAATCTCCACATTCCTCTCTCTGGGTGCAAATAGCTCTATCACATGATCATTGGAAGTGGCCTGTGCCATGTCCATCAGAATTGATTATCATATAATCTTCTTATTACTGTGTACAATGTTCTCTTGGTTTTGCTCATTTCACTTAGTATCAGTTCATGTAAGTCCAGGCCTCTCTGAAATCATCCTGCTGATTGTTTCTTACAGAACAATAATATTCCATAACATTCATATACCACAACTTATTCAAACATTCTCCAACTGATGGGCATACATTCAATTTCCATTTTATTGTTCACTACAAAAAAAGGCTGCCACAAACATTATTATATATGTGGCTCCTTTTCCTTTTTTTATGATCTCTGGTTTACAGGCCCAGTAGAGACACTGCTAGATCAAATGGAATACACAGTTTGATAGCCCTTTGGGCATAGTTCCAAATTGCTCTCCAGAATGGCTGGAGCAGTTCAAAACAATGTATTAGTGTCCCAGTTTTCCCACATTCCCTCCAATGTTCATTAGTATCTTTTCCTGTCATCTTAGCCAATCTAAAAGGTGTGTAGTTGAGCTATACATTTTCTTAATAGAAACTAAGATAAATATATGGTGAAGATCACTACTAAATAGCATACAGAGAATGAAGAGGTCAATTTATGTTTGTAAAAGGAACGAGGAGTCCTAATTCTTCTTTTTCTCTCTCAAATGTTAAGATTCTTCAATTAAAATACTTTGGAAAATGTTTCTATCCAGGGGAGAGAGGAGATGAACTTTAAATACTAGCAAGGAAGACAAAAGAATGGTCAGAAGCCTAAGAGTAGAAGCAATATTGTATTATGTAAAGGAAGGCAAGAAAAAAATAATTTCCATGAGCGAAGAAATGTTCAACAGTGGCAACTGCAGAGACAAGATCAGTGAGAAGAAGACTAAGAAATTATGTTTTATTTTGGGCTTCCCTTTTATAAGAATGATTTCAGAGAGAAAACATGCCATATGGGGGTAAGATATATCTAAAGGTAAGGAAAAAGAAGCAGAATTTGAAAGAGAACTGTATGGCAGAGTCTGGTTAGAAAGAATGTGATTGACTGGTTCTGCAATCAGGAAATAGGAGTAAATGAAGCTTTTAGGTTTGTTATGTGCTTTATTTTGTTTAAGCTAAGCAAGACCTGAGTATATTTGTAGGCAGAATATAAGACTCTATAGAGAGAGAGGAATTGAAAATCTACCAAAAAATGTACTAAAGTTCTGGAGAAAGCAAGAGCGAATGGGTTAGAAAATTCAAGGTGAGTAAATTTTAGAAAGGAACATTTTGAAATAAAAGATTACAGCAAAGAAACTGAGGAAATTGAGCTGGGAAAGAGGGAATCTGAGGGAGCTCCAGCACATTGGTATTAATCTATTCCATAATGTAAAGGTTGAATAATTTGCTAATTGTGAGTGAGACACTGTTGCATTGAGATTTTGAAAGCTGTAGAAATGGGTTCTGAACAATGTCTAAAAGAAATATAATAGGGAGAAAACTGGAGGTGAACAAAAATGTTTCCAAAAAAGCTAATGAAGTTAGCATGGTTCTTAAATTGGAATGTTTACATGTTTTCATGATTGTCTTCACTGCTGAAAATGTAAGGAAGTAAGATCACCAGGGCTAACCCATGTTTGGACAATTACATCATCAGTACAGGATAGTAAGGTTCAGCTCAGGATCTTTCAGGACTATGGTGAAGTCAGTACTGAGAGAGTATATTATGATTTTATCTATGGAAGGGAATGGTGAAGTCAATGGATTGTAGAGAATCATGGGAAGTGTACTGAAATTGTGAAAAAATGAAAGAAATGGAAGATAAGGAGATGATAGTTACAGAAAAAGGTATACTTAGTTAACAATTTTGCAGCTACAACAATTCTGAAGGAGAATACATTTCAAGGTCTAGCTATACCAATACATTAAGTTTCATAAATATATATATATATATATGTATAATATATATATATATATATATATATATTCATATTACATATGATATGTATATATTATATATATGTATATTTAACACATTAATTAATATACAAATATACACTTATATAGCACATATATAAATATGTCAGCATGTGCTACATGCTCTACTTCACAACAACCCCGTGAGTTGGGGACTATTATTCTTTTCAAATCATAATTGACAAAACTGAGTCCACTATAGATTAAATGACTTACCCATATGTGCTAAACTACTGCCTACAGGCATATTTGTACTTAGGTCTGGTATTTTATTCACTGCACCACCCAGTTGATAGGAGCAAAATATAAGGGAATGCTATTATAAACAAGAAATAGTGAAGTCTAGCTTATTAACTGTGAATGTTGGCAAGGGCCTGGGTTGGGAAAATAGATCTTTAAGTCATATTGGCTAGTGATCAAGGAAATGCATCTTGGACCGTAGGACTTGATAGGGATTTGGAGAGGGTGGCAAAGGTTGATAGCATACACTTTAAAAACAACAATATATTGACAAATCCAAGGACCTCAGTTTTTAGTATAAGAACTCAATGTTTGACAAAAATTGCTGGGAAAATTGGAAATTAATATGGCAGAAACTAGGCATTGACCCACACTTAACATCGTACACCAAAATCATGTCAAAATGAGTTCATGACCTAGGCATAAAGAATGATATTATAAATAAATTAGAAGAACATAGTTTACCTCTCAGACCTGTGGAAGAGTAATGAATTTATCAACAAAGAAGAACTAGAGGACATTGTTGATCACAAAGTAGAAAACTTTGATTATATCAAATTGAAAAGTGTTTGTACAAACAAAATTAATGCAGATAAGATTAGAAGAAAAACAATAAACTGGGAAAACATTTTTACAGTCAAAGTTTTCAATAAAGGCCTCATTTCCAAAATATATAGAGAATTGATGCTAATTCATGAGAAATCAAGCCACTCTCCAATTGATAAATGGTCAAAGGATATGAACAGACAATTCTCAGATGAAGAAATTAAAATTACTCCTAGCCAAATGAAAAGATGCTCCAAGTCATTATTCATCAGAGAAATGCAAATTAAGACAACTCTGAGATACCACTACATACCTGTCAGATTGGCTAGAATGACAGATAAAGATAATGCACAATGTTGGAGGGGATGTAGAAAACAGGGACACTGATGCATTGTTGGTGGAATTGTGAATATATCCAGCCATTCTGAAGAGCAATTTGGAACTATGCTCAAAAAGTTATCAAACTGTGCATACCCTTTGACCCAGCAGTGTTACTACTGGGCTTGTATCCCAAAGAGATATTAAAGAAGGGAAAGGGGCCTGTATGTGCAAAACTGTTTGTGGCAGTCCTCTTTGTAGTGACCATAAACTGGAAACTAAGTAGATGCCTATCAATTGGAGAATGGCTGAATAAATTGTGGTATATGAATATTATGGAATATTATTGTTCTGTAAGAAATGACCAATAGGATGATTTCAGAAAGGCCTGGAGAGACTTACATGAACTGATGCTGAGTGAAATGAGCTCGTTGTATACTTCAACAACAATACTATATGCTGATCAATTCTGATGGATGTGGCTCTCTTCAATAATGAGATGAACCAAATCAGTTCCAATAGAGCAGTAATGAACTGAACCAGTTACACCCAGTGAAAAAACTCTGGGAGATGACTATGAAGCACTACATAGAATTCCCAATCCCTCTATTTTTGTCCACCTGCATTTTTGATTTCCTTCACAGGCTAATTGTACACTATTTCAAATGTTGGATTCTTTTTGTACAGCAAAATAACTGTTTGGACATGTATACATATATTGAATTTAATGTATACTTTAACATACTTAACATATATTGGTCAACCTGCCATCTGGGGGGAAGGAGGGGAAAAATTAAAACAAAAGGTTTTGCAATTGTCAATGTTGTAAAATTACCCATGCATATATCTGGTAAATAAAAACTATTAAAAAAAACAACAATATAAAATTTACAAAGAAAACAAGGAAGATTCCATCCTCTCCATTTTATTACTACATCTGAGGAAGTAGGAGACAAAACGGCTTATAGGTTCCCCTTTCAGATTTGTTTATTCCTTCCTTCCTTCCTTCCTTCCTTCCTTCCTTCCTTCCTTCCTTCCTTCCTTCCTTCCTTCCTTCCTTTCTTTCTTTCTTTCTTTCTTTCTTTCTTTCTTTCTTTCTTTCTTTCTTTCTTTCTTTCTTTCTTTCTTTCTTTCTTTCTTTCTTTCTTTCTTTCTTTCTTTCTTTCTTTCCTTTCTTTCTTTCTTTCTTTCTTTCTTCCTTTCTTCCTTCTTCCTTCTTTCTTCCTTTCTTCCTTTCTTCCTTTCTTCCTTCTTTCCTTCCTTCCTTCCTTCTTCCTTTCTTTCTTTCTTTCTTTCTTTCTTTCTTTCTTTCTTTCTTTCTTCTTTCTTCTTTCTTTCTTTCTTTCTTTCTTTCTTTCTTTCTTTCTTTCTGTCTTTCTTCCTTTCTTCCTTTCTTTCTTCCTTTCTTCCTTTCTTCCTTCCTTCCTTCCTTCCTTCTTTCCTTCCTGCCTTCCTTCCTGCCTTCCTTCTTGCTTTCCTTCCTGCCTTCCTTCCTTCCTTCCTTCCTTTCTTCCTTCCTTCCTTCCTTCCTTCCTGCCTTCTTTCCTTCCTTCCTGCCTTCCTTCCTGCCTTCCTTCCTTTCTTCTCTCCTTCCTTCTTTTATTCCTTCCTTCCTTCCTTCCTTCCTTCCTTCCTTCCTTCCTTCCTTCCTTCCTTCCTGCCTTCCTTCCTTCCTTCCTTCCTTCCTTCCTTCCTTCCTTCCTTCCTGCCATCTTTCCTTCCTTCTGACCTTGATTTATTCATTCATTCACACTTTCATTATTCAATAGTTATTTATTGGACATAAAACAGTGGACAAGGCATTGTACCAGGTGCTGTTATTGAAACAAATATTAATAAAGTGGAATTTGTACTTTTAAAGAGTTTTCAATCTAGCAAGTTTAACACTTCAATATTTTCTTTGAAGATTCAATTAAGTATCTCCTATATCCTCTGTTTGGAGGGTTCAAATAAAATAATGTTTACATTCAATAAGAAGTCTGTGTTCAATGCAAATTGTTTCTACATCTTTATAAATCATTTTTCAATATTTAAACAAAAGTAAATGAAATGACCATGCCAATATAAAATAGAAAGGCTTTTAGTTTTCAGTAGCCTCTATGGTTTCTCTTCTTCAATTTCAATTCTTCATACGATGAGCTGTATTAATTACTGTGAGTGGTGCAGGATGTTTTATTATTAAATAACAGCATTTTCCTGGCATGGAATATCCCATTAGTGTTACGTTATAATAGCCTAGTAAATGGAGTTCTAAGTACTTTATCAGCTTCCTGTCCTCCTTTTGAATGACAGCCCAAATCATTAAAAACAGTCAGCACTAAAATGATTTATTTTCATCTAAATAGAGATTACTTCATTTAATTAAATACACTTTTTCATGCTTCCAACAAAGTGCTTCCTGAAGCCTTCCACCCCAATATTTAATACATAAACTCAATGAAATACCACGGGGGATGTGGGTTTCAGCTCTTCTTTTGATTTACCTTGCCAAGTATTTTCAAAACCTATGAAGGTTATAGAAATGCAATTTCAACCCATAAAATTTACATAGTCAATACCCACCCATATCAATGATCACTCTATCCAAAATTTGGGCCTCTCTGCTTCAAGTTATGGAGTTTCCTGTCAATCATTTCTGTCATGTCATAATTTAGGAAGTCAAATCCATTCTTAATCCAGAGATAAAACATCTCAAAGATTTATGGAGCCTAAAATAAATAGGTCCATAATTCTTCTACCAATTTTATTACTTTTCATTTTATTGTCCTAGTATATAAACCATAGGAAAATGTTGGCATTAAAAATGGTTCTTAAGAGAATCTTTGGATTATTATAAATCCTCTAAGGTTTTCCAAAGGCAATAGAATTTGCTACTTTTTTCAGTGAATTATTTTCCACTTGCAATATTTCCTCACTATATTCACATATGCATATATATATATGTGTGTGTGTGTGTGTGTATATATATATATACACACACAGAAAAATAAAGAAGAGCAATAAAGTGACTAAAAAGAGATTTCTATAAATATAGATTTATGTATATATGATTGTATATTAATTTCATTGGTTAACACACCCTATAATTTCATTGAATAATCACTAGTATATAATCTCTAATGTTTCAATGTAGATATTGTACATATTTTGAATATCATGATACTTAAATCAGCTTTTATGTATAAATAAATACTTTATTATAATAGTAAACTTTATATTAATTGCAAAATGGAAAAGTCAGTTTTGTAAAGATAAAGCTTTTATTTAATTTACTAGTTTTGACCCTTCATTAGAGAAAGATTTTGAGTTTGTATCCTTGTAATGTTTTTTATGAAATCAAATTTTTTAAAAGAGATGCTTGCTGATTTCTCTTAAAGGGCATGAGCTTAGAATTTCCTGGCAAAATTCTCAATAGTTATTTCTTGTTTTCATAACTAAAAATGGTAAAAGGAAAATTGTTGCACTAGTCTCTTGCAGATAGCTAGATTCTCAGATCCATACCATAGTATCATGAAAACAAAGTAAAAAATGGAACAAAAATACACTTAAGAGTATTTCAGAGATAAAATGATAGTTGATACAAAAAAAAAATATCTATTTGTTCTTCATAATAACTTTATAAGATAGTTAATATGTCCATCATTTTATATATGATGATTCTAAGGGCCACAGAAGTTAAGTTATTTGCTTAAAATTTCAGAGATTATAAAATTCAAAGGCAGGTCCCATAACCAGGCTGAGCTTTGCCTTTATGTGAAGCTCTATCCCCTAAGGGTGAATTATAATTCCTATACAAGGTTCTTGTCACCTGTTTGTTAAATACCACTCCCATACATACATTAATACATATATATGCATACACATACAAGTCAGAAATGCTAAAAAAGAACAAAAAAGCTATGATTCAAAAATTCCCAGTAAAACAATAGATATCTGATCTCCTTCAGATTTTAGCTAACTGAGAGTATCACAATATCACCTACTTCACAGAGTTATGAGGCAAATTATATCTCATAAATCACACATAAATAAAAGCTAAAATTATATACATTCAAGCATAAACACATTTGCAGTCAGTCCTCTACTCCTCAACTCCAATTCCATTATTATTAATATCAAAGAGAATCTATTAAAACTGTCCATTTCCTATTCTAAATAAATGTTTAGCATATATGTTGGCCTTTGGTGACTTCTATTCAAAGTTGCCTATATTGTTCATTTTAACTTGCCTTTATATTTATTCATGATAGAAACAGTATATTTCTAATCCTATCTCCTTCCTGAATCCCCTTCCTAATTATCATTTGTATTTATAATGATAATTTATGAGACTTCTGGAGGTGGAGCCAAGATAGAAAGCCAAGAAGCTGTTTGAGCTCTTGCAGTTTACATCAAAACCCACATATAACCAAGTCTCTGAACAGAGTCTGATGGAATGAAATCCTTCATCAGCTCAAGATAGACTGGAAAAACTTTAAGAAAAGTCAGTCTCATTGTTGTGAAAAGGATGTTCAGCCCAGCTCACACAAACTCTGGGAAACCCAGAGAGTCTTAATCAAAGCAAATAACCAATTAAAACCTTCAATCCTAGTTCAGTAGAAGAGCAAATAAGAGGGGTAGCTTCCAGCTCAGAAGGAATAGTCTGGGCAACAAGGCTCTGTCCTGAAAAGAGAGGGCAAAGCTATCCCCTGAAATATCAAGGTGCTCTGTTGATACCTTTATAATACCAAAAAGAACCAAAAGAGTGAGTCTTTCTTATTAGTTAGAGTTATTGTGATGAAATTGTGTGAAAACATGAAATAGAGTTCTGCAGGTTGATTCTGGATTTGCTCATGATCTAAATCAAGGGAGAGAACCCATGATTCAATTAGATCACAGAACCATTTGAGTGTACATGTTCTACCTACTCAGTAGATTATAAATTTCTATAATTTATACTTTTTGTATCTCTTCTTATACATAATACAGTACATGAAATAGGCTATAAACTATAATTGAATTTGAATGTCAAAATATGAGTGAAGAGTTAAAAGGGAAAGAATTAATAAGAGCCAACACAAGTTAATCAAGAAGAACTTAAAGCCAGAACAGTATCACTTCTTTTTATAAGGATTAATAGACTGAAGAATGTAATAACTACATATAATTTGGTCTATAATAAGAGGAAAAATGAAGATTCCCATTATCTTCACCAGAGGCATCAAAACCAGATTAAATAAAATTGGAAAATATTTAACAAAGTAAATTAAAATACAATAGAATATAGCAAATATTAGCATGTGGTTTTCTAAGTTAATGTGTGCACTACATAGATCCTTATGCATGACTGAATAAGCCCTGTTTATTGAGTTTAGTCATTATCCCGCATCATGATATATACCTAAAAAGTCTAGATTGGCTTTGAAGCTGTTAATCAAGATAGATAAATAGATATTACTTAATAGATCCCTATAGATCTATTAATATCTATAGATAAAAACCCATTTTATTGCACTCTATCTACATGTACACATATATACTCACACACACACACACACACACACACACACACACACACACACACACACACACACACACACAAATACCATAAGCAATCAAGTAGTACCAGATTTGAACAAAAAAAGAGAATGCACTAGCCTGACTTTGGAAATCCACATCCTCCCTATAATTATCTTGAGCTACTCTCTGAAACAAAAATCAAACTTTCTAACACTAATATTCTACAATTCTCTGACTGATTAATATAGTCTCTGGTCAACTGTAATCAGAACTCATTTAAAAGGCAGTAAAGAAGTGTATAAATGGCATGAACAGATTAAAATACATTCCAAACAGGAGATGGGTGATGTAAGAGTTGTTAATAGTTCATTTGGAGATGGTGGTGAGAGAGAAGTTGGTGAAATAAAGGCAGGGACTTCTTTTTTTAATTTAAAAAAAAAAAAATATATATATATATATATATATAATTACAACTTTTTTTTTTTTTTTGACAGTACATTGCATGGGTAATTTTTTACAACATTATCCCTTGCACTCACTTCTGTTCCGATTTTTCCCTTCCTTCCCTTCAACCCTTTACCTAGATGGCAGGCAGTCTTATACATATTAGATATGTAATAGTACATCCTAGACACAATATGTGTGTAGAACCAAATTTCTTGTTACACAGGAAGAATTGGATTCAGAAGATAAAAATAACCTGGGAAGAAAAAAATGCAAACAGTTTACACTCATTTCCCAGTGTTCCTTCTTTGGGTTTGGCTGATTCTGTCCATCATTGATAAAGTGGAACTGAATTAGGTTTTCTCTTTTTTCAAAGATATCCACTTCCATCAGAATACATCCTCATGCAGTATTGTTGTTGAAGTATACTCCTGGTTCTACTCATTTCACTCAGCATCAGTTCACGTAAGTATCTCCAAGTCTCTCTGTATTCATCCTGCTGGTCATTTCTTTTTTTTTTTTTTTAATAGCTCTTTAAAAGATTAATTTATTGGTAGTAGTAGTAGTAGTAGTAGTAGTAGTAGTAGTAGTAGTAGTAGTAGTAGTAGTAGTAGTAGTAAAGCTTTTCATTTACAAAACATACTCATGGCTAATTTTTCAACTTTGTCTCTTGCAAAACTTTTTGTTTCAACTTTTCCCCTCCTTCCCTCAACCCCTCCTGTTTTGGGCCAGAACTCTGAACTTGAAACAAGGATGCTTACAAGATGCTAACTAAGTGGAATTGATGAGATAATGGTTATCTAGTTTAGCATGGTTCAGTATGATTGATTTAATCTATAACAAATAATGGTTTCTTAGTAATATAATGATTGGTTTATACTCAATGTAGAGCATATAAGCTAGGAGACTCAACCAGATTGAAGGAGATTGAGAGGCAGAGAAGACAAGAGAACTGGAAGCAGGACCTTAAGCTCTCAGAAAGATTCAGAGCTAGAGAAGACAAGTGGACTGGAGGCTGAAGCACAAGCCCTTGGACTCAGACAGATTCACCCCACCTCACACCCGGTGGTAGCAGGCTGTCCTCTTTTGTTTCTCCACTGAAACCAAGACTCCAGAAGACCTTTAAGAAAGCTAACTGGGCCCCAGGAAAGGAGACAAGACTTTGAAAGAGATAATAAAGACTTTTGGACTTATATTTGGCTGTTCTGTGGTGATTATTGAACTGAAAAAAAAAAAACTGCTCCCAGAGACCCCAAGAAAACTGAACCAGAGAACAATATACCTCCCCTAGATGGCAGGTAGTACAATATATGTTAAATCCAATATATGTATACATATCTATACAGTTACCTTACTGCACAAGAAAAATAGGATGTAGACAGAACAAAACCTAAGAAAGAAAACAAAAGTGCAAGCAAGCAATAACAAAGAATGAAAATGCTATGTTGTGGTTCATACACATTTCCCATAGTACTCTCTCTGGGTGTCATTGATTCTCTTCATTACAGAAAAATTCATTTTTGAAGAAAGACACGTCCAACAGAATTGATCATAGCCTAATCGTTTTGTTGTCATCTATAATGATCTGCTGGTTCTGCTCATTTCACTTAGCATCAATTCATCCAGTCCTTTCTAAAATCATCCTGCTGGTCATTTTTTTGAATTCTTTAAAATTAATTTTATAATTATATTTTTTGACAGTACATATGCATGGGTTATTTTTACAACATTGTCCCTTGCACTCACTTCTGTTCCGAATTTCCCCCTCCTTCTCTCCACCCCCTCCCCTAGATGGCAGGCATTCCCATACATATTAGATATGTTATAGTATATCCTAGATACAATATATGTGTGCAGAACCAATTTTTTTTGTTTTTGTTGCAAAGGAAGATTTGGATTCAGAAGGTAAAAATAACCTGGGAAGAAAAACAAAAATGCAAACAGTTTACACTCATTTCCCAGTGTTCCTTCTTCTTTGGGTGTAGCTAATTCTGTCCATCATTGATCAATTGAAACTGAATTAGATCTTCTCTTTGTTGAAGATATCCACTTGCATCAGAATACATCCTCATAAAGTATTGTTGTTGAAGTATACAGCGATCTTCTGGTTCTGTGCATTTCACTCAGCATCAGTTCATGTAAGTCTCTCCAAACCTCTCACCTCTCGGTAGTCATCGTGCTGGTCATTTCTTACAGAACAAGAATATTCCATAACATTCATATACCATAATTTACCCAACCATTCTCCAATTGATGGGCATCCATTCATTTTCCAGTTTCTAGTCACTACAAAAAGGGCTGCCACAATCATTTTGGTACATACAGGTCCTTTTCCTTCTTTAGTATTTCTTTGGGATATAAGCCCAATAGTAGCACTGCTGGATCAAAGAGTATGCACAGTTTGATCACTTTTGGGGCATAATTCCAGATTGCTCTCCAAAATGGTTGGATTCTTTCACAACTCCACCAACAATGCATCAGTGTCCCAGTTTTCCCACATCCCATCCAACATTCATCATTATTTCTTCCTGTCATCTTAGCCAATCTGACAGGTGTGTAGTGGTATCACAGATTTGTCTTAATTTGATTTCTCTGATCAATAGTGATTTGGAACACTCTTTCATATGAGTGGAAATAGTTTCAATTTCATCATCTGAAAAGTATACCATCATATCATCTGCAAAGAATGATAGTTTGGTTTCTTCTTTACCTACTCTAATTCCCTTAATCTCTTTCTTTACTCTTATTGCCAAGGCTAGTGTTTCTAATACAATACTGAATAGTAATGGTGATAGTGAGCAACATTATTTCACTCTGATCTTACTGGGAAAGGTTCCAGTTTATCCCAAGTACATATAATGCTTATGATTCTGATTATAAGGAACAGTCCATTTATTCATATACTCTCAAGTGCTTTTAATAGGAATGGATGTTGGATTTTATCAAATGCTTTTTCTGCATCTATTGAGATGATCATATGGTTTTTATTAATTTCATTATTAACATGGTCTATTATACTAATAGATTTGCTAATATTAAACCAGCCCTACATTCCTGGTATAAATCCTGCTCTGTCATGATGTATTATCCTGAGGATGATTTTCTGTAGTATTTTTGCTAATATCTTATTTAAGATTTTAGCATCAAGATTAATTAAGGAAATTGGTCTATAGTTTTCTTTCTCAGTTTTCAATCTACCTGGTTTAGGTACCACTACCATGTTTGTGTCATAAAAGGAATTTGGTAGCATTCTTTCATTCCCTATTTTTTCAAATAGTTTATTTAATATTGGTGCTAATTGTTCTTTAAATGTTTGGTAGAATTCACATGTAAATCCATCTGGTTCTGGGGATTTTTTTTTAGGGAACTGATTAATAGCTTGTTCTATTTATTTTTCTGAAATTGGACTATTTAAGCAGTTTACTTCCTCCTCTGTTAATCTGGGAAGCCTATATTTTTGGAGGTAGTCATCCATTTCACTTAAGTTATCAAATTTATTGGCATAAATTTGGGCAAACTATTATTGCTCTAATTTCCTCTTTATTGGTAGAAAGTTCCTCCTTTTCATTTTTAAGGCTAACAATTTGATTTTCCTCTTTCCTTTTTCTGATCATATTTACCAAAGCTTTATCTATTTTGTTTTTTTTCATAAAACCATCTCAATTTTATTTATTAATTTAATAATTTTTTTTTACTTTCAATATTATTAATTTCTCCTTTTAATTTTAGAATTTCAAGTTTTGTATTTGATTGGGGGTTTTTGTTAGTCTTTTTCTAGCTTTTTAAATTTCAAGTCCAATTCATTGATCTTCTCTTTCTCTATTTTATTTAAGTAAACCTCTAAAGATATAAAATTTCCCCTTATTACCACTTTAGCTGCATCCCACAAATTTTGGTATGATGTATCTTCATTTTCATTATCTTGAGTGAAATTATTAATTGTGTCTATAATTTGCTGTTTCACCCAATCATTCTTTAAGATGAGATTATTTAGTTTCCAATTACTTTTTGGTCTACTTACCCCTAACTTTTTGTTGAATGTAGTTTTTATTTCATCATGATCTGAAAAGGAAGCATTTACTATTTCTGTCTTCCTGCATTTAATTTTAATTTTAAGATCTTTATGTCCTAATATATGGTCAATTTTTGTATAGGTTCCATGAACTGCTGAGAAGAAAGTATACTCCTTTCTGTCTCCATTTGGTTTTCTCCAAATTTCATACCTAAATTTTCTAGTATTCTATTTACCTCTTTAATTTCTTTCTTATTTGTTTTGTGGTTTGACTTATCTAATTCTGAGAGTACAAGGTTGAGATCTCCCACTATTATAGTTTTGCTGTCTATTTCTTGCAACTCTCTTAACTTCTATTTAGGAAGTTAGATGCTATACCACTTGGTGTGTATGTGTTTAGTATTGATATTGCTTCATTGCCTATGCTATCCTTTAGCAGGATATAGTTTCCTTCCTTATCTCTTTTAATTAGATCAATGTTTGCTTTTGCTTGATTTGAGATAAGGATGGGAATCCCTGATTTTTTGACTTCACCTGAAGCATAATAGATTTTGCTCCAGCCTTTTACCTTTACTCTGTATGTATCTCCCTGCTTTAAATGTGTTTCCTGTAAACAACATATTGCAGAGTTGACTTTTGATCTAGTCTGCTATTCACCTCCACTTAATGAGAGAGTTTATCCCATTCATATTTACAGTTAAAATGACTAATTCTGTATTTCCTGCCATCATAATATCCCTGGATTATGTTTTTTTTTCCTTGCCCCCCTGAACCCCTTCCCCAGTATTAAACTTATGGGTCCCACTTGCATCATGCAGCCCTCTCTCTTTAGTATTCCTCCCTCCTCCCTTTAAATCCCTTCCCCTTTTTTATCCTTCCCTTAATTCTCTTTTCCTTTTCTTTTTTTCTCTCCCACTTTTTTATGAGGTGAGAGAGAATTCTCTGCAAAAAAATTATTTTCTCTTTGAGCCACCTCAATGAGAGTAAGATTCACACAATGTTCCTCCCCCTCTCTAACTTCTCTCATATATGATAGGTTTTCTTTGCCTCTTCATAGGATGTAGTTTCCCTCTTTTTATCTCCCCTTTTCCCTTTTTTTGATACTATTCCCTTTCCATTTCTATTTTCTTTTTTTATGTTATATCAGTAAAATCAAATTATACATGTAGACTTTATGTATATCTACAACAGAAATACAGATTTCAAGAGTTCCTGTTATCTTTTCCTTCTTCTCTTGGATGGAAATGAAACTTTTTGTTTAAATCTATTTTATTTTCCTTAGAAACAAATGAAATCCATCTGTTTTATTAAATGTCCATCTTCTTTCATGGAAGAAAATGTCCAGCTTAGCTGGGTAGTTTATTCTTGGTTGCATTCCAAGTTCTTTTGCCTTTCAGAATATCAGATTTCAGGCCCTTTGATTCTCTAGTGTGGATGCAGCCAGATCTTGAGTGACCCTTATGGTGGCACCTCTATATTTAAATCGTTTTTTTCCTGGCTGCTTATAATATTTTTTCCTTAGTCTGATAGTTCTGAAGTTTGGCCACAATATTCCATAGAGTGGGGGTTTTTTAGGGGTTTTTTTTTTAGAAGGTGTTTGATGAATTCTTTCAATGCCTATTTTCCCTTCTGCTCTTTTTTTCATCATAAATTTCTGGAAGTTCAATAATCCTCAGATTATCTCTCCTAGATCAATTTTCCAGGTCTGTTGTTTTTCCAAGTAGATATATAATATTTCTTTCTATTTTTTCATTTTTTTGATTTTGCTTGACTGATTCTTGATGTCTTAGGGAATCTTTTGTTTCTATTTGTTCAGTTCTGTTATTTTTTTCATTAGCTTTTTAAAATTCTTTTTGTATTTGTCCAATTGAGTTTTTAAATGAATTATTTTGTTCTGTGTAATTTTTTTCCATTTCAATACATATATATATATATATATATATATATATATATATATGTATATATTGTGAGCTATTTTCTTTTTATAATTCACAAATCCTACTTTGCTGGGAGTTATTTACTTTTTCCAATTCACAAATTTTATTTCCCTACACTTCTTTTGAGCTTTTTACCTTTTCCAATTTACCTTTCAAGAAGTTGTTTACCTTTTCCAGTTCATCTTTCAGAAAGTTGTTACTCTCTAGTATAGCTTCTCTTTCCTTTCCCCATGTTTCTTCTAGCTCTCTTTTAAGATTTTTTAATAGTCTCTTCTAGGAGAGCCTTTTGTGTTGGGAACCAATAATTGCCTGGAGACTGTCTGCTATTAGTCTCCTCAGGGTTGAAAACCTGTTCTCTTTACGTATTGAAGCTATCAATTGCACTTTTAATTTTTTTATGCATTTTTTAAAGCCTGTAGGGTCTGCCTTCATGGCCAGGAGGTTACCAGCTTCCTCTGCAGAACAGGGATAGGTATATGGATGGCAACTGTCTTGTGAATGGGCTGCAAAGGTACAAGGGTGCTCTGGGAGAGAGTTCCCCCCCTCCCTTCACAAGAAGTGATTCAGAGCTGGTTAGTACAGGTTGGGCTGTGGAAATGCCCAGTGAAGAACCCCTGCTGTGTCACCTAGCAACTGCCCTGAGGCTAGAGCCTGAACAGTGAAAGTGTGACAACCCCAGGCCAAAGCATCCCTTGGGACTGTGGATATTAGCAGCTGACCAGGGAATAGCCCCGGTGCACAGACTGGAAGTGTCTCTGCCCCGGGAAGCACAGTTGCTGCTGTGGAAGTTTCACTGCTATGCCTGCCTCAGGCCAAGCCCCCACTGTGCAGATTACAGGCTGCCCTGGGCTGTGTCCCCCTGCCTTACAGGTTCTAAATTGCCCCAAAGAAAAACCTCGTACAGCAGAAGGTGGCTGCACAGCCATGCTGCGATCTGTGCTGAGTCACTTCCAGTTTGGGGTAGCTATAGGCAGACTATAGGTTCTGGAGTTTTTAAAAGTGGCTTTGATTTCTCTGCTGAATTGCTGTTTTGTAAACAGAGTAGAACAATCAGCCTATGCCAGAGTTGTCTGTCTCTGTAGTTTTTCTAACCCCAGAGGCCTCCCAAGCCCTATCTGCACAATATGCTAGCCTAGTTCTATCACTGTCCATGCTGGTCTTTTTCTGCCCCGCAGGACAGACCATTTCTGATGAAATTCCAGATTATCTTCAGCTGGTCATTTCTTACAGAACAATAATATTCCATAACATTCATGTACCACAATTTACCCAACCATTCTCCAATTGATGGGGATCCATTCATTTTCCAGTTTCTAGCCACTACAAAAAGGGCTGCCATAAACATTTTGGCACATACAGGTCCCTTTCCCTTCTTTAGTATTTCTTTGGGATAGAAGCCCAGTAGTAGCACAGAATGGTTGGATTCGTTCACAACTCCACCAACAGTGCATCAGTGTCCCAGTTTTCCCACATCCCCTCCAACATTCATCATTATTTTTTGCATTTCTCTAATCAGTAGTGATTTAGAACACTCATATGAGTGGAAATAGTTTCAATTTCATCATCTGAAAATTGTCTGTTCATATCTTTTGACCATTTATCAATTGGACAATGGCTTGATTTCTTATAAAATAGAGTCAGTTCTCTATATATTTTGGAAATGAGGCCTTTATCAGAACCTTTAACTGTAAAAATGCTTTCCTAGTTTGTTACTTCCCTTCTAATCTTGTTTGCATTAATTTTGTTTGTACAAAAGCTTTGTAAGTTGATGTAATCAAAATTTTCTATTTTGTGATCAATAATGATCTCTAGTTCTTCTTTGGTCATGAATTTCTTCCTCCTTCACAAATCTGAGAGGTAAACTATCCTATGTTGCTCTAATTTATTTATGATCTTGTTCTTTATAAGGCAGGGACTTTTATAAGTTCTCTCAAATTCTCCTCCAAAAACTTTGAAATAACAAAACCAAATGTAATCCATAAAGGGAGAACTAACAAAAGGATGTGTGAAACAGTTTTCCAGTCCAAGACAACTTAGAAGGTTACAGGAAAGGTTTGTCTCACTGGAATGAGACTGAAGTATATCCAAAGTATATAAATTATCTATTAGTGACAGATTCCAGAGCTCTCAGGCAATTAATAGTAAGAGCAACAGAAAACTAGTCAGTAGATAATAGGGTACATTTTGCTTGCACTGACTGAAGAACTCTGCTGCATTTCCCATATAATGCAAGTATCAGGGCAAAAAAGGAGCATTAACATGTGGTCACAGGAAAGGAGAGACATTGTTCAAATTTCTAAGGCAAAGAAAGTATCTGTTGTCAGACTAAAGCACAGGCCAGGAGAGCAATAGCCATGCCTAAAACTGAAAACATATAGACTCCCAATGGAGTCTATAGACTTCTCAATGGGTGTGTTTTGGGGGAGACAGAATTCTTACAAGGTGCTAAGTCACTGGAATGGATATAATTATCTAATTTAGCATGGTACTTAACAATTCTCTAGTTCAGTAATGTATTTACTAGAATTCCATGAGATTCACAC
Organism: Sminthopsis crassicaudata; assembly: GCF_048593235.1. NCBI lineage: Eukaryota > Metazoa > Chordata > Mammalia > Dasyuromorphia > Dasyuridae > Sminthopsis > Sminthopsis crassicaudata. Next base: position 126,498,791 of record NC_133620.1, on the reverse strand, counting down.
CTTTAAGAGAGCATACTTTTAAGGAGTTCCCACAAGCCCAGGGAGTACCCACAAGCCCATTCTCTGGGAGGATATAAAGAGCCAGAATTCAGTCAAGGAGAGGACTTCCCAGGAGAACTTCAGGGGACTTTGGAGGAGAGGACTTTGGGAGATTCACAACTAGGATTGACTTCCTAGAAACCCACAATCCCATTCTCGGAAGTGGAGTCAAGAGTCATTCTAACTTTGACTTCTGTGTTGACTGGAGACATCGGGAAGATGAGAGGCTGGAGACATTCGGACAAGAGCTCTCAGGGATCAAGGAGAGAGGAAGACCTCCAGAAAGCTGAGCCCCAAGTGAAGGAGATAAGATTTGGAAAGAGACAGTAAAGGACTTTAACTCCTCACTGCATTTTGGGATTACTGAACTGAACTGAATCTAAGGCTGCCTCTAGAATCTCCTCAAGAAAACTCCTTGAAGAGAATGATTACAATTTAGAGAGAAAAAGAACATCACAGGACACAAGAATAAAGGGAGAGAATTTGGAATTCAAAAACTTTTTTAAAGTGAATATTGAAAATTATATTTATATATAATTGGGAAAAATTGTGTTGTTATTAGGAATATAGAGAGAGAAATGACAGGATAATTGACACATATCCCACTTCTACATTAATATATGTTCAACATAAAGAAAATATAGAGAAGGCTTTCTGGTGCAACCGTCTTTCAAGATGGTTCTTGAAAGAGCTTTTTGTGGTAATTCTATCAAAGGACACATATAAAAGTTGCACTGGATGGGAAATCATATTTTCTGCAAGAAGCTTCATGAGAAATATCTTGATCTTCCAAAATCATCTTAATCTTCTAAAATCTTCACTAGGTATAATAGCATTAATACTTCCTGCAGCTTCTCACAGTAGGCTGACATTTTTTGTTAGGCCTGTATCACATAGGTTAAGCTAATTGTTTTGGTTATTTGTTTTGTCCCTTAAATAGGAATTAGAACTGTCTTTGATTCTTAAATAGCTTAGAGACTAAATATTTGGTATTAATATAATTTTTAGTAAAGGACCATAGGCTTGTTATACATGCTATTATCATCCTCATTTTAAAGATGATGAAATAAGTTAGGAGAACTTGTCCCCAGTTTCAAAGCTACTAAGTGACTAAGGCAAGATTCCCGTGGCTATGAATTAAATGTTCTATCTATGTTACCTATACTACCTAGTTGCTTTAATAGTTTCATCTTCTCTACTCATCATACTTCTTTTACAAAAACAATTAGAAAAGAGCAGAAGTTAAGTTCTCTGCCTCAGGACATATTAAGTTGTCTATCACTAGAGGTCTTTGAATGCAGCTTAAATGAGAAAATTTTCCATGAAGCATAATATAGAGGATATTATTGGTCAATAACATCTTATACTTAATGAACTCTGATGTTCTAGCATTTAAAAAAATATATTCTAATTCTCTACTACCATTATTTAATTCATTAATTGTTTTGGTTTCAAACATTTTACCAAAGATTCTTGCTCATCAGTGTCCTCTTCTGGGAAATATATGTTAAGTATCACCAGGATAGGATAAGATCTAATGAATAAATATAAAGTCTGGCTTTTAGTGATCTTAAGGGAAAACAAAACAAATCTCTTTAGGTATAGCTCTATAATAATTCCCCATAGGAGCAACTAAGATTTCACTTGTCCTGAACCTGTTTAAAAAAAAAAAAAAAAGGTAGGGGGAATTCATAATACCTATATATAAATAAACAATTTCATCAAGAGTACAGAGGATATCATTGATTGGAAGGCAATGTTTTATAGCAATAACCAGGGAAATAATGATTTTTTTCCCAGATAAGTGAGATAGCATCACTGACATTTCAACAAAGTTCCCCAGTGATTCAATTTCCTTTTTCTCCTATATTTTCTTTAAGCGAGGGTGGGAGTTGAATGGGAAAGCAACAAGGAAAGAATGTCACTTCACCTAATTTGTTCTATTTATTTTCCATACCCCATTTACCATGTGTACTGAAATCAGCACAAATTTTTAACACCAAGCAATGAAAGGAGGGGAGATGCATTTTAGTGGTTGCTTTTTGTAGACTTTTTAGTATCAGTAAACATATTATGCCCAGATTGAGCACTTAATTCTTTTGGGATTAGAACCAAATCCTTAATACTTTAGTTAATACAAAACAGCAAGGAAAAAATAAAAATGCCTTTTCTGCATTAAAAGCTCCTTCTTGGCACATTGACCACCAATTTTATTTTGCTGCAATACAAGTAGCCAATATCAACCTGCAATTTCAATTCTAGTTCATACATCTCTCCCTCCCTCTCTCCATCTCTTTCTTCTTCCCTCCCTCATTCTGTCTCTGTTTCTGTCTTTCTGTCTCTCTCATGTGTGTATGTGTTTTGCTGTGTTCTATAGTTAATTAAAAAACATATAATAGTTCTCTAGCTGCCTAGCAAAATGATATCATGAATATTTTTCAGTGATTTTTTATGATTTAATATAAGCTCCTGGAAAGGGCACTAAAACATTCATTACTGTTACTAACTAATCATATTCATTAAATGAAAATAGAATTAAGCATTTAATATTTAAATGCTAATTATGTGTTTATTGTATAGGAAACACACTCTTTTGATCACTGAGGATTTAAAGATAGCCATCTGTGATATTTCATTCTGCTGAGTAGAGAATTACCAAGTGTTATAAGGTATAAAATGCTAGTTGACCATGGAGGTAAGTCACTATTCAATTGCTTCACTCCCCATTGGAATGTTCAATCAAAATAGTGCTATCCACAGAGCAAGGAAAGCCAAAAGTATGAACAAATAACTTCTATACCACATTTTCCCTGATGAAATATGTTTGTTTTTTTCTCTTATTTTATTTTTCAATGACATGAAAAAAGATCTGACATTCATTTTTCAAAATTTGGGGGTCCAAATTCTCTTTCATCTTCTCTATCCTTTCACCTCATTGAAAAAGCAATCAATTTTATATAGATTATACATGTGCAGATATGCAAAAAATTCCATAATTGACATTTGAAGGAAAGAAATAATGGAGGGAGAGGAAAAAGAAGAAGGAATAAATAAAAGAAAGAGAGAGAGAGAAGAAAAAGAAAGAAAGAAAGAAAGAAAGAAAGAAAGAAAGAAAGAAAGAAAGAAAGAAAGAAAGAAAGAAAGAAAGAAAGAAAGAAAGAAAGAAAGAAAGAAAGAAAGAAAGAAAGAAAGAAAGGAAGGAAGGAAGGAAGGAAGGAAGGAAGGAAGGAAGGAAGGAAGGAAGGAAGGAAGGAAGGAAGGAAGGAAGGAAGGAAGGAAGGAAGGAAGGAGGAAACAGAAAAGGTAAGGGAGGAAGAAACAGGGGGAGAAGGGAAGAAAAGAAGAAGGAAGGAAAAGAAAAAAGATTTACAAAAAGAAATATATATATATATATATATATATATATATATATATATATATATATATATATATATATATATATATATATATATATATTTCAATCTACATTCAGATTTCACCAATTATTTTTCGAAAGTGGATAACATTTTTTGTTTCTTCTCTCTACTATTGCCTGCCCTTGAGGATTAAAGGGTATTCCCGTGGTATGTAAAATCTTATACTGCACACAAAAGTGTGTAAAATGTTTGGACGTATATGCAGGTCCATTGTCTGTTTTTATTGCTTGTGGCACACCCATAATTGCAAATGCTTGTATAAGGAAATCAGTGACCACTCAGGCTGTCTCTTGCTGCTGGCATTGCAAATGTGAATCCTGAAAAGGTATCTACCACAACATGAATGAAAGATAGACGACCAAAAGATTTATAATGGGTCACATCCATTTGCCAGATTTTATTGGGTCTCAAACCACAAGGATTCTTCCCTGGAGGGAGTGTAGGAGCGTGGAAAGGAAGACAAGCTGTACAGCTTTTTACTATGCTCTTAGCTTCCTCTCTTGTGATTCCAAATTGTAAACGTAAAGCTCGAGCAGCCTGATGATATTTAGAATGAAATTCTTGTGCTTCCTGAAATAAAGGACTACTGGCTAACATGGTTAGAAGGCTATCTGCCTTTGAATTTCCATCAAAAATGGGACCTGGAAGTCCACTATGTGAGTGGACATGCAAGATATAAATCTTGCCTGGATGTTTTCTCACTTGCTCTTGAAGTTCCTTAAAGAGCTGATAAATATTGGAAGCTGCAAATTTTATTTGGGCTGTGGCAATTCTTTGTACTACACCTACTGAATAGGCTGAATCAGTAATTATATTTACGTCTCCTGGGTAATAAGTAAGAGCTAGCATGATAGCAAATAATTCATTCTGTTGAGTGGATTGAAAAGGAGTCCTGACTACTCTCTTTATGGTTAAATCATGAGAGTATACAGCACAAATATTTTCTTTGGAGGTGTCTGTAAAGATTGTTGGTCCTTTAAGAGGAACCTTAGAAACCTTTTCTTCAAAAATCTATCGCCAATTATGTAGTAGCCGGGTAATCTTTAATGGAGATCCATGTGCAAAATTTGGAGCTATGGCCAATAAAATTTGCCATTCTGGGATGGTCTCACAGCATACATTAATTTGTGCGTTAGTATAGAATGTGTATATTTTTTCAGGACTTATTCCAAATAATTGTGTTACTCTCTTAATAGCCTTTAATAAAATCCTAGCCACAAGCACTGGGTAAGGAGTAAGGCTTTGTTCTGGTTGTGCTGGGAGGTTCACCCACTCAATTACACTGTCTCCTTGATGAAGGACTGCTGTGGGTGCCTCTTTTGTAGCAAAAACTGATATTTCCAAGGGTTTTTGAGTGACTCTTTCAACCACATTGGATAAAGCCAGTTCAACTTCTCTCAAAGCCTTTTGTGCTTCTTTTGTAAGCTGGCGTGGTGAATTTAAAGCACTGTCTCCCATTAAAATGTCATATAGAGGTTGTAGTTGATTGGTAGTTAAGCCTAACACTGGATGCATCCATTGGATATCTCCTATTAATTTTTGAAAGTCATTTAAGGTGTTCAACTTCTCTGTTCTTAAAGAAAGCTTTTGTACTGTGAGTGTCTTAGGATATACTTCATATCCTAAATATTGAAAAGGAGCATGTCTTTGAATTTTTTCTGTAGCTATATGCAGTTTGTAGTACTTTAATGTTTCCATGGTCTTTTGTACACATGCTTCTAACATTTGTTCCTCAGGTGCACATCCCAAAATATCATCCATATAATGTAACAATATTACTTTTGGAAAGGCTTTTCTTACTGGAGCAAGAGCAGCAGCAACATACATTTGGCACATAGTAGGGCTGTTTTTCATTCCCTGTGGCAAAACAGTCCATTCATATCTTTTATAAGGCTTGGCCAAATTAACACTAGGCACTGAAAAAGCAAATCTTTTCATATCCTCCTTATCTAGAGGGATAGAATAGAAACAATCCTTAATGTCTATAACCCATAGAGGCCATTCTCTTGGCAACTGAGTAGGAGATGGAAGTCCAGGCTGAAGAGTTCCCATAGTTTCCATCTGTTCATTTACTCTTCTTAGATCAGTTAACATCCTCCATTTTCCAGATTTCTTTTTCACCACAAATACTGGGGAATTCCAAGGACTTAGAGAAGGCTGCAAGTGTCCTTGGTCAAGTTGTTCTTGCACTATGTCTAATAAGGCCTGAATTTTATCACTTCTTAAGAGCCACTGTTCTACCCACACTGGTGAATCAGTCTTCCACTGAATAGGAATTGGTGAAAGTGCAGGTAGGCCTTCAAGAGCAGCCCTGCCTAAAAAGCCAAAGTGCTTATTTGTAATCCTATCTGCTGTAAAATGTCTCTTCCCCACAGATTGACGGGGGTTTTTTCAACCACAAAAGGAGTAAAAACTCCTGTTTCTCCTTCAAATATCCATCTCAAAGGCCTAGCACTAACTTCTGCTGCTATTGATCCTCCCACCCCAGACGTGTAAGTGTCTGCTTTAATCTTTGGCCAGTGACCGGGCCAATTGGCACCTCTAATAACTGTACGACCTGCACCCGTGTCTACCAATCCTTCAAATGGTATTCCGTTTATATAAATAGTAAGCATAGGTCAGTCAGCTGTCACAGCTGCTGTCCAATATATTCCTGGATTTTGTTCATTGGAGTCAAAATCTAGGCGACTATCACTAGGTTGCTTATTAGGGGTACGTAACAATAAGCCTGATGCTACTACTTCTCCTGGTTGATAAATCACATGTTGTCTGCCTGTGTTAGTGACTGGGATATTAGCTATATGTTCTCCAGTTTCCCACATCAGTGTATGGATGGACACTGTTTTGTAGGCACTCTCAGAAGGTGAAATGGTCAAGCCTACTGTGCCTGGAGGAAAAGGATCCATAGGCTCAGCAGGAACAGATTTCACTTCTCCAGGGAGTATCTCAGTAGTCTCTACTGCACACAACTCTATTTTTCCTAATTTTAATCCCTTTCTTCCATCTGATTGCCTTTTGGCTGATTGATCATGTCTTAAAATTCTCTGGATGTAGCCTCGGCTGCCATCATGCCCCACTTGGGGGGCTGAAGCTGGGCCCCACCTGTCATTTCCCTGGGTCAAGCTACATTTGGAGGCCCAGTGGAGGCCCTTGTGACATTTTGGACATGGAGTTTTAGATCTTCTCTCACCCTGTCTTCTCACTGTATCTCCATATCTACACTGAGCTCTTAGATGCCCAATTTTTCCACATTGAAAACATCGCCGAGTTTCTCTAGAAGGCCCTTGCCAGGAGGGACCCTGTCTTTCCACGTTCATCATTGTCCGGGTGTAAAAAGCATTTGTTCCCACTGTAGCACAGCATCTTATGATCTCCTCGAAAGGAGCATCTTTGTCTAATCCCCATATAATTCTTTTGCAAATCTCATTGGCATTTTCCTTAGCCAGATGTCTGGTCATTATTTCTGTAGCTGCATTTTCTCCAATAGTTCTTTTGACAGCAGTTTGCAAACGTCCCACAAAATCTGCAAAAGGTTCATTGGGACCTTGCTGTATTTTAGTAAAAGCCTCTCCACGATCTTTCTGTTCAGGGAGGACACCCTAAGCTTTTATTGCAGCCTTAGCAATTTGTTCATATATTGTCATGGTATAATTAATCTGTTCCAAATTCTCTCCATACCGACCTTCACCAGCCAAGTGCTCAAAAGTGAATTGTGTGTTAAACTCCTATTTCCAAATTGCATCTGACTTGAATTTTACATAATTCATGAAATTCCGCAAGCCATAGCAAATTTTCTCCAGGTTCCAGACATGGATTGCTATGGATTTCCAATCATTCGGGGTTAGGACTTCATAAGACAAACCATCTAGTAACATTTTAACGTAAGCTGATGTAGCCCCATAAAGGATACAACCTTTTTTCAAATCCTTAATTTTATTCAAATCTAAAGGTGCATATCTTCTCCTTTTTTGACCTACAGAGTCAATATCTTCAATCACAGGATATGCATGTATAAAATCACTTATATCCTGTCCTTCTCTCTTAGCTTTAACCAATGCTTTTTCTAATCTTGTCATAGGCTTAGGCTGCTTCACAGACAATTCTGTTTGTGTTTCTGCCTCTTCCCCTCCTTCTTCTTCCTCCACCGATGAAGGTGGAGTTGATGTGGGCCTGTCAATAATCTGCTCTCTAGGTAGGGTTGAAGCTTCTTCAAGAGAATCATACCCTAATTCCTCATTTAAATCCTCTTGCTCTAGGGCAAGATCTTGATCTCTCCTTTTTTCTTCACACTTCCTCCTCTGTTCATTTTTAAAACTTTTCCTTCTCCTACAACTTGCTTGATAGTTTAAGGCTAATTGAACTATGTTGTAGATATAAAATACCTCTGCAGAAATTGAACGAGGCCCATTTTTTGCATGAAATTCTTTCATTTCAAATCCCACTAGTTTCCATTTATCTACATCTATCTTTTCTTCCTCTAAGAACCAAGGGGATGTGCGGCTTAATGCAGCCAAGAGTTTAGCAATCTGTACCCAGGTTACAAGTAAATTCGGCTCCTCAATTATCTTGATTATACTCTCTATAGTACCACTCCTAAATGGGGATGGAACTGAGGTTGCCTCTGGGGCTGGGGCTGTGTCAGCTGAGGTCCAGGGATTGTATTTAGCTAACATATGCCCCATTTCAGCTATAAGAGATTTCTGGTTTAGCCCTTAACAAGTTAAGTTCCTTATTTATCTATTAGCACACTCACTTAATCTTTAACAAAGTTTACTCGTTACTCACGGTTCTGGGTCAGAGAAACTGAGATCTGGATCGGAGGCTTTTCCACTGGAATCAGGACCGTGTTTGTCCCTGTTCAGGCGCCAAATTGTGAAGGTCTGGTCTAGCTCCTCTTGTCAGGATAAGCAAAAGTCGTTGCCCCACGTTGGGCGCCAATTGTAGCGAGCTGTTGTCTCCAGAAGCTGCCGGATCGCTCTCTGGGAAGAGATCTGCTGTGTCTACTCAAATCTCTCAGACAGATTCTTCTTCCTGTAGAGAACCGTTATCTCCAGGCAGTTGCTGTTAACTCTTGTCCAGAGAAGTGACTTCCCTTCCTGCAGAGAGCCCTGTCAGGCCTGATGTAATGCAGAGACTTCTCCTATCTCTGGAGTGGTGTCCTCTTTTATCCTCCCAGAGAATGGGCGTGAGATAATGCAAGGGCTTCTGTGAAGAACTACTTCAACCAATGAGCTTGCTCCTCTTAGGCTCTGAGCCAGAGAACTATCAAGTCAACCTGAGTTCTCACCTTGTAATTGTACAGACAACCTGAATTCTCACCTTGTCATTGTCCAGACAACCTGAGTTCTCACCTAGTAATCCTAACAATTTTTTATCATGAATCCTTCAGAATTGTCTTTGATCATTATATTGCCTCAAACTATATTGCTTTTGATATATATATTGCTCTCCTGGTACTGCTCACTTCGCTTCATACTAGTTTATATAAATCTTCCCATGAAAGCTTCCTGAAGGTAATTTCTTAAAGCACAATAGTATTCCATCAGAATCATTTGCCACAACTAGTTTAGCCATCCTCTAGATGAGAAACAACCAATCAATTTCAAATTTTTGACAGCACAAAAGGGCTTATATAAATATCTTTTTACATAAAATTCATTTTCTTTTTAAAATTTTGTCTCTATATGAAGTCTCACTGGTTTCTGCTCTTCAGGATTGTGAATTCAAATCAAGAAAAATGGTGGAATATCTCACCCTAAAGATGTTTAAGTTAATTTAACAGAGATGATGTATTATATATTTTTTCTTTTTTTATTAATTTTGTAATTATACATTTTTGACAGTATATATGCATGAGTAATTTTTTTATAACATTATCCCTTGTATTCATTTTTCCAGCTTTTCCCCTCCCTCCCTCTACTCCCTCCCCTAGGTGACAGGCAATCTCATACATTTTACGTGTGTTACAGTATAACCTAGATATAATATATGTGTGTAAATCCAATTTTCTTGTTGCACGTTAAGTATTGGATTCCGAAGGTATAAGTAACCTGGGTAGATAGACAGTAGTCCTAATATTTTACATTCAATTCCCAGAGTTGCTTCCTTGGGTATAGTTGTTTTTGTCCATCATTGATCAGCTGGAAGTGAGTTGGATCTTCTTTATGTTGAAGATATCCACTTCCATCAGAACACATCTCCATACATTATTGTTGTTGAAGTGTACAGCGATCTTCTGGTTCTGCTCATTTCACTCAGCATCAGTTCATGCAAGTCTCTCCAAGCCTTTCTGAATTCATCCTGCTGGTCATTTCTTACAGAATAATAATATTCCATAGCCTTCATATATCATAATTTACCCAATTATTCTCCAATTGATGGACATTCATTCATCTTCCAGTTTCTAGCCACTACGAAAAGAGCTGCTTTTGGCACACACAGGTCCCTTTCTCCTCTTTAGTATTTCTTTGGGATATAAGCCCAGTAGTAGCACTGCTAGAATCAAAGAGTATGCACAGTTTGATAACTTTTGGGGCATAGTTCCAGATTGCTCTCCAAAATGGCCAGATTCTTTCACAACTCCACCAACAATGAATTAGTGTCCCAGTTTTCCCACATCCCCTCCAACATTCATCATTATTTGTTCCTGTCATCTTAGACAATCTGACAGGTGTGTAGTGATATCTCAAAGTTGTCTTAATTTGCATTTCTCTGATCAATAGTGATTTGGAACATTCTTTCATATGAGTGGATATAGTTTCAATTTCATTATCTGAGAATTATCTGTTCATATCCTTTGACCATTTATCAATTGGATAATGGTTTGGTTTCCTATAAATCAGGGTCAGTTCTCTATATATTTTGGAAATGAGACCTTTGTCAGAATCTTTAAGTATAAAAATATTTTCCCAATTTGTTACTTCCCTTCTAATTTTGTTTGCATTACTATTGTTTGTACAGAAACTTTTTAGTTTGATGTAATCAAAATCTTCTGTTTTGTGATCAATAATGATCTCTAGTTCTCCTCTGGTCATAAATTCCTTCCTCCTCCACAGGTCTGAGAGGTAGACTATTCTCTGTTCCTCTAATCTATTTATGATCTCATTCTTTATGCCTAAATCATGGACCCATTTTGATCTTGTCTTGGTATATGGTGTGAAGTGTGGATCCATATCTCATTTATGGCATACTAATTTCCAGTTTTCCCAACAATTTTTTTTCAAATAATGAATTGTTATCCCTTATGTTGGTATCTTTGGATTTATCAAACACTAGATTGCTATAGTTGTACCCTTTTTTGTCCTTTGTACCTAATCTGTTCCACTGATCGACCGGTCTATTTCTTAGCCAATACCAAGTGGTTTTGGTGACTGCTGCTATATAATATAGCTTTAGATCAGGTATACCTTGACCACCTTCATCTGACTTTTTTTTTTCATTAATTCCCTTGAAATTCTCGACCTTTTATTCTTCCATATGAACTTTGTTGTTATTTTTCGTAGGTCATTAAAATAGTTTCTTGGGAGTCTGATTGGTATAGCACTAAATAAATAGATTAGTTTGGGGAGTATTGTCAATCTTTATTATATTCGCTCGGCCTATCCAAGAGCACTGAATGTCTTTCCAATTATTTAAATCTGACTTTATTTTTGTGGCAAGTGTTTTGTAATTTTGCTCATATCATTCCTGACTTTCCTTTGGTAGATGGATTCCCAAATATTTTATACTCTCGACAGTTGTTTTGAATGGAATTTCTCTTTGTATCTCTTGCTGCTGGATTTTGTTGGTGATGTATAAAAATGCTGAGGATTTATGTGCATTTATTTTGTATCCAGCAACTCTGCTAAAGTTGTGAATTATTTCTAATAACTTCTTTATTAGAATCTCTGGGGTTTTCTTAGTATGCCATCATATCATCTGCAAAGAGTGACAGTTTGATTTCCTCATTACCTACTCTTATTCCTTTAATCTCTTTCTTGACTCTTATTGCCGAGGCTAACATTTCTAATACAATATTGAATAGTAATGGTGATAGTGGGCAATCTTGTTTCACTCCTGATCTTACTGGGAAAGGTTCCAGTTTATTTCCATTGCATATTATGCTTACTGATGATCGTAAATATATGCTGATTATTCTAAGGAATAGTCCATTCATCCCTAAACTCTCAAGCATTTTTAGTAGGAATGAATGTTGGATTTTATCAAATGCTTTTTCTTCATCTATGAGATGATGTATTATAAACTGTAGCAGGCAGAAAAATGGATACCTCCATCTGAACTCATAGCATGCGTTTATTACTGTCACATGTCATTATATGGCTCTGGGAGGCTGTGTATTATCTCATCAACTAGATGATAAACTTTTTAAAGAAAGTAATAGTTCTTTCTTATTTTTCATATATACCCCCACTTTGTCTAGTATAGAAGTGAATACATCATATGTATTGAGGACATGACTCTATGAATTCTATAGCTTCTGAGTAAAATCTGTTTTTAAAAATAAAATAAAACAAAATTTTATCTCTTTGAGATGCACACCAAGTGGTATTTCTGAGTCAAAAGGTATGTGTAATTTTATAGCTCTTTAGGCATAGATATACATTGCTCTACAAAATTGTTGGATCACCTCACAACTCTAAAAAAATTCATTTGTGTACCTATTTTTCCACATCCTCTCTGAAATTTGTCATTTTCTTTTTCTGCAATATTAGCCAATCTGATAGATATGAGATGGCATCTTAGAGTTGTTTTAGTTTGCACATGTATTCAATAGTGTTTTAGAAAAATTTTCATATAATGGTAGAAAACTTCTTATTCCATCTCTTTTGACCATTTATCAATTGGGAAAGTATTTCTTCTTCCTTCTTCCTTCTTCTTCTTCCCTCTTTTAGACTTCTTCTTTTTTCTCTTTTGACCATTTATCAATTGGGAAAGTATTTCTTCTTCCTTCTTCTTTCTTCTTTCTTCTTTCTTCTTTCTTCTTCTTCTTTCCTCCTCCCCCCCCCCTCCTCCTCCTCCTCCTCCTCCTCCTCCTCCTCCTCCTCCTCCTCCTCCTCCTCCTCCTCCTTCTTCTCCTTCTTCTTCTTCTTCTTCTTCTTCTTCTTCTTCTTCTTCTTCTTCTTCTTCTTCTTCTTCTTCTTCTTCTTCTTCTTCTTCTTCTTCTTCTTCTTCTTCTTCTTCTTCTTCTTCTTCTTCTTCTTCTTCTTCTTCTTCTTCTTCTTCTTCTTCTTCTTCTTCTTCTTCTTCTTCTTCTTCTTCTTCTTCTTCTAAGGCAATTGGGGTTAAGTGATTTCCCCAGAGTCACATAACTAGGAAGTATTAAGTGTCTGAGGCCAGATTTGAACTCAGATCCTCCTAACTTCAGGGCTGTACCATCTAGCTTCCCCAAAAAACTTATTTGAGAAATGAGGCCTTCATCAAAGAAACTTGATGTAAAAATTATTTTCCTATGTTTCTGTATTTCCTCTAATCTTTCATTATAAGATATAATTCATTTTGTATGTGCAAAAAACCCAATGCAATCTAAGGTAATCAAAAGTATCCATTTTCTATCTTATCATGTTGTCCATAAACTTTTGTCTTCTCCATAAATCTGATAGGTAAAATATTAATCCTAGTTTATAATATCACTCTGCATTTATGAAATCATTTACCTATTTTGACAATAATGATATATAGTATGATATCAGTCTAGGCTTAGTTTTCTCCAAATTGTTTCCCAGTTTTCCCCCCAAAAAAAACTTACTCAAATACCGATTTCTTTCTCCCAAACCTTATATATCTGTGTTTATCAAATAGTGCATTAATTTCACTCTTTATTATTTTGTATAGGTGTCTAATGTATGTCATTGTTCCACCTATTTTTTTCTTAGCTAGTACCAAATTATTTTCATGATTACTATTTTGTAGTACCTTTTGAGACCTTACTTTGTCTTCATTTTTCACTGATTCCCTTGATAGCTTTCTTCAGATGTCTATCATAGCTAACTTTTAAAATTCTACTTATCTTTGTTCTTGCTTATTTTATTTGTTTATTTTATAGTTTGATTTATTGAGCTCCAAGAGGGGAACAATTGAAGTTCCCAATCAGTATAATTGTAATATATATTTTGTCTTCTAACACATTTAAATTTTCCTGTAAAAATTTGGATGTCATGTTGTTTGGTGTATATTTATGATATAACTTCATTTCTATGATACCTTTTAAAAATGTAGTTTTCCTGATTATCTTTCAATTAAGTCTTTTCCTTTTTTTGAGAGCATGATTTCCATCCATACTTTTTTGTAGCCTTAGTCAAAACATAATTAATTTCGCTCCAGCTCTTTTATTTTTAACTCTGTGTTTCTCTGTTTCAGGTGTGTTTATTGTGAACCACATTTTTTTTACTCTATTTTATGTGTTTATCCTTTTAACATTCATAACTCCACATGAAATATATTAAAGTTTCATTTTTCCCACAGGCCAGTCAACATTTGTTATTTTTCATTTTCTTTCTCATTACCCAATCTATTAGTATCTAGTTGTACCCAAGAATTACTTTAATTTGCATTTCTGCAATCAATAGTGAGTTAGAGCATTTTTCCATATAACTATATAAATAACTACAGTTATTTTATCTGAAAATTTTATCTTTTTATCATTTATCAACTGGGAAATGCCTCTTATTTTTTACAAATTTGACTCAGTTCTCTATGTTTCATATAGAAAACTTCATCAGAAAAAAAAAAAACATTTCAAACTCTTGTTTCAGATTATTCTTGCTAACATATTTTCCCCTTGTTTATTTTATTTTCTCTCCCTTAACAGTGTCCCTCTTCAAAAATGATTTTTTTTCAATGTCTAGAGTAGCAGGGAAGTTTACCCCACAAATTTTTGTCTAGACCCTTTTTTGATTATGGTTTTCAGGCAGTCCAATAATTGTAAAATTGTCTCTCCTGGATCTTATCATTAATAACTTATTCAGCCATTCCCCAACTGATGGGCATTCACACAGTTCCTTGACACTACAAAAAAAAAAAAAAATATCTGCTACAAATGTTTTTGCACATGTATGTCCTTTCCCCTTTTTATAACCTCTTTGGGATACAGACCCAATAAAGACACTACTGGATCAAAGGATAAAAGCATTTGATAGCCTTTTGGGGAGAGTCCAAATTGCTCTCTAGAATGTTGGATCAGTTGACAAGGAATTATTTTCTTTAGTGGATTTTCTCCCTATTTAGCCAATTGTGTATTTAAAAGCATTCTTCTCATTTACTTTTTGTACTTCCTTTATCATTTGGGCTAATCTGTTTTTTAAAGTATTGTTTTCTGCAATACCTTTTTTGTTTCTCCTTTACTAAGCTGTTGACTAGTTTTTCATGATTTACTTTCATCAATCTCCTTTATCTTTCCAATTTTTCTTCCAATTCTCTTACATGATTTTCAAAAGTTGTTCCAAGGCCTGAGACCAATTCATATTTTTATTTCATTTTTGAATGTTAAGAGCTTTGATTTTGTTATTTTCTGAATATGTGTTTTGCTCTCCTTTGTCACCATAGTAACTTTCTTATAGTCAGAATCTATTTCTGTTATTTGCTTATTTTCCCAACCTATTACTTGACTTTTAATTTTCTGTTATTAAAGGAGGACTCTGCTTACAGGGTGGAGGATTCACTGTTCTAACCTCCAAGGGTTTTGTGCAATTGCTTTCAAATATTCTTCTAGGGATCTCTAAATTTTCTGTTCTTTCAAAGTAATATGATCTAAGGAAGGGTGTATTTACTCCTTTCTTAACTCATGCTGTGGTTTGTGATGTGACTATGCTCTTTTCTGCCCTGGAACTGTGAGGAGAGTCCTCCCTCCCTTGTGGCTGAAAGCTCTACGACATACCAATACTATTATTAAATATGTATTCCCAAAGAGATTTGAAAAAGGAAAAAAATAGGAACTATATGAATAAAAATATTTATAGCAACTCTTTTCTGGAGGGAGGGAATTCTCATCAATTGGAGAATAATTGAATAAGTTACAGTATCTGAATGGGATGGAATACTATTCACTATGCTAGTGCTCCTTCTCTCCTTGGGACTACCACCCAGGACTATGGCCCACATATAAGTATGTCAAAAGCAACAGATTCCTGCCTCAGTGTTAACAAAGAAACCTCTGTAATTTTCTTCTGACAAGTTGTTCATTCCATTACTGTTTGTGGGATGAGATCTACGGAGTCCATTGATGCTGCTGTTGATTCAGTGGCTTTCAAACCTGTTGGGGCCAGAGTTGTGCTGAAGAAGCTTGGGCCAGATTTCATTCTACTCTCACTCTGCCAACCTTCCAAGTTGGGCTAAAATTTGATAGACTCTATCTTTTTATGTGTTCTAACACTCTAAATTTTGTTTAGAATTATTATTCAAAGATTTTTTTGAGGAGTATGAAGAAGAGCTCCAGTGAGAACCTGCCTTTATTGTCATCTCTGCTCCATTTGTCTGTGTTTGTTTTTTATGCTTCTCTTGAGTCTTGTATCTAAAAGTCAAATTTTCCATTCACATTTGGTCTTTGTTGTTAATCAGGAATGCTTGAAAGTCCTCAGTTTTATTAAATAATTATATTTTTCCTCCTGAAGGATTATATTCAGTTTTGCTGAGTTGGTGATTCTTGGTTGTAGTCCTAGTTCCTTTGCCCTTGAGAATATCATATTCCAACCCCTCTGATTCTTTACTATAGAAGCTATTAAATCTTGTACAATCTGACTTCAAAATATTTTAATTGTTCTTTTTTATAATTGCTTGTAATATTTTCTTTTTGACCAGGAACTCTGAAATTTGGCTATAATACCCCTGATGCTTTTCATTTTAAGATATCTTTCAAGAGTTGATGAGTGGATTTTTTCAATTTTTATTTTGCTCTCTAATTTTTGTATATCAGGGAAATTTTATCTGAAAAAAATTCTTAAATCATTTCAGCTTATTTCTTTTCCAGGTCAGGTATTTTTCTAATTCATATTCCCTTGTATTTTACTGCTTTTTAAAAAATTGTTTTATTGTCTTTAAGACTTATGGAGTCATTAGCTTTCAATTCCCCAATTCTTATTTTGAGGAATCATTTTCTTCAATAACATTTATATCTCCTTTTCCATTTGGCCAATTCTACTTTTTTAAGCAGTTCTTTTCTTTAGTATATTTTTGTTCCTCTTTTATCATTTTACTAATATTCTTGTTTAAGGTATTTCTTATTACCTTCAATATTTTTGTGCCTCTGTTACCAAAATATTGACTCTTTTTTCATATTTTCTTGCATTGTTCCCATTGTCCCCCAATTTTCCCTCTAATTCTCTTGATTTTTGAAATCTTTTTCTAAGTTCGTCCAAGATTTTTATTGACTTTGTGTCCAATTCACATTTTTCTTTGAGACTTTGCTTTTAGCTGTTTTTAACATCATTATCTTCTCCTGAATTTGTGTTTTGATTGTCTGTGTCACAATAGCAACTTCCACCAAGACATAACTAACCTCTTCTGCCAAGGCCCTATATTGTCTGAGAATAGAAAATTATTTCACCCTGACTTTTTATTGGTTCTGGATCCCAGAATTCAATTCAAAGCATTATTTTAAAATTGTTTGGAAGGGACTTTGGGGAAACTGAAGTGACTTGTTGTCTCTCTTTGACCATCTTGTTTTTACCTCTTAGAATCATTTATTTAATTGGAATTAAAAAGGGGCTTTGTTTCTTTCCTTTTACTTTGCTTGAGGAAGCAGTTATTATCCTTAATATATGCAGTGTTGCTTGACTATTTTTACTTACTTCTACCTGGTACCTGGTAATGAATGTTTATGAGGTAAAATCCAAAATTATTTGCTTTCCATTTCTTCAAATAAAATGCTCTATTCTATACATATCTATGATATTCTTTTGATAATAGAAAAATACTATATGATTAAGCCAATTCACACTAATGAGAGATATTCCCATGACCCTACTATTAGTATGTGTATTGTTGCAAAATGATGCTGTGTATATATTTATGTGATTGTTTTACTGCACAAGAAAAATCAGATCAAAAAGAGAAAAATGGAGAAAGAAGACAAAATGAAATCAAACAATAACAAAAAGAGTGAAAATGTTATGATGTCACTTAGCATCAGTTCATGTAAGTCTCTCTAGGCTTCTCTGAAATAATCCTGCTGATTGTTTCTTATACAACAGCAATATTCCATAACCTTTATAGGATTATATTATTTTAACAGAAACTTATAAGGCAATTCCCTTCCCAGTCTCTAAAGAAGAGGTTAAAGAATGTCTAATGTTGCAGATCAACAGGTTAGGCAAATCAAGAGGAATATGACAAACCTGAAATTTCTCTAATGGGATCTTTCCCTTCTATAACCAAATTTATCTTTCTGAAATTTCTGAAACTTTTGATAATCTTCATTTTCTTTGAGACTATATCCTGTCTGCAACACATTTGTGTTCTGGTTGATTTATGAAAGTGACAACTTTCACTTTTCTTCACCCATTTATTACTCTTATTTACTCTTTGGATATAATTAGAATATTCTGACTACATTGCATCACACATTACAATATTTGACACATATGAAGCACTTAATAAATTAAGTACTTTTCCCTCTATAAATCTACCTACTTAAAGGTGAATCTACACAGAGCTTCAATCATTTCACCTTGGAGATATCATTCAAACTTACAAATCAAGTCCTTATTTCTCCTTGAAGTTATATTTTATCATTTAATATGTTGAATATACCTACATGGATGTTGTTTTATCACCTCAAATTCAATTTGTCCAAAAATTAATTTATCATTCCCATTCCTCCTGCCTCCTAAAACTACTTCTTTTCTGTGAGTGGTACCACAATTTCCTTAATCAAAATCAAACTAATGGAGATATTCATGACTCTTTCCTCTTTACCATTATATTTAATTGGTTGTCCAGGAGGAATACAGAGAGGCTTGGAGAGACTTACATGAACAGATGCTAAGTGAAATGAGCATAACTAGGAAATCATTATACACTTCAACAATGATACTGTTTGAGGATGTATTCTGATGGAAGTGGATATCTTCAACATAGAGAAGAGCTAATCCAATTCCAATTGATCAATGATGGCCAGAATCAGCTACATCCAGAAAAGGAATACTGGGAAATGCATGTAAACTGTGAGCATTTTTGTTTGTTTGTTTTTCTTCCCAGATTATTTTTACCTTCTAAATACAATTCTTCCTTTGCAACAACAACAACAACAAAATTCGGTTCTGCACATATATATTGTACCTAGGATATACTATAAGATATTTAATATGTATGGGAATGCCTGCCATCAAGGAGAGGGGGTGGAGGGAAGGAGGGGAAAAATTCAGAACAGAAGGGAGTACAAGGGATAATGTTGTTAAAAAAAAATTACCTATGCATATGTACTGTTTAAAATGTTATAATTATAAAAATTAATAAAAAAAAGAAGAGGGAAAAAATAAAAATTTTAAAAATTTAAAAAATATTTAATTGGTTGTCAAATGAGCATGAGGATATATAGCATGATTCAGTGGAAAGCACACTAGGCATAAAGATTCAGAAGATGAGGAGTATAATTACAAAAGTTTAACAACCAACTCTCTAAAGGGGAAAAAAGTGGATGAAACACTTTAGCTTAAGTCTCCTCCATCAACATTTTCTCAATTATTTTCCTAAAGTTAATTCAATAAAATAATAGATGTAATATGTAACATTTGCCAATTTTTGTAAATGCTAACACTGACAATTTAAGTATCATCTCTCTTTAACCTTGAGTCAGTCCAAGCTAGATCCAACCCATTTCACTTTTGCAAAAAATCAGCTGCACATAGTAATTCTGCTTCTTCCTTCTTATGTGACAATGGGAAAATTATTTTACATCTTTGGGTCTCAATTTTCTCAAAGTGAAAAGGTTATATTTGATAACTTTGAATGTCCTTTTCAGCTTTAAATCTGTGACCCTTTTTATGGTAAACTTCAAGATTTATGATTTTTTCCTTTAAAGATCCCATCAATTCTAAACCTAAAAATAATTTGCTTGTCCCCTTCTCTCAACTCATATTGACATCATCCTAGTAAACAGACTCTTATTATATTTCTTCTGGATTATTATAAGAGCTGTTTGTTCATCCATTCATATTGAACACAGTCACTCTTGAAGGGTTGTGTATATCTAACTTTGTCACTATTCAACTCAAAAGTTATATATCTTTAAAATGTCAAGTAAGATCTCTTCACAGGAGAGAACACATGTTTTTTTTTTGTTTGTTTGTTTGTTTGTTTTTGTTTTGTTTTGTTTTGTTTTTTTATTCATGCAGCTCTTGTTCTAGGCATTCAGCTTATGCTAAGAGATGTTCCACACCAGACATTTTTCACACACTGGTACATTCTGACAAACTTCAAGACTTCTCAATATAAGACCTACTACCTGAAGGCTATCTCCTCTCTATACCTTTTCCATTATCGTGGCTAAATGGTCAAATATATTTCTTAAGAATATGGGTACATCCAATTCCTACATTCAATTAATTTGAACTCTCTATTGATAACCTTCCTTCAAGGACTTAGTATTATTGATGATAAATATTCGGAGGAAGTACTCACCAGGCCATATGCAAAAATAAGGTCCCTTAAAGTATCACATTCCTAATGTCTTGCCCTGTAAAGGCTTTAAATCAAGTATTTCTACTCATTAATAATCAATAGTGTCCTATATGAATCCTAGATCTTAGCATTGTGCTCATCCACAAAGTGATTTTGAATGAACTGAATCAATACTCTTTTTACCATTTCTCTTACTTCCCTCACCAGCTAAATATTGGTCATTCTTGTCTGATAACTATCAACATAGAGAAGTTCCTTCATTCTCTTTCTTTCCCTCTTCCTCTTCTTTTTCTTTATCCATTCCCATCATGATATCCACTTTGTCTTAGCTTCTTTTACAGCACTAACTCTCAGACATCATTATTTATACCTCCATTTTCCTACTTTCTTGTCTAGAGTCAGGATGGGTTGTTCTCTTACCCATGAACTCCAAGAAACCAGAGAAAAGCCACACAAACATTTAGCCCTAATCTCTTCCCTTCATGGCAGCCCTTTAGGTATTTGAAGAGAATTATAATCTCTGCCCTGCCTCTGCCTCTAATTATATCTCAGCTCCAGACTAACTAGTTCTTTCAAATGATCCTAATATAGCATGGACTCAAAAGCTCTCACTATCTTGCTTTCCTTCTTAACTTACTGGTTTACATATGTAATTGAATGAGAATTGACAGTGAGACATGACAATGAGAATTGAATGTACTCCAGATGAATCCTGGTGATGCACAGGTCTCTCAGGGTATCACATTCCTAATGCCCTGTCCTGTTCAGGCTTTAAATCAAGTATTTCTACTCATTAATAAAATTTAAATATGATGTATGATTCAATGTTACCTAACTGGTGCCAGTTACAAAACTACAAAGTGTCCTCAGTGTTTATCATTTGGGGGGATGAAGAGAGCAAATAGAACAACTTGTCCCTCTGTCACATAGATTTTACTACTAAAGAATATTCACTAATGGGTCAGAGATTACATGGATTGCTTCCTTTCAGAGCTATATGAAGGAAACAAGCATTTATTAAGTATATACTACTATTTGTCAATAATACTGTAGTAATAATTTTATAATTTTTGCTATACTAATAATTTCACAATTATTATTGAATTTTATCCTTACAGTCCTGGAGTTAGATTATCATTCCCTTTTTGTCCTAGAAGAGGTAATACAATCCTCTCTATAGAAATAACTATATGCCTTTTATTTCTATTGATTGGGATGGCAATGTATCTTTATTATGTTCAAGCCATTGCAGATGTATGTGTGTGTGTGTGTGTGTGTGTGTGTGTGTGTGTGTGTGTGTTTGGTTGTGGTTGTCGAGTTAAGGATTCCTTAGAGCTTATGGGTCTAATTTATTCTAGATTACTGCTATATTCAGTACTGATCCAAGATTCTCTCTATGTTCTATAAACTCAGAATCCTCAGTAAATAGAATAAAACTGTGAGATTATTTTATTGACAGCTGGCATGATAAAGCCAGAAACAAAGACTATAAGAGTCTTGGTATACCCATAAAGTTAAGGGTATAGCAGACAATAGCAGAAGAAAGTTGAAGAACTGACCCTCATCAACGAAACTTGAAAACAGATTTCTCCATTTTTTGATATCAGAATAGTATAAGAAACATCATTAAAAGTTTGGCTAAAATCTAGGTAAACCATCTATGGTACTGTTCTGATCTACCAGTTTAGTACCAAAAGCAGTAGAGTTATCATTTCTTGATGATGTGATGTTAATTATTGCATTTTACCACTTTTCCAGATATTCATTAAACTTCTATTTAATAATCTGTTTTTGATTTTCCAGCAAAGACAAGTTCACTGGTATATAGTTAGTGCACTTCCCTTTAATAACACTTTTCTCTTTTCCCTGAATTTTCAAATATCACTCTTGATAGGCTAATAGTCATGTTCTCCAGAGAATTATGGTACCACTTTGGTCTTAATACATTCCATTTTTAGCATAATGAATACAGTATCATTTATATAGTCAGCTTTTAGGAAATGTTTCTAGGTTAAATGGAATAAATCAAGTCTCTAACAATACCAATTATGCGTAATTTGGTGATGAAATGTAAACATGATTATAGCTAGCTGGAAATTGGGTTTATTTTGATATATTACCAATTTTTAATAAATCTGGGATTTGAACAAAATTTCTAAGACTTGCTAAAATAAAAGGAAATTTCAAAATTCACCCTGAAATATTTAAAGCTTTTTTTTCTCCCAAGCCAAATGGCTGAATTATATAAATAGAAAATAGATATCCTCACATAAAATCTTAAAAGAGAACAATTGCTTTTACTATAATTCCAATTATATAAATTATTGAAATAAAATAAATACAGCCTTTCTGATTTTTTATATTATTAAATGCAGAATAAAATTGCTCTCAATTATAAGAATTTTTAAATATCTCATGTTGCCTTTATCATTAGCAGGAGACACTTTAAATATTATTTTAAAAGATTAGCCTTGAAAGTTTACACTTATCCATTGCTTAAAAAAAATTTCTGCTACTGCAGTGGGTCTATACACTATGTATAGATGAATGTATAATGTACATACAATACATGTAATGTATGTATCAGTCCAGAAACTTTTGTCCCACTTTCTACTTATACTACATATGTTCATTATATGTGTTAAGTGTGCATATATATATATATATATATATATATATATATATGCATTGTATATGTATGTATGTATCCACATATACTAATTGTATCCACATTTGTACTCTAAAACTACTATTCCAAATTCTACTCACACTGATTCATTCCAGAACACTTCTATGACATTGATGTAGTATCCAGACTAGCTCTCTGGAGGATCTCTGGTTGAGCCTTGGTCTTAAATGGAGGAGTGATGAAGGCAGGAGAGCCACTGTTGGATCTCTGTTTCTGTCTCTATCTTTTGTGTCTCCTCTGTGTCTGTGTCTGAGTCTGAATCTGAGACTGAGCTCAAGGTCTCTTCTCCAGTTCTCTCAGCCCTTAAATACCTCAGTCTAATTACATCATTACATCGAACTAAGTAAGTATATGCCAACTAGAGTGATTACATCATTATATCACACTAAGTATATGTGAAGTAGAGAACCATTATTCTCATCAACCATACTAAGTAAGTGGTTAACTAAAAGCACCCTGCTGTAAGTATCCTTGCTTCAAATAGAACATGTCCTCCCTGACTTCTCAGGGAGAAGGTGAGAAATTCCAAAGGGAAAATGGGGAGCCAAACTTGATATTTTTTGCAGGTTTCCTCTGGGCTGAAGGGTCTTATACTTCACTCAGAGTTCCTCCACTATCTGCAGCCCTCTACACATTGAAGAAAATTGAAGAAATGGAAGTCCTCCAAATCTTTAAAATGGCTGAGATCTTCCTCCAAGCAAGGCTGAAAGACACAGAACCAAACCAAAAATGGGAAATCTCCTCTTCCCTCATTCCTCACCCATAACAATTACTTCTGAGGGGCTTAGATAAAGCTTTCTCTGCTCTCCTCTTGTTAAAATCTTAAACTGTTTATGAAAAACAACAAACTTAAAAACATGACTTGCTTTGTTCTTTTCAAGCAGATTATATTTACCAGCCAATATAATAGTAGTTCATACAGTATGCTCTTGCTACTGAGACCAGATGGCTCTGGAGGGGAAAGTGAGGTAGGTGACCTGCACAGTCCTCCTTCACTTACATCCATTACATTCACTTGCATGTCATGGCATCACCTCCCTGATGCCATAGTCATTCTTGATCTATATCTTGCCACTGGCTCTGTAAGGGAAAGTGAGGCAAGTGACCTTGCATAGCCCTTCCTCACTTAAATCCAATTCATTTGCTTATCATGGTATCACCTCCCTAATGATATGGTCTTCTTCAAGAATGAAAAAAACAAAACAAAACAAACAAAAAAAAAAAACAAGAAATGTAACAAACATTTTTTAAGCATACTTCAAAATCTTTGATTAAATTATGATCTCACTTTTTTCACTTTTTTTAAGGACTTAGCATTATATATCATGCATTTTAAATGGATTAGAATCAATTCCCACCTATACACTCACATTGTGGGTATGTGTATGGCAATGTCCTGGAATTTTGGAACACTACCTCATGGCTAAAACCTTTATTAAAATTTCAAGCTGGAAAGGAGGAGGCCATTTCATAAGTAGCAAGATGAAGGATTAGACTTTTTTTTTTTTTGATCCCCATGACCTTTCAAGCTTCTTCAGAACATAAATAATGAAAAGTGTTCAGAATCCAAAAGAAGGTTAAAAAACTTCATGCCAATTCACATTGCAAATCTTTCAATTAATTAGTTAATTAAAATATGAGGATGAATTTTTGGAGATAGACATATTTCATGAAGTCTAAGAATTGTAAGGGATCTCAGAGGTCATCTAGTATAATTTTACTTAAATCAAGAATCCCTTCTACCATTTGCCTTTATAAGCCAATTTATCTTAAGGTATTCAGTAATAAGCAATGAATTCACTAACTCTTAATGAAGCTTGTTTAATTTTGGAACAACTCCCTTGTATATTTCATGTACAAAATTCAGTTATTTTAAAAATAATAATCAAATGAAAAGTTTGATGGGGAATAAATTTTGTTTTCCAAGTGGTTGGGTACAGACAAATATGATAGATAGACAGATGTTACTTGTACATTGATGGTTGTATGTCTTCTTAAGAAAAAAACTTTAAGATCCTTGAGAGTGGGGACTGCATCTTTGTTTTGATTTGGTAATTTTCTCTTTTTTGTACCTTATGGCTTAGCAGAGTCACATAGTGGACATTAAATAAATGCTTTGTGACTTAACTTATCTTTCTCACTTTACTTTACTGAATCTTGATCCATGTCATACTTTCTAAAAGTAGCTGTCTCCCAGAGCTCTATCTTAAACTTCTTTCTTTTTTAATGTTGATCTATCTCATATATTCTTTTGGTTCACCAGTTATCTCTATACAGATGATTCTCAGATTTGCATATAAATGCCGAATCTCTGCTAAGTTATAATTGTGAAATTCCAACAGTCTCCTGGACACCACAAATTGATGTTTCTTAGGCATCTGAAATTCAACATGTACAAAACAAATCATTATTTTCACATTTCTGAACTTCTATATTACATTAGTGGCACCAGCATACTCCCAAGTAACAAGGTATACAATCTAGGTGTCATCTTTGATCCTTCAGTCTTATATACTCCATGTATAAAATCCATTTTTTTTTAAATTTTGTCTTTTGTACCTTAATACTATTTGTATATACACAAACAAAGTTCAGGCATTTATCACATTTTTCTAGAACTATTGCAAAAGCCTTCTAACTGTTCTCCATACCTCAAGTCTCTTCCCAGCACAACCATTGCCCATTCAGCTGCCAAAATGATTTTTCTTAATTACATGTTTGACCATATCACTTTACTCCAGTAGTTTCCTATCATGATAAAGTCAAAAGTCCTCTGATTGCCATTCAAATATTTTCATGGATTGTTTCTACTTTTCCAGCCTTTTTATTCTTTAAATTTCTCCATAAACTCTGTGATCTAGCTACATTGGCCTATTGGCAATTCCTAAAGCATGACACTCCTCAAGCATTACTTATCTCTAATTCTTTGTACTGGTTTCCCCATGCTAGAAATTTCCTGTTCTACCACTTTAGCTTCTTTGTCAATTGCCATCTTCTGCAGAAGGTCTTTTATTCTTCCCTCAGTTGATAATTATCTCCATCTACTCTCTATATATCTTCAATATATCTATTTATTTATGTTATATCTCCTATAAGGATGTATACTGGGTTACCAAGAAGTTGATTCATTCCTTGAATGAAATAACTGTTTTTTTCTGCCTTGTTTTATATCTCCATATTTGAAACCAAGAACTGAGGCTTCAAACCTATGTCTTCTTCTACTTTTCCATGAGAGTGGATTGAACCCAATGTGCAACATAAAAAAAGTTCTATGATTAAAACTGACTTTTGTGCTATTCTATTGCCACACAGAGTAAAAAACTAGGATAAGAATCTCTCTGAGGAAGATACTGAAGACCTTGAGAAGCAGAAAAGAGAAAATGGAAAGTTAAAGAATAATTATCACTGGCACATACTGTACTCTTTCAATATAGATTTCAACATCAAAGTCAACTCTGCCAAACTGTCTTTGCTAATTATCTTTGCTAAGCTCCACCTTCTGATATAATGTATACTTACCTCTCCTGGTCACCTTAATGCTGGACATTCTGGACAAACTAGACAACTCTTTTGTCCCTCAGATTCTGTACATCTTTCTCAATCTTATCAACAAGTACCTAAAACTGTATTACATTACCATTACATTTTTCCCTGTTTCTTACTTCAGGTAGTTGTCTATGAAAATATAACCTGATAGAATAATACTGGTGTCCTAAGCAGCAATTTCTCTAAGGCAAATGTATTGGAAATTTGGGGTACTAACATTCATCCCAGCATAAAAAAAGAGCTCAGTGTTGCAGAGAAATCACCCAAAATGTGTGTTTGCCTCTCTTTCTTTGCCTGACCCTTTGCTGACCTTGATTTCAACACATGAACTATGGATCAAATCAAACCATTGTTTTCCCCCTGTCCTGTTCAGTCTGCTTCTGGGTTGCCCATCAATGGCTACTGAACTGGTGAAAAGAACATTTTTTTATTCCTGGTGATTAGCTCCTGTTGCTTGTTGGCAGAGGAAAGTTTCCAGGTCAGGCTTGTACTTGTATATGCAAAATGAATTTTCTTCTTTTATCCATAATTGAAACTGCACAGCATTGATTACAGGTACACTTGAGTCTCTTTTCAAAGTTCACACAGACTTCTGCACAGAAACTAATGGTCCATGCCATCTAAAGTCCTGTGTGACTATAACTGAAGCCAGATGTTTCAGAGGAAGGCACACAGGCCTCATAATGAACCTAACCATGAAAAACTAAACCACAGGGAGAAATGGCTTCCCCACCCCAGGTGGGGATCTATCAAATGCCTGGAGGCACAAGGATCATTACAATCCAAGCAATTTTATCCCAGCAAGGCAGCTGCATATAGTTTTAATGCATTTTTGTTGTTATACTTTTTTTTTTTACTTCACACAGAAATATCTAGCATATTTTGTGCACTTTGCAACTATTATCAGATACTATGCTTTTTACAAGACTTTCTCTGAATTTTAATTTAATTTCTCATCTTGTGAATGTGCATTATTCATTATTCTAATCAAAATATTAGCCTAGGAATTTTAACCCTAATATAAGGACAACCCCTTAAGGCAGGACCACTCTAGGAAAAAAAAAAAGTATTTGTCCCTGTTTCTCTCTTTTTTATAGATCTTTCTGTAGCAGTTCCACAGTTATTTGATGAAGCTATCAAACTCTCCTAAAGGGATATGGAAGTAGGGGGAGACAGGCTCTCTTGGAAGAACTCAAAAAGGATCATGGAAGAGAGTTAGAAGAAAAAATGGGGAAAGGAAATGAGAACTTTGCAGAAGAGTTTGGAAAAGAAAACACAAAAATTATCTTAAGAAAACTCTTTAAAATGGATTTGGTGAAATGGAAATATCATATAACTGTTAGGATTACAAGGTGCTAACTCAGGTTGTCTAAACAATTCTCTAGCTCAGAGTTCACACTTGAGTTCACACCTTTAAAAGGAGTTTACACATTTAGCCTTCTGAAAGGAGTTGACACCATCATTGATCAATTGGAATTGGATTAGCTCTTCTCTATGTTGAAGATATCTACTTCCATCAGAATGCATCCTCAAACAATGCCATTGTTGAAGTGTATAACGATCTCCTAGTTCTGCTCATTTTACTCAGCATCAGTTGATGTAAGTCTCTCCAAGCCTCTCTGTATTCCTCCTGTTGGTCATTTCTTACAGAACAATAATATTCCATAACATTCATATACCATAATTAATTTAATAATGGGTGCCAATATCAATGTTCCAGTGATTATGTCATTTATACCATGGGCAAGAAGTAAAATAAATAATATTTATTAGGGCTTATTATGTGCAAGATCCTATGCATGAGGATAGGAAAATAAAACCAAGAAAGCCCCTGCTTTTAAAGAGCTAAAACTTAATAGGAGACAACATATACATGACATTTTAGCTTCACAAATAATAATTCCTGCTATCATGAAAAGCAGTTATTAATTCATCTTTTGCCATTTTATTACAAATCCTCTTGATTTCTTAAGTTGATGAAATGGTCAAATGCTAAAGATATTGGTTTGCAAAGGCATTTTGTCTCCTAGTCTTCTATAGAAATAGCTACTGAAGAGACAAGAGCCACAATATTTATGGAGGAAATTTCTGAGTTCCATGTTCATAGAGGTGTCTTTCCTGGGCTGTAGCTTAAGCAAAATGCTGGAAGCAAGACCAGTTGAGTGAGGAGAGGGGATGCTACTTTTCTCTAGTCAGTTATTACATATGTGACTTTTGTCAAGTCATTTAATCTCTGTCAATCTTCATTTTCTTCATCTCAAGATGAAGGGTTGGAATAGATGAATTTAAAAGTTCCTTCCCTCTTTAAATTTATACTTTTCGTTCATGCTTTGCCAGATGCTAAAAGAAATATTTAAAAAATTAAGATATGTTGTTCAATTCAATTTAAAATTTATTTGAGTGGAACAGAGCAGTTATACAAACAAAAATTTTATCAATATGTACTTTAATATTAAAATGAAGGGATTGGGACAAAATTGTAAACTTTTAGAAAATTTCAGAGTAATGAGCTATTGTTTTGTCCTGTAGTGATTAGATTCGAGGTTTAATGGGAAAAAAAAAAATGGATGTATTTGCCTAGCCTATACTCAAACTGCCAGTCAATGAATAAGAATTCATTTAAACCATTAGCTTTCAGAGCTGAAGTTTAAACAGAAGGAAAGTAGATAAACTTGCTAATTATCTTTCCTTGATATTAACAATTAACTGGTATCTTTACCTGGGATGGTAAACAAGAATATGTAAACAGGTAGAATTTCTAGGATTTTTGAAGAAGCTATGACTTCTTTTTATTCCAACGTAACCACAACCACTGGAGAATCACCCTTAATGAGAACCAGTAATCTCAGAGGGGTGGGGTGCAATCTTTGCTGTTTCTGAGGAACGACCTTTACCCCAGTGTGGATATTCTGTCTTGGCAGCAAGCCAGGATCAGAAGAGAAGCTGTAAATACAAGACGTAAAGAATAAAACCCCAAAAAGTTAGACTCTCTCGGGACCCGGCCACCTCCACCCCAACCCGGAGTGACTCAGCACGTTCTTAGAGCCTCAAAGTCTCAGAGTACAGATGCAGCACAGCTATTGCTGTCCTGCTAGTGCCTCACGGCTGTCTCCTGCAATCTGTAGAGGAAGCCTGGTAATACCATCCCCTCCCCAAAAGCAGACCATTTGTTTTTGCTTGTTAATTTGTTTTCTTTGATTCTGCTCCAATGAAATGAACAAAAAATTTAAAAGGGCTCTAATCACTGATAGCATCTATATGGATAGAGAGCAGACTTTAAACCCTGAGGAGACTAAAAGCAGACTGTCTCCAGAGGAATCCCCAAAGGGGGATATGATCTGCTCCTCAATACACAAAAATGTCATAGAAGGAATCAAAAAGGCTCTCACAAGAGAGCTAGAAGAGAAATTGGAAAATGAAAGGGAAGTTTGGCAAGAGAGTCTGGGTAAGTCATCCAGAGTGGATAAAGAAATCAAATCCTTGAAAAACAAAATTAGTGAGTTGGAAAAAGAAAATAGCACTCTAAAAGATAAAATTGGCGAAATGGAAAAAAAAACACATAGAACAAAAAAACTCACTTAAAAATTCAATTGGACAATTATAAAAAAGATATAAAAAAGTGAGTGAAGAAAATACATCATTGAAAATCAGAATCGAACAAATAGAAGTGAATGACTCGAGGAGACACCAAGAGTCAGTCAAGCAAAACCAGAAAAATGAAATAATGGAAAAGAATGTCAAATACCTTATTAGAAAGACAACAGACCTGAAAAAACAGATCCAGGAGAGACAATCTGAGAATAATTGGACCCTCTGAAAAATATGAGGAAAAACAGAGCCTAGACACTATTTTCCAGGAAATTATGAAAGAGAACTGCCCAGATGTTTTAGAAAAAGAGGGTAAAATAGACATTGAAAAAATTCATCTATCACCTAATGAAAGGGACCCTAAAATCAAAACGCCAAGAAATATAGTGGCCAATTTCAAGAACCATCATATGAAGGAAAAAATAATATTGCAAACTGATAGAAAAAAATCAAGGCAGATATGGAGGAGTCAAAATAAGCATTACCCAGGATCTAGCAGCATCCACATTAAAGAATCAAAGGACTTGGAATATAATATTCTGAAAGGCTAAGGAATTTGGTATGCAGCCAAGAATAACTTACCCAGCAAAAATGAGCATCTTTTTCCAGGGAAGATGAACATTTAACAAAATTAATGAATTCCATCTATTCTTGATGAAAACACCAGATCTAAAGTTCTAAAAAAGGTAAAAAGAAATCTTGAGAACTATATTTCTGCCATAAAGATATATAAAGAACACATATATAATTTGTTCTAGAAACTAGAAGTGGAAAGGAAATTATATCATAAAAAAGGGTAAAGTGGTGGTACTACATCTCACTAAGAGGGAATAGTAACCTATTATATCTGAGAGAAAGAATGGAGGGGGATGAACATAGTGTGTACCATATTCTCATTAGAATTGACTTAAAGAGAAAAATATAGACGTTCAATTTATGGTGAAACTCCTTCCACTTCATTGAAAAGTGGGAGGGGAAAAGGGAAAGAGTAAGCTAAGCAGAGGGAATACAGAAATTGTGAGGAAAAGGGGTAAAATAGGGGGAGGCACTCTAAGGTGAGGGAGGGATACTAAAAAAGGAGGGCTGTGAAAAACAAGTGGTGCTCACAAGTTTAATACTGGGAAGGGAAGTAAGGAGGAAGGAAAGGAGAAAAGCACAAACAGGAGTTAATGGAATGGCAAGCAATACAGAATTAGTCATTTTAACCATAAATGTGAATGGGGTAAACTCCCCCATAAAGAGGAAACAGTTATCAGACTGGATTAAAAGCCAGAATCCTACAATATGTTGTTTATAGGAAACATACCTGAAACAGGGTGATACATACATAATAAAGATAAAAGGTTGGAGCAGAATCTACTATGTTTCAGGTGAAGCAAAAAAAGCATGGGTAGCCATCCTCATCTTACATCAAGCAAAAGCAAAAATTGATCTAATTAAAAGAGATAAGGAAGGGCATTTTATCCTGCTAAAGGGTACCATAGGTAAAGAAGCAGTATCAATATTAAACATATACACACCAAATGGTGCAGCATCTAAATTCTTAAAAGAGAAATTAAGAGAGCTGCAAAAAGAAATAGACAGCAAAACTATAACACTGGGGGATCTCAACCTTGCACTCTCAGAATTAGATAAATCAAACCAAAAAATAAATAAATAAGAAAAAAGTCAAAGAGGTAAATAGAATACTAGAAAAGTTTGATATGATAGTTCTTTGGAGAAAACTAAATGGAGACAGAAAGAACATGGAACCTATACAAAAATTGACCATATACGAGGACATAAAATCCTCAAAATCAAATGAAGTAAGGCAGAAATAGTAAATGCATCCTTTTCAGACCACAATGCAATGAAAATTACATTCAATAAAAAACCAGGGGAAAATATACCAAAAAATAATTGGAAACTAAATAATCTCATACTGAAGAATGATTGGGTGAAACATAAAATCATAGGCATAATTAATAACTTCACCCAAGAAAATAACAATAATGAGACATCTTACCAAAATGTGTGGGATACAGCCAAAGCAGTAATAAGGGGAAATTTTATATATCTAGTGGCATACTTGCATAAAATAGAGAAAGAAAAGGTCAATGAATTGGACTTAGAATTAAAAATGCTAGAAAAGGAACAAATTAAAAATCCCCAGACAAACACGAAACTTGAAATTCTAAAATTAAAAGGAGAAATTAATAAAATTGAAAGTAAAAAAAATATTGAATTAATTAATAAAAATAAGAGTTGGTTCTATGAAAAAACCAACAAAATAGACAAACCCTTAGTAAATCTGATTTTAAAAAGGAAAGAGGAAAAGTAAATTGTTAGTCTTAAAAATGAAAAGAGAGAATTCACCACTAATGAAGAGAATATTAGAAAAATAATTAGGAGTTACTTTGCCCAATTTTATGCCAATAAATTCAATAACTTAAATGCAATGGAAGAATACTTTCAAAAATATAGCTTGCCCAGATTAACTGAGGAAGAAGTAAATAGTCTAAATAGTCCCATTTCAGAAAAAGAAATAGAACAAGCTATTAACCAACTCCCTAAGAAAAAATCCCCAGGACCAGATGGATTTACATGTGAATTCTACTAAACATTTAAAGAACAATTAATTCCAATGCTATATAAACTATTTGAAAAAATAGGGATTGACAGAGTCCTACCAAATTCATTTTATGACACAGACATGGTACTGATATCTAAACCAGGTAGGTTGAAAACAGAGAAAGAAAATTATAGACCAATCTCCCTAATGAATATTGATGCTAAAATCTTAAATAAAATATTAGCAAAAAGACTAAAGAAAGTCATCCTCAGCATAATACACTATGACCAAGTGGGATTTATACCAGGAATGCAGGGCTGGTTTAATATTAGGAAAACTATTAGAATAATTGACTATATCAATAACCAAATTAACAAAAAACATATGATCATCTCAATAGATGTAGAAAAAGCATTTGATAAAATCCAACATCCATTCCTATTAAAAACACTTGATAGTATAGGAATAAATTGACTATTCCTTAAAATAATCAGGAGCATATATTTAAAACCTTCAGTAAACATCATATGTAATGGCGATAAACTGGAACCTTTCCCAGTAAAATCAGAAGTGAAACAAGGTTGCCTACTATTACCATTACTATTCAATAATGTATTAGAATAGAATAGTATCTTGGGAGTCTGATTGGCATAGCACTAAATAAATAGATTAGTTTGTGGAGTATTGTCATCTTTATTATATTTGGTCGGCCTATCCATGAGCACTTAATATTTAAATTTGGCTTTTTTTTGTGGCAAGTGTTTTGTAATTTTGCTCATATAATTTCTGACTTTCCTTTGGTAGATAGATTCCCAAATATTTTATACTACTGCTGTTTAGGTATTAGTACCATGTCTGTGTCATAAAAGGAATTTGGTAGGACTCCTTCTTTCGATCTACCTGGTTTAGGGAGAACTAGAGACCATTATTGATCACAAAATACAAAATTTTGATTGCATCAAATTAAAAAGCTGTTGTACAAACAAAACTAATGCAAACAAGATTAGAAAGGAAGTAACAAACTGGGAAAACATTTTTACAGTTAAAGGTTCTGATAAAGGCCTCATCTCCAAAATATACAGAGAATTGATTCTAATTTATAAGAAATCAAGCCATTCTCCAATTCATAAATGGTCAAAGGATATGAACAGACAATTCTCAGATGATGAAATTGAAACTATTTCCACTCATATGAAAGAGTGTTCCAAATCACTATTGATCAGAGAAATGCAAATTAAGACAACTCTGAGATAGTACTACACACATGTCAGATTGGCTAAGATGACAGGAACAAATAATGATGAATGTTGGAGGGGATGTGGGAAAACTGGGGCACTGATGCACTGTTGGTGGAGTTGTGAAAGAATCCAACCATTCTGGAAAGCAATCTAGAATTATGCCCCAAAAGTTATCAAACCCTTTGATCCAGCAGTGCTACTACTGGGCTTATATCCCAAGGAAATATTAAAGAAGGGAAAGGGACCTGTTTGTGCCAAAATGTTTGTGGCAGCCCTTTTTGTAGTGACTAGAAACTGGAAAATGAATGGATGTCCATCAATTGGAGAATGGTTGGGTAAATTATGGTATATGAATGTTTTGGAATAAATATTATTGTTCTGTAAGAAATGACCAGCAGGATGAATACAGAGAAGCTTGGAAAGACTTACATGAACTGATGCTGAGTGAAATGAGCCAACCAGAAAATCATTATACACTTTAACAACAATATTGTATGAGGATGTCTTCTGATGGAAGTGGATATCTTCAACAAAGAGAAGGTCTAACTCAGATCCAATTGATCAATGATGGACAGAATCAGGTACACTTAGAGAAGAAACACTGGGAAATGAGTGTAAATTGTTTGCATTTTTGTTTTTCTTCACAGGTTATTTTTACCTTCTGAATACAATTCTTCCTTTGCAGCAACAACAACAACAAAATTCAGTTCTGTAGATATATATTGTACCTAGGATATACTATAACATATTTAATATGTATGGGAATTCCTGCCATCTAGGGTAGCGGTTGGAGGGAAGGAGGGGAACATTTGGAACAGAAGGGAGAGCAAGGGATAATGTAAAAAATTACCCATGCATATGTACTGTCAAAAAAGTTATAATTATAAAATTAATTTTAAAATTTTAAAAAAGAAAAAGCATAATATTTGTCTATATTAAGCATTTGAAATGTCTGAAAGAACCAACAAAGAAAGGTTACTACATAAATAAGTAATAATTTCACCTAAAGCCTCCTGAATAAAATTTCTTGCCCCCTGAAAAACACAAGACAAGAGAAAGAAAATCAGTAGTTAATGACAGAATGCCTAACATAAATATTTTCCAGACAAGAGTCTGATGCTACAGTTCACTTCAACATGTCACATTGATTTTGAAAGGCAGAAAAGATTCAAAGTACTGTAACAAAGCATTCAAGTGGTTCACCAATATTGTTCATTGTATTTTGGCGGGCTGTCCCATTTTCTAATAAGTTGGTATCACTAAATTCCAAGCTAAGTTCTCTTTCCCTGGCAATGGATAAAAACTATTATATAACTATTCAGTACTTCTCAACTGCTGGGTAAGGGAGATGATAGAGGCTACTTCTCTTCAAGATAAAATATTAACTGTATTGCTTTCAACAGTGTAGTGTAGTAGGAAGAACAATGATTTAGAATTAAAAGAACTGGGGTATAATCCTACTTCTGTCATTTAGTAGTTGTTTAAAAAAATATTAATTCATTTAAATTCCTTGAATCTCAGTTTCCTTATATATAAATACTCTAATGTAGTTGGTCTTAACATCTGGCAAAGGTAACAAGTGGCATCTTTTGTTGATACATTTGATTAAGTTGTATTTCTTAACTGCTGTATTTGGACAGAAAAATGAGAATAACATTTACACTACCTATATTACAGAACTATTTTGAGGAAAGCACCTTATACCCTCAAAATGCTATAATGATGCAAGTTGGTACTATTTGTTATTTACTGTCCACCCTTTCCCAAACCATGAATTTCAAGTTCCAACAAAGAAATAAGTCAATAGGAAATTATTAACTATTTAACATATTTCAACCACTATAGTATGTGTTGGGGATAGAAAACAAAACAAAACAAAAACTGACTTTTTTTTTTCTTTCTAGCAGATGGGTATTTCAAATCTATGCCCCTTTATTTCATGAGTTGGATGAGTTTACTGCTGATTTTCTTCCTTAGGTAAAACATTGTGTGGCCTGATATTCTAAGATTTTATCCCATGCATATTTATTGATCATCACTAATTGGTGCCATAATAGTCAACTTTTATATTCATTAATATCTCTCCTATTATAAGGACTTTGGTGAATATCTAAAAGTACACTTTTTTTTTTCAATTACTGCATTTCTTTTCATGTCATTTTTATCTGATTATAAGTTTCATTAATTACTAAACCATAATTTCTTCTTCTTTGCAAACTCCACATAACTTGACAAAGTACCAATCTCAAAGGGATAACACATTCACTAAATCTTTAGTAATGGAAGCTGAATCAAGAAATACTTCATAAGATTTTTTTTTAAATGAAAGAGCATCATTAAATGAAATACTTGAAGTTCCTAAATATACTATACCTCAGGCTAGTACAATCCAGTGCCTCCATAGGGATAACTCAAACCAAACCACTAGGACTTTCTGCAAAAAGGGAGGAAATATTGATTCTGTTCAAGTACTTCAAGAAACAAGAGTTTAAACTGTGAATGTGGGGAGTGGAAGTTATAGCAGTGCAGATGTTTCTATACCCAAGACAAAAGGCAATCTCTTTCCATGGAGTCTTGTATGGAATATGCTAGAACCTCTTATTTAGTAAAGTGTAAGATTTTTTAAAACAATAACAAAGACAATAACTAGCAGTTATTTATTATAAAATTTGTAAACTACTTTTGAATATTATCCTATTATATTCTGACAATAGCCATAGGAAGTAGGTGGTTTTAGTTAGTAAGTGGACAGAGGCAGATTTGAACTCAGATTTCTAGAAATCCAGTTTCAAAATTCTATTCAATGGGCTACTCATCTCCCTCATGTTACTGTAACTGTTTTGTTAAAACAGTAACTTTGTATGGCTATTTACTAAGCATAGGGATTTATGATTTTCTTTCTGTTTTAATTTTATATGGTTTAGTTATCAAGAGCACATTTGGAAAGATCATCTCATAGAAAGAATATATTCTTTATTTCCTATTTTTTTTCAAAGAGCTTATATAGTATTAAAATTAATTGTCCTGGGGGGGCGGAGCCAAGATGGCGGAGAGGAAACACACGACTCAGTGAACGTCCTCACTCCCTCACAACCAATTAGATAAATTAAGTCTCAGAATTAGCTCAGGATTGATAGATACCACAAGGACTGGAAGCACGACTTACCAGCTGAAGAGAATCTGGAGTTTCAACAGGAAAGGTCAGTTCTCAGGGGAGGAATAAGAAAGACCAGCACAGACGGTGGGGTAGGGGCACACTGCGCCCATTGCGCTGGGAAGGGCTCTGGGATCAGAGAAACCACTGAGGTAAAGGAATCTGGCACAGGCTGTTAGCTCTTCTCTGCTAATTATTTAGCAGTTCAGAAGAGAAAGCCAAAATATTTTAAAACTCAGATTAGATTATCCCCGGAACCTGGGGGTGACTCAGGCACCAGGGGGTGTGGCCTCAGCTACCTCCTGAGAATAGTTAAGAGACTGACAAGTGGGTGGATACGGCCCAAGGCAACACACACTGCCTAACTTAGCTGGAGGGAGTGGAACTCAGCTCCAGGAAGTCCCAGAGAAGCGGAACCTTTGAACTAGGGACCGCTGTTTCTGGCAGACACTTCCAGTTTGAGCTCAGGGGCTTCTTACGTCACCTGCTGCAGACACCCACTCCCCACCCGGACACATAGCCTGGGCTTCCTACAGTCTTCACTATTCTACGCCCTCGAAGCACAGCAGTGCTAATCACCTCTGAGGCACTCCCAGGGAGAGGGTGGGGAACTCTCTCCCAGAGCTCTCTCTTAGCTCAGGCTCAGGAGCCGCTGCATCCATCCGGTCTGGGAGGAAGCTGGTAAAGAAGTAAATAATTTCCTACCCCAGAGACAGACCCCAAAAGATTTTTTTTTAAGTATGAGCAAAAAAGCTAGAAAAACCATAGATTCCTTCTATACAGAGAAAGAGCGGGTACCCAACCCCGAGGAAGTTGACAGCAGAGAATCAGATAACAACCTAAAGGGGAACGATTCCTGCCCCCCATCACATAACTCTCTCCTAGAAGAAGCTCTTAAGAAATTGAGGGAGATCGAAGAAAAATGGGGCAAGGAAAGAGAAGTTATGATAGAGAATAACAATGTCCTGAAATTGGAGTTGGAAAAAATAAAGAATTCACAGGAGATGCAGGGAAACAAAATTAGTGAATTAGAAAAGGTTAAAAAAACACAGGAAAGTAGGATATCTGAATTGGAAAAGATAAAAAAGTCTCAAGAAAATAGAATTTCTGAATTGGAAAAAGAAAATAATTCTCAAAAAAAAAAAAATTAGGGAAATGGAAAAAATCTCAATAGAGCAAAATAATTCATTTAAAAACGAAATTGGGCATTTACAAAAAGAACTAAAAACTGTGAAAGAAGAAAATAACTCCTTAAAAGTCAGGATGGAACAAATAGAAATGAATGATTCACAGAGAACCCAAGAATCAGTCAAACAAAACAAAAAAAATGAGAAGCTGGAGAACAACGTCAAATACTTACTGGGAAAATCTATAGACCTGGAAAATAGATCTAGGAGAGATAATCTGCGGATTATTGGACTTCCAGAAAACTATGACCAAAAAAAGAGCCTAGATTCTATTTTACAGGAAATTATCAAAGAGAACTGTCCAGAGATAATAGAAACAGAAGGGAAAGTAGATGTGGAAAGAATTCATCGAACTCCTTCTGAAATAGACCCTAAAAAAAGAACACCACGGAATATTGTGGCTAAGCTGCAGAATTACCACACAAAGGAGAAAATCCTGCAAGCAGCTAGAAAAAAACAATTTAAATACCAAGGTGCCACAATAAGGGTCACCCAAGATCTGGCTGCCTCCACATTAAAAGATAGAAGGGCCTGGAACCTGATATTCCGAAAGGCAAAAGATCAAGGACTGCAACCAAGAATGAACTACCCAGCTAAGTTTAGCATCTTTTTCCATGGAAGAAGATGGTCATTCAATGAAACAGAGGAATTCTATATGTTTCTAAGAAAAAAACCAGACTTAAACAAAAAATTTGATCTACATCCACAAGACTGAAGAGAAACAGAAAAAGGTACACAGAACCCTTGAGAACTGTAACTTTGTTGTGAGTATATAAAAAATACTCAAGGATAATTTGATTTTACTGATATAAAAGAAAAAAAGGGGGGTGTGGTAAAGGGAAGGAGGTCGGTTCAGAAAAAGGGGAAGGAGTGATAAAAAGAGGGAAACTACATCCCAGGAAGAGACATAGAAAATACACCATATCTGAGGGAACTTAGTGAGGGGGAGAATCATTGTGTGAATCTTACTCTCATCAGAAGAGGCTCAAAGAGTAAATAATTAACATATTTGTTTTTCAGAGAATTTTCTCTCACCTCATTAAAAGGGGGGAGAGGAAAAGGGGAAAGGAAAAGGAGAATAAGTGAAGGGACTTGGAGGGAGGGGGGAGGGATCCTAAAAAAAAAAAAAAAAAAGAGGGAGGGTTGCGCGTCACAAGGGGGGTCTGTAAATTAAATATCGGGGAGGGGGATCAGGGGGGTCAAGGGAAAAAAGTATAATCTGGGGATAATACGATGGCAGGAAATACAGAATTAGTAATTTTAACTGTAAATGTAAATGGGATGAACGATCCCATCAAACGGAGACGGATAGCAGATTGGATCAAAAAGCAGAACCCTACAATATGTTGTCTACAGGAAACACACTTAAAGCAGGGAGATACATACAGAGTAAAGGTAAAAGGTTGGAACAGAGCTTATTATGCTTCAGGTAAAGCCAAAAAAGCAGGGGTAGCTATCCTTATCTCAGATCAAGCAAAAGCAGAAGTAGATCTCGTTAAAAAAGATAAGGAAGGAAACTATATCCTGCTGAAAGGTAGCATAAATAATGAAGCCATATCAATACTAAACATATATGCACCAAGTGGTATAGCATCTAACTTTCTAAAGGAAAAGTTAAGAGAACTGCAAGAAGAAATAGACAGTAAAACTATAATAGTGGGAGATCTCAACCTTGCACTCTCAGATTTAGACAAATCAAACCACAAAACAAACAAGAAAGAAATTAAAAAAGTAAATAGAACATTAGAAAAACTAGGTATGATAGACCTTTGGAGAAAACTGAATGGCAATAGGAAGGAATATACTTTCTTCTCAGCAGTTCATGGATCCTATACAAAAATTGACCATATACTAGGACATAAAGATCTCAAAATTAAATGTAGGAAGGCAGAAATAATAAATGCCTTCTTCTCAGATCACAATGCAATAAAAGCTACATTCAGTAAAAAGTTAGGGGTAAATAGACCAAAAAGTAATTGGAAACTGAATAATCTCATCTTAAAGAATGACTGGGTGAAAGAGCAAATTATAGAAACAATTAACAATTTCACCCAAGATAATGATAATGATGAGACATCATATCAAAATCTTTGGGATGCAGCTAAAGCAGTAATAAGGGGAAATTTTATATCTTTAGAGGCTTATTTGAAGAAAATTGAGAAAGAGAAGATTAACGAATTGGGCTTACAACTTAAAAGGCTAGAAAAAGACCAAATTATAAACCCCCAACCAAAAATTAAACTCGAAATACAAAAATTAAAAGGAGAAATCAATAAAATTGAAAGTAAAAAAACTATTGAATTAATAAATAAAACCAAGAGTTGGTTTTATGAAAAAGCCAATAAAATAGATAAACCTTTGGTAAATTTGATCAAAAAAAAGAAAGAGGAAAATCAAATTGATAGTCTTACAAATGAAAAGGGGGATCTTTCCACCAAGGAAGAGGAAATTAGAGAAATAATAAGGAGTTACTTTGCCCAACTTTATGCCAATAAATTTGATAACTTAAGTGAAATGGATGACTTTCTCCAAAAATATAGGCTCCCTAGATTAACAGAGGAGGAGATAAATTGCTTAAATAGTCCCATTTCAGAAAAAGAAATAGAACAAGCTATTAATCAACTCCCCAGGAAAAAATCCCCAGGGCCAGATGGATTCACATGTGAATTCTACCAAACATTTAAAGAACAATTAGCCCCAATGTTATATAAATTATTTGAAAAAATAGGGGATGAAGGAGTCCTACCAAACTCCTTTTATGACACAGACATGGTACTGATACCTAAACCTGGTAGATCGAAAACTGAGAAAGAAAATTATAGACCAATCTCCTTAATGAATATTGATGCTAAAATCTTAAATAAGATATTAGCAAAAAGACTTCAGAAAATCATCTCCAAGATAATACACTATGATCAAGTAGGATTTATTCCAGGAATGCAGGGCTGGTTTAATATTAGGAAAACTATTAATATAATTGACCATATTAATAATCAAATTAATAAGAACCATATGATCATCTCAATAGATGCAGAAAAAGCATTTGACAAAATCCAACATCCATTCCTACTAAAAACTCTTGAGAGTATAGGAATAAATGGATTATTCCTTAGAATAATCAGGAGTATATATTTAAGACCGTCAGTAAGCATAATATGCAATAGAAATAAACTGCAACCTTTCCCAGTAAGATCAGGAGTGAAACAAGGTTGCCCACTATCACCATTACTATTCAATATAGTACTAGAAACGCTAGCCTCGGCAATAAGAGCCGAGAAAGAGATTCAAGGAATTAGAGTAGGAAATGAGGAAATCAAACTATCACTTTTTGCAGATGACATGATGGTATACTTAGAGAACCCCAAAGACTCTGCTAAAAAGCTACTAGAAATAATTCAAAATTTCAGCAAAGTGGCAGGATACAAAATAAATCCACATAAATCCTCGGCATTTTTATATATCACTAACAAAATGCAACAGCAAGAGATACAAAGAGAAATTCCATTCCAAACAAATGTTGAGAGTATAAAATATTTGGGAATCCATCTACCAAAGAAAAGTCAGGAATTATATGAGAAAAATTACAAAACACTTGCCACAAAAATAAAGTCAGATTTAAATAATTGGAAAGACATTCAGTGCTCTTGGATAGGCCGAGCGAATATAATAAAGATGACAATACTCCCCAAACTAATCTATTTATTTAGTGCTATACCAATCAGACTCCCAAGAAACTATTTTAATGACCTAGAAAAAATAACAACAAAATTCATATGGAAGAATAAAAGGTCAAGAATTGCAAGGGAACTAATGAAAAAAAACTCAGAGGAAGGTGGTCTAAGTGTACCTGATCTAAAGCTATATTATATAGCAGCAGTCACCAAAACCATTTGGTATTGGCTACGAAATAGACCGGTAGATCAGTGGAACAGATTAGATACAAAGGACAAAAAAGGATACATCTATAGCAATCTAATCTTTGACAAACCCAAAGATTCCAACATTAGGGATAAAAATTCATTATTCGGAAAAAACTGTTGGGAAAACTGGAAATTAGTATGGCAGAAATTAGATATGGATCCACACTTAACACCATATACCAAGATAAGATCAAAATGGGTCCATGATTTAGGCATAAAGAGGGAGATAATAAATAGATTAGAGGAACAGAGGATAATCTACCTCTCAGACTTGTGGAGGAGGAAGGAATTTATGACCAGAGGAGAACTAGAGATCATTATTGATCACAAAATAGAAGATTTTGATTACATCAAACTAAAAAGTTTCTGTACAAATAATACTAATGCAAACAAGATTAGAAGGGAAGTAACAAATTGGGAAAATATTTTTAAAAACAAAGGTTCTGACAAAGGTCTCATTTCCAAAATATATAGAGAACTGACCCAAATTTATAAGAAACCGAACCATTCTCCAATTGATAAATGGTCAAAGGATATGAACAGACAATTCTCAGAGGAAGAAATTGAAACTATATCCACTCACATGAAAGAGTGTTCCAAATCACTACTGATCAGAGAAATGCAAATTAAGACCACTCTGAGATACCACTACACACCTGTCAGATTGGCTAAGATGACAGGAACAAATAATGACAAATGTTGGAGGGGATGTGGGAAAACTGGGACACTAATACATTGCTGGTGGAGTTGTGAAAGAATCCAGCCATTCTGGAGAGCAATCTGGAATTATGCCCAAAAAGTTATCAAACTGTGCATACCCTTTGACCCAGCAGCGCTACTACTGGGATTATATCCCAAAGAAATACTAAAGAGCGGAAAGAGACATATATGTGCCAAAATGTTTGTGGCAGCTCTTTTTGTTGTAGCTAGAAACTGGAGGATGAATGGATGTCCATCAGTTGGAGAATGGTTGGGTAAATTGTGGTATATGAAGGTTATGGAATATTATTGCTCGGTAAGAAATGACCAGCAGGAGGAATATAGAGAGGCCTGGAGAGACTTAAATCAACTGATGCTGAGTGAAATGAGCAGAACCAGAAGATCACTGTACACTTCAACAACAATACTGTATGAGGATGTATTCTGATGGAAGTGGAAATCTTCAACATAAAGAAGATCCAACTCACTTCCAGTTGATCAATGATGGACAGAGGTAGCTGCACCCAGAGAAGAAACACTGGGAGGGGAATGAAAATTGTTAGCACTAATATCTGTCTGCCCAGGTTGCATGTACCTTCGGATTCTAATGTTTATTGTGCAACAAGAAAGTGATATTCGCACACATGTATTGTACCTAGACTATATTGTAACACATGTAAAATGTATGGTATTGCCTGTCGTCGGGGGGAGGGAATAGAGGGAGGGGGGGTAAATTGGAAAAATGAATACAAGGGATAATATTATAATATATATATATATATATATATATATATAATAAAAAAAAAAAAAAAAAAAAATTAATTGTCCTTTGAATTATTAGTTCCTGGTCCCAGTTTTTCTTCCTTTGGAAGTTCATTAGTGGATGTTCAATTTCTTTTTTGAGTTTAGGCTGTTTAAATTGTTTGTTGTATTGCTAAGTATTTTACAGTTTTGTAAATATTCCACCATTCCATTTAAATTTTTTGTGTTAGAGATGACATATATTTCTGCAAAATATTCATTTGTTCTTTCATTGAAAATTCTCCATTTTCATTTTTGAAACTCATTGTTTTTGTCCCCACTTTGTTTTTTTTAGTCAAATTAGCTAATATTTTGTATAATTTGTTGATTTAAAATACTTCTTATAATTATTCATTAATCCTTTTTTTTTTCAATGCTACAAATCTCTTTTTTGATATTCAGTTGTTTTACTTGGTGTTTAATTACCTGTGCAAGGAATTCTCTTTTAGCTTTTTGACTCTTTTTTAGGCTCCCAATCACTAAAATAATTCTTGGTTTTGAAGTAGCTAACTATTTTATGGATAATCATAATCAGATCCACTGATTATGACATGGTATAAAATTGTATAGTGACCAATTGCTTCACTGATTCAATAA
Source organism: Sminthopsis crassicaudata (assembly GCF_048593235.1). NCBI lineage: Eukaryota > Metazoa > Chordata > Mammalia > Dasyuromorphia > Dasyuridae > Sminthopsis > Sminthopsis crassicaudata. The sequence goes on along the minus strand of NC_133620.1, from coordinate 126,454,755 downwards.
AAATGTTTTTACCCGATGAAAGATTCAAGAGTAAAGTATCTTATTAATTACTTAAAACATAATGCTGTGATTGATTTAGTTGGTACCCATCATTAAACTTGAAAGAAGAAAAATAATTATAATGGGAAAGAAATTAACTACAGCATCAAAAGATAACAAAAGAAACGCTATTCTTTCTAAGAAATAATGTCTCTTTTCTCCCCCCCCCCCCTTTTTGGTCATCTCCTATACAACATGCTTTTCTAATTTTTTTCTTTTTTTTTCTTTTAAAAAATTAGACAAGTCAGTTTATAACGTTGGTCTTCTTATTCAGTCATTTCAGTCATGTTCAACTCCTCGTGACCCCATTTGGGGTTTTCTTGGAAAATATATTGGAGTGGTTTGACATTTCCTTCTCCAACTCACTTTACATTTGAGAAACTGAAAAAGAATTTTGTGATTTGCCCAGATTCACATGCTGGTAGTGTCTGAGGTCAGATTTGAATTCTAGGAGTTGAGTCTTCCAGAGTCCAGGTCTGGCACTCTGTCATATAGCTGTGCAATGCAGTTTGAACTCAAGCCTTTGCTTTCTTTGAAATATTGAATAAGAAAAAAAATCTTATTAATTTGACTGTTATTAGAATAATATCCTAAAATATCATTATTATATTATTTTGCATCAACATTGTAGTTAATTGTTAAAATTGCCTGCTGTTGCCCATTTCTACCCCACCCATTTCTATCACCATTAAAAATGAGTTATTAACGTCAAAGGTTTTTGTGCACAAAATCTTCTGGAACAAGAAGTGCAGTAATAATATAACAGAGACATAATGAAAGTATCAATGCACAACCTAATAATCTGATAACTTTCTGCCTTAGTCTAATAATTTTAAAAGGAGAGGAACTTAAATATGTATAAATACTATACACATATATATATATACAAATATACACACATATGTACATATAAATATACACACATTTATGTGTGTATATATACATATACATATATGTATATGTGTGTGTATATATATATATATATATATATACACACACATATACGTATATGTGTGTGTATGTGTGTATATATATAATTTATTTGTGTATGCATATCAGGATCTAAGTATTGCACCTAGAAGAGGCATTTTGATAAAGGAAAATACATGAGATCAGTTAAAATAGAAACAAGAACTAGCATTTGCAGAGCTTTTTATTCAGTTTCATTTATTTATTTATTTATTGAGGCAGTTGGGGTTAAGTGACTTGGTCTGGGTCATACAGTTAGTAAGTTTTAAGTGTCCAAGACCAGATTTGAATTTAGGTCCTCCTGACTTCAGGGCTGGTGCTCTAACCACTGCACCATTTAGCTTGCCCCATGTTATTTATTCTGTGAAATAAGTTCTATGATCTCATTATCCCCGTTTTATGAGGAAACTGATCCTTGGAGGTTCTTGAGGCAGGAATATACTATTCATGTCAATTGTTAATGTTCAAAGAACCATTGCAAAGACTACATTGATTCTAACTAAATCATAGAAGTTACATAGGTAAATATTTCCTGAAGATAAGGCGCCCTAGATTCTGGCTCTGATGATTCTGTATAACTTTAGGCCATTTTTAGCTGGTTATTTGGGTTTTTCCTACTATTGTTATAGACAAAATGGATGAACGTGAGCTAAATTAAAGTACAATTGATGATTGATTTAGAGCCAGTTGAATCCTAAAAAGTAGTCATCATGCTTCAACAATGTTGTCTTGCAATGAGATCTCCAGTGAAGTGCTTCACTGAACCATGTGTCCTTTATTTTTATCTTTTAAGACAGTAGGCTTATTGCATTTACTTGCTATAAATTTTAATTTATTTAGATATTCATATTGTTTATATCTTCACACTTCAATATTATGAATATTATGAAAGCTTCTTGAGGTGACAAACTATGTCAAAACCTTGTCTTTTTTTTTTTTTCTTTATATCTTTAGTCCAGGTACATTTGTTTGTTATTTTGTTCTGAACCTGCAATTCTATGAGTGTAGGAAATTCCTTAGGGAGACCAGAAAATGCTCTGAAACTTATACTTTTAGAGATTTGCATGGAGTATTGCAAGAATATAATGACTCACCCAGCACCACATCATCAGTAATTGTCAGAAATAGGATTTTGATTCAGTTCTTCCTAATTCCAAATCTATAGTCAATCAACTCTCATAATGGGGACTTAAAAAATGCTTGCTGAAGGTATGACTGTACATAAATTGTAGATAACTAATCTTCTGAATATCCAAAAAAAAGATGCAAAGAAAGCTCAATATGCTAGAATATTAGGCCTTATGTAATTAGATGAAATTTAATAGAAATAAATTTATTTCTAAAATATAGCACAAAATTAAATTTCATAAATATAAAATGAGGATATATAGTTAGTTAATTTATCTGAAAAATAACTGGGGATTTGAGTGGATTTCAAGTTCAATGTGAAGCAAAAAAATAAAATACCTATATTAGCAAAAAAAAAAAAAAAAAAAAAAAAAAGCTAACATGAACTTAAGTTGCATCAAGAAAAGTATATTATTCAGATAAGCATCCTGCTGTGCTTTTGACATTTGTTTAAAAAGTGGTGCTCATTCTACCGGCTCAATGTTTTAAGAAAGACATTCATAACTTAGAGGATATTCATAGGAGAATGATTAAGAGTGGTAAAGGAGCCTGAAATTATACTAGAGAAAAGCTAGGTGATGCCTAAAGAAGAGAAAACTTAGGGGGAATACGCTGCTCACCTTCAAAATATTTAAGCAGAAGAAGGATTAGTTGTTGTTTTTCTTCAATTCTGTCTAATTTCTGTGACACAATTTGGGTTTTTCTTGGCAATAAGTAGTTTTAGCAATAGAGTAGTTTTTTTTCCTTTTCCAGCTCATTTTACATATTAGGAAACAGAAAGAGTTAAATGACTTGTCCAGGCTCACACACCTAGTAACTAAAACCAGATTTGAACTCAGCAAAATGAAACTTCTTGACATCAGGGTGGTTTGCTCTCTCCACTGTGCCATCTGGCTGCCAACAGGGATTCAACTTTTCTAATTCACTCCAGAAGAAAACAACAGGTAGTGTAAGTCAAAGATGTATAAATTTTAGCCTGATATAAGGAATTAATATGGAAGGAAGTTCCTACCAATTGAAAATATACAAAAATGGAATAGACTGACTCAAGAAATAATGAACATCACCCCCTTCCTATCATCATACCAGTGGCAAATGTGCTCAGGATTTAAGAAGCATATTGTAAAGAGGATTTATATAAAGGTACACGAATTAGATATCTTTTGAGGTATTCCAATTCTGAAATCCTGGGATTCTATTATTTAATTTTTTTCAAACTTTCATTTTCTCATGTGCCAAATTAGAGCATTGAGCTAGATATTCTCTAATGTCCCTCGTATTTCTAAAACATAGTTCAAAATAGAAATTAATCAAGAATTTGGAATTATAGTTTGAATATTTTTAAATCAATTTTATGTGTAGAATCCAAATGGGGCCCCTTATAGCAAGTCTTATTATTGAATTTTGAAAAGACAAGAGAGAAAAAACACTTCATGAGGTTTTTAATAATCAGATAATATTTAAAAAGAAAAAAATCATTTAGTTTTGAATTTAAAAAATGAATACTATAAGGCATCATCTTAAAACTAAATTAAACACATTGTTCCATTAGAGACCAGTAAAAGCTAAATGACAGGAATCAAGCTCAATCTGGTCAAAATTCACCTGCTAATGTTTGAATGTTTGATTGGAATGTGATTTTTTTTAAAAGGGCTAAACAGACTGAATAGTAATAATCTAACCCTATTAATGTATAGATGAAAGGCTGAATACAGCTGCTGCTTCTTTATCTGAACAGCTCCAAATATTAATGGCATTTGTAGAAATGGTCTGATTTGATAGAATGTACAATAACAAGAGATAAGCTAAATTAAATGAAATAACTATTTTTTTTTCCTATCAGTCTTTTACTGGTTTTTTGGGAATAAAAAAAACAAAAACAAAAAAAAAAAAAAAAAAACTATCTAAAACGGATACAAGGTCATTTATGTCTACTATACATTAAACTTGGGAGAGAGAGGGAAAGGAAGGATGGAACAGAGGATCAAATAATGTCTATATGATTCTCTGTATATATTAAGCATTCTTTGATAGATACTTCTTTTCTACCAATCTAATGACAAATCATTATACAATGAAATTTTATCACCCCTTATTCAATTTACAATAGAACAAAATTGTATATAGTTGGTAATAGATATATTAGGTGGGCTTTCTTAAGGCAAAGAAGGTTGTTTAAATAGGGTACTGCTATGACAAAATCATCAGCAAGTTATCACTGTACTGTATCTTTTCTTTTTCTCCATTTAAACTGTATCGAGGTCTCTGGAGGGCACAGGCACAAACCAGTGCATTTGTCCGCTCTGCCTTCAGCTCTCTGGAGGCATTACATTAGTAAGATAAATAGCTAATTCTCTGCAGCCAAATGTTGCACATTTCATGATTAAATATGAGCCTCCCCAGACTAGGCTTCATTTGTTTCCCCTGCAGTGAAATATGTGTGGATTTATATTTTTTCATTACTACATAAATACAAGCAGTTTATAAAATGAGAGGAATTATCAAAGTTAAATCTCCCATTCCAAGACTACTGATGGGGCTCTCTTGTTGTTTCTTCCCCCATTAAAGCACCAGTCACCATAAAATAATTTACAGGGGGAAATCTACTTAATTACATTGTTTAAAAAGTGAAATAAATAAAATTTTCCTCATTCTCTGATGAATTCTGTTGGAGTTCAGTCCTTGGTCTCTGGAAATTAAGGGCCACTATGAGGAGTTGCCACTTCAGCTGGTCCCACTTAGTGGAATTAATAGCTTGCTGCTGAGTGTGGATGGATTTGGTATATTATTATCATTATAGAGTTTCCATTGCTTTAGTCTACATCATTAATGAGGATAAACCTAAGTGTTCCTAAGTAATATGTACTCAGGAAAGATGATTTCATGAAAATCAGATTCACACATAAAAAAACAGAAAGAGAGAAAAAAGATGGAGGGAGTGAGAAAAACGAGAGACAGAGAGAGAAGAGAGAGAGAGAGAGAGAGAGAGAGAGAGAGAGAGAGAGAGAGAGAGAGAGAGAGAAAGAGAGAGAGAGAGAGAGAGAGAGAGAGAGAGAGAGAGAGAGAGAGAGAGAGAGAGAGAATCTTAAATCTAGTTGACTAGTCTTGCTGGATTCCATGAATAACTACATTTTCTTGATAAAGTGAAGAGTACACTTGAAGCAATCAGGTGTACCAAGAAAAGAGACAAATAAAGCTTACTTTTTATCCTTAGAATTTGAATATTTTTTTAGAGTGGGGAATAGTCCTCAGGGTTGCTAGGTAGCACAATGGTAGAATGCAAGTTCAAATCTGACCTGACATTTATAGTCTGCATGACCCCAGGCGAGTCACTTAACTCTTTTTGTTTCTATTTGATTTGCTTATCTATAAAATGAGTTGGAGAAGAAAATGGCAAACTAATCCAGTATCTTTGAAAAAGGAACCTCAAATGGGTTCCTGTAGGGATGAGGAGACTGAAAACAATAGTCAATTGTCAAGCATAACTCCCTCCTCATTTTACTGAGAAGGAAACTGAGAGCCAGAAAGTGAAAGGCATTACTTAACAACACATAGACAGAAAATTTATATTTACTATTCAGCCTTTTGTTTCAGTCTATTGAAAGATTATTCTGAGTTGAGTATGTCTTATTAGTAAGTAATCAAGCTAAGGTTTGAATTCAGGTCTTCTGACTCTAAATTTCTTTCTTCTGTATCACACTTTCAACCTTCACTCAACTGTATGTTTACAATTTTTCTAAATCAAAACTTTAAATAATCAAATTTTCAAAACAAGTAAGTCTGGCAAATGACTTTGGCATGTAGTCAACCTACCAACTTTATCCCCCAACTTTTCACAAGGTCTTATATTCATACCCACATGAATCCACCTTTCAACACAGGTTTGCTCCTCCTGTTTTTCATTCTACCTAACTCTTTTGATGCTCAGAAGATATTCATCATATTAATCCTAATTAAAACCAATGTCTTCTTTTGGGTCTAGTGGGCTGTCTCAGGCCTTGTTCCTTCCCAGGGTTTCTTCATATAACAAATATGATTTAGTTAGCATTATGTTAAAAACAGAGAAGAGAGAAAATTGAGTTATGTTTAGCCAAAATTGTCTCTGAAGCTTGTACAGTTTGAGTTTAAGGTCACTTTGAGTGAGAAGAAGGGGCTCCCAGATCAGACTGGGCAGTCTGTCTCAGGCACTCAGATGCAGCTGGAAAGTAGATTTAACAAAGCAGTAGGGAAAAATCAGAAGAGAAGTGCTATTTAAAAGACTTATTTTCTGGGCCTTTTTACCTCTCAATCAGCTTAGAAACCTGGATAAGACATGACCTGATAAGCAGAAAGAAGAAAAGGCCAAATCCATATTATTGCTTCACAAAATGAAGAATCATACTATTCTCTTATTTTACAGAATGGAATAGACCTCCTCAGTTAACAAGCAAAGATGCCAATTGTGGAGGTTCTGTGTCCTAAAAATAGAAGGTAGAAACTTGGATAGAAATATAAGAAAAGAAAAAAAAAAAAATAGGAGGAATCTTTCTTACAATTTTCTCCTTTTTTCATGATTGCCTCCAAGAAGTAGCCATAGATAAATAGTAACTCTGTAACACAACATACTCAAGCCAATACAATCTTTCAATAGGCTGGAATAAAAGGTTATATAGTAAATGTAAGGTTGCTTTCTGTTAACTCATTAATGAACTAACACAGTATTGGGCTGTTAAGCACCTTGGCCTTTAAATTTATTTACTTCTGAGATAAGGTAATTACTGTATCTTATAGGATAAGAAACACTTCTAGCTTGCCCTCTAAATTAAATCCACACTGTATTTGACTCAGACAGCAATTCTGAAATTCTGAAAAGAAGTGGAGGTACAAGGGATGATCTGGCATATTCACTTTCTTAATCCTATCAGAGAATGGTGAATTGCTACTGAACACATGAATTCCTACTGCTTAGAAATTTGACTGTTTTTGCTATCTATTCCAGAAAACAATTATTTTCCACAAAATGCAGAATCATTTTTTCTTAGTTTCTTTTCAATATTTGCTGAAAATAAACTCTTAAGAGTTCTTTTCTTTTCAATTTAATTTAAAAAGTCCTTGCTCAGATCAGTTTAGGATAATAGATTTAGAACTAAAAGTGAAGCCCCTCTTCTGATTTTACAGTTGGTGAAATCAAGGAGCAGACAAGTCAAATGACTTGCCCGAAGATTACATATGGTAATAAGCAGGAAAATAAAGTTTTGAATCTAATCTCTCTGACTCTAGATTGGGCACAATGCTTCAGAGGTAGAAAGGTGAGATCTGTTGAACACAAAGAAGGAAGCAGAAAAAAAAAATACAAAACATAATATTATTTAATTCTTCTCCCATATGTAGGAAGAAGATATTGTCTCAAATATATAGGATTTGGACTTTTTAAAGTTCAGTTAATGTCTTATAAGTGTTGCACACATTCTTCTCCTTCGGAGACTATTCCACTATTTATATTTTCTCTAACTCAACAGTCATACCAGCTTGTAGTAGGGTATTAAATTAATTTCTCTACTTCTCTAATATTCATACCTTTAAGATATTTGCAGATAATAATATCTCTCCCTTGAGTTATTGCTTAGCTGAGCTATACATATTTAATTCATGTTATTTCAAAAAAATACAAATAAAATGCTATCCTCTATACCATCTTAATTGTTATTTTTTTCTCTCTTTTTTCCTCTGTGAGTTGAAGGTTAAAGAGCTGTCTGAATATTCTCAATAGACAAGCCTCCTTGTTAGTGTCCATTCATGATATAAAATATTGCCTGCATCCTTAATTTCCTGATAATGGTCAATGTCTTAATTGTGAAGAAATATAGAACCTTTATTATTCTGAACAATCACCAAAATCAGTTGGAAAGACTCTGGAGGGATTGCTTGTGACCTCTAATTGATTCACATACTTTTTTCATACTTCAGAAGAATTGTGATATCATAAGGGCACTCTTTCTAACAGCATATATGATCTGGAAAATCTCTTGAATATTGCATATTTATCACTGCAGCACCTAAGATATATCTATATCTATTATCTATCTATATGTATAGATAGATAGATAGATAGATAGATAGATAGATAGATAGATAGATATGTATGTGTGTGTGTGTGTGTGTGTGTGTGTGTGTGTGTGTGTGTATATATATATATATATATATATATATATATATATATATATATATATATATATATATATATATTGGTCTATTCCTTTACTACTACTCTCTAATTTTTTTTCAACAAGTAAATGCTTACTATATGTCAACTAAGGATGCCACAATGAAAAATAAATGCATTTTAGAAGGGTAAATATGCAAAAAAGAAAAGCATGCACTCAAAAAACTGGCAAGTAATGGTTATCAGTTCCTCATGTGTTAAAAGAAGGGATTAAATTAAATAACCTATAATGTTTCTTCCAGCTTAAATTTTTTTCTAAGATATTTATTTACTTGGCCCATTTTCATTGGCTTTCCTAGTATCAATACAAAAGATACAAAGTAATTTCCAAAAGGAAAGCATTAACTACTGAGGATTGGGCAGGATGAAGATAGGCTTCAATTAGGAAACAGCTCTTGAGCCGGCATTTTGAAAAGTAAGTATTCTATGAGGAAGGATTTAATAGATATCCACTATAGATATCTGCAACAGTCTAAACAAAAACACAAAGATTAGAAATGTAATATAGTGAATATGAGAAAACAAGCATGACATTTTGGATAGATCTTTAGCATGAGTGAAGGAGAATCACATATAATAAGCCTTAAAAGCTGACATTGTAAAAAGCTTTAAATTCAAAAGATGGAACTCTATATTTTATCAGAGGCAAGAGAGAACTACCACAGAAGGGGAATGAAATCATCAGATGTGCACTTGAGGATTATCAATTCATCAGTTCCATGGAAGATAGATAGGAAAGAGAAGAGTCTGAAAGCAGAGAAAGCATTCAGAAGATTGTTGTACTAGGGAAGGGAAAGAGTGATTTGATGAGAGCCTGCTTTAGGGTGGTAGCCATGTAAATGATGAGAAATGGCTTATAATAGAGTTGAATTGTATTATTAAAATGTATAATATATTTTAGGGGAACTTGGAAAAAATGTATGTGGATATAAAAAGTGTCATTTTATTTAGTATATCTATTAATGCTGGTAGGTACACACATGTTAATAAATATAAACTGACACATGCACAATGCATATATATATATATATACATATGTATATTCATGCACCTACATAACTAGGATATCAATATAAACTAAATATAATATCTATTAATCTGTATTGTCTACTTCAGATAAATATATATATGTACATGTATATGTGTATGCATGTATGTATGTATACAATCATAATGTAATACATTATATTATATTACATATATGTCTCAAACCAATATATTCTTAGTTTGCTTTGTAAAAAACAGCTATCTTGTTCTTTTGATTTGTTAAAGCTAGATAGACACATAGATACATGCTGATAGATAATCTTGGAGACATTTCAAATGAACCCCTAGTATATAGATATGTGTATACATAAAATATAAATGCATGCATATATATGTTTAAATATATATATAATAGATTGCATACATAATATATATACATATATATATATATATATATATATATACTAATTTGATTACATAAGTATGTTAAAACAGAAATATTTACATTTAATTTCTAGAGTTCACTTTTTAATTTTTGGAAAAATGAAAAAATCAAAAAGTGCAACTCATATTGAATATATGCAAAATCAATTTGAAGGAAAAACCAAATGGAACAGCTGAATCTAGTACAGGAAGAAAGAATAATTGAGACAATTAAAGCATCAGAAATACAGAAATACAAAGTAAAAAGGCTATTTCCAAAGGGAAAAACCAATATGCTTTTATCTTATATTCATCATTAGTTTCTACCAGTCTTGTTATTAATGGAGAATAAAGACCTTTGTGCACATGCTTTCTACAACTCTATTAGCTTTAGATAGCATGAAGCCTCATATGACAAAACATCTTAAATGTGTATATACTGAATATATTGCCAAGAAACGGGATTTTCCAGAGAAAATTAGATACTTTTCATGAGCAAAATCTTTTAAAAGAATACTGTTATATCAAAAGATTTTTTGCATTATACAATGTCACCTAAAAAATTTCAACTATAGAGACCGTTATTTGATAGGAAAAATAATAGGTCTACCTGTTGCTCAGCATATGGAATATAGATCAACAATTCAAATAGGCTTTAGGGATCCTGTAGTGTAATCCCCTCATTTTGCAGATAAGGAACTGAGAGCTTAAAAGACCATGAATGATTTGTTCAATTTTAGAATCTTTACAGACAAAACTTAATTCTAGATCCTTTGACTCCAGAGTTTTATTTTTCCATGATTATTAAAAAAGTGCTTGGCACAAAGTACTTTAAAATGGTTTGATTTTGGTTTGCTGATAAAATGAGGATTAGGAGAGGTAATTGAAAGAAAGACAATTGGCCAAAAGACAATTAAAAGGAAAATAAAACACTAAAATGTTTTTAATAGTACTTTATTTTCCCAAGGACCCAAATATGCAATAATGTTTCTAGCAGCTCTTTTTGTGGTAGAAATAAATTGGAAAATGAGAACATGTCCATCAATTGGTGGATGGCTAAATAAGTTTATGGAAGTAATAGAATATTATTGTTCTGTAAAATTATAAATAAACTGATTTTTAGAAAGGCCTAGAAAGATTAACATGAACTGATGCTGAGCAAAACAAGCAGAACCATAAAAACGTCATACACAGCAAGAGCAAGATTGTGTAATGATCAATTATGACAGCTTGGTACTTCTCACTGATTCAGTGATCCCAGGCAAACCCAATAAACTATATTTAGAAAATACCATCTTCATCCAAAGAGTTAACTATGGAGACTGAATGTAAATCAACACATACTATGTTCACTTTTTTCTCATTTTTTTTTGTTTTTTTTTGTTTTTTCTCCCATGGTTTTCCCTTTTTCTCTCCCAAAATGATTCATAAATAAATGTGTTTTTTAAATGAGGTATATGGATAACAAGAAAAATAAAATAAAGGCAAAAAATATTTTATCTTCAACCAACTGCATGCCAAGAAAATTTTAGCATTTATTTTTTTAAATTTCCCTTCTTACTTTTTAATTTAAATTCCTTTTTAAAAATAACAATAGCCTTTATTTTGAAAATATATGCAAAAGTGATATTCAACATGCAAACTTCTCTACCTTTCCTCCCCCCACCTCCTTTGCAAGCAATCCTCAATTATCATGCTGCACAAGAAAAATCAAATCAAAATGGAAGAAAAAGAAAAAAAAAAAAAAACTAAAAGCAAGCAAGCAACAATTATGATGAAAAATACTATATTGTGATCCATATTCAGTCCCCATAGTTCATTTTCTGCAAGCAGATGGCTTTCTCCATCACAAGTCTATAGGAATTCACCTGAGTCACTTCATTTTTGAAAAGAGCCACATCCTTCAGAATTGATCATCATATAATCTTGTTGTTGATATGTACAATCTTCTCTAGCGTCTACTCACTTCATTTAGCATCAGTTCATGTAAGTCTCTACAGGCCTAAATCATCCAGATGATCTTTTTTTTTTTTTTTTTTTTTTTTTTGATGAGGAAATTGGGATTGACTTGCCCTGGGTCACACAGCTAGGAAATGTTAAGTGTCTGAGGTCACATTTGAACTCAGGTCTTCCTGATCATTTCTCATAGAACAATAATATTCCATAACATTCATATACCATAACTTATTTAGCCATTCCCCAACTAATGGGCATCCATTCACTTTCCAGTTCCACTACAAAAAGGGCTGCAATAAACATCTTTGCACATGTGGGTTCTTTGTCCCTTTTAATGATATCTTTGGGATGCAGGTCCAGTAGAGACACTATTGGATCAAAGGTTGGGTATAGGTTTCAATTTTACCATTCACTTTTTTTTACAATAATTTGTGTTTAAATTGTTTTCCTTCCCTCCTTCTTTCTCTCCCTCCCTTTCCCTTTTCTGCAGATGATATTCAGCTTAATATAGGTTACATATAAGCTGTCATGTAAAACATTATCATATTAATCACAATTATGAAAAAAAGAAACAGATCAAAAAAAAAAAAAGGGGAAAGAATGAAGTGGGAAAAAAATATCTCAATCTACATTCAGAATCCATCAGTTCTTTAGCTAGATATGGATAAGCATTTTCCCTCTTGAGTCCTTTGTACTTGTTTTGGATCATTGTGTTGCTGAGAAGAGCTAAGTAACTCAGAATTAATCATCACACAAAGTTGCTGATACTGTTTGCAATGTCTTCCTCATTCTGCTTATTGAAATTGTTTCACCTTATTCAAGTCTTTTCAAATTTTTTTCTGAAATTTGCTTATTGTTTTTTTTTTTTATTGCATAATAGTATTTCATTATATTAATATGCCATAACTTGTTAAGCCATTCTCCAGTTGATGGACATTTCTCCAACTTCCAATTCTTTGCAACCATGAAAAGGTATAAATCCTACTTGGTCATATAATCCTAGTGATATATTGCTGTAATCACCTTCCTAGTATTTTGCTAATTTTTTTTAAAATTAATATTCATGGGGAAATTGGTCTATAGTTTTCCTTCCATATTTAACTTTTTCTAGTTTAGGTATCAGGGCCATTTTTGTGAAATAGAAGGAAGTGGCAAGGACTCTTTCTTCACCTAGATTTTAAATAGTTTATACATTATTGGAATTAATGGTTCTTTAAATGTTTGGTAGAATACATTCATGAATCAAATTGGTCCTGGGGATTATTTTTAAAGAATTCATTAATGGCCTGTTCAATTTATTGTTCTAAACTGGGGTTATTTTGGATTTTTATTTCCTATCTGTTAATCTAATTAATTAATATTTTTGTAAATATTAATTGATTTTATTAGAATGTCAGATTTTCTGTCATGAAATTGGAAAAATATTTTTAGTGGTTGTTTTAATTTCTTCCTCATTGGTAATGATATCACTTTTTTCATTTTAAATAATGGATATTTGGCTTTTTTCTTTTTCTTTTTCTTTTTTAAATCAGATCAACCAGACTTCCGGCCAAGATGGCGGGGTAGAGGCAGACAGCTGCTTGAGCTCCTCGTTTTCTCTCAGAACTTACTTCATGACAAGCCTCAGACTTAATGCTTGACCCAGAAAGAAACCCACAAATAATTACCAAGAGAAGACATCCTTGAAAGTCGCCAGAAAAGGTCTGTGTTTGCTCGGGGGAGGGTCAATCAGACTGGGTGCAGACTGAGAGCAGGCAGCCAGAGTGAGACAGACAGCTCACACAGCTCAGACCTGAGGGGGAGGGGTATGATCTCTGCCATTTCTGTGAAAAGGCTTTTACCCCAGTGTGGATGTTCCATCTTAGCAGCAAGCCAGGAGCAGCAGAGAGGGTGTAAACACTGGAGGTGAAGATTAAAAACCAGGAAAGCTAGCATCTCTCAGAACCCGGCCATCCACAACCCCCACCTGGACTGACTCAGCGCTTTCTCAGAGCCTCAGAGTGCAGATGCAGTGCAGCCATCACTTTCCTGTTAGTGGCTCTCTGCTGCCCTACCCCCAGTCTGTATTGGAAGCCCATTAACACCATCCAGCCCCATCCCCCACAAAACAGACCAATTGTTTCTCTTGTCAATTTGTTTTCTTCCATTCCTACTCTGACAAAATGAACAAAAATTTCAAAAGGGCTCTAACCATTGACAGCTTTTGTATGGAGAGAGAGCAGACTTCAAACACTGAGGAAACTAAAAACAGATTGTCCCCAGATGAATCCCCTAAGGGGGATATGAGCTGCTCCTCAATACAAAAGAATCTCATAGAGGAAATCAAAAAGGCTCTCACAAGAGAGCTAGAAGAGAAATTGGAAAAGGAAAGAGAAGCTTGGCAAGAGAGCCTGGAGAAGTTATCCAGAGTGGATAAAGAGATCAAATCATTGAGAAACAAGATTAGTGAGCTGGAAAAGGTAAACAACTCCAAGGAAAACAGGATTAGTGAGCTGGAAAAAGAAAACAGCTCTCTAAAAAATAAAATGGATAAAATGGAAAAAAATTACATAGAAGATAAAAACTCAATTGGACAATTACAAAGAGATATTAAAAAAAATGAGTGAAGAAAATACATCATTGAAAATTAGACTCGAACAAGTGGAAATGAATGACTCAAGGAGAAACCAAGTGGTAGTCAAGCAAAACCAGAGAAATGAAACCATTGAAAAGAATGTCAAGTACCTTATTAAAAAGACAACAGACCTGGATCCAGGAGAGACAATTTGAGAATAATCGGACTCCCTGAAAAATGTGAGGAAAAAAAAAGAGCTTGGACACCATTTTCGAGGAAATTATCAAAGAGAACTGCCCAGACGTTCTGGAAACAGAGGGTAAGATAGACATTGAAAAATTCATCGATCACCTACTGAAAGGGACTCTAAAATCAAAACGCCAAGAAATATAGTGGCCAAGTTCAAGAACCATCAGACAAAGGAAAAGATATTGGAAGCTGCTAGAAAAAAGCAATTCAGATATGGAGGATCCACAATAAGGATAACCCAGGATCTAGCAGTGTCCACATTAAAAGAACAAAGGGCCTGGAACATGATATTCCGAAAGGCTAAGGAACTTGGTATGCAGCCAAGAATAACTTACCCAGCAAGAATGAGCATCATTTTCCAGAGAAGAAGATAGACATTTAACGAAATAAATGAATTCCATCTATTTTTGATGAAAAAACCAGACCTACATAAAAGGTATGATCTTCAAATACAGAACTCAAGAGATTTCTAAAAAGGTAAAAAGAAATCTTGAGAACTATACTTCTGCCAAAAAACTATGTAAAGAACATATGTACAATTTGTCTTAGAAACTAGAGGTGGAGAGGAAATTAAATCATAAAAAAGTGTAAAGTGGTGGTACTACATCTCACGAAGAGGCAAAGGTAACCTATTATATCTGAGAGAAAGAAAGGAGGGAGATGAACATAGTGTGTATCAATAGACATATTTGATTTGTGGTGAAACTTCTTCCACTTCATTGAAAAGTGAAAGGGAAGGAGTAAGCTAAGGGGAAGGGAATACAGAAATTTCAAGGAAAAGGGGTAAAATAAGGGGAGGAACTTTAAGGTGGGGGAGGGATCCTAAAAAGGGAGGGCTGTGAAAAGCAAGTGGTGTTCACAAGTTTAATACTGGGTAGGGGGGTAAGAGGAAAGGAAAGGGGAAAAGCATAAGCAGGGATTAATAGGATGGCAAGCAATATAGACTTAGTCCTTCTAACCATAAATGTGAATGGGGCAAACTGCCTCATAAAGAGGAAGCAGTTAGCAGACTGGATTAAAAGTCAGAATCCTACTATATGTTGTTTACAGGAAACACACCTGAAACAGGGTGATACATTAAAACTAAAAGTAAAAGGGTGGAGCAGAATCTATTATGCTTCAGGCAAAACCAAAAAAGCAAGAGTAGCCATCCTCATCTCAGATCAAGCAAAAACAAAATTTGATCTAATTAAAAGAGATAAGGAAGGGCATTATATCCTGCTAAAGGGCAGCATCAATAATATAGCAATATCTATATTAAACATATATGCACCAAGTGGTGCAGCATCTAAATTCTTAAAAGAGAAATTAAGAGAGCTGCAAGAGGAAATAGATAGCAAAACTATAATAGTGGGAGATCTCAACCTTGCACTCTCAGAATTAGATAAATCAAACCACAAAATAAATAAGAAAGAAGTCAAAGAGGTAAATAGAATACTAGAAAAGTTTGATATGATAGATCTTTGGCAAAAGCTAAATGGAGACAGAAAGGAGTATACTTTCTTCTCAGCAGTTCATGGAACCTATACAAAAGTTGATCATATACTAGGGCATAAAAACCTCAAAATCAAATGCAGTAAGGCAGAAATAGTAAAGGCATCCTTTTCAGACCACAATGCAATCAAAATTACATTTAATAAAAAGCCAGGGGAAAATAGACCAAAAAATAATTGGAAACTAAATATATACTAAAGAATAATTGGGTAAAACAGCAAATCATAGACATAATTAATAACTTCACCCAAGAAAATGACAATAATGAGACATCATACAAATTTGTGTGGGACATAGCCAAAGCAGTAATAAAGGGAAGTTTTATATCTCTACAGGCCTACTTGCATAAAATAGAGAAAGAGAGGGCCAACGAATTGGGCTTACAACTAAAATTGCTAGAAAAGGAACAAATTAAAAACCCCAGACAAACAGAAAATTTGAAATTCAAAAAATAAAAGGTGAGATTAATAAAATTGAAAGTAAAAAAAATTATTGAATTAATTAATAAAACTAAGAGTTGGTTCTACGAAAAAACCAACAAAATAGACAAACCCTTAGTAAACCTGATTAAAAAAAGGAAATAGAAAAAGCAAATTGTTAGTCTTGAAAATGAAAAGGGTGAACTCACCACTAATGAAGAGGAAATTAGAACAATAGTTAGGAGCTACTTTGCTCAACTTTATGCCGATAAATTCAATAACTTAAATGAAATAGAAGAATACCTTCAAAAATATAGCTTGCCCAGATTAACAGAGGAAGAAGTAAGTAGTCTAAATAGTCCCATCTCAGAAAAAAGAAATAGACCAAGCTACTAACCAACTTCCTAAGAAAAAGTCCCCAGGACCAGATGGATTTACATGTGAATTCTACCAAACATTTAAAGAACAACTAACTCCAATGCTATGTAAACTATTTGAAAAAATAGGGATTGAAGGAGTCCTACCAAATTCCTTCTATGACACAGACATGCTACTGATACCTAAACCAGGTAGATCGAAAACTGAGAAATAAAACTATAGACCAATTTCCTTAATGAATATCGATGCTAAAATCTTAAATAAGATATTAGCAAATAGACTTCAGAAAATCATCCCCCAGATAATACACTATGACCAAGTGGGATTTATACCAGGAATGCAGGGCTGGTTTAATATTAGGAAAACTATTAGTATAATTGACCATATTAATAATCAAATTAATAAAAAACATATGATCATCTCAATAGATGCAGAAAAAGCATTTGATAAAATCTAAAATCCATTAATACTAAAAACACTTGAGAGTATAGCAATAAATGGACTATTCCTTAAAATAATAAGGAGCATATATTTAAAACCTTCAGTAAACATCATATGTAATGGCGATAAACTAGAACCTTTCCCTATAAGATCAGGAGTGAAAGAAGGTTGTCCACTATCACCATTACTTTTCAATATAGTACTAGAAACTCTAGCCTTGGCAATAAGAGCCTAGAAAGAGATTCAAGGAATTAGAGTAAGAAATGAGGAAATCAAATTATCACTTTTCACAGATGATATGATGGTATACTTAGAGAACCCCAAAGACTCTGCTAAAAAGCTATTAGAAATAATTCAGAATTTTAGCAAAGTTGCAGGATACAAAATAAATCCACATAAATCCTCAGCATTTTTATACATTACCAACACAATCCAACAGCAAGAGATACAAAGAGATATTCCATTCAAAATAACGGTTGATAGTATAAAATATTTGGGAATATATCTACCAAAGGAGAGTCAGGAATTATATGAGTAAAATTACAAAACACTTGCCACAAAAATAAAGTCAGATTTAAATAATTGGAAAGACATTGAGTGCTCTTGGATAGGCTGAATAAATATAATTAAGATGATAATACTCTCTAAACTAATCTATTTATTTAGTGCTATACCAATCAGACTCGCAAGAAACTATTTTAATGACTTAGAAAAAATAACAACAGAATTCATATGGAACAACAAAAGGTCAAAAATTTCAAGAGAAGTAGTGAAAAAAAAAATTAAGTGAAGGTGGTCTAGCTGTACCTGATCTAGAACTGTATTATAAAGCAACAGTCACCAAAACCATTTGGTGTTGGCTAAGAAATAGACTAGTTGATCAGTGGCATAGGTTAGGTTCACAGGGCAAGATAGTGAATAAAAATAGCAATCTAGTGTTTGACAATCCCAAAGATCCCAAATTTTGGGATCAAAATTCATTATTTGACAAAAACTGCTGGGAAAACTGGAAATTAGTATGGCAGAAACTAGGCATGGAGTCACATTTAACACCACATACTAAGATTGGATCAAAATGGGTCCAAGATTTAGGCATAAAGAATGAAATCATAAATAAATTGGAGGAACATGAGATGGTTTACCTCTCAGACTTGTGGAGGAGGAAGGAGTTTGTATCCAAGGGAGAACTAGAGACCATTATTGATCACAAAATAGAAAATTTTGATTACACCAAATTAAAAAGTTTCTGCACAAACAAAACTAATGCAAACAAGATTAGAAGGGAAGTAACAAATTGGGAAAACATTTTACAGTTAAAGGTTCTGATAAAGGCCTCATCTCCAAAATATACAGAGAATTGACTTTCATTTATAAGAAATCAAGCCATTCTCCAATTGATAAATGGTCAAAGGGTATGAACAGACAATTTTCAACTGATGAAATTAAAACTATTTCCACTCATATGAAAGAGTGTTCCAAACCACTGTTGATCAGAGAAATGCAAATTAAGACAACTCTGAGATATCATTACACACCTGTCAGATTGGCTAAGATGACAGGAACAAATAACAATGAATGTTGGAGGGGCTGTGGGAAAACTGGGACACTGATGCATTGTTGGTGGAGTTGTGAAAGAATCCAACCATTTTGGAGAGCAATCTGGAATTATGCTCAAAACGTTATCAAAATGTGCATACCCTTTGACCCAGCCATACTACTACTAGGTTTACATCCCAAGGAAATACTAAAGAAGGGAAAGGGATCTGTATGTGCCAAAATGTTTGTGGCAGCCCTTTTCATAGTGGCTAGATTCTGGAAGAAGAATGGATATCCATCAATTGGAGAATGGTTGGGTAAATTAGGGGTATATGAATGTTATGGAATATTATTGTTCTGTAAGAAATGACCAACAGGAGAAATACAGAGAGGCTTGGAGAGACTGACATCAACTGATGCTAAGTGAAACGAGCAGAACCAGAAGATCATTATACACTTCAACAATGATACTGTACAAGGATGTATTCTGATGGAAGTGGATATCTTCAACATAGAGAAGAGCTAATCTAATTCCAATTGATCAATGATGGACAAAATCAGCTACATCCAGAAAAGGAACACTGGGAAATAAGTGTAAACTGTTATTTTTACCTTCTGAATCCAATTTTTCCTGTGCAACAAGAAATTCGGTTCTACACACATATATTGTATCTAGAATATATTGTAATATATTTAACATGGATAAGACTGCCTGCCATCTCGGGGAGGAGGTTGGGTGAGGAATGGAAAAAATCTGAACAGAAGGAAGTGCAAGGGATAATGTTGTAAAAAATTACCCATGCATATGTACTGTCAAAAAAAAGTTATAAGTGTAAAATAAAATAAAAATTAAATAAACAATTATAAAAAAAATCTGATCAACCAATGACTTATCTATATTAATATTTAATAAATAATTCAATGATTTTTCCCATAAAATCAGCTCCTAGATTTGTTTATTAGTCAATAGTTTGGGAGTGGAGGTGTTATTGTTGTTTTTCTTTCAATCTTACTAATCTCATTTTTCTTTTTTTTTTTAATTTTATAATTATACATTTTTTGACAGTATATATGCATGAGTAATTTTTTTTTATAACATTATCCCTTGTATTCATTTTTCCAGATTTTTCCCCTCCTTCCCTCTACTCCCTTCCCTAGGTGACAGGCAATCTCATACATTTTACATGTGTTACAGTATAACCAAGATATAATATATGTGTGTAAATCCAATTTTCTTGTTGAATGTTAAGTATTGGATTCCGAAGATATAAGTAACCTGGGTAGATAGACAGTAGTCTTAATATTTTACATTCAATTCCCAGTGTTTCTTCTCTGGGTGTAGTTGTTTCTGTCCATCATTGATCAGCTGGAAGTGAGTTGGATCTTCTTTATGTTGAAGATATACACTTCTATCAGAATTCATCTTCATACATTATTGTTGTTGAAGTGTACAGCGATCTTCTGGTTCTGCTCATTTCACTCAGCATCAGTTCATGCAAGTCTCTCCAAAACTTTCTGAATTCATCCTGCTGGTCATTTCTTACAGAGCAATAATATTCCATAGCCTTCATATACCATAATTTACCCAACTATTCTCCAATTCACATGTAAATCCATCTGGTCCTGAGGATTTTTTCCTGAGTTGATTAATAGCTTGTTCTATTTCTTTTTCTGAAATGGGACTATTTAAGCAATTTATCTCTTCCTCTGTTAATCTAGGAAGCCTATATTTTTGGAGGAAGTCATCCATTTCACTTAAGTTATCAAATTTATTGGCATAAAGTTGGGGAAAGTAACTCATTATTTCTCTAATTTCCTCTTCATTGGTGGAAAGATCCCCCTTTTCATTTGTAAGACTAACAATTTGATTTTCCTTTTTCCTTTTTCTGATCAGATTTACCAAAGGTTTTATCAGCTTTTTCATAAAACCAACTCTTGGTTTTATTTATTAATTCAATAGCTTGTTTTTTATACTTTCAATATTACGGATTTCTCCTTTTAATTTTAGTATTTCAAGTTTGATTTTTGGTTAGGGGTTTTTAATTTGGTTTTTCCTAGCATTTTAAGTTGCAGGCCCAATTCATTAATCTTCTCTTTCTCTATTTTCTTCAAATAAGCCTCTAAAGAGATAAAAATTTCCCCT
This sequence comes from Sminthopsis crassicaudata, assembly GCF_048593235.1. Classification (NCBI taxonomy): domain Eukaryota; kingdom Metazoa; phylum Chordata; class Mammalia; order Dasyuromorphia; family Dasyuridae; genus Sminthopsis; species Sminthopsis crassicaudata. Next base: position 126,433,837 of record NC_133620.1, on the reverse strand, counting down.
TATTATCACTTTAGCTGCATCCCACAGATTTTGGTATGATGTCTCATCATCGTCATTTTCTTGGGTGAAATTATTGTTTCTATAATTTGCTGTTTCACTCAGTCATTCTTTAAGATGATATTATTCAGTTTCCAATTACTTTTTGGTCTATTTACCCTTAACTTTTTATTGAATGTAGTTTTTATTGCATTGTGATGTGAGAAGAAGGCATTTATTATTTATGCTTTCCTGCATGTAATTTTGAGATCTTTATGTCCTAATATATGGTCAGTTTTTGTATAGGATCCATGAACTTCTGAGAAGAAAGTATATTCCTTTCTATCACCATTCAGTTTTCTCCAAAGGTCTATCATACCTAGTTTTTCTAATGTTCTATTTACTTTTTACATTTCTTTCTTATTTGTTTTGTGCTTTGATTTGCCTAAATCTGAGAGTACAAGGTTGAGATCTCCCACTATTATAGTTTTACTGTTTATTTCTTCTTGCTACTTTCTTAATTTTTCCTTTAGAAAGTTAGATGCCATACTACTTGGTACATATATGTTTAGTATTGATATGGCTTCATTGTTTATGCTATCTTTTAGCAGGATATAGTTTCCTTCCTCATCTCTCTTAATTAGATCAATTTCTGCTTTTTCTTGATCTGAGATAAGGATGGCTACCCCTGCTTTTTTGGCTTTACCTGAAGCAAAATAGATTCTGCTCCAATCTTTTACATTTACTCTGTATATATCTCCCTGCTTTAAGTGTGTTTCCTCTAAACAACATATTGTAGGGTTCTGATTTTTGATCCAGTCTGCTATCCATCTCCGATAGATGGGAGAGTTTATCCCATTCACATACAGTTAAAATTACTAATTATGTATTTCCTGCCATCATATTTTCCCTAGATTATGATTTTTCCCTTGACTCCCCTGAACCCCTTCCTCAATATTTAATTTACAGACCCCACTTGTGACACACAGCCCTCCCTTTTTAGTATCCCTCCCCACTCCTTCCAACTTCCTTCCCTTTTCTTGTACCCTTTCCTTATTCCCCTCTTCCTTTTCCCTTTTCCTCTCCCACCTTTTAATGAGGTGAGAGAGAATTTTCTGAAAAACAAATATGTCAATTATTTACTCTTTGAGCCACTCTGATGAGAGTAAGGTTCACACAATGTTTCTCCCCCTCTCTAAATTCCCTCAGAAGTGGTATATTTTCTATGCCTCTTCCTGGGATATAGTTTCCCTCTTTTTATCACTTCTTTCCCTTTTTCTGATACTACCCCATTCCCTTTACTACTCCCCCTTTTTTATTTCAGTAAAATCAAATTATCCATGTGGGCTTTCTGTATATCCACAACAGAGATACAGTTCTCAAGAGTTCTTTTTACCTTTTTCTGTTTCTCTTCAGTCTTGTGGATGTAGATCAAAGTTTTTGTTTAAGTCTGGTTTTTTCCTTAGAAACAAATGGAATTCCTCTGTTTCATTAAATGACCATCTTCTTCCATGGAAGAAAATGCTAAATTTAGCTGAGTAGTTTATTTTTGGTTGTAATCCTTGATCTTTTGCCTTTCAGAATATCAGGTTCCAGGCCCTTTGATCTTTTAATGTGGAGGCAGCCAGATTTTGAGTGACCTTATTGTGGCACCTTGGTATTTGAATTGTTTTTTTCTAGATGCTTGCAATATGTTTTCCTTTGTTTGGTAGTTCTGCAGCTTAGCCACAATGTTCTGTGGTGTTCTTTTTTTTAGGGTCTTTTTCAGAAGGTGTTAAATATGTTGAAATACATGTAAAATCCAACATATGTATACAATATATGTATATAATATATGCATACAATATATGTATAAATCCAATATATGTATAAAATCAGATCAAGAAGGAAGGAAAAGAAAAATCTGAGAAAGAAAACAAAATGCAAGCAAGTAACAACAAAGAGAGTGAGAATGTTATGTTGTGTTCTACACTCTGTTTCCACTGTTCTCTCATGGTACACCCATGTATATGGCTCTCTTCATCACTGAACAAGTAGAACTGGTTTGAATCCTCTCATTATTGAAGAGGGCCATGTACATGAGAATTGATTGTTGTATAGTCTTGTTATTGTGTATAATGATCTCCTGGTTCTGCTCATTTCACTTAGCATCAGTTCATGTACATCTCTCCAAATATCTCTGAAATCATCCTCCTGGTTGTTTCTTACAAAATAATAAGTTTCCATAGCATTCATATATTATAATTTATTCAGCCATTCTCCAAATGATGGGTATCCATTCAGTTTCCAGTTCTTTTTTTTTTTAACCACTACAAAGAGGGTTGCCATGAACATTTTTGCACATGTGGGTCCCTTTTCCTTTTTAAGATCTCTTTGGGATTTAATGCCAGTAGAAACACTGCTGCATCAAAAGGTATGCACAGTTTGATAACCTTTTGAGTATAGTTCCAAAATGTTCTCCAGAATGCTTGGATCCATTCACAGTTCCACCAATAATGCATCAGTGTCCCAGTTTTCCTACATACTATCTAAGATTTGTCATTACCTTTTCCTGTCATCTTAGCCAATCTGACTTGTGTGTAGTGGTATCTCAGAGTTGTCTTAATTTGCATTTCTCTGATTAGTAATAATTTGGAACACCTTTTCCTATGAATATCCATCAATTGGAGAATGGCTTAATTTCTTATAAATTAGAGTTAATTATATATTTTGGAAATGAGGCCTTTATCAGAACCTTTAACTGTAAAAATGTTTTCCCAATTTATTGCTTCCCTTCTAATCTTGTCTGCACTAATTTTGCTTATACAAAAGATTTTTAATTTGATATAATCAAAATTTTCTATTTTTTTAATCAATAATTATTTCTAATTCTTCTTTGGTGACAAATTCTTTCACTCTCTGCAAGTCTGAGAGGTAAACAAGCCTATGTTTTTCTAATTTATTTATAATCTCATTCTTTATGCCTAAACCATAAACCCATTTAGATCTTATCTTAGTGTACTGTTTGAAGTGTGGGTCCTTGCCTAATTTCTGCCATATTATTTTCCAATTTTACCAGCAGTTTTTATCAAATAGTTAAATGGGTTTGTCAACACTAGATTGCTATAGTTATTGACTATTTTGTTCTGTAGACCTAACCTAATCTACTGATCAACTAGTCTATTTCTTAGCCAATTTTAATGGTTTTGGTGACCACTGCTTTATAATATAGTTTTCTTTTTTTTTTTTCTTTTTTTTTTTTTTTTATTATACCTTTGTATACAAAAGTATATGCATGGGTAATTTTTCAACACTGACCCTTGCAAAAACTCCTGTTTCAACTTTTCCCCTTCTTCTCTCTACCCCCTTCCCTAGATGACAGATAGACACATTCATGTAACTATGTTAATGTATATGTTAAACGCAATATATGTATACGTATTTATACAGTTATCTTGTTGCACAAGAAAGATTGGATTTAGAAAGAGGGTAAAAATAACCTGAGGAGAAAAAACGAAAATGCAAGCAAACAATAACAGAAAAACTGGAGATGTTATGTTGTGGTCCACACTCATTTCCCAGTGTTCTTTCTCTGGGTGTAGCTGTTTCTGTTCATTACAAATCAATTGGAACTGATTTGGATCCTCTCCTTGAAGAGAGCCACATCCAGCAGAATTGATCATCATATAATATTGTTGGTGAAGTTTATAATGATCTCCTGGTTCTGCTCATTTCACTCAGCATCAGTTCATGTATGTCTAACCAAGCCTTTCTGTGTTTATCCTGCTGGTTATTTCTTACAAAACAATAATATTCCATAACATAAATATATGTTTATTCAATTCACAATTTATTCAGCCATTCACCAATTGATGGACTTCCATTATATTTCCAGTTTCTAGCCACTATGAAAAAGATTACCACAAACATTTTTGCACATACAGGTCTTTTTCCCTTCTTTAAGATCTCTTTAAGATATAAGCCCAGTAATAATACTGCTGGATCAAAGGGTATGTACAGTTTAATAACTTTTTGTGTATACTTCCAAATTACTCTCCAGAATGGTTGCATCTGTTCACAACTCCATCAACAATGCACCAGTGTCCCAGTTTTCCCACATCCCCTCCAACATTCTCCATTACCTTTTCCTGTCATTTTAGACAATCTGACAGGTGTGTAGTGGTATCTCAGAGTTGTCTTAATTTGCATTTCCTTGATCAATAATTATTTAGAGCACTTTATCATATGAATAGAAATAGTTTCAATTTCTTCATTTGAAAATTGTTCATAACCTTTGACCATTTATCAAATGGAGAATGGCGTAGTTTCTTACAAATTAGAGACAATTCTCTATACATTTTGGAGATAAAGCTTTTATTAGAACTTTTAGCTGTAAAAATGTTTTCCCAGTTTATCACTTCCCTTCTAATCCTGTCCACATTACTTTTGTCTGTATAAAAGCTTTTCAACTTAATATAATCAAAAATGTCTATTTTGTGATTAATAGTGACCTCTAATTCTTCTTTGGTCACAAATCCCTTTCTCCTCCACAAGTCTGAGAGGTAAACTATCCTATGTTCTTCTAATTTATTTATAATCTCATTCTATATGCCTAAATCATGAACCCATTTTCATCTTATCTTGTATGGTGTTAAGTATAGGTCAATGCCTAGTTTCTATCATATTAATTTCTAGCTTTCCCAGCAATTTTAATCAAATAATGAATTTTTATCTCAAAAACTGGGGGTCTTTGGGTTTGTTAAACAATAGATTGCTATTTTTATTCACTATCTTGTCCTGTGAACCAAACCTATTCCACTGATCAATTAGTCTTTTTTTTTTTTAGCCAATAACAAATTGTTTTGGTGACTGTTGCTTTATAATATAATTTTAGATCAGGTACAGTTAGGCCACCTTCATTTGATTTTTTTTTATTAGTTCCCTTGAAATTCTTGACCTTTTCTTCTTCCAGATGAATTTTGTTGTTATTTTTCTAGGTAATTAAAATAGTTTTTTGGGAGTCTGATTGTATAACACTAAATAAATAGAATACTTTAGGTAGTATTGTCATTTTTATTACATTTGCTAGACTTATGCAGGAACACTTAATATTTTTCCAATTGTTTGGATCTGACTTTATTTGTGTGGAAAGTGTTTTATAGTTTTGCTCATATAATTCCTGACTTTCCCTTGGCAGATAGATTTCCAAATATTTTATACTATCAACAGTTGTTTTAAATGGAATTTCTATTTGTATCTCTTGGTGTTGGATTTTGTTAGTGATGTATAAGAATGCTGATGATTTTTGTGGATTTCCTTTGTATCCTGCAACTTTGCTAATGTTGTAGATTATTTCGAATAGCTTTTTGGTAGAATCTTTGGTGTTCTTTAAGTATACCATCATATCATCTGCAAAGAGTGATAATTTGGTTTCCTCATTACCTACTCTAATTACTTAAATTTCTTTTTCATCTTTTATTCCTGAAACTAGCTTTTCTAATACAAAAGTGAATAGTAATGATGATAGTGAGCAGCCTTGTTTCTCTCCTGATTTTATTGGGAATGGATACAGTTTATCACCAATACATATGATGCTTACTGCTGGTTTTAAATGGATGCTACTATTTTATGGAAAAGTCCATTTATTCCTATACTCTGTAGTGTTTTTAATAGGAATGGCTGTTGGATTTTATCAAATGCTTTTTCTGCATTTATTGAGATGATTATATAGTTTATGTAAATTTGAATATTGATATGCTCAATTATGCTAATAGTTTTTCTAATATTAAATCAAACTGGAATCTGATATTTTGAAAGGGAAAAGAACCTGGTATGCAGGAAAGAATAAGTTACACAGCCAAACTGAACATTTTCTTCCAGGGAAGAAAATGGACATTCAATGAAATAGGTGAATTCCATTTATTCTTGATGGTAAAAAATAGAGCTAAACAAAAAGTTTGACTTCAAAATATAGGACTCAAAAGAAGCATAAAAAGATAAAAATAAATCTTGAGAACTGTATTCCTATTATAGGTATACATACTTTAGTTTTACTGTTATAATATAAAAAAGGAACTAGAGGTGGAAACAAAATTATAGCAGAAAAAGGGAAAAGTGGAGATAAAAAGAGGGAAAGTACATCTCACGAAGAGGGAAAGGAAACCTTATCTTAGTGAATGAAGGGAGGGAGATGAACATAGTGTGAATCTTACTCTTATCAGATTTGGCTTAAAGAGAAAATATTAGACATATTTTGGTTTACATAGAAACTTCTTATACCTCATTGAAAATTGGAAGGGGAAAAGCAAAAAGGGAAGAGTTATGGTAAATAGAAGGGAATACAGACATAGTAAGGAAAAGGATTAAGAAAAGGGAAGGAACTTCAAGGGGGAGGGAGGGATTCTAAAAAGGGAGGGCGGCATGAGGCAAAGGCCGCTCACAAGTCTAATAATGGGGAGGGGTGTAAGGGAAAATAGAAAGAAAAAAATGATAATTTGGGGATAATAAATTGGCAGGAAATACAAAATTAGTAGTTTTAATCATAAATATGAATGGAGTAAGGTCCCCCATAAATCATAGGTGGATAGCAGACTGGATTAAAACCAGAATCCTACAATATGTTGTTTACAGGAAACACACTTGAAGCAGGGTGATATACATAGAATAAAGGTAAAAGGTTGGAGTAGAATCTACTATGCTTCAGGTGAAGTCAAAAAAGCAGGGGTAGCCATCCTGATCTCAGATCAAGCAAAAGCAAAAATTGATCTAATTAAAAGAGATAATGAAGAGCACTATATTTTGTTAAAGGGCAGCATAGATAATGAAGTAATATCAATATTAAATATATATATATATATATATATATATGCACCAAGTGGTATAGCATCTCAACTCCTAAAGGACAAGTTAAAAGAGTTGCAAGAAGAAATAGGCAGCAAAACTATAATAGTAAGATATCTCAACCTTGCACTCTTAGAATTAGATAAATCAAACCACAAAACAAATAAGAAAGACGTTAAAGAGGTAAATAGAACACTTTTTCTAGTATGATAGATCTTTGGAGAAAACTGAATGGAGACAGAAAGGAGTACACTTTCTTCTCAGCAGTTCATGGAACCTATACAAAAATTGACCATACATTAGGACATAAAGACTTCAAATTCAAATGCAGAAATAGTAAATGCATCCTTCTGATATCATGATGCAATAAAAATTACATTCAATAAAAAGCCAGTGGAAAACAGACCAAAAAGTAATTGATAATAATCTCTTCCTAAAGAATGATTAAATGAAACAGGCAATCATAGACACAATTAATAATTTCCCCCAAGAGAATGACAATAATGAGACAACATAACAAAATGTGTGGATTGCAGCCAAAGTGGTAATAAGGGGAAATTTTATATCTCTGGAGGCTTATTTGCATAAAATAGAGAAAGAGAAAATCAATGAATTAGGTTTACAACTAAAAAAGCTAGAAAAAGAGCTAATTAAATCCTGCCAATTAAAAACTAAACTTGAAATTCTAAAAATAAGAAGAGAGGTCAATAAAATTAAAAATAAAAAAAAATTAATAAAGAAAACTAAGAGTTGGTTTTATGAAAAAAACAACAAAATAGAAAAACCATTGGTAAATTTGATTAGAAAAATGAGAGAAAAATTAAATTAAAATTGTTAGTCTTAACAATAAAAAGGGAAAATTTTCGACTAATGAAGAAGAAATTAGAGCAATAATTAGGACTTAATTTGCCCAACTTTATGCCAATAAATTTGATAATTCAAATGAAATGGATGAATACCTTCAAAAATATAGGTTTCCCAAATTAACAGAGAAAGAAGAAAATTGGTTAAATAGTCCCATTAAAAAAAAAAAAGAAAGAAATAGAACAAGCTATTAATCAACTCCCTAAAAAAAACATCCTCAGGACCAGAGAGATTTACATGTGAATTTTACTTAACATTTAAAGAACAATTAACTCCAATGCTATATAAACTATTCGAAAAAATAGGGAATGAAGGAGTCCTACTAAATTCCTTTTATGACACAGACATGGTACTGATCCCTAAACAAGGTAGTATGAAAACAGAAAAAGAAAATTATAGACCAATCTTCCTAATGAACATTAATGCAAAAGATAGTGTCTAGGCTTTTTGTTTTTTTCATCATGATTTTCAGGAAGTCCATTAATCCTCAGATTATCTCTCCTACATCTACTTTCCAGCTCTGTTGTTTTCCCAAGTAGGTATTTAACATTTTTTTCCTAATTTTTTTTTTTTTTTTCATTTTTGCTTTTGCTTGACTGATTCTTGGTGTCTCCTCAAGTCATTCATTTCCATTTGTTCAATTCTGATTTTTAATGCATTATTTTCTCCATTTACTTTTTTTTAAATTTATTTTTGTAATTGTCAAATTGAGTTTTTAAATTAGTTGTTTTGTTCTATGGATTTTTTTTTCCATTTTGCCAATTTTATTTTTTAGAGAACTATTTTATTTTTCCAATTCACTAATTCTGTTTTTCAAGTTTATTTCTTTATGTACTCTATGTTTTCATGAGTAGAATGATTTATCCAGCCCCTCTTGCAAAACTTCCCTTTCCTTTCCCCATTTTTCTTCTAGCTCTTTTTAAAGAGCCTTTTTAATTTCTTCTATGAGAGCCTTGTGTTATATCAGTTTATATAACAGGGACCACATTATATAACCATTTGTGGTTTCATCAGGAGACAATCTGCTTTTAATCTCCTCAGGGTTTGAAGTCTGCTCTCCTTCAGTATAGAAGCTTTCTATAGTTAGAGTCCGCTTTGCCTTTTTACTCGTTTTGAAAAACAAAACAAAACTGCAGTCTGCTTTTGGGGCAGTGTAGTGTTACCAAGCTTTCTCCATGACAACAGGAAGTATCAGTGAAGCAGTGTTGGGACAGCAAAACCTATGCTGGGATCAGCATCTGTTCTATGGTCAGCATCTGTGCTGGAATCAGCAGTTGCATACTAAGATGGTGCTGAGTCCCAGCTTCTCTCCTGATCTACTGGCTTGCTGCCAGAGCAAAGCAGATGACACTGTGGTAAACTTCTCCCTGCAAATTTTCTGCTGGCTGAGACCATACTCCTCCCTCCCTCATGTCTGCTCAGCTCTCACTATTTACTTGTCTGATTCTGGGCCTGGCCTAGCTGTCCCCACTCAGGAGTTCAAAAACAGACCTTTTCTGGTGAATTTCAAGATTATCTTTTGTTGGTAATGTGTTGTACTCCCATTATTCTTGGGTTTTGACAGTGAAGCACTAATTCCAAGTCCATTTCATAAAAAGTAGTCTGAGGGTAAAGGAGAGCTTAGATAAATACATGTGTCCTCTCTGCTATCTTGGCTCTGACCCTGTTGAATAGAAAATTTTAAAGATTTATTGAATGATTTGTAATTAGTTCTTAGTCCTTCTCTATTGGATTTGGCAGATGGGGCAGTGTTGGCCCACAAATTAATATTGTAGTTCAAACTTTTGTTTTCCTTTTTGCTTTTCTCCTGCCTTTCTTCCTAAAAAGAACTTATCAGTATAGTAAGTGTGTATCCTAGTGAGATAATATGATGGATTTTGTCTTCAGTATTTCTGATTTGAGGTCATCTGATTAACTTCCATTAAAAAAAGCTTTATTTTTCTTTTTATCATTTTTGGACAATACGAATCTAAGTGAAAAGAATAATAAGTGAAAATAATAATAATAATGATTTTGAATGCTACATTATTATAAAGACCAAGTTGTACCCCAAAGAAGAGCTGTATGCAGTGTAATCCTTTTATTTGAAAGATGAGAGCTATTAGTGTGCAATATGTTATATAATGAAGTTGCTGTTTTCTTTGGTTTTATCTGTGTGTGTGTGTTTTTCTTTCTTTGTTATGAGAGAAAGCACAGGTGGGCTAGATGGAAAGAAAAAATAATTGGAGAGGTTTGTGATGTAAAACCAAAAGGCATCAATAAAAAATTAAAAATAAATCTAATAATAAATTAATTACTCCAAATAAGCTTTATAAGGAAATCACATTTTTTTCTTCAATATTTCTTCAATATCCATGATTTTATAATACCATGGAATCTGTCACCCAGAAATCTTCCATGATGACATTATGGAATCAAAAAATATTAAAAACGAAAAGGTTTTTACAGAACTTTAAGTCAGTCACTATATTCATCCTTATAAAATAGTAGATTTAATTAATTGAAGATGTCATGAATCTCATATTAAGAATTGCTTTTTTATTTCATTATGTCATGTATTGATAAATACATAAGGAATTGCTAGATCTGTAAGAACATACTGAATTATATATGAGGCTATTACAAGGGTTGTGGGCTTTGATTTATTCTGGTATATGGCCAAGTATTTTTCAGTGAAAATATTTAGAAAATCTAAACAACCTTACAAAAGGGAAGATACTGCTTATTATTCAAATTTCAACAAAATAAACTAAGTATTTTTAGTGGGATGGGAGGAGTAGTATTTCTTCCCTCCTCTCTTCAAGCTCATCAATATAATGATGTAGCATTTTCAGCATCAATTTTAAATTGTCTTTTGTGTTTTTACCTATAAGTAGTAATCTACTTGCATGAACCACTGGATTGAGTGGTTAAAGCAATACAATGTAAGTATATAAATTTTTATGTAAGAAGAGAGATGATAGTAGAAATTGTGAAGCCAAAAAGAACAAAGCATAGGCATAAATATATTTATTTGAAGTAGGAGTTCCCATTTTTAATAGGTCCTGGCTTTTTCTAGTTCTTCATTAAATATCACTTTTCATTTATTTTAAAAACTGATTCAAATTTTCCCTTTTGTTTTGCTTCATTGGTGCGGTTTCATATTTTTAACAGAATTTCCTTTTTTGTCATTCTATTAAAAAAACTAACAAGAAGTAACCATAGTAACCAAATAATAATTGGTACCTTTTGAATATCTTTAAGTATTTTTGAATAATTTTTGGTAGTTACGGTAGCCAAAATCTGTACTTTGCACACACTCAAAAAGTATTTTATTGTGATGGTAAGCAACTGAGAAAAATTATATGTAATTTCCACTTTTTACCCCGTTTCTATGGTGATATAAGCAACTGCCATTACCTCAGCCTTTGTTACCATGGTTATTTCAGGTAATTCCACATTATTAATACCTGTAAAACTAAAGTGGTTTTTTTGGCTATTGCTCTTGAATGAAACTATAGTTAAAATCAAAAGGAGGGAGAGAAATCGCCCTTCTTATTAAAATAAAGCTATAAATTTGGTATACCATAGTGAGAAGAGTGAAGGGAAAGAAAATGTTTTCACTACTTCATCTGTATTTAAAATTGTCTTTTTGCTGTGCAGGATCACACAAATTCATCTTATGTCTGCAGAATAGCAGCAGAAGCAACTATTATGCCAGGCAAGGAAAAATAAAGGAAGCTGAAGCCATTGATTCTAAAAGCTACCTATCTCCACTGAATTTTGGTTTGGGAAGGTCAATAGATGATTTAATGACAGTCTTCAATTATAGGAATACAGAGAACATTGGCCAGAAATTCTGCATTTTCAATGATGAAACCATAAGATAAAATGATTTTAATGTACAGGCAAAGATATTAGTTTAGCTATATAGAATATTTTCCCCAAAGTATTGGTGATGAATCATTATAATAGATGAATGAGGGAGAGAATGAAATTTCCTAAGCATTTCTTGTAAAAGAAAAATATCTCATTTGATACAGATGGTTTAACATCTTGAGGACAGAGGCTTTGTTAGATGCTTCATTACTGCATACATAGTATAAAACAATCACAGAATCATGGAGTTGGAAGGGACATTAAAAGTAATAAAATTCAAGCTGTCTCAGAACAGAAATGCTCTTTACACTGTACCTGACTAGTAACTATCCATTTTTGGGTTAAGGACTTCCAGTCAGGGAAAATCCACTGCATTTTCTGAGACAGTTCTTTTTTGTTAATTTTAATTAAGGAGTTCTTCCTGACATTAAGCTTAAATCTATCTTTCAAAGTTCTGCCTACTGATATGACTTCTACTTTTTGTGGGCATGCAGATTAATGCTAATTATGTTTCCTATGTGGCAAATAAATGTTTCTTTCTTTTTTAAATTGAACTTAGATATGAGCCTACCATTAGCAAAAGCATTGTATGATTCCTTTTAATTTTGATGTCCTACAAAGATACTGATTTAATTCAGATGTCATGCTCTATACAGCATGTTCTTTTCTTCATTCATCCTAGAAATGATAATTGCTCTATTTAATTGGTGGATTGGATCATTTGCCTTGACAAGGGGATTTTAAATGACCCATGACCCATAAAGCCTAAAGTTAGCTTTTGCATAAGCTATTGTCTGCATCATTTTTTGAGCAATGCAATTTTGAATAGAGTTTATTTAGCTGCAATACTATTTATAAATGAAATTCAAGGAAAAACATGTTTCATGAAAAAGAGGACATTTCTGACTGCCTTTGTAAAATACAATAAAATGTTATTAAACTTTGTTACTTTCATCTGCAAAGGATGCTATGCATCAACTTTTGGAAAGGCGAACTTGTCATGGTGCTCCCATGGGGCCACATGGGAGGGGCCATAATCAGAACAGTTCTATAAATATACACATATACATGCCTATGTGAATATATACATATTTATAATATATTGTGCATATGTAGCATGTTGTGTATATATGTAACATATATCATTGCATTTATACAACATGTTTTTGTGTGTATATATATCACGTTTTATATATATATGCACAAAAATAGAAACAATTTGATTTGAATATTATAAAGCTTCCAGATTTCCACCAAAACATTTCTCTAATATGTCCTTGAAGCACAGAGCTAATCATGAGTTTCCAAAGGCTATGCCGAGATTATCAATTCTGGCAGGTTATATTTTACTGACAAGACTATGAATATAGCTTAGTCTATTGACTATATTGCTAAAATCCCAAAGTAAAACTTGTTAAATTTCTTTTTGTTCACATGTTTTTAAATCTTGTTTATTTAATATTCCCCAGTTCTATTTAATTTTTTTACATTTTTCATAAATTTTTGAGTTTCAGATTTTCTACCTTATCCTCACTCTTACCCTATTAAGAAAAAGTCATGTTGTGAAAGAAAACATAGATCTCCTACCTTAATTAAAAAAAAAAAAAAAAAGACTCTCAAGAAAAATAAAGATTAAAAGAGAGAGAGAGAGAATGATTCAATCAGTTTCTTCTCTGGGTATGGATAAGATTCTTCATCAGAAGTCCTTCAGTGTATCTGTGAATCATTGTACTGTTAAGAATAGCAAAGTCATTTATAGCTGGTCATTCACAGAACATAGCTATTACTTTGTTTATAGTACATTTGACTTTGCTTGAATTCATGGAGGACTTTACACATTTTTTTCAAAGAGTATTCAGCTCATCACTTCTCATAGAACAATAATATTCTATGACAATCATACACCACACATTATTTAGCCATTCTCCAATTTATGGTCAGTTCCTCAATTTCCAATTCTTTGCCCTGAGAAGAGAGCTGCTATAAATATTTTTGTACACATAGGTCCTTTTCCTCCCCCCTCCCCTACTTTTGATTATATGTCTTTAGGTCAAAAGATATCCATGAATTTATAGCTCTTTGAGCATAATTCATATCTTGGAATAATTTATCATTTTGGGCATGGCTCTTTTGACTCAGTTTCCTCTGTATTTGAGAAATCAGGTCTTACCAGAGAAACTTTCTTCAAAATTATTTTTATAATCACTATTGCTTTTTGTATTTCCCTCCATTAATTTCTATCTCTGCCCATCCTCAAAAGTGTTTTGCTACTGACCCACTGCCTCCCCCAATTTACCTTCTCTTTTATCAATCCCACCTTCCTATATCCCATTCCTCTATTGTCCTTTAGGATGGGATGGATTTCCATATCCATATTGAGTTATAAATGTCATCTTCCCATGGAGGAATGTAAACAGATAAACCTAATCAAGTCCCTTACAATATCACTTTCCTGATTAACTCCTTATGCTTCTCTTTTGTCCTGTATTTGAAAATCAAATTTTCCACTTAGCTCTTTTTTCATGAATTGTGGAGGGTTGAAACTCCAAAAAACGTATGCTTCAATCAGACAACCGAGCACTTAAGGCTAATTACCTATTCAATGTGAGACAATGGCTCTATATACATATATTTAGATGAGATGATGATGTGATGGCTCTCCTCACCATTGGTGCTTGCTGAATGTTTGGAGAAAATTGGAGGCAAGGATTGGAGGGTGGGGGGAGAGAAGCCAGAGTGACTTGGCATCAGGACGAGGAGAAGAGAGGCTGGAGACTCCCGGACTCCAGAATCCAGGATTCATCTTTGCCAAGCCGTGTGGCAGCTTGCCTGCCTTCTTCACTTCTCCCCCTAAAGACCAAGGACTTTGATTTATCTTGACTCTGGCTGACCCTGAGGCCCTCCAGGGAGTGCCTGTACTATACAATAGATGTTTTAAAATACCCTTTTTCATTGAATTTTTACCTTTTCCTCTGAATGATTATACTCAATTTTGCTAGGTAAGTGATTCTTGATTGTAATCTTAGTTCTAGTGCTCTCTAGATTATCATTTTCCAAGCCTTCCAATCCTTTAATGTAGAAGGTGCTAAACCTTGTGTTGTCCTGACTGGAGCTCTGCTATATTTAAATTGTTTCTTTCTGAATATTTGCAATTTTTTTTCATTAACCTGGGATCTCCAGAATTTGGCTATAATATTCCTAGGAGTTTCCATTTTGGGATTTCATTCAGTAGGTGATCAGTGGAATCTTTCAATTTCTATTTTATCTTCTAGTTATAGAATACCAAAATAGTTTTTCTTGATAATTTTTTGAAAGATGCTGTCCAGGCCCTTTTTCTGATCTTGACTTTCAGTTACAGTAATCATTTTTAAATGACCCCTCCTGGATCTATTTTCCAAGCCAGTTGTTTTTCCAATGAAATATTTTTTTTATTGTTTTCTTTGCTTTTTTCTTTTATGGATTTGCTTTATTGTGTCTTGATTTCTTACAAAGTCATTTGCTTCCATTTGCTCAATTCTAATTTCTAAGGAATTATTTTCTTCAGTGAGCTTTTTTTATCTTCTTCCCAATTGGCCAATTTTGCTTTTTAGAACATTTTCCTCCTTAATAACCTTTTGTATGTTCTTTTGCACCACTCTCAAGTGTTTTCCCATTTTTTCCTCTATCCTTACTTAAGTTTCAAAATCTCTTTTGAGCTCTTCCATATCCTGAGCCCAATTTTTATTTGAGGCTTTGGATGTTGAAGCTCTGACTTTATCATCTTCTGAATGTGCATTTTGATCTTCTTTATTACCATAGTAACTTTCCATGGTCAAAACCTTTTTTTGTTGTTGCTGCCTACTCATTTTCCTAGCTTATTACTTGGTTTTTAAACTCTCTGTTAAAAGCCTCTGTTTCCAGGGTGGAGAGTGTACTGTCTCAAGCTTCAGGGGTTTTAGGTAGCTGTTTTCAGAGATCCTTCTAGGGAACAGACCACAAGCCCTCTTTTCTGTCCTGGAATTGTTAGGAGTGTCCCCCACCCCACTGTAGCTATAAATCTGATGTGCTAAAGCCAAAGAACCCTGCTTTGCTGACCTTGGGGCTGGGCTGGGGCCAGGCTTGCTGGTGCAGCCTGTGGTGGGACTGTACCCCCAACTCCCAACCTGATGTCACAGATACTCTCTGCTGACCTTTCAAGTCTTCCTGGTATCCCTTGAGTTTCAAGAGTAAGGACTCCCTGATAACTATAGATTGGAATTGATTACCTACAAAGGATAGTATTCTGAGGATCAAGATAAAATCTTCAGGTAATCTTCATAGTCAAGTTCTTTAATAAAAAGGTTCTACTCATATTCAATGAGCTTCATCTCAAATTAAATGAAAACTTCTGATTTAAAGCTCATTGGAATAATGACCAGTGACATATTATTGAATATAAATGTCTGAATAATTCTAAGAAATATAGTTCTTTTACAATCCATGGGAAAGAAGGTAAATATATGTAGATGTATATGCATGTGTATTTATGCATGTATGTATATTTATAAGGATATACTGGGAAGATCTAAAAATTTAAAGGAAGAAATCCAACAAATTCAATTGATTTTCTATAGAGTATATGAAAAACAACTTGGACAAATGTTGTGAAGGATGAGATAATTGATTATAAAGAATGAGATGTGACTTATTTCACTGAAGGGATTAACCACTTTGATTTGATTACTGGTGTGTTGAAATATAATATAATATAATATGAAAAATAATATGAAAGCTAGAAGGAAAATTAAGGATTTATTTATTTACACATGTGAAATGATGAATACTTAAACTGATCAAATTACTTGTTCAAGGTCCTATACTTAACAAATGTCAAGGGCAGGACATGAACACAAGTTCCTAGATTCCAAATCCTAAACTCTTTATACTACACAAGACTACTTTTAAAAATTCATTTCTAAGTAGGCATATGATAAATACATAGAATATGATTGATTTTTCTTCTGTCTACTAGACAGTTAGTTTGAAAAGAAAAGCTGCTCATGAAAAAAATGTAAAATACTTTTAAAATTAATTGGAGAAAAAAGAAAGTTTGGATTGTGTAACAAATTTTCCCTATCTTCTTTCTACCATGAATAATTTCATTTCTTTCAAAACTGTCATTTTTTCAGATATTGTATCACTTACTTGATAAACTCTGCCTTTGAATATGCAATCCAGTCATGTTCTCACAAATATTATATGCAGCACATCAAAGCAAACATGAGTTCTTCTCAATTTTAATAACATTTTGTGCTTTGTCTTAATTTTAAAATGTTGAGTGGCAGTTTCAACATTAACAGAAAAATGCTTCAAGAGGATTTAGTAACTATTTAATAATTGAAAAAGAACTTTGGTAGGCTGCAAGAGCTAAGGTGCCAAGATGGATTTAGAAAAAAGAATGAGCTGTATTTTCCCTTTAGAGAAAGACATCCAACAGAAGTGTGAAACTGGAAAGAATCTTGTGGTATTTTCACCTCATTAGCAGAGGTGAATATCAGCCTCATTAGCTTAGTAGAAGTTGGGGATGTACAGTATGCATTTTCTAGCTAATAGCAAACAATAACAATAACAAAAGTAAAACAAATAAATATTTTCTTAGTAAGAAATTGAGCCAAATTGTGTTACATAAAGACCACAAACTTGGCCCCCAGTAACATTAATACTGTGGTTTAAAACAACCAATATAGTCCGATTCTTTTTGTACACAAAACAACTGTTTGGACATGTATACATATATTGTATTTAATTTATACTCTAACATATTTAACATGTATTGGTCAACCTGCCATGGGGGTAAGAAGAGGAAAAATTAGAACAAAAGGTTTGGCAATTGGCAAATATCAATTGTCAAAATTACCCATGCATATATCTAGTAAATAAAAAACTATTAAAATATTTTTAAAAAACCAACCAATATATCCATAAACATACATGAAAAACATATTATATATCCTTAATACTTCAGTAGTGTCTTTTGGAATTTATCAATATGTGCATGTTGCTGTGTGTATTTATTACATATATGTGTGTGTGTATATAAAATTAGGAGTGAATAAAAATAATTCTATAAAATTTTATTGTAAAAATCTCAATAGAGTATTCTGATAATATTAGCAAAGCCAATTTTATTTTCCACGTGTACTGATGCTTTCTTCTATAATACTATGCTGTAGTCAAATGATTAATATTTTGCTTTTGATGTCAGCATAAATTATTTATTGAAATGTAGCCACTTAATTGCCTCACCTCTTGTACAGTCAAGATTCAGTCTTAAATAGTGATGCATATAAAGAAATATTTATCTTTCTAGTATCACTATACTGGCTTTGCAGTCAAGGGATGGATATGGTAGGCTAAGTTTGAATATTATCCTTGAATACTAACTAGTTATATTATCCTACATAAGTTACTTAACTCAGTATCATTTCTTCATATGATAATTGGGTATAATAATTACACCTATCTCACAGATTTGTGTAAGGGCTAAATGAAATAACATGTAAACCTTTTTTTTTTAAAAATTAAAAGGATATAAAGACTAGCTATTATTATCATTGTTATTATTATATCTGGGTTCTTTTTTGAATTAAAAAATTAAAATTTGATTTACATTAGACACATTAAAAAGTACTTTGGAAAAATATCATAATTTTCCATGTAGGAGCTAGAAAGAAAAGATGAAAAAGAACTATGACTTTTTGCATTTGTTTTATTTAAAACAACTAAAATACATTTGATAAGTTTTCCTGGCTTGGTTTTTAATAGATTTTCCTTTTTAGAAACATATCTGAGTCTTGAGGTACTCAAATCTAATATAAAATGTTTCATTGATATGAAAAATGATGAACAAAGAGGTTTTAAAAATTCATTTAGGGTTCTATTTTAATAAAATATTTGCATATCAAAAAACCAACCACTTTTAGCCTGAAAACTTGCTAACTCCAAATAGCTAAAACTAAATTATATTAAACATATCAAAATAACCTTTCTGCCTAACATTAATTCCCATATAAAAGACAAACAAGCATTTTTATTATAAAGCAATGTTTGAAAATAACCACTATCTGAAAAATGTTGCCAATGAAACAATAATTCAAGGATTTTGATTTTAAGTACCCTGTGTGTGAACAGATTAAGAGAATATTAACTACGTAATTCAGGAAAAAAAACAATTAAGCTTACCATATAATGAGCAATGATATTCTCTCACATCTGTCAGCAAAACCGATCAACATAATCTATTATGAACTGACATGTATCCTATTGAGTATTTTCTCAGGATGATTTAAAACAATAAATTATGCATCCATAATCGATACTTCGTTATTAGGAGATGTCACATTTCTGAATCAAATAACATTTAAAAAAAACAAAAATAAATAAATTAAATAACACTTTCATATTTACTATTTCACATTTAGGAGAAGTGTGGAAAGGAAGTTAATATTTCAATTGTTCCTGAATCTAGATATCACAAAATTTCATGTTAGAGTCTTGACAATAATGAATTAAGTCAGAGTTAACTGCATGTTAACAAGTTTCAAGACTTTTGTTCTAGCATTTAAGACATATCCTTATATAAAATGAAACGGTTCCCCATTTAATAACTCACTTAAAACTTTACTCTGGAATTAATTATGCATTCTTCCTGCTGGTTGAAACATCTTTGGCTTATTACTCAGTCAGTCAATAAGCATTTATTGCATGGTTATATGCACCATTGGTTGACTTAACATTAAGGATGATTGATATATTACCAATTTCAGAGAATCTCAAATATAATTAGACCTTTAAAGTAGGAAGCTAGATATGGGTTGATAGAAGTAAGATTGTTAAAGACAAGTTGTTCATAAACATTCATACAAATTCTTGTTCCCTACACAATGTACAGATCCCATTTAGAGAACAATATGGTTCTGCTGAAGGAAAGAATCTTGGCCACAGAGATAAGAACAGATGGGCATAATGATAAGCAGTGAAGATTTTATATTCAAAGTTGGCAGGAAGAAAACAATTGGATGGCATAATGGAAAAGCTCCTAACCAATTATAGGAATTGTGTTACCCAACTTCACAGAGAGAACAATAGGAATTCATCACCAATGACCATATTTCAGAATCAAATGAAGAAGTTTTTAAATTCTGCAAGAACTAGAACCAAGTAAAGGGACAAAGACATAATGTGGAGGGAAACAATTAACTCCTTATTCTGGTTTTGACTGATATTAAATCAATTATATGATAAAACATTTAGGGAATGGAGAAAACCATATATTTTCTACATTCTTTTTTAAGGAAAGGAATGGAGAGGTCCAGGTCATATTATTCTTCTAAATCAAGAGATGAATATAAAGAATACTGACAAGATTAAAAGATACCCTGAACTGATTCCAGATGTAAGATATGACACTGTTTTCCAATGTTAAGAGTCATAATCAGTCTTGAGTCACATTTTCAGGGTAGAGGATTTAAAGAGAATAGCCACTCTAATCATTACTTCAAAGCAGAGAGAAGCACTAGAATCTGTGACTATAAGAAAACATTGGATCTGGTCACAAGTAGAGGGCTGAGTGGAGTGATAGTATTTGTACCTTCAGGATTGTGTGGACCTTCTTGGTTAACAACTAAAAAACAGATAAGGAGAACAGTGGCCACACCTAAAACAAGACTACACAATATCATAAGCACCAAAACTTCAGAAATAATTCTGAATACTAATGGCAAAATGAAGAAATAGATTGGAAAAAATGAGTGAACAGCAGAAAAAAGAACTTCACCACAAAAAAACAAAAAAGAAAACAAACAAACAAAAAAAAACATTAAGGTGGCAGGGAAAATCAAGATATAAACTCAAAAGAGGAAAAAAACAGCTTAAAAACAGATACAAGCAAAGCTTCAAAGAAAAATACAAATTACAACAAAAATTCCTGGAAGAATATTCAAGAGTTATAACAGTGGTAATGAAAGAATTGGAAAAACATATGATAGTGAAAATAAGAAAGTTATAAAAAAAGAGAATTAAAGTAGCAAAAAAATTCATTACAAATCAGAATTATCCATTTAAAAAAAGAAAATGCAGAGGCTCACAGAGAAGAAAATAATTCCTAAAATATTAGAATTGGGCAAAAAGAGTTCATGACTCTTTGATATATTAAGAAACAACAAAATAATGCCAAAAATGATGAAATATCACATCAGAAAAAATAAAATAAAATAAAAAGTAGAGGTAAGTTAAGAATTATTGAACTACCTGAAAACCATAACAAAAAAAGAGACTAGTCATCATATTTTACTAAATTGTAATGAAGAACTGCCCTGCTATTGTAGATAGAATGTATAAAATAGAAATTGAAAAGAAATCCACTGGTCACTTTCTAAAAGATATCTCAAAACAAAAACTCCTAGGATATTATTGTCAAATTTCAACTCTCCTATATCAAGGAGAAAATATTTCAAGCATCCAGAAGAAAAAAAAATCAACTAGTATGAAGACATAGTATTCCAAAAGATTTATCAGCTTCTACATTAAAAGAGTAGAGCCCTTTAGATCGTTATATTCTAAAAGGCAAAATATCTGAGATGAGAACCAAAAGAGCCTACCGAGTAAAACTCAGTACAACCCTTTGTGAGATTGGATAGGGGATGGATATTTGATGAAATAGAAGACTTTAAATATTCTTAATGAAAGACCAGCGATTAACAGAAAAAATGAAATTAAAGCAGAAAATTAAAGAGTATATTAAAAAGTAAAGATAACAGAGAAATAAACATGGAATTAATGTTTAAACTGTTCATATTTCTATATGGGACAGTAATTCATGAAATCCTTAATAACATTTTCATTATAGAACAGTTAGAGTACAACATGGATAAAGGACATGAATATGATTTAATTATTTTAGGGTAATTTCACAAATGAAGGGGTAAGAAAGAAGGATGCACTGGAAAAAGGGGAAAGAAAGAGGAAGAATGGAAAAGATTATCTCAAATAGTAGAGGAGGAATGAGAGCAGACAGTTCTTTGTCTTCTGGCTTGTATCAGAATCAAAACCAGATCAAGGCAATAAAAGGATATTGTAGTAATAGAACCCACAAATATTTGGAGTGTAACAAATTTTCAGCAGAAGATATTTTGGAAGAACTTCAGGAAAGTTCTATCTCAATTGGACAAGGGGGTAGGCAGTTCAGCATATCCACTTCCATATCAGAGGAATCTACTAAGAAGCTGTTAGCCAAAAATACAGCAGCATTGGATATTCTGTCTTGGTTCAGAAGCCAGTGGATCAACAGACTAGCTGTGAGATCTCCAATGTAACTACAAAAGGCAAAGAGTGAACAACTAAACCCCAGCATAACAAGTGGGACTGGAACATGCCCACCAAGCACAGAAAGGAAGCAAGTAGTACCAGCCCAAGGGCAGCATGAAGCCACTGTCACTTGCACAGGAAACTTAGGACAATTTCCTATTTGTCCTAAGAACAGACCTCAAGCTTCAAAAATGAGCCAAAAAATCAAAAAAGAGCTCTGGCCATAGAAAGCTGTTAAGAAGACAGGAAAGAACAGACATCAAATCCTGAAGATATTGAAGTTAAAATCTCTCCAGATAAAGCCTCAAAGAATGATATGAGTTTCTCTCCAAATCAAAAGGCTCTCTAGGAATTCAAAAAGGGTCTTAAAAGAGAGTTAGAAGAAAAATGGAGAAATGAATTGAGAACTTTGGAAAAGGAAAAAAAAATGTTTGAGAGAAATCATTTCTTAAAAATTAGACTTAGTGAAAGGAACAAAGAAAACAACTCCTTAAAAAACAGAATTGCTGAAATGGAAACTAAGAACAACTCCCTAAAAATACAATTGGTGAAATTAAAAAAAAAAATCAATGAACAAAACAATTCATTTAAAAGCTCAATTGGCCAAATGCAAAAGGAGTTTAAAAAAGCTATCTTAAGAAAATAATTCATTGAAAATTAGAATTGAATAATTGAAAATGAATGCCTCAATAATACATGATCCTGATCTCAGATCAAGCAAAAGCAAAAATAGATCTAATTAAATGAGAAAAGGAAAGAAACTACATTTTGCTAAATAGCACAATGAAGTAATATCAATACTAAACATATATGCATCAAGTAATACAGCATCCAAATTCCTAGAAAAGTTAAGAGAGCTGCAAGAAGAATTAGACAGCAAAACTATACTAGCAAGGGACCACAACCTTACTCTTGTAGAACTAGATAAATCAAACCACAAAATAAATAAGAAAGAAGTTAAAGAGGTAAATAGAATTTTAGAAAAGTTAGGGATGATAGAACTTTGAAGAAAATTGAATGGTGATAGAAAGGAATAATACTATTTTTCTTGGTGGTACATGAAACCTACAGAAAAATTGACCATGTAATAGGGCATAAAAACCTTAAAATCAAAGGTAGAAAATCAGAAATGGTGAGTGCATGTTTTTCAGATCATGATGCAATAAAAATTACATGTTATAATAGCCCAGGAAAAATAGACCAAAATTAATTTAAAAGTAAATAATCTAATGCTAAAAAATGCATTGGTGAAACAACAAATCATAGACACAATCAATAATTTAATCCAAGAGAATGACAAGAATGATACAATATACCAAAATTTATGAGATGCAGCCAGAATTCTTAGGAGAGATTTTAGATGAATGAATTGGGCATGCAAGTAAAAAAGCTAGAAAAAGAACAAATTTTAAAACCCCAATTAAACACCAAAATTGAAATTCTGAACATAAAAGGGAAGATTACTAAAACTGAAAGTAAGAAAACTATTAAACTAACATAAAAAAAAAACCACCCTAAAACTTGGTTTTATGAAAAAAAAAAAAAATAAAATAGATGAATCGTTAGTTTACTTAATTAGGAAAGGAAAGAAGAGAATCAAATTTCTAGTATCAAAAATGAAAAAGGTGAGATTTTCATCAATGAAGAGGATATTAGAGCAATAATTAGCAACTATTTAGCCCAAGGGTATGCCAATAAATCTGATAATCTAAGTAAAATGGATAGATATTTACCAAAAATTATCGATTGCCTAAATTAAAAGAGGAGAAAAAAATTACTTACATAGTCAGTCCCACTTTGGAAAAAAGAAATTGAACAAGCTATTAATCAATTTCCTAAAAAAAATCTCCAGGGCCACATGGATTTATAAGTCAATTCAAACAAACACTTAAAGAACAATTGATTCTAATATTCTGCAAACTAATTGGAAAATTAGGAAAGGAATCACACCAAATTCCTTTTTTTTAACACAGATATTGTGATACCTAAACGAGATAGGGTCAAAACAGAGAAAAAAAATTATAAACCAGGTTTCTCTAATCTAATATTCATGCAAAGATCTTATATAAAATATTTTCAAGTAGATTATAGCAAGTTATCACCAGGATAATATACCATGACCAAGTAGGATTTATACTAGCAATGCAAGGCTGATTCAATAATAGGAAAACAATTACTATAATTTAGTATGTCAATAACCAAATTAACATAAATCATATGATTATCTCAATAGATGCAAAAAAATCATTTGACAAAGTCCACCATCTATTCCTATTGAAAACACTGGAGAGCATAGCAATAATTATAATTTTCTTTAAAATGATAAGAAGCATCTATTTACAAGCCTCATATGTAAAGGGGACAAACTAGAACCATTCCCCATAAGATCAGGGCTGAAACATGTTTGTCCACTATCATCATTATTATTCAATATTGTATAAGAAATTTTAGCTTTAGCAATAAGAGAAGAAAAAGAAATTATGGAATTAGAGTAGTTAATGAGGAAATTATCACTTTGCAGATGATATAATGGTATAATTAGAAATCCTAGAGAATCAACTAAAAACTACTAGAAGCAATTAACATAGTTAGCATAACCTGTAGGATAAAAAAAATAATTCCCACATAAATCATCAGCATTTCTATATGAAACTAGCAAAATCTAGCAACAAAAGATACAAAAAGACATTTCATTTAAAACAACATTAAATAATATAAAATTGGGAGTCTATCAATCAAAACAATTACAAAACACTTTCCAAATAAACAAAAACAGATCTAAACAACTGGAAGAGTATCAAGTGCTTATCTATCCAAACTAATATAATAAAAATGAAAATTCTACCTAAATCAATTTACTTATTCAATGCCATACCAATCAAACTGCCAAGAAATTACTTTACATAACTACAAAAAATAATAATAAAGTCCATCTGGAAGAACAAAAAGTAAGAATTTCAAGGGAATCAATAAAAAATGCAAATGAAGGTGGCCTCATTATACCAAACCATTTGGTACTGGCTAAGAAATAAAGTAGCTGATCAGTAGAATAGGTTAGGTTCATAACACACAATAATCAATGATTATACTAATCTAGTGTTTGAGAAACCTCAAAACCTTAGTTTCTGGGATAAGAGCTCTCTATTTGACAAAAAAATCTCTGGGAAAATTGGAAAATATGTAGCAGAAACTAGTCATTGACAAACACCCATTACTCTATACCAAGAAAAGGTCAAAATGGGTTTATGGTTTAGGCATAAAGAGTGATACAATAAGAAAATTAGTAGAACAAAGGATTGTCTACTTCTCAAATCTATTGAAAAGGAAGGAATTTATGGTCAAGTAAGAACCAAAATAATTATGAAATGCAAAATGGATAATATTAATTATATTAAGTCAAAAATTTTTGTACAAACAAAACCAATGCAGATGAAATTGAAAGGGAAATAAACACTAGGAGAAAAGTTTTACTACCAAGGATTCTGATAAAGACCTCATTTCTAAAATATGTAGAGAATTGACTCAAATTTCAAAAATTCAAATTTTAAGAATTCAAGCCATTCTCCAATTGATAAATGGCCAAAAACATGAACAAACTATTTTAGTTGAAGAAAATAAAACAATTTCTATTTATATTTAAAAATGCTCTAAATCACTAATGATCAGAGAAAGGAGAATTAAGACAACTCGAAGTTACCACTATATACCTCTTATATTGGCTAAGATGACGGGAAAAATGATAAATGTTGAACAACTGAGAAACTAATGCATTCTTGGTAGAGTATGAAATGATCCAACCATTCTGGATCTGAGTGCACATCAGTTGGGGAATGGTTGAATAAGTAATATGATATATTATTGTTCTATAAGGAATTATTAGCAGAATGATTTCAGAAAAGCCTGGAAAGACTTGCCTCAACTGGTGCTAAGTGAAGAGAATACAGTTCAGAAAGTAAACTGCCAATTCATAGAATTCAGGGCACAACATGTAAGATTAGACAAGGGAATTCTAGAACAATAAATAAAGTGCTAGGCTGAAGCCAATAACCAGGTCCCTTACTCCCAGTACAAGCAGCTAGTATCTGTAGCTAAATGCCCCTTGTATCCAAGAAGAGTTCAACTTTTTTTTTTTTTAAATGAGGATAAAGACAAAAAAAAAACACTGTGCAAAGCTACTATGATGATAGGGAAGATAAAAACATAAACTCAAAAGAGGATAACAATATGAAAAAAACCTCTATGTGAACCTTCAAAGGGGAATATGGATTGGTTTTAAATCCAAAAAGTCCTCTTGGAAGAGTACAAAAAGAATTTTTAAAATCAATTAAGATCAATAGAAGAAAACTTGAGAAAATAAATTAAAGCTATAAAAGAGAATTATGAGGAGAAAATAGTCAAGTTGGAAACAGAAACACAAAAACTAACTAAAGAAAACAACAAGACAAATAGGGGAAATATTCTGACTGGAAAAAATAGGGACTGAAGAAAAAAATTCCTTTATGAGTAGAATTGACTAAATTTAAAAAAAAAAAGGAGTTAAAAAGCAAAAATGAAGAAACTAATTCCTTAAAAATTAGAATTGGGCAAGTGGAAGTTAATGACTCTATGAAACATAAGAATCACTCAAACAAAATCAGAAGAATGAAAAATAGAAGAAAATATAAAATATTTCATTGAAAGAACAATTGTCATGGAAATTAGATCCAGGAGGAATAATTTAAAAATTATTGGATTATAAGAGGGAGAGCCAAGATGATTGAAAGAAACCCAGAAGTTACCTGAGATCTCCCAGTTCCCTCAGAAACTTTATATCAAAACTCTAAAGGGATTCTGTTTTGACAGAACCTATAAAAAGATAGCTTGAAACAATTTGCCAACTTAATATAACTTAGAAGTACTTCAGGAAAAGTCTGTTTCACTTTGGTAAAACAAGAGATTAGCATAATAAAGATGGGGTCTAAGCAAGCCAGTGGGAGGCTTTTAACCACAGCACATATCAACAATCAAGACTCAGTGGTCCTTGCTCAGCAGATCAGTGGCATAAAACACCATCAGTGAGACATCTAGCCCCTGCACATATTTAAAATTGCCCATCTTGACAAAATAGGCTCAACTAGACCAAGCCACTTCAGGACTGTGGGCAAGCCAGTAAGGCCCAAAAAGCCTTTTTAGAAGATCTTAAAAAGATTTAAGATTCTACTAAGAAAAGTAAAAAAAAAATTGGGGGAATAAAATGAGAAATATGCAAGAGAAAGTCAACACTTTGGAAAAGGAAGCAGAAAAATTAGCTGAAAAAAAAAAAACTCCTTAAAAAATAGAATTGTCAGAATGGGAAAAAAACTGCTGAAGAAAAAAAGTAGAATTGGCCAAATGGAAAAGCAAGTTAAAAGTTAAAGAAAATATTTCATTTAAAATTAGAATTGGGCAAATAAAAGCTAATGACTCTACGAGACCCCAAGAATCAGTCAGACAAACTAGAAAGAATGAAAAAAAAAAAAAAAAAAAAAAAAAAAAGAAGAAGAAGAAGAAACTGTAAAATACCTCATTGGATAAACTCCTGACCTGGGGAATTGAGTCAAGAGAGATCATTTAAGATTTATTGGACTACATGAAAGTCATGATTAAAACAATGAGCCTAGGCAACATCTTTCAAAAAATCAAGAAAATCTGCCCAAAAGATAAAATTATTGTTTAAAGAAGCCACCAATCACCTCCCTAACAAAATTCCAAAATGAAAACTCTAAGGAATATTGTAGCTGAATTCTAGAATTATCAAGTCAAAGACAAAATACTGCAATCGATCAGAAAAAAAAAAATTCAACTATCAAATGACAATTTATTTAAATGAATCTACTTAGTACCATACCAAACTGCCCAAAATATTTCAAATTGAGCAACAAAAAAAAATAACAATTAAAAAAGAAAAAACAAAACAAATTCATCCAGAAGAATAAAACATCAAGAATATTAAGGGAAGTAATACAAAGGAAGGTGACCTAGTTGTACCAGATCTAAAACTATATTATAAATCTGCAATCATCAAATTTGTTTGATACTGGCTAAGAAAGAGTGGTGGATCAGTGCTTTAGATTAGGTACACAAGACAGAGTAGTAAATGACTATAGTGATTATTAAACTGAAAAAGTTAACTAAGGCTAAGTGAGGGGAGAGTTTTAATTGTTTTCTGTTCTAAGCTTCTCTTAGAAGCTATTTTAATTGAGGGTGCAACCATCCCAGTAATAAGGGTTTACAACCTCAAAGTCAAGCTAAACTTTTCACTCTCCCTTACCTCTCCTAGACAATTAACAATTACTCATATTTAGCTATTTTATTGTTTTTGAAAGAAGTGTTATCATTGTTTCTTAATGTGAGCTCCCTATGTAAACTGAAAACAAACTGAAGAATCTAAAAAGTGGTATTTTCTCAAGATATAAACATCTGAGTTCACTCAAGTAGTATCTGATTGAATTGGTAATGGAGAATTTGGGTTGTGTAAAACTACCATCTCCGTAGTGGGTTTTCCCTATTGCATTTTTCTTTCTCAGTGAATAAGCACTAATGTCATTTATTTTATGGAGTAAGTATCAAGTGATCTTAGACATAAAAATGAAAGTTTTCTTACAAGATTATTCCTTTTGAAATTAGATATTAAATATTAATCATTGCTATAAGGAAATACAAGTAATAAAAAGTATACAATAGCATGCTTTTATCTCCACCCACTTAGTCCCTTCCTTAACCTCTCTTTTACCTGGAATTCATCTTCTAAAGTTTTGTTAGCCAGAACTACTGACCTCTCACTGGAGCTTCTCTGCCTTTGGCCTAGTAAATCCAGACTATTTCAATTTGCTCTATACCATTGTTATATGTTACTCACATCTGAATATGACAGAAACTTGGGTACCAATTTGAGGCTGGCAGGATAGTGTACCATACACCATTTTTCTTTGTACATAGGCTTAATGCACTGTTGGCAGCTTTATCTGTTTTAGTTTCTTGGCAGTATTTGGTTTCTCTGTCCTTGGCTTCATTTCTTCATCTCTGAACTCTCAAGAAATTTCATTTAGAGAGCTTTTACATGGGCACAGTTTTAGACCAAATGGATGGACATACTCACAAAAGCACTCCCCATTCCATTACCCAATCCAAGAAATGAAGCCTTTACAGTACTTAATAACTGTTGAAGCACAAATATATTTGATCCTGAGAAACATGATTATTTTTAGTTTTCGTTGCCTTTCAGCAATAACAACAAATCTTCATGGGGGGCTCTTAGGAATTTGTAGGTACTTCATCATGAAATATTTAACACATAACTCCTTGTTTTTTTTTTTTTTTTCTGAGATACTGCAAAATGTAGCAAGTTGAAGGAGCTTTCTGAGTAGCAAATATCTGTATCATTAAAAACAATTATTTGTTGAATTCAGACTTTAGCTTATTAAAGTGAAAATGAAGAACCAGTCCTGAAGAAACAGATGTTTTATAACTGTGGAGCCAGGTGCTTTACAAGCCATGGTCCACCTGAGGATTTCCTTTTACAAAGTAGGTGCTAAACAACAGTTTGTATTGCAGTTAAAATGGAAAGATACATTAATCCAAGGTAATGGAAATATCAGGCTGAATAGAAACAGATTTTACTAGAGTCATTTGCATTAATGGAATAAGTCTCCTAATATCTACTCCATTTATATGTGTATGTATGATTACACATACATGTTTCCCTGAATAGAATGTAAGATCCTTGCGGGAAGGGATTATGTATGTCTGCATCTCCCAAGCCTAGCATACTGGCTGTTGTACAGTAAGTTTTTTTGTTTTTGTTTTGTTTTTTTGTTTTTTGCTTTTTTTTTTTTGTTTTTTTTTTTTTTTTTTACTATAGTTTTTTTTTTATTTACAAGATATATGCATAGGTAATTTTTCAGCATTGAAAATTGCCAAACCGGGACTTCCGGCCAAGATGGCAGCGTGGAGGCAGATAGCTGATTGAGCTCCTCACTTTCTATCAAGACTTACTTCATGACAAGCCTCAGAGTTAATGCTTGACCAGAAAAGAAACCCACAAATAATCACCAAGAAAAGACATCCTTGAAATTTGCCAGAGAAGGTCTGTATTTGCTCAGGGGAGGGTCAATCAGACTGGGTGCAGACTGAGGGCAGGTAGCCAGAGTGAGACAGACAGCTCACACATCTCAGACGGGAGGGGGGAGAGGTACGATCTCTGCCATTTCTGTGAAAAGGCTTTTACCCCAGTGTGGATGTTCCGTCTTAGCAGCAAGCCAGGAGCAGCAGAGAGGGTGTAAACACCGGAGGTGAAGATTAAAACCCAGGAAAGCTAGCTTCTCAGAACCGGCCACTCCCAACCCCCACCTCGACTGACTCAGCGCTTTCTCAGAGCCTTAGAGTGCAGACACAGTGCAGCCATCACTTTCCTGTTAGTGGCTCTCTGCTGCCCTACCCCCAGTCTGTATTGGAAGCCCATTAACACCATCCAGCCCCATCCCCCCAAAACAGACCTATTGTTTCTCTTGTCAATTTGTTTTCTTCAATTCCACTCTTGACAAAATGAACAAAAATTTCAAAAGGGCTCTAACCATTCACAGCTTCTGTATGGAGAGAGAACAGACTTCAAATACTGAGGAGACTAAAAACAGACTGTCCCTAGAGGAATCCGCTAAGGGGGATATGAGCTGCTCCTCAATACAAAAGAATTTCTTTTTTTTTTTTTTATACTTAATAAAAACTAATTTTATTCTGCTTCCACAGTTTTTAATTCTAGAAACATATAGACAGAACCCTTATTCTAATTATAATAGCTGAAATTTATATATTACTTTAAAGTTTGCAAAGCAGTTCACATAATTTATCTAATTTGATCTTCACAGCAACTTCTTTTTTTTAATAATTTTTATTATATATTTTTTATAATATTATCCCTTGTATTCATTTTTCCAAATTATCCCCCCCTCCCTCTACTCCCTCCCCCCGATGACAGGCAATCCCATACATTTTACATGTGTTACAATATAACCTAGATACAATACATGTGTGTAAATACCATTTTCTTGTTGCACTATAAGCATTAGATTCCGAAGGTACATGTAACCTGGGCAGACAGATATTAGTGCTAACAATTTACATTCACTTCCCAGTGTTTCTTCTCTGGGTGTAGCTACCTCTGTCCATCATTGATCAACTGGAAGTGAGTTGGCTCTTCTTTATGTTGAAGATTTCCACTTCCATCAGAATATATCCTCATACAGTATTGTTGTTGAAGTGTACAGTGATCTTCTGGTTCTGCTCATTTCACTCAGCATCAGTTGATGTAAGTCTCTCCAGGCCTCTCTGTATTCCTCCTGCTGGTCATTTCTTACCGAGCAATAATATTCCATAACCTTCATATACCATAATTTACCCAACCATTCTCCAACTGATGGACATCCATTCATCTTCCAGTTTCTAGCTACAACAAAAAGAGCTGCCGCAAACATTTTGGCACATATAGGTCTCTTTCCACTCTTTAGTATTTCTTTGGGATATAAGCCCAGTAGGAGCACTGCTGGGTCAAAGGGTATGCATAGTTTGATAACTTTTTGGGCATAGTTCCAAATTGCTCTCCAGAATGGCTGGATTCTTTCACAACTCCACCAGCAATGTATTAGTGTCCCAATTTTTCCACATCCCCTCCAACATTCATCATTATTTGTTCCTGTCATCTTAGCCAATCTGACAGGTGTGTAGTGGTATCTCAGAGTTGTCTTAATTTGCATTTCTCTGATCAGTAGTGATTTGGAACACTCTTTCATGTGAGTGGATATAGTTTCAATTTCTTCCTCTGAGAATTGTCTGTTCATATCCTTTGACCATTTATCAATTGGAGAATGGTTCGGTTTCTTAAAATTAGGGTCAGTTCTCTATATATTTTGGAAATGAGACCTTTGTCAGAACCTTTGCTTTTAAAAATATTTTCCCAATTTGTTACTTCCCTTCTAATCTTGTTTGCATTATTATTGTTTGTACAGAAACTTTTTAGTTTGATGTAATCAAAATCTTCTATTTTGTGATCAATAATGATTTCTAGTTCTCCTCTGGTCATAAATTCCTTCCTCCTCCACAGGTCTGAGAGGTAGACTATCCTCTGTTCCTCTAATCTGTTTATGATTTCATTCTTTATGCCTAAATCATGGACCCATTTTGATCTTATCTTGGTATATGGTGTTAAGTGTGGATCCATATCTAATTTCTGCCATATTAATTTCCAGTTTTCCCAACAGTTTTTTCCAAATAATGAATTTTTATCCCTAATGTTGGTATCTTTGGGTTTGTCAAAGATTAGATTGCTATAGATGTACCATTTTTTGTCCTTTGTATCTAATCTGTTCCACTGATCTACCGGTCTATTTCTTAGCCAATACCAAATGGTTTTGGTGACTGCTGCTATATAATATAGCTTTAGATCAGGTACACTTAGACCACCTTCCTCTGAGTTTTTTTTCATTAGTTCCCTTGCAATTCTTGACCTTTATTCTTCCATATGATATTTGTTGTTATTTTTTCTAGGTCATTGAAATAGTTTCTTGGGAGTCTGATTGGTATAGCACTAAATAAATAGATTAGTTTGGGGAGTATTGTCATCTTTATTAATACAAAAGAATTTCAAGAGGAAATCAAAAAGGCTCTCACAAGAGAGCTAGAAGAGAAATTGGAAAAGGAAAGGGAAGCTTGGAAAGAGAGCCTGGAGAAGTTATCCAGAGTGGATAAAGAGATCAAATAATTGAGAAATAAAATTAGTGAATTAGAAAAGGCAAAAAACTCCAAGGAAAACAGGATTAGTGAATTGTAAAATATAAACAACTCCAAGGAAAACAGAATTAGTGAGCTGGAAAAGGTAAACAACTCCAAGGAAAACTGGGTTAATGAGCTGGATAAAGAAATCAGCTCTCTAAAAAATAAAATGGAAAAAAATTCCATAGAAGAAAAAAACTCACTTAAAAACACAATTGGACAATTACAAAAAGATATTTAAAAAGTGAGTGAAGAAAATACATCATTGAAAAGTAGACTAGAACAAGTAGAAATGAATGACTCAAGGAGAAACCAAGAGGTAGTCAAGCAAAACCAGAGAAATGAAACAATTGAAAAGAATGTTAAGTACCTTATTAGAAAGACAACAGACCTGGAAAACAGATCCAGGAGAGACAATTTGATCAAAATGGGTCCAAGATTTAGGCATAAAGAACGAAAATCATAATTAAATTGGAGGAACATGGGATGGTTGTGGAGAAGACTTGTGGAGGAGGAAGGAGTTTGTGTCCAAGGGAGAACTAGAGACCATTATTGATCACAAAATAGAAAATTTTGATTACACCAAATTAAAAAGTTTCTGCACAAACAAAACTAATGCAAACAAGATTAGAAGGGAAGTAACAAATTGGGAAAACATTTTTACAGTTAAAGGTTCTGATAAGGGCCTCATCTCCAAAATATACAGAGAATTGACTTTCATTTATAAGAAATCAAGCCAAGTCAAAGGATATGAACAGACAATTTTCAGATGATGAAATTAAAACTATTTCCACTCATATGAAAGAGTGTTCCAAATCACTATTGATCAGAGAAATGCAAATTAAGAGAACTCTGAGATATCATTACACACCTGTCAGATTGGCTAAGATGACAGGAACAAATAACGATGAATGTTGTAGGCGCTGTGGGAAAACTGGGACACTGATGCATTGTTGGTGGAGTTGTGAAAGAATCCAACCATTCTGGAGAGCAATCTGGAATTATGCCCAAAAAGTTATCAAAATGTGCATACCCTTTGACCCAGCCATACTACTACTGGGCTTATATCCCAAGGAAATACTAAAGAAGGGAAAGGGACCTGTATGTGCCAAAATGTTTGTGGCAGCCTTTTCATAGTGGCTAGAAGCTGGAAGATGAATGGATGTCCATCAATTGGAGAATAGTTGGGTAAATTATGGTATATGAATGTTATGGAATATTATTGTTCTGTAAGAAATGACCAACAGGAGGAATACAGAGAGGCTTGGAGAGACTGACATCAACTGATGCTAAGTGAAACGAGCAGAACCAGAAGATCATTATACACTTCAACAATGATACTGTACAAGGATGTATTCTGATAGAAGTGGATATCTTCAACATAGAGAAGAGCTAATCCAATTCCAATTGATCAATGATGGACAAAATCAGCTACATCCAGAAAAGGAACACTGGGAAATGAATGTAAGCTGTTATTTTTACCTTCTGAATCCATTTCTTCCTGTGCAACAAGAAATTTGGTTCTACACAAATATATTGTATCTAGAATATATCATAATATATTTAACATGTATAAGACTGCCTGCCATCTGGGGGAGGGGGTTGGGTGAGGAATGGAAAAAATCTGAACAGAAGTAAGTGCAAGAGATAATGTTGTAAAAAATTACCCATGCATATGTACTGTCAAAAAAAAGTTATAATTATGAAATAAAATAAAAAAAAACAAAAAAAATTTTTTTCTTACATTAAAAAAAAAAGAAAATTGCCAAACCTTTTGTTTCAATTTTTCCCCTCCTTCCCTTGCCCCAGATGGCAAGTTGCCCAAAACATGTTAACTATGTTAAAGTATAAATCAAGTACAATATATGTATACTTGTCCAAACAGTTGTTTTGCTGTACAAAAAGAATAGGACTTTGAAATAGTATACAATTAGCCTGTTAATGAAAAAAAAAATGTAGGTGGACAAAAATAGAGAAATTGGGAATTCTATGTAGTGGTTCATAGTTAGCTCCCAGAATTCTTTCCCTAGGTATAACTGGTTCAGTTCATTTTTGCTTTATTGGAACTGATTTGGTTTATCTCATTGTTGAAGATGGCCACATCCATCAGAATTGATCATCATATAGTATTGTTGTTGAAATATATAATGATCTTCTGGTCCTGCTCATTTCACTGAGCATCAGTTCATGTAAATCTCTCCAGGCCTTTCTAAAATCATCCTGTTGGTCATTTCTTATAGAACAATAATATTCCATAACATTTATATGCCACAATTTATTCAGCCATTCTTCAATTGATGGGCATCCACTCACTTTCCAGTTTCTGGCCACTACAAAGAGGGTTGCCATGAACATTCTTGCACATACAGGTCTCTTTCCCTTCTTTAAGATCTCTTTGGGATATAAGCCCAGTAGAAACACTGCTGGATCAAATGGTATGCACAGTTTGATAACTTTTTGAGCATAGTTCCAAATTGCTCTCCAGAATGGCTGGATGTATTCACAATTCCACCAACAATGTATCAGTGTCCCAGTTTTCCCACATCCCCTCCAACATTCTGCATTATGTTTCTCTGTCATTCTAGCCAATGTGACAGATGTATTGTGGTATCTCAGAGTTGTCTTAATGTGCATTTCTCTGATCAACAGTCATTTGGAGCATCTTTTCATATGGCTAGAAATAGTTTCAATTTCTTCATCTGAGAATTGTCTGTTCATATCATTTGACTATTTATCAATTGGAGAATGGCTTGATTTCTTATAAATTAGAGTCAATTCTCTATATATTTTGGAAATGAAGCCTTTATCAGAATTTTTGATGTACAGTGTCTTAATTAATATCTTTTATTGATAGCTTGATTGATTAAATTGAAATTCTACTATATGTTGCATATGTGTAGTTTATTATAATTTCCTATTCTCTAGTTTTTTCAAGATAGCCAGACATCTGGAAATTCTATTTGTCTATAAATTAGTAACCATAACATTTTTTGTTTCCATTGGATGATCTAAAATTCTGCGATTTAAATCAGCTACCTCATTTTGAAGATGAGGAGACTGAGATAAGAAAGTTAAAGTTACAAAATCAAGAATGCACAAGTAACAGAAACAAGAAATTAATTAACCCCAGATCAGTGCTTTTTGTACTACTCCATATTTGTCCAGAACAATGGTGAAATGAAATGTCAGGTTCTATCAAAACAATTGCAAGATTAAGCTAGTCCCATTTTAGTTACGTTGTTCCATTTCACCATATTTACAATGATATTTTTCATTAGGGAGAGGCAATGAAATATATCTGTATCAAATCAAACCTAGAAGTTATATAATTAGGCTTAATAAATATTCTATAAACTATTACTTTGAGGCTAATTTTTAAGTGATCAAGTCTTCTTGATCTAAGGATCAAGTCAACATTAGACATAAAGCTTTAGCAATGGAACTAGCCTAGAAATAAAGTCTAAGAGATCTCTGTTCTGTTCCCAAACATAGTATAAGAATTATCTTTAGAGATCACCAGAGCCTCTCTGTAGAGGTGGTATAGTAACCCAAAAACCTATTTCAGTAAGCAACTATATCATAGTTCTCTGGCTGTAATAATAAAGAATTTAAAATGTAATGAAATAAGATTTCTAATCACCATTAGAATAGTATTTATAAAAAAAAAAAAACAACAATTTATATTCTACCCTAGATACTGTAGAAACATTTGTTAGTTTTATAGAAGCCGACTAATAAAAGCCAGTGATACCCAAGAATGTATATATTTGTATATACACAATATATATAGTGCATATACACACATGTGTACACATATATACATATATATACATTGGATGCATGTATATTATAAATATATAGTACATTGTAGTAATAAAGAAACACAAAATAGATACGTATTTTATATGTGTATTTTCATACCCGTATGTATAACTCTTACAGTCTTTTCCATTTTTGTATTTCCTTTTTTTTTGAGATCATCAAGAAAAGCCTCTGAATGGTGCAGTGTATTTAGTATATCAAGCTGCATATTTAGACAGACTATTTCTCCACCACAGTGCAGTTTACATTAAGTGAACATACTGCTATGTAATTGTATGAATGCAGATTGACAAATAACTGATTTTTTTAGACCTGTTGAATAGTACAGGCTGTCATAGTAAATTGCTATACTCAAGAACAGGAATTGAGAAAAAAATCCTTGGGGAGAACTTCAGTTATTCTTGTCTATTCAATTTGTGTCATGGCATTCAAAGCCCTACAGAACTCAGCCTCATGCTGCAATTTAGCTTTGTATCATATATCTCCTCCCCACTCTCTATTGTTTGATCAAAGTAGACTAATTGCCATCAGCCTCATAGAACTGGAGCTTCACAATGGAATTGTCCAAGAGACTATCCAAGGTCCTATGCTCATTAAGATCATTATCAAATATTTTGATGAAACAATTTATAATATCCTGATCACATTTGGCAGACAGTATTAAACTAGGCAGTATTGTTGATATATTATATGGCATAGATATAAAACCAAAAGGATTGTGATTAACTAGAATAATAGACTAAATTGCATAAAGTGAAATGTAACAAAATTAAATTCCAATGGCTGGTTTGAAAACAATAGTTTCACAAAATAAGGGGGGAAGTATATAATTCACCTAAAAAGATGTGAACAACTGATAAACTATAAGATCAACATAAATGAATAGTTCATGACAATTCCTGAAAGCTAATGAGATCATAGGTTTTGTTAAGACAAAATGATCAGAAGTGAGGAGGTGACAGTATATTCAATATTATGTACTCTGTGGTATTATTCTGAGTGCTACATTTCAAGAACTTTGATAAGCCAGAGAACATTCAAAAGTTAATGACCAAGTTAGTGAGAGGGAGAAAGTACACATTATAAGAAGACCAGTAGAAGCAAATAGGTATACTGAGACTAAAGAAAAGTATTTCAAGTCCTATTATATGACTGATAGATTAAACTTGTGGTTGGCCCCCAAAAAGTAGAACTAGAAACAATGTATAGAAATCGCAGAAAAGGGAGTTTAGAGGGTAATTTAATAAGAAATATTATTTTTACATTATACTTATATTATTATTCCTATATTATTCAAATGATGGACAGCCACTCTCTAAAATTCAAAAATCAATCTTAGTCAAATTATGATAAAATATGCTTCCTGATACAACATAGAAGATAGAAAGGACTATCCTGGTTTCTTATATTTATATATACTTTATGTTGGGAGATGATGGTTTTCAAAAGTTGAAGGACTCCATTCAAGTATTTTATTTAGAAAGACAAAAAAAAAAAATGGAGTCTTAATATCTACGATAAAAGATGTCTCAGTCTATATTCTTCCATTATTAGAAGTAGAGGGAAAATTGAGGAAGACACAATATTAAATAATTTAACTGTTACTAGGACAGAATATTTATCAAAATCTTTATTATTAATATAGTTAACTAGAATATACTTAAAATATAATTAACTAGAACTTATTAAGAATATAATTGACTGTTTTATTTTCTTTAAGATTTAATTATATAATAAAAATATTTTCCTTGCTTTTGTAGATAATGAAGATTTACTGATTGATCCCATTTTTTTCTTAAGAGAAAAAAAATTCAGAGGGAAGGGTACAACAAAGTATACTGGCACAGTGCACAATATATGAGATAGCAAGAGAATTTGAGTTCAAATTCTCTCTTTGTCATTCTCTCTCTATGTGATCATAAGTAAGCAGTTAACCTGTCTGGATTATTTTGTCATTTCGTGGATGAGAAACTTTATTATGAATTTTATAACTCAGTTAAATTATTTTACAATGAAAGTGTTAGAGTGGATAACCTCAAAGGTCCTTTGTTGGTTTAAAATGATAATACTGTTGATTTTTTTTTTTTTAAGGGGGGAGTGCTTTTGAAAAGTAAACCAATCTGCCATTGGTTTTTTATGTATTTTCAAAGCAAAGTCATCAGCAGTTATTATGAAAGTCTCCTTTTGAGTGATAGAGCTCCAACACAAGCTTTTTTACATTCATTCATCCAATTTTGCTGTATGTCTCTTCCTGAAAGTAATTTAACTTCTCTAAGAATTTGGATGCTGTGCCATTTGGTGAATATATATTTAGTTTTTATATTACTTCATTAACTACTTCATATATTATTTCATTACTTTTAACAAGATATAGTTTCTTTCCATATCTAATTTTTTTTGCTTTTGTTTTTTTTTTTTGAGGTAAAAATTGTACTCTTGCTTTTTAGCTTCAGCTGAAGCATAATGTATTCTGCACCAGCCTATTACTCTTATTCTGTGAGTATTTCTGCTTCAAATGTGTTTCTTGTAAACATATTGTAGGATACTGGTTTTTAATCCTATCTGCTATCCACTTCTATTTTATGGCACAGTTCTTTCCATTTTTGTTCTCCCTTCTATCTAACCCCTTTCTTTTCTTTCCCTCTTCTCTTCCTGTTTCCTAGTAGGGTAAGGTAAATGTCTATATACAAGTAAGTGTGTATGTTATTTCCTCTTTGAGCCCAATTGGGTGAGATTAAGCTTCAGTCAATGCTGACTCCCCTCACTTCTTTCCCTTTAGTGTAATGGGTCTCTTGTGGCTTTTTATGTGATCTAATTTACCTCATTTTACCTCCTTTTCCTCTTCTCCTAGTTTAATTCTTTTTCTATTGCTTAATGTTTGTTTAAAAAATAATAATAAAGTAATTGAATGTTTTAATATCAAAGTCAACTTATAACCACAACCTATGATAATGTATATCACCTCTAAGTGCTGTAATAAAACACTTAGTTCTCAAAAAGTTACAAGTATCATCTTCCTATGTAAGGACGTGAATTAACCTTTAAATGATGGTTTTTTGGTCCTTCTTTCCTGTTTCCCATTTTATTTTCTCTTCAATCCTATTTATGGAGATCAAATTTTCTATCTAGTTCTAATCTTTTCATTAGAAATGATTGAATCTCTCCCATTTTAATGAAGACCTATCTCATCCCCTGAAAGATTGTGTTCATTTTCACTGGGTAATTGATTCTTGATTGTAGTCCAAGATCCTTTACTTTCCAGAATATGTTATTCCATGCCTTACAATCGTTTATTGTAGAAGCTGCCAAATCCTTGGTAATCCTTACTATGACTCCTTGATGCTTGAGTTGTTTCTTTCTGACAGCTTTTAGTATTTTTTCCTTGACCTTATAATTCTAGAAATTTGCTATGATATTTCTTAAAGTTTTCCTTGTGGAATCACTTTCGGAAGTGATCAATGGATTCTGTCAAAGACTACTTTGCCTTTTGGTCCTAGTAGATTAAGGCAGTTTTCTTTGATGATTTCTTTGAAAAATACTGGTAAAGTCTTCTACTTCTCCTCCTCCTCCTCCTCCTCCTCCTCCTCCTCCTCCTCCTCCTCCTCCTCCTCCTCCTCCTCTTCTAATATATTCACACATATTTATACAATTATCTTTCTGTACAAGAAAAATCAAATCAAACCAGAAAAGAAGATAAGAAAAAAAAAAAAGCAAACAAATAACAACAAAAAAAAA
Source organism: Sminthopsis crassicaudata (assembly GCF_048593235.1). Classification (NCBI taxonomy): domain Eukaryota; kingdom Metazoa; phylum Chordata; class Mammalia; order Dasyuromorphia; family Dasyuridae; genus Sminthopsis; species Sminthopsis crassicaudata. The sequence goes on along the minus strand of NC_133620.1, from coordinate 126,393,658 downwards.
TGAAAATGCTATGTTGTGAGCCACATTCAGTTCCCAAAGTTTTCTCTCTGGGACTGTAGGTGTAGATGGCTTTTTTGATCACAAGACCATTGCAATTGACCTGAATCATCATATTTTTGAACAGAGACATATCCACCAGAATTGATCATGTATAATATTGCTGTTGCCATGTACAATGATCTCCTACTTCTGCTCATTTTACTTAGCATCAATTCATGCAAGTCTCTTCAGGCTTCTCTGAAATGATCCTGCTGGTTATTTTTTACAGAAAAATAATATTCTATAACATTCATATACCATAACTTATTCAGCCATTCTCCAACTGATGGGCATCCATTCAGTTTCCAGTTTCTTGCCACTACAAAAAGGGCTGCCACAAGCTCTTTTTGTTGTAGCTAGAAACTGGAATATGAATGGATGTCCATCAGTTGGAGAATGGTTGGGTAAATTATGGTATATGAAGGTTATGGAATATTATTGCTCGGTAAGAAATGACCAGCAGGAGGAATACAGAGAGGCCTGGAGAGACTTACATCAACTGATGCTGAGTGAAATGAGCAGAACCAGAAGATCACTGTACACTTCAACAATAATACTGTATAAGGATATATTCTGATGGTAGTGGAAATCTTCAACATAAAGAAGAGCCAACTCACTTCCAGTTGATCAATGATGGACAGAAGTAGCTACACCCAGAGAAGAAACACTGGGAAGTGAATGTAAATTGTTAGCACTAATATCTGTCTGCCCAGGTTACATGTACCTTCGGAATCTAATGCTTATAGTGCAACAAGAAAATGGTATTTACACACATGTATTGTATCTAGGTTATATTGTAACACATGTAAAATGTATGGGATTGCCTGTCATCGGGGGGAGGGAGTAGAGGGAGGGGGGGATAATTTGGAAAAATGAATACAAGGGATAATATTATAATATATATATATATATATATATATATATATATATATATATATATATATATATATATAATAAAAATTATTAAAAAAAAAAAAAAAGGGCTGCCACAAATATTTTTGCACATGCTGGACTCTTTCCGTTCTTTAAGATCTCTTTGGGGGCAGAGCCAAGATGGCGGAGAAGCCACATGGAACATTCTGAGCTCTCTCATTCCCTTATTACCAACTATTTAATTCAGCCTCAAAAATAGCACTTGACTGGTAAAACCTACAAAGATTAAAAGTACAACAACTTATCAGCCAAAGAGAATCTGGAATTTCATCAGAAAAGGTCTGTTCTGAGGGGCGGGAAAATATCAGCGTGGGCAGTGATAGAACTAGGCTAACATATATATGTTCAGATCGGACTGGGGAGGCTCTGGGGTTAGAAAAGCTATAGAGACAGATGACTCCGGCAAAGCTGATTGCTCTACTCTTCTTGCAAAATAGCAGATCAGCAGAGAAATCAAAGCCACTTTAAAAAACGCCAGATATACTCTGGCCACCCAAAACTGGGAGTGACTCAGTATAGATTGATCACAGCACAGCTGTGCAGCCACTTTCTGCTATACAGGGCTTACTGTTGGGGCAGTTAAGAATCTGAAAGGCAGGGGGACACAGCCTGGGACAGCCTCTAATCTGCACAGTGGGAGGCTCAGCCTGAGGCAATGGAACTTCCACAGCAGCAACTGTGCTTCCCCAGGCAGAGGCACTTCCACTCTGTGCACTAGGGCTATTTGCTGGTCAGCTACTAATATCCACAGCCCCATGGTGGGCTTTGGCCTGGAGTTGTGACACTTTCACTGTTCAACCTCTAGCCTCAAGGCAGTTGCTAAACACAGCAGGGGTTCTTCACTTGGCACTTCTACAGCCCAGCCCATACTAACCAGCCCTGAATCACTTCCAGTGGGGGAGAGGAGGAACTCTCTCCCAGAACACCCTTGTACCTTTGCAGCCTTTCACATGACAGCTGCCATTCATATATCTATCCCTGTTCTGCAGAAGAAGCTGGCAATCTACTTGCCCTGAAAGCAGACCTTATAGGTTTTTAAAAATGAGTAAAAAAATTAAAAGGATGATTGATAGCTTCTATACAGAAAGAAAACAGGTGTGTAACCCCATGGAGACTAATAGCAAACAGTCTCAAGATAATGCCCTGAAAGGGAATGCTATCTGGCCCCCATCACATAACTCTCTCCTAGAAAAGACTATTAAAAACCTCGAAAGAGAGTGTTAGAAGAAAAATGGGGAAAGGAGAGAGAAGCTATGATAGAGAGTAACAACTTCCTGAAATGTGAATTGGAAAAGATAAAGAATTCACAGGAAGAGGAGGGAAACAGAATTTGTGAATTGGAAAAGGTTAAAAAATCCCTGGAAAGTAAGATTTGTGAATTGCAAAAGATAAAGAACTCCCCAAAAAGTAGGATTTGTGAATTGGAAAAAGAGAACAACTCACTAAAAACAAACAAACAAAAAAACAACAACAAAAAAAACAAACAAAAAAAAAATTAGTGAAATGGAAAAAAAAATTTCCATAGAGCAAAACAACTCATTTAAAACCCAATTGTACATATACAAAAAAGTGAAAAAAGTAAATGAAGAAAATAATTCATCAAAAATCAGAACTGAACAAATAGACATGAATGATTCATTGAGACACCAAGAATCAATCAAGCAAAACCAAAAGAAAAATGAAAAACTGGAGAAAAACATCAAATATTTACTTGGAAAATCAACAGACCTGTGAAATAGATCTAGGAGAGATAATCTGAGGATTGTTGAACTTCCCAAAAATTATGATTAAAAAAAGAGCCTAGATTCTATTTTACAGGAAGTCCTCAAAGAAAACTACCCAGAGGTAATAGAACCAGAAGGCAAAATAGGTATTGAAAGAATTCATCAAATACCTTCTGAAAAAGACTCCCCCCCAAAAAAAATCCACAGAATATTGTGGCCAAACTTCAGAACTATCAGACTAAGGAAAAAATATTACAAGTAGCCAGAAAAAAAAAATTCAAATATGGAGGTGCCACAATAAGGGTCACTCAACATCTGGCTGCCTCCACATTAAAGGATACAAGGGTCTGGAATCTGATATTCTGAAAGGCAAAAGAACTTGGAATGCAGCCAAGAATAAACTACCCAGCTAAGTGGAGCATTTTCTTCCATGGAAGAAGATGGACATTTAATGAAACAGGTGAATTCCATTTTTTCCTAAAGAAAAAAACAGATCTAAACAAAAAAATTGATCTCCAACCACAGGAATCAAGAGAAGCAGAAAAAGGTAAAAGGAACTTTTAAGAACTGTATTTCTGTTGTGGATATACAGAAAGTCAACAGATATAATTTGATTTTACTGATATAACATAAAAAGGGACGTAAAAATGAAAAGGGGATAGTGTCAGAAAACAGGAAAAAGGGAGCTAGAAAGAGGGAAACCACATCCCAGGAAGAGACAAAGAAAACTTATCATATCTGAGGGAATTTAAAGAGGGGGAGGAACATTGTGTGAATCGTACTCTCATCAGAATTGGCTCAAAGAGAAAATAATTAACATATTAGTTTTACAAAGAATTATCTCACCTCATTAAAAAGGGGGAGAGGAAAAGGGAAAAAAAGAGGAATAAGCGAAGGGTACAAGAAAGGGGAAGGGATTTAAAATGAGGGGGGAGGGATACTAAAAAGGGAGGGCTGAGGGACACAAGTGGGGCCCATAAGTTTACTATTGGGGAAGGAGTTTGGGGGGGGGAGAAAAAAAGCATAATCTGGGGATAATATGATGGCAGGAAATACAGAATTAATAATTTTAACTGTAAATGTGAATGGGATGAACTCTTCCATTAAGTGTAGGCAGATAGCAGACTGGATCAAAAGTCAGAACCCTACAATATGTTGTTTATAGGAAACACATTTAAAGCAGGGAAATACATACAGAGTAAAGGTAAAAGGCTGGAGCAGAATCTATTATGCTTCAAGTGAAGACAAAAAAGCAGTGGTAGCCATCCTTATTTCAAGCAAAAGCAAAAATTGAGCTAATAAAAAGAGATAAGGAAGGAAACTATATCCTGCTAAAGGGTAGCATAGAAAATGAAGCAATATCATTACTAAATATATATGCACTGTTATAGTATCTAACTTCCTAAAGGAGAAGCTAAGAGAATTATAAGAAGAAATAGGCAGCAAAACTATAATAATGGGAGATCTCAACATTGCACTCTCAGAATTAGATAAATCAAACCACAAAACAAATAAGAAAGAAATTAAAGAGGTAAATAGAATACTAGAAAATTAGGTATTATAGATCTTTGGAGAAAACTGAATGGTGACAGAAATGAGTATATTTTCCTCTCAACAGTTCATGGAACCTATACAAAAACTGATCATATATTAGGACATAAAGATCTCAAAATTAAATTCAGGAAGGCAGAAATAGTAAATGCTTTCTTTTCAGATCACAATGCAATAAAACTATATTTAAGAAAAATTCAGGAGTAAATATACTAAAAAGTAATTGGAAAGTAAATAATCTCATCTGAAAGAATGATTGCATGAAACAGCAAATTATAGACACAATTAATAATTTCATTCAAGATAATGACAACTATGAAACATCATACCAAAATTTGTGGGATGCAGCTAAAGCAGTAATAAGAAGAAATTTTATATCTTTAGAGACTTACTTAAATAAAATAGAGAAAGAGAAGATCAATGAACTGGGCTTACAACTTTAAAATCTAGAAAAGTACCAGATTAAAAACCCCAAAGCAAATATTAAACTTGAAATTCTAAAATTAAAAAAAGAAATTAATAATATTGAAAGTAAAAAAAAAAACACTATTGAAGTAATCAATAAAACTAACAGTTGGTTTTATGAAAAAAAACAATAAAATAGATAAACCTTTGAATAAATATGATTAGAAAAAGGAGAGAGGAAAATCAAATTGTTAGTCTTAAAAATAAAGGGGAAACTTTCCACCAATGAAGAGGAAATTAGAGAAATAATGAGTTATTTTGCCCAACTTTATGCCAATAAATTTGATAACCTAAGTGAAATGGATGACTACCTCCAAAAATATAGGCTTTCCAGATTAACAGTGGAGGAAGTAAATTCCTTAAATAGTCCCATTTCTGAAAAAGAAACAAAACAAGTTATAAATCAACTCCCTAAGAAAAAGTCTCTAGGACCAGATTTGAATGTTACCAAACATTCAAAGAACAATGATCCCCAATGCTATATAAACTATTTGAAAAAACAGGGAATGAAGGAGTCCTACTAAATTCCTTTTATGACACAGACATGGTACTGATACCCAAACAAGATAGGTTGAAAACAGAGAAAGAAATCTATAGACCAATCTCCCTAATGAATATTGATGCTAAAATATTAAATAAGATATTAGCAAAAGGACTACATAAAGTCATCCCCAGGATAATACACCATGATCAAGTAGGATTTATACCAGGAATGCAGGGCTGGTTCAATATTAGGAAAACTATCAGCATAATTGGCCATAAAAATAACCAAATTAACAAAAACCATATGATCATCTTAATAGATGCAGAAAAAACATTTGATAAAATCCAGCATCCATTCCTATTAAAAAACACTTGAGAGTATAGGAATAAGTGGATTTTTCCTTAAAATAATCAGTAGCATCTACTTAAAACCATCAGTAAGCATCATGTGTAATGGGGATAAATTGCAACCATTCCCAATAAGATCAGAAGTGAAACAAGGTTGCCCACTATCACCATTATGATCCAATATTGTATTAGAAATGCTAGCTTTGGCAATAAGAGTGGAGAAAGAGATCAAAGGAATAAGATTAGGTAATGAGAAAATCAAACAATCACTCTTTGCAGATGACATGATGGTATACTTAGAGAACCCCAAAGATTCTACAAAAAAAGCTATTAGAAATAATCCACACCTTTAGCAAAGTTGCAGGACACAAAATAAACCCACATAAATCATCAGCATTCTTATATATCACTACCAGAATCCAACAGTTAGAGTTACAAAGAGAAATTCCATTTAAAAGAACTACTGATGGTATAAAATATTTAGGAATCTATCTGCCAAGGAAAATCAGAAACTATATGAGCAAAACTACAAAACACTTTCCACACAAATTAAGTCTGATCTATCGAACTTGAAAAATATTAAATGCTCTTGGATAGGACAAATAAAGATGACAATACTAGCTAAACTAATCTATTTATTTAGAGCTATACCAATCAGACTCCCAAAAACTTCTTTAATGGCCTAGAAAAAATAACAAGAGAGTTCATATGGAAAAACAAAAGGTCAAAACTCTGAGATACCACTATACACCTGTCAGATTGGCTAAGATGACAGGAACAAATAATGATGAATGTTGGAGGGGATGTGGGAAAACTGGGACACTGATACATTGTTGGTGGAGTTGTGAAAGAATCCAGCCATTCTGCAGAGCAATTTGGAACTATGCCCAAAAAGTTATCAAAATGTGCATACCCTTTGACCCAGCCATACTACTACTGGGCTTATATCCCAAGGAAATACTAAAGAATGGAAAGGGACCTGTATGTGCCAAAATGTTTGTGGCAGCTCTTTTTGTTGTAGCTAGAAACTGGAAGTTGAATAGATGCCGATCAATTGGAGAATAGTTGGGTAAATTATGGTATATGAAGGTTACGGAATACTATTGTTCTGTAAGAAATGACCAGCAGGAGGAATACAGAGAGGCTTGGAGAGACTGACATCAACTGATGCTAAGTGAAACGAGCAGAACCAGAAGATCATTATACACTTCAACAATGATACTGGACAAGGATGTATTCTGATAGAAGTGGATATCTTCAACATAAAGAAGATCCAACTCAGTGATGATCAGTGATGGACAGAAATAATTACACCCAGAGATGGAACACTGGGAAGTGAATGTAAATTGTTAGCACTACTGTCTATCTACCCAGGTTACTTATACCTTCGGAATCTAATACTTAATGTGCAACAAGAAAATGGTATTTACACACATATATTGTATCTAGGTTTTATTATAACACATGTAAAATGTATAGGATTGCCTGTCATCAGGGGGAGGGAATGGAGGGAGGGGGGGATAATTTGGAAAAATGAATACAAGGAATAATATTATAAAAAAAATTACTCATGCATATATACTGTGAAAAAAAATTCTAAATAAACAAAAGAAGGTCAAGAATTTCAAGGGAATTAATGAAAAAAAATCAAATGAAGGTGGCTTAGCTGTACCAGATCTAAAATTATATTATAAAGCAGCAGTTATCAAAACCATTTGGTATTGGCTAAGAAATAGACTAGTTGATCAGTGGAATAGGTTAGGTTCAAAGGACAAAATAATCAATAATTTTAATAATCTAGTGTTTTGAGAAACCCAAGAACTCCAGCTTTTGGGATAAGAACTCAATATTTGACAAAAATTGCTGGGAAATTTGGAAACTAATATGGCAGAAACTAGGCATTGACCCATACTTAACACCATACACCAAAATCAGATCAAAATGGGTTCATGATCTAGGCATAAAGAATAAAATTATAAATAAATTAGAGGAACATAGGATAGTTTACCTCTCAGACCTGTGGAAGAGGAATGAATTTATGTCCAAAGAAGAACTAGAGATTATTACTGATCACAAAATAGAAAATTTTGATTGTATGAAATTGAAATTTTTTGTACAAACAAAACTAATGCAGATAAAATTGGAAAGGAAACAATAAACTGGGCAAACATTTTTACAGTCAAAGGTTCCAATGAAGGCCTCATTTCCAAAATATATATAGAACTGACTCTAATTTATAAAAAATTGAGCCATTCTCCAATTGATAAATGGTCAAAAGATATGAACAGACAATCTCAGGTGAAGAAATTGAAACTATTTCTAGCCATATGAAAAGATGCTCCAAGTCGTTATTAATAAGAGAAATGCAAATGAAGACAACTATGAGATACCATTATACATCTGTCATATTGGCTAGAATGGCAGGGAAAGATAATGCAGAATGTTGGAGGGGATGTGGGAAAACTGGGACACTGATACATTGTTGGTGGAATTGTGAATACATCCAGCCATTCTGGAGAGCAATTTGGAACTATGCTCAAAAAGTTATAAACTGTGCATACCCTTTGATCCAGCAGTGTTACTACTGGGCTTATATCCCAAAGAGATTTTGAAGAAGGGAAAGGGACCTGTATGTGCAAGAATGTTTGTGGCAGCCCTCTTTGTAGTGGCCAGAAACTGGAAATTAAGTTGATGCCCATCAATTGGAGAATGGTTAAATAAATTGAGGTATATGAATATTATGGAATATTATTGTTCTGTAAAAAATGACCAACAGGATGATTTCAGAAAGGCCTGGAGAGACTTTCATGAACTGATGCTTAGTGAAATGAGCAAGACCAAGAGATCATTACATACTTCAATAGCAATAGTATATGAAGATCAATTCTGATGGACGTGGCCATCTTCAACAATGAGATGAACCAAATCAGTTCCAATAAAGCAAAAATGAACTGAATCAGCTATACCTAGGGAAAGAACTCTGGGAGATGACTATGAACCACTACATAGAGTTCCCAATCCCTCTATTTTTGTCCACCTACATTTTTTATTTCCTTCACAGGCTAATTGTATACTATCTCCAAGAACTATTCTTTTTTGTACAGCAAACAACTGTTTGGACAAGTATACATATATTGTACTTAATTTATACTTTAACATTTTTAACATGTATTGGGCAACTTACCATCTGGGGCGGGGGGAAGGAGGGGAAAAATTGGAACAAAAAGTTTGGCAATTGTCAATGCTTTAAAATTACCCATGCATATATCTGGTAAATAAAAAACTATAATTAAAAAAAAAAAAAAAAAAAAAAAAGATCTCTTTGGGATATAAGCCCAGTAGAAACAGTGCTGGATCAAAGGATATGCAGTTTTATGACTCTTTGTGCATTGTTCCAAATTACTCTTCACAATGATTGGATCAATTCACAATTCTACCAACAATGTATTAGTTGTCCCACTCTTCCCAGTCCTCTCCAATATTTATCATCATCTTTTCCTTTCATATTAGCCAATCTGAGGTTTATATAGTGGTATCTCAGAATTGTCTTAATTTGCATTTCTCTGATCAATAATGATTTAGAGCACCTTTTCATGTGACTAGAGATGGTTTCAATTTCTTTCCAGTTGTATGTTTTAGGGAATTATTTTATTCAGTTAATTTTTGTCTTTCCTTTTCAAGTTGTTGACTCTCTCTTGAATAACTCTCATTTTTTAACCCAATTTTTAAATCTGTATCTTTTTTGACTTTTTAAATCCTTTATGAGCTCTTCTAAGAAGAGTTTGTGACAAATTTCCATCCTCATTTGAGGTTTTGCATGTAGGCATTTTGTCGTCTTCTGAATCAGTGTTTTGGTCTTCCCTGTCACCATAGTAGCATTCTAGAGTCAAGGTTCATTTTTTGTTTCTTGCTCAACTTTCCCTTTCCCTCCCCCCCATTTCTTGAGCAGCTTTCAAGTTTGGCTGTGTACACAGGGGCACTTGTGTTTGTTGATTTGCTCACAGCACTGGGGATTGCCTAACCTAGTCCTATCTGTTGTTGCATATTTTCCTGGGCTGGCAATTTGCCTTTTGCATTGGAACTGGAGGCTGTTGCACTGTCCTGTTATGCTACTAATTTATTGAGCCAGAATTAAGGGGTGTCAGTTGCTGATTCATGCTGTGATTAAGACCTTCCCACAGCTTTATTAAACACTATCTGAGCTGAATTATGTACTCCTTTCATCCCAGTGAGAATTATTTTCCTTGAAATCTCAACATATATTGAACTGGAAAATTATTTCATTCCATATCTCTGTAAGCTCTGTTATTTCAGAATCTGTTCAGAAGGGTGGTTTCATGTTGTTTCTGTGGTAAACTGGGAGAATTCAAGCAGCTTCCTGGCTTCCCTTCACCATCTTGGACATTTTAAATGAGCTTGAATTATGTCATTTACTTTTAAGTTACCCATATTTTTGGGCAACCTACACAAATAATTTAGATTTTCCCACCTAAGCCTAAGCACAAAGACTAGGGGCCAGGTTATTTTACCTTAGATTAGAAGTCTGATCCATTTTAGAAAAGTAATAATACCAAGAATGAGGAGAATGTTAATTCTATTTTCCATCATTAATGTCCTTGAGATATTAGACAAGGAAATAAGAGAGGAGGTGAGTGGGGGTGACCTGCACATCCTTCTAATTTTAATAATTGACTGTTAATATGAAAGAAAAATAATCATTTCTCTCAAGGTCAAGGAATCAAATTTCAGAACCCAATCAACTGTACCAAACTGCTTGTCTAAGGAGCCAAGGACTGTTTAATTTTGATCTTTATATCTCCTGAAACTAAAACAGTATCTTTCCCATAATGGATACTTAATTAATGATCATTGAATTGAATTGAACGTGCTCATCTTTCAGAATGGAGAAAAACTTTTTGATCATTAAGCTTCTATTGATGTCTATCCTCACAAATAAAATTCCTTCTATATGTGCTTTGAAGTATCTCTTAGCTACTGAATGTGCTCTTCATAACCTGCACATTTTTGCAAGACTATTACTAGTGCAAAGTAGTTCCTTCTCCCATGGCCGTTTTGCTCTGTTTCCCCCCAGTGCCACTATTAGAATAATTGTGTCAGCTCTTCCTAACAGACACTTTCTTCAACAACAGAGTTCCTTCACAGAGTCTTCAAGAAATGCTGGGCACACATCTCAATGACAAGTTCGTTGCCATGCCATACAGTCATAGTAAAAATATTGTCACCCATGGGATTAATGATGGCAGTGGAAAACTAATACTAGTGCTTTACCTTCTTTGCTGACTTCAGTCAAGAGGGAAAAAATTTGTATGCAATATATGTACTGAAAGGCAATTTGAAATCAAGCACTCAGATGGTTATATTTCCCAGTGGTCTGTCACAGGATTTTACAGTTAACTAGGAACTATTGTAATTGTCATAGTAAAATTCATCCTGTCACCCTGAAATCCTGACATTTAATGAGGAAAAAGTAAAATTTATACCCTGTTTGATCTGAATGGGGAACAGGCAATCAGAGATGGCAGCAAGAAGGGATAGCCATGGAGTTGCCCACTTAGTTAAGACCAATCCATTAAAAATGTACATATTCCCTCTGAAATAGCCCTACAAAATCAGAGCAAGATATTCTGCTTGAGCAGTTCTTTCTAGAGTTGGGCAATGTCTCTCTGGGGAGCCATAGCCCACAAATTTAAGACAGTTAAATGTAACTTAATAAGGAACTTAGGAGTACAATGCTAGGTTAACTGATGGAAGAATGCCATTACTCACTAAGTCTACATTCTCCACGCTGCTAGGTAATTTAAAAAAAGAGAGAGATTAACTAGATTCCCCAGCTGGCTACCTCTATGTCCTCAAATCATATAATGCCTCAGTTATCATAGAGAGGAACTAAAGGAATCCCATGGATACCTCAAACAACATGCAAGCAAGCATTTCTTAGAGTAACTTATAGTTTGCCTCACAGAGTGGTTAATATAGCAAGATAATGGAATGATAGATGGAACTAAATTAGTAAAAATTAAACTTTAAACTATTTAAATGTTGGCAGAAACTCTAATGACCATGAGGGTCAGGAGTTGCATAAGGCAGTGAGCAGGAGAATAACTATAAAAGGATTATGTAGCCAATATATTTCAAAGGTGGTGTTTGAATCTAGATTTTCTTAACTCTAAAGCTATCTTCCTGTCTATTATGCCAAACACTGCCTCTTATATTCATTACACATTTTATGAAATTAAGATTTAATTAAGTGACTTGTCCATCATCATAGCTAACAAATATTAGAATCATAACTAGAATCCAGATCTTCAAACCAAATTCAGTGCTACTTCCATTAAACCATATTACCTTTTATGACACATAGATAGGCTTTCCTAAGTATAGAATCTCAATAATTCCAAAGGTAAGAATAACTGAATGTAACAAGTTTAGAAAGTCTTAAGAAATACAATGATTTTGCTTTCAATGATTTTGATGAGATAGCTTTTAAATGAGAAGTGTAAAGACTATTTTAGTATCATAATGTACTTTTTAAAACAAAGCATTTTGTTGAACAAAGATAAAAAAAGAGTAAAAAAAAAAAGTAAATACTAAATTTTTGATCAACTGTACCATAGTGCCGCTCTAAGAAAGCAAGGACTCTTTCATTTCAGTCTGTATATGTTCAAAACCTAATGCATTATTAAATATATTTATTACAGAATACAATTTAAGTTTAAAATAATAATTAATTTTGTGAACATAGCAATAGTCAGCCACAATGTGTTGTTTAAAAGAATATTTTAGATAGTGAGTCAAAGAAAAAAATCAAAAAATAATGACTATGTAAAATGATAATAATATAACAATATGTCTAATATTTTGAAATGCAGATAAAATATAATTGATAGAGAGAAAATCATGTTTCTGAAAATATATATATATAAACAAAATAAAAAAGGAGATTAATGAACTAATCTAATCTATCATTTTAATGCAATTAAAAACCAAGAAAAGTAACAAATCATAAATAAAAACAAAAGAGGAAATACTGAAAATTAGAAGAGAAATGGACAAAAAAAAAACTGATTCTTTTAAAAGTTAAAAAGCTTATATTCCTATGTGGGAAAAAGAAATGTTTAACTCTTTAGATCTGAATCTCTGTTATGGGTATACTTAGAGGATGTAGGCATGATTTCATTTTATTGTGATGATTTAAAAAATAAATTAGAGGAAGAATGGTGATTCTACTGGAAGAAGAGGGAAACTGCATCAAGCTGGGAAAATTACATCTCATACGAAGGCAAAAATGACCTATTGCAATTGAGAGAAAGAGAGGAGAGGGATGAAAATTGTACAAATCTTACTTTCATCAGATTTGGCTCAAAGAGAGATTATTAGACACATTTAGCTTCATAGGAAGCTTTGTTTCACCCTATAGGAAAGTAGGAGGGGAATGGGGAAAGGAAGAAGAGAGGCTAATAGAAGGGAGAAGAGAAGTAGTAGGGGAAAGGCATAAAAGGGGGAAGCTGCAAAAAGGGAAGGCTGTTTGAAGGAGGGAGTTATCCATTCCAAAATACTGGTGAGAAGGAAAAGGGGGAAAGGGAAGAGAAAAATATAACTGGGGTAAACAAGATGGCAAGAAATACAGAGATAGTAGTTCTATTTGTGAATGTAAATGGGATGTACTCTCCCATAGAATGGAAGTGAATAGCAGACTGGATTAAAAGCCAGACTCCTATAATTTATTGTTCACAAGAAATTCATTTAAAGGAGAATGATACATTTAGAGTAAAGATAAAAGGCTGGAGCAAAATTAATTTATTAAGCTTCAGCTGAGGTAAAAAAAAAAAAAAAAAAAAAGAAGACGAAGAAGAAGGAATAGCAATCCTGAACTCAGATCAAGTAAAAGCAAATATAGATCTATTTAAAAGAGATAAGGAAGGAAACCACATTCTGCTTAAAGGTACTATAGATAATGAAATATCAATACTAAACATGTATGTACCAAGTGGTATAGAATCCAAATTTCTAGAAAAGAAGTTAAGAGGGCTGCAAGAAGAATTACACAGCAAAACTATACTAGTAGGGGAACTCAACCTTGCTCTCAGAACTAGATAAATGGAACCACAAAATAAATAATAAACAAGTTGAGGAGGTATATAGAACCCTAGAAAATGTAGGGATGATAGATCTTTGGAGAAAATTGAATGTAGACAGAAAAGAATATTCCTTTTTCTCAGTATATAGTCATGTGTTAGGACATAAAAACCTAAAAATCAAATGCAGAAAGGCAGAAATAGAAAATGCATCTTTCTCAATTCATAACACAATAAAAATTATATGCAATAAAAGGCCAAGTTAAAATAGACCAAAAAGTAATTGGAAACTAAATAATCTAATCCTTACTACTAAGTGGGTGAAACAAGAAATCATAGACACCATCAATTATTTCATCTAAAAAAATGACAATAAGGAAATAACATATTAAAATACGTGGGATGCCACCAAAGCAATTATTGGGGTAAATTTTATATCTCTAGATGCTTACTTGCATAAAATAAAGAGAATATCAATAAATTGGGCTTGCAACTAAAAAAGTTAGAAAAAAATAAATCAAAAACCCTCAATTAAATAGCAGATTTGAAATTCTGAAAATAAAAGGGGAAATTATAAAACTAAAATTAAAACTATTGAACCAATAAATAAAACTAAGAGTTGGTTTTATGGGAAAAAAAAACAACAAAATAGATAAACCTTCAGTTAATTTGTAAGAAAAAGGAAAGAAAAAAACCCAAAGTGTTGGTCTCAAAAATGAAAAAACTTTCCACAAATGAAGAAGAAATTAGAGCAAAAATTAGAAATTATTTTGCCCAATTAGAATCTATTTACTGCCCATCAATAAATATGATTATCTAAGTCAAATGGAGGAATACCTATAAAAATAGATATTGCCCAGATAAATAGAAGAGAAAATAGATTACTGAAATAGTCCCATTTTCGAAAAAGAAATAGAACAAATTATCAGTCAACTCCCTAAGAAAAAATCTCCACAGCCAGATGGATTTACAGGTGAATTCTACCAAACATTTTAAAAAACTAATTTCAATTCTATAGAAACTATTTTTAAAAAGAGGGACAGAAGGAATCCTACTAATTTCCTTTTTATCACACAGATATGGTGCTAATACCTAAACCAGGTAGGATGAAAACAGAGAAAGGAAATTATTGACCAATTTCCCTAATAAATATTGAGGCAAAAATCTTAAATAAAATATTAACAAAGAGATTACAGAAAGTCACTTACAGGATAATACACTATAACAAAGTAGCATTTATACTAGGAATTCAGGACTGGTTCAATATTAGGAAAACTATTAGCATAATTGACTAAATATTCAATTATCAAACTAATTAAAATCATATGATTATCTCAATAGATACAGAAAAAGCATTTGATAAAATCAACATCCATTCCTTTGAAAAACAGTAGAGATTATAGTAATAAATGGAATTTTCCTCAAAATTATAAGTAGAAACTATTTAAAACCATCAGCAAGCATCATATGTAATGGAGACACACTAGAACCATTCCCAATAAGTTCAGGGATTGCCCACTATCATAATTACTATTCCATATTGTATTAGCTTTGGCAATGAGAAGAAAAAATGATTAAAGGAATTAGAGTAGATGATGAGGAAACTAAATTATCATTCTTTGCAGATGATATTGATGAGGTTTAGAAATAAAATTAGGTTTAATTGAGGTCTAATAGCAAGTTTGGGGTGCAGGGAGTCAAATAGAGCTCCCTTGCAACCCCTTTGGATTTAACGCTAGGATACAGAGTTAAATGAGGTATAGTAGTGGCACAAGTATCCTCTGTAAAGTAATTTACAGACCCCAAAACATAGCTTGATAAAAGAGGTTTATTATGGGGTTTGGAAGTAAGATTAAAAGGTGTTACATAAAGAGAGGAGGGCACCTGAACCAGGTGGTTCCAGTGGGCAGAAATCCTTTGATATGGCAAGCATAAGGTTGCCATGTTTGGGACCTCTGCAAAGAGAGGACTCCAGCTTGGCTCTTTTATAAGGGAGGGAGCACTTTGGCTACAAGCTGAAGGGGGCTTGTGAGTGAAGTCCCAGGATGCCTCCAGGCTGGGTTTTAGCCAGGGTTAGAATTTGAATTCAATTCAATGGGTTTTCTGGATTGAGCCAGATAAAGATGAAACTGTTTGTGCTTAAGGTGGAGTCTCCTCCCTGAGGTAGAGTCCAAGGAAGTTTTCTCTTTTTATAGGTTTGGGGTTTCCTCTTCAATATGATGGTATACTTAGGCAACCCTAGAGAATCAACTAAAAAAACTACTAGGAAAAAAACACAACTTTAGCAAAGTTTCAGAATACAAAATAAATCCACATAAATCATCAGCATTTTTTATGTTAACAATAAAATCCAACAGCAAGAGATACAAAGAGAAATTTCATTTGTAATAAGTGATGATAATATAAAATATTTGAGAGTCTACCTGCGAAGGCAAAATCAGAAACTATATGAACACAATTACAAAACAATTTCCACACAAAGTTAGATCTAATTAATTAGAAAAATATCAAATGCTCCTGGGTAGGCCAAGTTAATATAATAAAAATGACAGTATTGCCTAAATTAATCCTCTTAATCAGTGTCATGCCAATTAATTTCCCAAGAAATTATTTTACAGATATAGGAAGTATAATACAAAAATTAATCTGGAAGAACAAAAGGTCAAGAATTTCAAGGGAATTAATGAAAAAAAAAATGTATTTGAAGATGGCTTAGCTGTGCCAGATCTAAAAGATGAGGTCAAAATGGGTTCATGATTTATTCAAAAAGAGTGATATTATACAATTTGGAAGAACAAAGTATGGTTTACCTCTCCAATTTGTGGAAAAGGAATAAATTTATGGCCAAATAAGAACTGGAAATCATTGCTGAACAAAAAATAGATGTTTGATTATATTAAGTTAAAAAATCGTGCAAACAAAATTATTGCAGATAAGATTAAAAGGAAAACAATAAATTGGAAAAACATTTTTACATTTAAAGGTTCTGATAAAGGTCTTATTTCTAAAATATATAGAGAATTGAGTCAAATTTATAATCATTCAAACCATTTTCCAATTGAACAGAAAATTTTCAGAAAAAGAAATTAAAACAATTTCTAATCATATGAAAAGGTGCTACAAATCATTATTGATCAGAGAAATGCAAATTAAGACATCTCTGAATACCACTACACACCTCTCAGATTGGCTAGTATGACAAGAAAGAACAATGACAAATGTTGGAGGGGATGTGGGAAAACCAGTACACTGAAGCATTGTTGGTGGAGTTGTGAACAGATCCAACCATTCTGGGGAGCAATTTGGAACTATGCCCAAAAGGCTATAAAACTCTGCATGCCCTTTTATCCATCAATGTTAGGGAAAGGGACTCACATATGCAAAAATGTTTGTGGCAGCCCTTCTTGTAGTGGCAAGAAATTGGAAATAGTGGATGTCCATCAGTTGGAGAATGGCTGAATAAATTATGGTATATGAATGTTATGGAATGTTATTGTTCTCTAAGAAATGATAAGCAGGATGATTTCAGAGAGGCCTGATGAGACTTACATGAAGTAAGCAAAACCAGATTACTATACATGGCAACAGCAGGATTATATGATGATCAATTATGATGGACATGGTGCTTCTCAACAATGAAATGATTCAGATCCATTCCAATGACCTTGTGATAAAGAGAGCCATTTTTACCTAGAGTGAAGACTATGGGAACTGAGTGTGGATAGCATTCTCAGTCTTTTTGTTGTTGTTTGCTTGTATTTTATTTTCTTTCTCATTTTTCCTTTTTTGATTTGATTTTTCTTGTGCAGCAAGATAATTGTATAAATGTATGTATTTATATATGTACATAGGTATATATATATATATATATATATATATATATATATATATATATATATATATATATATATATATTATAGATACATATAAGTATATGTATGCGGATATTGGACTTAACATATATTTTACCATGTTTAACATATATTAGATTACTTGCCATCTAGGGGAAGGAATGAGGAGAATGGAAGAAAAATTGGGTTTTGCATGGGTTAATGTTGAAAAATTATCCACGCATATCTTTGAAAATTAAAAAGCTTTGGTTAAAAAAAAAAACAGTAAAAATTAAGTGATACAAACTAAAAACAGAACTTTTAAACAATATTCCATTAACCATAACATTTAGAATTGGAAGCAACCTTGAGGGGTCTAGATCTGAATCTCTCATTTTATAAATAAGGCACCTGAGTCCAATAGAAAGTGACAGCTAAAGAAAAAGACATGGCAAATAATAAAACCATTATTCTTCCAGCCAATATCACAGTATCTTCTAGAAAACTGAAAAGAGACTACAAAGACTAGCCAAACATATATGGCTTAGAGAAAGATTTTGGCACATGGAAAACTATATTTTTGAAACTTGTTAAGGGCCTCCTTACAGCTTACTTACTAAGGATTTTAGTGTAATTTACATATTTTTACATCAACATCCTGTATTCTAAACACCCACAACTCAACACCCACTTTTCAATTACTTGTTACTTAATTTAAACAAGAAAAAAAACACAAAACAAAAAAGTGATAATTGCTATGCCTTAGGTGGAAAATGTAGATTTTTCAAGTTTACAAGAAAAAGAACAAGTATCATACACCTTCTCTCCTCTCTATCTTATACCCGCTAAGAATTGAATGGCATGAGTGATTGACACTCAAATATATATATATTCACAACAGGGAAGAGGGCTCCAGAGTTGCATCTTTCTTCAGAGCTCTTTACTAATCCTTGACTTGTTTGAATTCCCAGGATCAGTTTAGTCCTTAACAAAGGCACTTTTTCTTCATATGCCTGTCATTAGGAAGAAACATATACCTACTTTTTGTTACTTTTTACTAGGATTGTTTTGCAATTACAAGTCCAGCTCTTTGGCCATTTTCTTTTAATACTTACAGAGTGTGTCAAGTAAATGGTCTAATTTCTTTGTGGATGTGTTTGACATTTGTACATCTGGGGCTGCCTTATTTCTCAGGTCATTATTAAATAAAAATATGAAGATGTAGTAGGGAGATTCTGATCACAATGCAAGGTATCATTACTAGGAGATTTTACTCAGGAAAATATTATTTCTGAAGATAAATACATAGCTCCACATAATAACAAATATTTTAAAAGAATTAACATTTCTAAAGTTCTTTTCTGGTATAAAAATACAATGTATTCTAGATTGGTATGAGATGTCAGGTTTATTCTCCTTGGTAATAGGAAGAATTTTAGAACAGCTCAGAGTATTCACCTTATTAATGAGGATGAATTTCATATCCTGAAGCAACTTAAAATATAGTCTATCAACAGAAAAATTACAGTGAGAGAGAAAATAACTTTTATTTAATTCAGACATTTCATGACAGGAAATCTTGAAATTTTTTTCACCAAGGTTTCTGATGAAATATTACCAAAATGTTTAATAATTTTGATTAAAAACTCACTTTTCCAATATAGGTTATATGTCAAAGGAAATGTGATTCCCTCTCAAAAGAGTCAAATTATATTCAATGCCAATAATCATTAAAACATAAACTAAATGAATTCTAAAATATGATCTTAACATTTCTTAAGTCAGTAAAAAGTTTTAAAAACAAATAGGTATACTATTTCACAGGAAAAGCATATATAAAATGAGTTATAAAATCTCTTATTCAATGATCTTGTGGCAAAGAGGCAACATAGCAATTATTTTAAACCACTCTTTGTAGTATTTATAATAAAATAATTAGTTATTATCCTGATATTCACTAACTGGGGAATAGTCACATGGATAAGATTAAATATTATTTCTCCATAAGTAATGAAGATCTTAAAATATGAAAAAACACATGACCAAGTTATATCTGAGATAAAGATTATATTTTCTATAAGTCCTTTGGTTTTCCTTAATACTGTTCTGACTCTTGAGGATAAAGGAAGGATGGTAACTTGCACAGTCCTCCCTAACTTAAATCTAATTCACTTGCAAATAATTGCATTATTTTCTTGATATCATATTCTTCTTCTAGAAGGAAGGACAAACAATAACAGTTATGATATGGGTAGGAGAAAGGATGGAAAGTATAGTAGTAGCATAATCTTTATGCGAGTTACATAAAATATGTTACAGAAAGTTAAAGGAAAAAAATATTTCTTGGAGAGATGAATTGTGGAGTCTGGTAAGCATATTATACAAAGACCCAAGTTATGAGGCTTTGAAGTTTCCTAGCATTCAATCCAATCATTCTAGACACTTTACCATACTTTTCCATTTAAAGGTATGAGTTTTGGAGGGGCTATTTTTCCTGGACAGCTTGAATGTAATTGGATATAGAATATAGTCAAATAGGAATGGGTTCTAAGGTTGGTTTTCTATTATTTTACCCTGATAGTCTATCATTAAATATTTTATTATTTCAATACATGCTCTTTTCCTAATCTACTAGACTAATAGAATTTGAATCTAATTAAACTTGGAGTTTTCCACTTGGTCTTGGCCATGTCCCTGACTTTCTTGAATTCAAAACTATCTTTCTGTAATGCAGGCTCATACCAACATTTCCCTCAATACTGAGGCTTCCTTGCTCTGGACCAATCCACCACAAGTACAGTCTGCTCAGCTCAGAATATTTTCCATATGTCTTATCTCTTCTGATCTCGTTTCTCTCCAAAAGTTCCTTCTGAGCCTCTATTTTGTGGAAAGACCTCCTCAGCTTTCTCTGTTTTGCCATATTCTTGACTTTTTTGAAATTCAAAACCAGACTCAACTTCTAGCACTTTTTTCCTGCCCATTCCCTTTTGCCTTCACTCTACTTTTCAGCTTCCTTTTGTATATAGTCTTCTGCCATTAGGATATAAACTTCTGGAGGACGGGACTTTATTTCTTTTTCCTTGTATTTGTATTACCAGAACTTAGCAGAATGCCTGATACATGATAAGTGATGAATAAAAGTTTTGTTTCTTGTTCTTTCTTTCTTTCTGGGTTGGGCCATAATAATTCAAGATGGATGATTTACCCAAGAGGGTAGATTATACACTGAAACTGTCTTGGTAGTTTGACTTCTACTATGCATTAATCCAGAGATGAATAATATGCAGAAAACAAGAGTAGATAAAATAGAATCATCTTGTAAAAATATACTACAAAAATGAAATAATGAACAGGAGGATGATGTCAGTGATATTTTAAATAGAGGCAGCTGCTGGAACATGTTAAAATAATGCTCTTGAAATTGAAAATCATATATCAAGGAAAATGTATTAAAGAAGAATCTTAAAGAATTGTCTTAACATTTCTGGCCAGAAGTGGGTCTGACTTCTCTTGGGGAAGAGGGAACACTGAGTACAGAAATGGGGGAATCTTTATACTTGCTTGTGTGACATAGCTCCTCCCTTTAGAGAATGGATTGGTCTGTTTTATCCAGGTTACAATCTTTCTGATGAGCCCATTACAAATTTCACCTTAATATGTATAAAACATGTGCCTCCTAACATACATTCCATGTTCAAAAATGGTAGATAACTCCTCCTCTGTGGTATGTTGTTTAATATTCAATTAGCCTATTAAGCAGGCACAATGGTGATTTGGTCAAGTCAGGTCAGTGACCCCAAATAGTTTGGGCTGGATGGGCTATTAAGTTTGTGGTTTTCTCAAAACTACAATACTCTTTCTGCTTGGCTGAATCCACCTGTGACTTCCTAGCCAACCCCCCCCCCCCCCAATTTCTTGTTTGCTCAAGGCTTCTATTGATCACTTAATTGTTCTGTGAATCTAATCTTCCTTAACTCTCACATTCTGAAAACCTCTTGCTCAGTGGTACCCACTATCTCCATCCCACATTATCTTAAAGCTTGCAACACTGTGGATATGCAACTTTTCAGCATTTTTCACAAACAGTAGTGCTGGGCTTAAAATCAGGGAGATCTGAGTTCAAATCTAGTCTCAGATATTAATTGCATGACTGGACAAATTAATTCTGTTTGTCTCAGTTTTCTCAATTGTAAAGGTAATAACAATACTTCTCAGGGTTGTTGTGAGAATCAAATGACATTGAATTTTAAATTTCAAGCAGGGAAATGTGTAGCAAAGATTTTGAAGAAAATATAAATTAGGGACTCCAAGAAGTCTTTGGAGTATACTCTAATTACTTAACATGAAGGCAAGAATCTTGCCAGCAATGACTAAAGGAAAAACCTCTTTTGATTATCAAGCAGATATCTTATCCAAATAATAACCTTGAATCAGTGACAGTGAACTTCAGAGAACAGAAATTAAATGAAACTTTTTTTTAACCACTTAATAGTATTTTACTAATGAACAGTAAAATTTTTGCATTCCAAATTGTTTTTTCTCTCTGCTTCCCTTAGCTTTCCCCTCCCAAAGACAGCAAGTAATCTGATATAGGTTATACATACAATCATTTTAAAGATATTTCAATAATGAGACTATGTGAAACATATCAAAATCAGCTGACATTCCAGCTCTTTCTAAAGATGTACATTATCTATCATTTATCTATATTGAATTTTCGTCTGCCATCTTGTCCAATTATCTAATTTTATGAGGTCCTTCTGGACTTCCTCAGAATCTTTTACACTCTTGATTAACCAATATTTTGTAATATCAGCAGATCTTTCTACTTAATTATTCACTCTCTGTTCCTCATCATTAATAAACATATTGATTAGCATCAGTCTAAATAATAAATAGGGTATCTTAACCTCTACTTGTCAAACATTTTCCATTTAATCCTACTGCTTGCTTTCTATTTCAAATGAAGATATAAATTCATGCTATGATTTTCTTTGTACTTCACTTTCATCACCAATTATCTTTTATAAATAGGCATTAAAATATTTAGAAAATTCACATTAAGCTTGAAACAATTTATATCCATTGGTTGTCATAAATGTTATTATCAGTGTTTCCTACTATTTAAAAATGTAATACATCATCTTAAATAATTTCTTAAAAATTGTTGATGAAAAAAAGTTACTATAACAATAATTAAAGTTTCTTCTCAAAAATCTATAATTAGCTCAGTTGTCCTGGAAGGTAGTAGGTTCACTTCAAGTATATGTGTTCAAACAGTCAGAATAGCTACTTACCAGAAATAATGACAACAATGGAGATTCTTTGAGGATATTTTTTTTGGATCATATGGACACTTAAATCCCTTACAACTATAAATTCTATTATTCTATTTTTGGGTAAAAACCATTACTACATATATTTTCCCCAGTGGAATAATTGTGGGTGGAAAAGAATTCTGATTTGGCATATTCTTTCAGACTTTGGAATCAATGGCATTTTTATTTACCAAATACTGTAAAAATAAAAACATTTGCACAGATGGGTCACAATTTGAGTTTTTCATTTTCAAGCATGGGTTGGAAAAAGAGGATTTAATCAATATAAAATTAACTGCATTTATCCCAGGTAAATAGCTGGAATCATTCTGAACAGGTTTCAGTGCAGTCTTTTTAAAGAGTCCCAGCATATGCTTATCCTCGTTATAATTATCATCAACATGTGTTTAGTGGCCCAGTGAGCCAATCTTTTATGAGATGGGTCAAATTTTGCCAAGAAAAGAGGAAAAAATTGTTACCTTTCAGATCCAAAAGAGGAACTGAAGAA